>NC_136122.1:5344531-5944531 GCF_965212315.1 Lampetra planeri | reverse complement strand
TGCGGGCGTGCGCTCATCGCCCAAGAATGACAATCGGTGATTCATGTTTCTCAACCAGGACACCGCCTACATAGTCAGGCCCGCAACAGGTGGGGGGGGGGCACGAGGGTGTGCAAGTGCACAGCCTCGGACTCGGGAACTACAGTGGCAAGGGGTTGGTGGTTCACGGAGATTTTGCGGAACTCCCCCACAACCCGCTGAGGTCTGCTAGGTGGCATAAAGACGGAGGCACTGACATTGGGGATACCACTTAAGACTCTTTTTAACACTTAATACTGTTTTAAGTGTGTTTGTGTTCAGTTTGTTGTTCTTCCCCCGCAAACCTCCGATTAGCACTGTTGGCGACGTACGATGCGAAAGAAGTTCAACATCCATATCTATAGCCCCAATGTCAATGCCTTGACTAAAAAGGGGATAGCGCTTAAAACTCTTTTAAAACGTAAAACTTGTAAGTGTTATCCCCTCTTACGTGTGGTTTAGTCCAGGTACTCCAGTTTTCTCCGCGCATTGCACAATAATTATGACAAAAAAATGGCCAAACATCCCAAAGCAGAAGGACCCTTTTGACAAAAAAAGAAAGTCTTGATACGGGCGGGATCCACTCTGCGTCTGAACAGGCAATTGAGTGGATAACAAATCTAAAATTACATCTTTAATCCGCTGCTATGAATCTGTACGATTTAAAAAGACTGTGACCTTGCTCGCGTGGGGACAGCCAGTGCTTCTGTGTGATTTGACGGTTTATTGTCGGACGTACCATGGGGCCTGTTTGCCAGTATCAAAGTACGAACAATACGATTAGGTGGTAACCCTTTCTGGCAATAAAAAAGGTGTTAAGATGTTCAAATACAAAATAGAAACCTTTTGCAAGGAACCAAATCTGCGTGAACCACACGTACTGGTGAATATGCAAACAAGCTCTCATAATCTACTCAGTGTCTTTGAAACTGATTGGCCTACACCAGAGACAGCTTTCTTTAGGGCCTAGTCTCACAGTGTCTCTGGTGTAGGTCAATCAGTTTCAAAGACGATGTCTCTTTACTCTTTGTTTTTTTCGGTAAAGTCACGGAGGTAAAAGCAAAATTAAATCACGACGTTTCGGAAGCAACACAAGCAACCGTCATCAGGTGTTGACTGCTCCAGAAAAATTCCTTCACACGCCTCAGTCATTTTGCTGGAGCAGTAAACACCTGATAACGGTTGCTTGTGTTGCTTCCGAAACGTCGTGATTTAATTTCCTTTTTACCTACGTGACTTTACCGAAAAAAACAAAGAGTATGGACCCTTGCAGTCACGAAAACTTCAAATCTAGAAACAATGCCCCTTATCGGAGTTTGCATGTTCACCACAAACGCGTGCGGTTAATGCAGATTTGATTCCTTGAAAAAGGTGTCTATTTGGTGTTTGAACATCTTAACGCCTGCTTTATTGTCAAAAAGGGTAACACCTATGCTTATTTTTCATCTTGTCGAAAGTGTTTGCCGTACATGGGATTGAAGTTCGTCTGCCAAAGAGATTAAGTGGATAAGATGTAAAGTAAATATATACGTTCAGTTTGCCGAACAGCTTTGGGGGTATGGGGGGGGGGGACATGTGTTTATCCTGCACACTTTAATCCCAAGGGAAGGTGCCCTTAGCCCGAGCGTTTCGTGTATGGCGGCATGCGTACGTCACGCCCCACCAGCGAATTGCCGCCCCACTGTTCACAGATACAGGCAGATCCCCGTTTAGCGCGATCCCGTAGAACGTCGATTCGCTTCGTGGTCACTTCCCCAGGAGCGCACACCCTCGATACGCTCAGCGAGGTCTGCCTGTATATGAACATTGTCAACCAAAAAATTTTTTTACCCGTAAAAACAAAGTTTTTCACTATACATCCTTTATATGCGTGGCGGCTAGAGTCCTCTCGTCCTCTGGCTTGAGATGGCTGCCACCTATGGGTCAGATGATTGCCTGCCACCTATGGGTCAGATGATTGCCTGCCACCATTAAGCAATTGGTAATTAAATAGAATTTTTTTTCCTAAAAAGTGTAAAGTTATGGAAAAAAAATTTCACGAAAATAAATTGTCACGCACGAGTCTGTGTGGAAAATGTCAGCTCGATTGGATCACGGGAAGTGGGTTAAAAAACGACCGAAAGATTTGCACGGTCGTAAGCGCGCAAGCAAGCAAGCGAACTTAATATAAAGGATTTAATAACTCATGCGCGTGGTACAAATAAATGTGGGACTTCACTTCGAAGCGGACGTTGAATTCACGCTTAACTCGTGACTCTCCTTCAAGAGGGTTCTGCCAAGTGTTTGTGACGTGATGTGCGGGAGGCGATTATTATTGCTATGTATATTCCAATTGAGTAATTTGCGGTCTAATAAAACATTTCTTTTTGCAAATGCGGACCGTGATGCCCGGACACAATGGGCCTACTCTTGTCAATGACGTCAGAGGCATCTTCAGCGTGTCGACGATGAGGCACGTGGCGTGCATCGTTATGACTCATACGATGCACGCCGCGTGCATGTAGCGCGGCCACTCGATATCGAACCGTGAAACTCTGCAACCGAAACATGAAGACGCGGTAGCGCTGCCCGCTGGGGCCATGTTACCCTGCATAGATTATAATTATAAGGAGGCGCTTGAACGACAATTATGCAATTGTACATAATATTGAGAGTGGATGGAATAAAGAGTAAGGGTTATTAAATGCGGTGGTGTAGTTATAGTGACAGGAGGACAGGCGGGAGTGGTTAAGGAGGGGTAGGAGTGGTGATAGGGGTTGGGTTAGTGATAGGGCCAGGCCTGATCGTTTCTGGGGGGCGGGGGCAGGGAGTAGCAGTGGCAGGATGAAGATGGGCCAGGGAAAACGAGATGGGGGTTACTCTTTGGTTCTTTCGGTAAAGTCACGTAGAAAGAAAAGAAAATGTAATAATAGAGTGCGACGTTTCGATTGCAACACAAGCAACCGTCATCAGGTAGAACTAAATTTGAGAGAGAGACACGCAGACACACAGACACACAAGCAGAGAGATATATCACAGAAACACAACATAGACACGGACATAGACACAGAGAGAGAGACAACACAGAGACACAACATAGACACACAGACAGACACACAAGCAGAGAGAGAGAGAGACAACACAGAGACACACAGAGAGAGAGACACACAACATAGACACACAGAGACACAATGCTTCTGTGTCGCGGCCTTAAATAGAGAGAGAGGGAGAGGGGGGGGGAGATTGTTTTCAGGGAGGAATGGAAGCAGGTTGTTTTGGTGAAGATGACTATTTCATGTGCAGTGAGAGTTGGTTCCAGTGGATGGGAGCAAGCAGGGAGAAGGAACGCAAACGTGGCTGGGCGCAGGAGTGAGAGAGGCACAGTCCAAACTTCGCAGAACCGCGGCGTTCCTCAGATGACTCCTGCCCGGCGAATTCCACATCGGCGGCACAATTCGCGACAGATGTCACCGTTGGGCGAGAGTGTGGGAGCTCCCTTCGTTTCGAGAGCGCGAGCCGCCGCTTTATCTCTGCGGCTAACTGAGACCACGTGCGAGGAGAGAGCGCGCGCGCTTCCAACACCGATTAGTCGCCTCGCTCAACCTTTAACCCGCTTGAAGGTCACACAAACATGTTTGTGCCGGCCACCCAACCTGGACCGCACCATTGACTCACGCATTTGTGCCTCGCCTGTCCGCCCTCGATGGTTGCGCTGTTCTTGATCAAATGGAATCCGCTGTTATTCAACAAGGGCATTGGCCCGTTACACAAGCGAAAAAAGCCACACACACACACAAAACAAATTACTTTGTAGCGGCAACACACGGTGGAATATCAAAGCTTACGGTGTTATGTTGAGTGGTTGTGAATCTTCTGTGAGCAAGCAAATCGCACCCCGATATTAAGGAAGCCACTGGAGCGATGCACTTTCAAATCTATAAAAGGTATTTCTTTAGAACAGCTGTTTGTGTTTAGTTTGTTTTCCTTCCCCTGCACATCCGAATAGCGCGGTTGGCTAGGTACGGTACGAAATAAGTTCATGGTGTTACTCGTAACACGGCGATTGAACCGTGGCATTAGGTGCGGCTGCCAAGCAGGTGACGAGTGATGTAACAACGTGAGTTTTAAGATCACGTGGCTCGCATTGCTGGAGGCAGTGTTTGATATCTCACGCTACGCGTTTGGCATGAAGGTGAAATAAAAATTCTGAGTCGGCGGTATGCACATGAGCGCCGAAGCCTCTGTGACACCGCACACGGCACCTGAGCCGGTTTCAACCGAGGCGATTCGACAAAACGGAACCCACAGCAAATTTACTAAACACGAATCTCAGCGCGAATTAATCCTAATCCGTGACAAAGGATTGCATTGTTCATGCAGGCAGTGCAAGGGTACGTTGTGGCTTCTCGTGAATGCTGCACTATAAAATATTTATATATTTAAGTCATAATAATCTAAGCATCATTTGGAGCATACCAATGTGAAGCCTCTTCCTGCCTTATGGGCGCCTTGGTGGCGAGATGTTAACTACCTCGCCTGGTGTACAGGAGGTCATGGGTTCGATCCCGATCCCGATCCCGACCCTGACGGCTGCTGCTGCATATTTGGTGTCTGGGTGTCTCTCTCCCCGTGATCGCGTGGATTTTTCTCCGGGTCCCTCCGGTTTTCCCCTCCACATTTCAAAATACACGTTTAGAGTAATTGGCTTCAATACATTTGCACGTGATAAGCCACTTCGTTGAGCTATCATTTGTGGCCAGGTTGCTTCTGAAAAAGAGCTACATAGCTCAGTAGAACTCGCCTGGTAAAATAAGAACAAAACATTGTTCAGCGCCTTTTGGCGTCATCTGGTCCAATCCATGTGAGACTAGGCTCTAATGAAAGCTGTCTCGGGTGTGGACCAATCAACTTCAAGGACAGTGCACATTATCAGAGTTATGTCTTTTGTTTGTATTATGACTGCAGGTATTGCGGTCTATGCAAACATGACTCCTTGTAAAAAGGTGTCAGTTCTGTTGCCAGATAGAAGGGTAAAAAAACAATAATCATATTTTTACTGGCAAATGAGGTCCCCATAGTATTGTTCAGGTGAGTTTATCTCCCTCAAATGCTTTTGTACTTTTATTACGACGGGGCCTCGGCGGAGAGAAATATTTACGCCGTTCGGGAGAGATCACACGCGCGACCCTAAGGGGCCGTCCATAAATGACGTCACGCGATTTTTGACGATTTTTGATCCCCCCCCCCACCCTCGTCACACGGCGTCACAAAAAGTCAGACCCCCCCTCAAATATGACGTCACAAAGCTCTGCCCCCCACCCCCCAAAAAAATAAAACATGCTTCAAATAGCTTTAAACTATTGTCATTGTAGTGCGTATTTAATGTGGCGCTGCACTCTGATATTGTAGGAGAAAACATTTATAAAAAAAAGTCTAATTAAGTAGAACGTGTTGTCTATATTTATTTAAAGTTACGCATTTTGATGTGACGTCACATTTCTCAAACTCCCCCCCCCCCCATCATCACACATCGTCACAAATATCTGACCCCCCCCCCCACCCCCCCAGGTGCATGACGTCATTTATGTATGGCCCCTAAAAGGGTGTCACATGAGCCGATCGTAATCGCCTTACAGCAATGCTTGACTGAGCGCTCAGTGCCGCCGTTACCTTGACCCACATCCAACCACCACGACGCTCACTCGTTGCCTCGCAGTGCCACGGCGAAACCTCCCGCGCCGTGACGGATCCACGTCGCCTGTGATCCAGCGCTGGGTTCGGTGGATCGCCGCGCGAACGTTGCGGAAACTCCCTCCCAGTGGGCGCCGAGGAGATGAACTACCCTGGCTTTCCAGGAGAAGGCGGTACAGCGACGTGTGGACTAATCTCCATCTGTTCCAACTCCCTTGCCGTGGGTGTTGATGTGCCATACCCTGGCTTCCCAGGAGAAGGAGGTACAGCGAGGTGCGGACTAATCCCCATCTGTTCCAACTCCCTTGCCCTGGGTGTCGATGTTGCATTCCCTGGCTTGCCAGGAGAAGGCGGTACAGCGAGGTGCGGACTAATCTCCATCTGTTCCAACTCCCTTACCGTGGGTGTCGATGTTGCATAACTTGGCTTGCCAGGAGAAGGCGGTACAGCGAGGTGCGGACTAATCCCCATCTGTTCCAACTCCCTTGCCGTGGGTGTCGATGTTGCATACCTTGACTTGCCAGGAGAAGGCGGTACAGCGAGGTGCGGACTAATCCCCATCTGTTCCAACTCTCTTGCCGTGGGTGTCGATGTTGCATTCCCTGGCTTGTGATGCGAAGGCAGTACAGCAGTGTGGAACAATATCATCTATCCCTTATGTATTATGGGATAGAGTGTGCCCCATCGCATGCGTGGGTATTCTCTGGGTGCTTGGGCTTCCTCCTGCATCAATAACGACTCATTGACTGAAAACACATTCATATACAGGGTGCTTAAAACAATTTTTAACACTTATATGGGACAATCGTTTTAATAGAAAAAGAACGGATAATACATTGTAACATGATAACAAATGTATGTTAGTAACTTCAAAAAGTCAAAGAGTCTCCACTTGTTCGCCATCATTGTCAACACGTGCCTGGAATCTTCTCCAGGTGGTCTCCTGAGCCCGAAGGCACATTTCTTGTGGCATTGTTGCAAATTCTCGGAAGTGTTAACAATTTTTTGAAGCACCCTGTATATAGACAGGACTGCAGAGCTTGGGCAATTGTGGGTAGCGCCGGCTCACCCCCCTGGCTGCCGCCTATCACCTCACCTGTAGTTCTTCAGCGATTGTAAGAGATGCCCTCTGCATGAACGATGACGGAACGATGTAAACTAAACCAAAACTTAAACAAGTGAGATGGGCGCTGCCTTAAGTCACATCTGCATTAATTACAGGCTTTGATTCACATAGCTGCTGGAGGCTTGACTGCCAATAATACCGTGCGCAATTTTAATGCCGAGGTGTAAGGGGTTAGCGCACTGGACTTGCAATCCAGAGGTCACCAGTTCGATTCGATCTCCTGGCACGACAGTTGAAACAATGGGCACGTTTCTTAACCCCTCCCCCTCCGCCTGTCTTTGACCGCCCAGCAGTACAAATGGGTTCACCATAGGTATCGCGTGTGGTGGTGGGGTAAAATGTAGGCACCACCGTGGCGCGATGTTAACTACCTCGCCTGGTACACAGGAGGTCGTGGGTTCGATCTCCACCCTGACGCCTGCTGCTGTATATTTGGAGCTTGCGTGTCTCTCTCCCCATGGTCGCGTAGATTTTTCTCCGGGCCCTCTGGTTTTTTCCCTCGGCATTTAGAAATATGCGTTTAAAGTATTTGGCTGTTCTCAATGTCCACATAATCCACCTCGTTGAGCTATGATTAGTGGCCAGGTCGCTTCTGAAAAAAAACCGATACAGCTCAGTGGGCCTTACCTGGTAAAATAAAATAGTTTAGTAATAGCTTTCAAGACGCCTGGCCAGCGTGGAAGAGTAGGCCAAGCACCCTCTAGCAGGGGCTCTCTAGAGCTCCCTCTTTCGTTGGCCCTTCTGCCAGCGGTGACGTGACCAAGCAAATTACGCGGCTGCACCTTCGCCCTTCTCTGGTCTCTTCTTGCGTGTGGGCATTAAGTTCATGGGCTAAATGCCAATGTCCGAGGTCTGCTTGCCACGAGAGGGCTTTCGGGAGATAAGTTCGCGACGTTCTTTGACCTTTCTGCGTTTAATGAGTGCAGACCGCATTGGCTTGACGACATACGCCCCGTAATTTGGGTTACATGGCCACAATAACAGCAACATGGCCACAACAGCAACAACAGAGGCGGGTCTTAAAGAGGAAGGGGCTGAGCACATGCAAAGGTGGAACTTCCCCCGTTGATTTAAGGTAATAAAAATCATATATTTCGATTTAAAGCTTTCGTGACTGCAGGGATTCATCTTCTTGGTTCTTTCGGTAAAGTCACGTAGAAGGGAAGTAATACAATAATAAAAATGAATATAAAACATAATAAAATAATTATCACGACGTTTCGGCCACAACTTCCCTTCTACGTGACTTTACCGAAAGAACCAAGATGAAAAATCATATAATCAATTACGTCCGGCAGACAGCATAGCTGTAGTGCCGGCAGATGTGGCCACAGGCCACGGCGTTTTATTCGAATGCACCTGGGAACCCGCAGTCTCTTAGACCAGTGGTTCTCAGTCTTGTTTTGGCTACCGTCATAATAATAATTCAAATGTATTATGCGGATTCCATCCTAAGATCCCAAATGCGCAATGCATGGAAATCAGGAAACAAAAACAGAACCAGGGGCAACCGACCAAACGAAAGAGGGAAGGCCACATTTAGGCCCCGGCAAGGTAAGGTAATTTACCCTTTTTACCGGGTAAAAGGTAAAGGTGTCGACATGCCAAGGGGTAAGGTAAAGGGTAGGGTAATGGTAGCGCAAAGTATTAGCCGGTAGATATCTTGTTTACCGCTCGCTCAAAGCTCCGTGGCGCAGTCCGTGGCCTCCATTTCAAATTGGAATCATCGAGAATATTCTACACGAATAAAGCGCTCTACCTAACATTCACCTGTTACAAACCTTGTTCATGTGTAGTAGTACCCCAGTAATTACACTGTAATCGGGTAATTTGTATGGGCTAAGGGTAAAGGTAGGCTCGTTGCTTTTGACCTTTTACCTTTTATCTTACCTTGCTAAAGGGTAAAAGGTAAGGGTAGAGTGATTGTATTGTTGTAAGGTAAAACGTAGGGTAAATGTAGGCTCATAATCAACGTTTTTTGGGTTTAGATCGCGTTATTTATAAATGTGTCGTAACCCTCCACCACCCGACACGGCCAATCAGCAAAAAAGTGTCACGTTGACAAAAGACAAATAGTACTAAAAAATTGTAAATGTTGTGGTTTCACGCGTCAACACACCGGTGGGCTAAAGCAGTGAACTATTTGTCTTTTGTCAACGTGACACTTTTTTGCTGATTGGCCGTGTCGGGTGGTGGAGGGTTACGACACATTTATAAATAACGCGATCTAAACCCAAAAAACGTTGATTATGAATAATATTGGTCGCGAAAGCCTACGTGTTAAATGTAGGCTCGTTGTTTTTACCTTTTACCTTACCTTGCCAAGGCCGAGCCACATTAAAGAGATGGGTTTTAAAAGCAGACAAATTCCGTACCACCACCTTGTAGAGTTTAGTTTCAAACGAGTACCCCCCCCCTCATCCCCCTTGCGTGACCCAACGCCGCTCTGAGGAAATAAATGCGACGAAAAATGAACGTAAATATTTTAACCCACTCCCCCCTCCCTCCACCCCTCCACCCTCCACTCCCCCCTCCCTCCACTCCCCCCTCCCTCCACCCCCCTCCACTCCCCCCTCCCTCCACCCCCCTCCCTCCACTCCCCCCCTCCCTCCACCCCCCTCCCTCCACTCCCCCCTCCCTCCACCCCCCTCCACTCCCCCCTCCCTCCACCCCTCCACCCTCCACTCCCCCCTCCCTCCACTCCCCCCTCCCTCCACCCCCCTCCACTCCCCCCCTCCCTCCACCCCCCTCCCTCCACCCCCCTCCCTCCACTTCCCCCTCCCTAACCCCCCTCCCTCCACTCCCCCCCTCCCTCCACCCCCCTCCCTCCACTCCCCCCTCCCTCCACTCCCCCCTCCCTCCACCCCCCTCCACTCCCCCCTCCCTCCACCCCCCCTCCCTCCACTCCCCCCTCCCTCCACCCCCCTCCACTCCCCTCTCCCTCCACCCCCCTCCCTCCACTTCCCCCTCCCTCCACCCCCCTCCCTCCACTCCACCCTCCCTCCACTCCCCCCTCCCTCCACCCCCCTTCCTCCACTCCCCCCTCCCTCCACCCCCCTCCACTCCCCCCTCCCTCCACCCCCCTCCCTCCACTTCCCCCTCCCTCCATCCCCCTCCCTCCACTCCCCCCTCCCTCCACCCCCCTCCCTCCACTCCCCCCTCCCTCCACTCCCCCCTCCCTCCACCCCCCTCCACTCCCCCCTCCCTCCACCCCCCTTCCTCCACTCCCCCCTCCCTCCACTCCCCCCTCCCTCCACTCCCCCTTCCACTCCCCCCTCCCTCCACTCCCCCCTCTCTGTACACTCCCTCCCTCTCTCCACTCCCCCCCTCCCTCCACTCCCCCCCCTCCACTCCCCCCCCACTCCCCCCCCACTCCCTCCTCCACCGTGTCGATCGGCCCCCGCCGATCGGGTGATCCCCCCCCTTCCGCGTGAGCGCCCCCTCTGAGAGACATCGCTAAATCGCTGGCTCACCGTCGCACGGGGTTACTCCACACGCACACACACACACGCACACACACACACGCAGACACACACACACGCACACACACACACGCAGACACACACACACACGCAGACACACACACACACACGCACACAGACACACGCACACACACACACACGCAGACACACACAGACACACACACGCACACACAGACACACGCACACACACACACGCAGACACACACACACCCAGACACACACACACAGACACACGCACACACGCAGACACAAACACACACGCACACACACAAACACACGCACACACGCACAACAACAACAACAACCGCCATTCGCCACTAAGTGGCGGTGACGTCACCACGACGCTTGTGCCAGGCCATGTGCACCCTGAGGCCACGTGAAGTGTCGAACGCCCGCTGGCAGGAGGTCACGGGGCAGACCCAGGTGCCACGGGTCGACTGACCGAGATGACTGAGATGACTGGCTGATGCACCACCTGTGCCCCCTGCTGTGCCAACTTGCTGTGCTTTAGCCACCCGGCGCTCCGCTCGTTGTTGTGAGCGTCGCTCCTCCGCCCTCCGTTGTTGTTGGAGGGCGACTGCCTCCAACTGCCCAGTAGCGTCCTTCACGAGCCTCCTCCACTGAGGCCGATCTTGACACCGCTGGTACCAGTCATCGGCAAGTCCACTCAGCTCCACGTCCTCCTGTACCACATCACTCCATCTCTTCTCTAGCCCGTGCCGCGCCCGTTTAGCCCCCTCGATCCGGCCGAACAAAAGCTGTTTAGGCATGCGGTGGCTGGGCATGCGGGCTACATGACCCAGCCAACGCAGCCTTGCCTGCCGGAGGAGCTCACTGATGGGACTTTGCCCAGATCTTTCAAGGACTTGTGAGCTCCTCACACAATCCAGCCTGGTTAAACCCAGGATGGATCGTAGGCAGGCCAGCCTAAATGTTTCCAACCGGCGAAGATGCTCCACTAGGGGGGTCCACGTTTCGCAAGCGTAGAGAAGGGAGGGAATGACCGTGGCCGAGAAGACCTGAAGCTTCGTGCGGAGCGACAGACCAGGTAGCTTCCACACAGCGTTACGCAACCGATGAAAAGATATTGCCGCTCGACTGATTCGGAGTGAGACCTCTGCTGATAAACTGGAGCCGGTCATAAGCACACTGCCGAGGTATGGGAAACTCTCCACTCTCTCCACAACTGCCCCATCACCGATTGGGAGTTGTGGGGGCGGAGTGCCCGATGTTACAAAATACCCAGGCAGGTGCTTAGCTTTGGTGGGGCTGATGGTAAGGCCCCACCTCTTAGTGGCACGCTCCAGTCTCAGCAGCAGCGTCTCCAACTCCTCTTCTGAATGAGCAGCTATTACCAAATCATCGGCATACATAACGTGGTTGACCAATAGGGAGCCATCCCTTGATCGCACCCGGGCGTCGATCAGCCTCCCATTATATCTGTACCAAATGGTAATTCCCCCGGTACAGCTATTGAAGGCTTCACGAACTACGCAGTCGAAATAGATGTTAAATAATGTGGGAGCCAGAGGACATCCCTGTCGCACCCCAAGGTGTACAGGGAAAGGCTCCGACTCCCGGCCACGTAGTTTTACCCGGGCCCGCTCACCATCATGAAGGTCCTTAATGATCGTGAGCAGAGGGTCAGGGACTCCGAAAGCACGAAGAACAACCCAGAGCCCAGTCCTACTGATGGTATCATAGGCCTTGACCAGGTCAATAAAGCAGAGATGTAGGTCTTTTAGGAATTCCCTACACCTCTGCTGTAGCAGACGGACAGAAAATATGGCATCTGTGCAGGACCGCCCTTTCCTGAAACCGCATTGGGGCTCCGCAAGCCTCTCCTCAGCGTGCCTAGCAAGGCGATGTTGAATAATCCTTGCCAGGACCTTTCCCGGCACACTGAGGAGTGAGATGCCCCTGCAGTGGTCCAGACTGTTGTTATGATGTCATATAGGGCAGTCTGTGCACAAACGCCACCCTCCCTCAGCATTTCGCTTGGGAGATCATCTCTGCCCGGTGCCTTCCCTGGTCTCAGACTCCGGATCGCCCTCAGTACTTCCTCAACAGCTGGTACCTCAGCCAGCCACTCACAGGGGGTGACCTCTTCCAATATTTGAGGCACCGCAGCCTCAGCAGGGTTATCCCCACTTTGTGCCATGATGTTTTCCTGGCTGAGAGATTTTCCCTCCCCCAGGACCTCACAGAAATGCTCAGCAAATCTGCAAACCTGTTCCTGGGGGTCGGAGATTGGATCACCGTTTTTCCTCTAATGATGGTAATAGGTGTGGCGCTGCAGGTTACTTTTTTGATGGAGTTAAATAGTGATTTGTGATCGCGGGCCACTGAGGCAGACTCCATCTCCTCAGCAACCCGCGACCACCACCCACACACGGACACACACGCACACACACACGCACGCAGACACACACGCACACACACAGACACACGCACACACACAGACACACGCACACACGCACGCACACACACAGACACACGCACACACACGCACGCACGCACACACACACGCACACAGACACACGCACACACACAAACACACGCACACACACGCACACACGCACACACACGCACACGCACACACACACGCACGCACACACGCACACACGCACACACACACACGCACACACACGCACACACACAGACACACGCACACACGCACGCACACACATACACACACCACACACACACACGCACACACACACGCACACACACACGCGCACACACACACGCACACACACACGCACACACGCACACACACACGCACACACGCACACACACACGCAGACACACAGGGAATCGCGGGGCTTGAGGAGTTGCTTCGTGGTCGTGGCACCACAGGTGCAGTACGCCCCATGCACCTCGCCACACCACACCTCCCCGAACCCTGCAGGACCAATGGGCCGATGGACTAAGCGATGTCTGTGTTTACATGCGGTGACAGGACCGTTGTTTGATTATCGCAACGCACAGCGTGTTGATGCGCGCGAGTGTGCTTGTTTTTTATTGAAGCAAGTCCCACGGTTTAACAGCGAAAGTACTCTGGCCAATGACGGCAACATTTGTTTGACAAGCCGAACTCAGGATGGCAACAAACAAAAACCCCCCACCGATCAAGAGTTGTGCTTGCTTGGAGAAAACAAAAAACCGTGGCTTGATAATTCCGGTCTCGAGGGGCAAAATGGGCTAATGCAGGGATCGGCATCCTGCATGTGGCTCATTAACGGGCTGCTTTCGTGACGGTATTAAGGGCCACCACCGCCTCGTATTACGGCTCTTTAAAATATAAGAGCTTTTTTTAACCGAATTAGAAATAATGGCCCTTCTTGTTAATGTGATAGCCAATCCCTGGGCGAACGGGACTTGAAGCAATTTTTTTTATTTGTGTGGAGATGCAGAACAGAGTTTTGATTATACGGTATTTGCTTCTCAAATCTGTCCACTTTTGGATACCTGTGTAGCCCGTGCAATGCTAACCTCACCACCCTCCACGATCTTTCCACATGCAGTGTAACGTGATCACTTCTCTTATCCAACCCCCTCTGTTTGACGTGAGGCAAATAATTCGCACGTGTATTTAAGGCTTTTTTTTTACAAATTGTTGTTAATTTATAAGATGGACCAATCTGTTTTCGTATCGTTGCATATTTTAGCCGATGTTAGCCCTGAATTGGGTGGCATGACATCATGTGTACATTCCGCAACCATGAGTCACATGCAAAAATAATGAATCAATGTGGTCAAAACAACACCGACACGATCATATGATGCTGTTGTTGTTGCTATGTTTACTTTGCCAGTTCGTACAAATGGTTTTCCCTCAACGATCTGAATGAGAATTCTGTATTCATTGCTATGGCATGTTAACTCTACACCCCCAAATCTTCACACTTTCGGTGATAACACTATTCCGTCTATTAAAACACGACGTGAAGTCACAAGTGGTATCTGAATGTAATTTTAAAATCGCAGATCCACTCAGCCTAAAATGAGGACCTGACACGGGGTTTAAACGTCAGCACTGGTGAGACAAAGGCGGTTGTGTTCTATCATTGCGTTTGAAACTATGTTCCGGAGATAAATGCCAATGTCGAGGTCTTATAGCCACGAGAAAGTTCTCGGAGATAATGAATGTGTTGCTCTCCTTCCTGTTGAAGGAGCGCAGACGACAGTGGTTTACTAAATGGTCCTAAGTTTGGGTTTCATGGTCACAGTCGCACTGTAGCTTGTACGCATCGGCCTGTTGATGTTCAGATGCGTTTGATAATTGCACTACCCGGTGTCTTTAAACAAAACACATTCCTGCGGAGGGAGCTGGTAGGAACGTTGGGTTGCTCGGTCAATGGACAAGGTCAACGGCGGCGTGGTGTATTCCGCAAATATGCCCGACTGTGAGGGCGGGCACAAGCCGGCGTGAGGAGGTTAAACGTTGAGTTTTATTAGGGCACCACGGGGTGACCAGCCCCTCCCCACCCAGCCCCTCCCGACCCTCCCCACCCAGCCCCTCCCGACCCTCCCCACCCAGCCCCACCCAGCGCCTCCCCACCCAGCCCCTCCCGACCCTCCCCACCCAGCCCCTCCCGACCCTCCCCACCCAGCCCCTCCCGACCCTCCCCACCCAGCCCCTCCCGACCCTCCCCACCCAGCCCCTCCCGACCCTCCCCACCCAGCCCCTCCCGACCCTCCCCACCCAGCCCCTCCCGACCCTCCCCACCCAGCCCCTCCCCATCCTCCCCACCCAGCCCCTCCCCACCCTCCCCACCCTACCCAGCCCCTCCCTGCACGACGGACGGACGGACACAATAATCCCCTGTGGGCTGGTGTAACCAGGAGGTTCTTATCAGTAAAATGTCAAAGCAAGGGGAGTGCGATGTTTGGGTCTCGCGAATGGGGGTGTTCGTGCAAGACGTCTGCGTTGTTCCACTCTGTTCGCCAGCGTTCTCCTGGAACTGGGTGAGAATCTAGGATGGTGGCAGAGTGATCCCAGAAGGGGGATCGGGACATGAGTCGGTGGCGAGGTACACAGTTGAGGTCTTGGTTGATGGGTAGGTGGCTGTCGTTGGCAAGAAAACCTGTAAATCTCCGCGCAGTTCGCATGTGTCTGCGGATATATAATGTCAGAATGTTTACCAGAACAGCACGCCAGGGGCTTGCTCTCCTGGTAAACATTCTGCCAGGGGCTTGCTGTCGGTTTCAGTGTGTTCAGGCTATGATGCGCATTGCATTATTTAATAATGCATCGAGCAGTGTTGTGTACAAGCTCATCGACGAGGCTGGAGCGCAGTGACTCTACCACTGAGTAGATCGGTGATCGCGCGGCAGCTCGCAGCGGAGGCACTTCACAATCATTCCTGCACGTTTCTGTAGCGGGGCGAATCTTGATCCTTTCACAAATTTCTAACCCCCATTTAATATCTTGGGAGTTGAGTCATAGTCCACTGGGCTGTCACAGGACACATCAATTGTGGGATATGTTGCATGGTTTTTCAGGTGTAAAGTACCTGTGGTTTTATAAGGATTTGGTCAGCCTCCAGCGACAAATATTCATCAAATAAAGATATATATCAGCTGTTAAGCGTATTGGCAATGGTCTGTTCCATGTCCTCCTGCCAGCGGGCCTTCGACACTTCACGTGGCCTCAAAGTGCACCTAAACTGGCACAAGCATCGTGGTGACGTCACCGCCACTGAGTGGTGAACCGCGGTTGTTATTGTTATTGTTCTCGACGTTTGGGTCCGGTTCAGCAAGGGCTATATCATCCGCATATTATTAACTTGTAAGATGATATGCATGGCAGATCACTTATGTTAGAGTGACGGTGCTCGACCCGGGCCTTGAGGGAGGCCATTGTTCATAGTTATTTTGAGGTTGTTTACCAGCGAGGTGGACCCTGAAGTCCAAGTTAGGTTGGAGTGATGTTGGCCACACCACCGTCTAATGTACCACTCCATCACTGGCCGCTACAGCACACGAAAACAATTGTTGACCACAATCGACACTGATCACTGTCTCAGTATCGTGGGATGATCTTTGCGAATCAGGATGAAAATTGAAAACATTGCTAAGACACACACGACGTTATAAAGGTCTGCAGCAATGCGATAACATATCTACCACACAGAGGACTAGAAGTTCAACACGCCTGAACATGACACTTCGTACAGAGTATCACATTCTAGCGCTGTGCCGGAACACTAAGCTTGGTCCATACAAGAGCAGTGCATCTCCCCACAGCCAAGAAAGGTGTAAGCACGCAGAGGTCTCTCCCGCCATGTCAACCTTTGGCCCATCATGCTTTGGGGCATTGTTTTGTTGCAATTGTAGAAATCAGCGAAATGTTCCCTACCCAACAATAGAATTGGCCACACGTTATAAAAACAGGACCCCCCTTGGTCTATGGGTGTTGAGACTCAGTTGAAGCTTTTCTGGGCAAATTACCATTTTGCAACGTGACTGCGTTATTTCGCTCACCGTTTCAGGCCCGACGGTCATACGTTCCGATGGAGCTTTTGGAGGAAGTTCAGTCGACACGAAGTGACACGTCAGCCAAAAAGAGGCCATGGAGAATTGTATTTCAGTAGAACGTCACGGGAATAAAAACACCACTCGTAGTTTGCAAGTCAATAACTGTTTATTGACTATAATAATAGGGTTTATTAACTATTTTTAAAATGTTACCAGGTGAGGCCCACTGAGCTATATAGCTATTTTTCAGACGCGACCTGGCCACAAATGATAGCTCAACAAAGTTTTTATAGCAGCCAAATAATCTGAATCACGTGTTTCTAAATGTGGAGGGAAACCCCGGAGGAACCGGAGAAAGATCCACGCGACTCCAAATATGCAGGTGTCAGAATCAAACCCACGACCTCCTGTATATCAGGCGAGGGCGTTAACATCTTGCCACCGTATCGCCCCAACATTTATTTAAGCCCTAAATGTAATTTGTATTTACTTGAAGTATGACTAGGCTGATTTTCAACGTTTTCATTTTGTGGGAATAAGTATGAATTGGAAATGTTATTTTTTCAATTTTACATATGAATGAATGTTCTTAACTCCCGTTTGTCAGTTAAATGTAACTACAAAATGTTCCATAATTATATATTTTTTCCACAAACCTACAAAACAAATTCTGTGTTTGACGATTGTCACACCGCTATTAACACGAAGGTGTAATTCTATTTGGTAACCGATTGAGATCTGCGTGCAGATGTGTTCTTGGGAGTAGTTTTTTGTTTATTTTCCATGCAAAAAGCAGCTTCTCATAGCTGTTTAAACACGAGCAGATTGGAGGTGCGCATAACAGTGCCAAATCACATAGTGAGCGTAACTGTGGAAAATGGATAATGTATGTGTGTGCGTTGAACTTCTTTCGCACCGTACGTAGCCAACCGTGCTAATCGGAGGTGCGGACTAATAAATAATATATTTATGATATAATAATGAACTCATCGAGGACTGGAGAGCACTTGAATGATATCGACAGCTTTGCACCATGTATTCCACAGCACACGCAGATGGTTTCCTCATTTCCCCAAGCAAAGAAAAGACCTCAAAAACTAAAGTGCTGTTACATAACGCGAGGATCAAAACTATCTTGAGAATGTCCGTGCAATCAATTGCAGGTGACAGCGCATAAGATCGCATAACAGCTTTAATTATCAAACGCACCAACAGATTACACTTCCACACTGCTAAATACCTTCTTTGTACACCGCCTACAACAAGCAGTTTCCTTAAAAAATACCGACAAAATGAGAACTCTTGTTACCGTTACGCTGTACATCAAGTAAAAAAAAACACACCCCAACCATCGATTGAAATGATGCTCATTTCCCCACCCCCCACCGGGGCCTGCGTGCCAAATGCTTTTTGGACAAGAGGGAGAAAAAAAAACGTGAGCAAAAAACGTGAGAAAAACAAACCTCTGCGACGACAGCGGCGCAGAGGGAACGTGGCAAGCCCAACCAAGCAAGGGCACGGGGCACACACACACACAAGCATGCTACAGAGCCCACTGCGGAGGTGGTTGTGGTTTGCGCTGGACAGCTTTGTTCGGTGCGTTTTCAGGTGTTGGTTCGGAACGACGTCTTTTTGACGCCTCGCTCCGCATGCTGGGGGACGCTCCGGTTCCTGAAATCCAGTACCGAAAAAGAAGCTCCCACCAGCACGCGGCGCGAAACGTCGGACATCGTTCCCAAAAACAACACGCGGTAACAACCCGAAAACGCATCATCAGAGAGCTACGCTGAAGGACGCGCGAGGGGGCTAAGGCGTGTGTGTCGTGTTCAGCAGACTCGATGGATTCCACGAGTGACTGAAAGAACCAGACCTCAACTCGTGGCAATTAAGGTCGTGCGGAGGATTGCTGCGAGAAGAGAAATAAATAGGAATCGGCTTCCCGATCTGGATAAAGCAAATGGAATTCACGAAGCTAAAGAGAGAAATGTTTACATTTGATTTACAGTTGCAACTAATCAACAAATCGAATAAACTCTGCCAAGAGCAAATACATTATCCATGATTGATTCCTTCGTGAGCAGGTAAACACCCTTTGCACCAAATTAAATTTTTTAGATTAATTTAATTAACAATAGTAGTTACCATATTTGTAATAAGATTTGTAAGTTTGTTACAATTCAGCATAATTGGATTCGCTGTTAATTCGGGGTGGAACGATTCAATAAGTTTTCTGGTTCACGATTGGGATTAAATTACAAAAATATAATGCAACCGGTGATTGTAGTGAGTGCTGGTGGTTGGAGGGGGTAAACTCATGACATGCAACATACACAAACACAGTGCAATTCTCACACGTGTGATTAACTGCAGCTCTTGTGAACTTAAGGGGTGACACCGATGCAGAAAGTGTTTGTATCTCGCTGAAAATGAAGGCACACTGCTGTATATTTACAACAGCAACACGCTGCTATTTAAAAAGGGAAATGTTTTTTTTTTAAAGATTTGTGTAGAAAATATTTGAAATTAAAGGTGAAAACTCGTACACGATGACTCGTGTGCAAAATGCATTGACGGATCTATTGTTTAACGGTTCAAGTAAGTTAATTTATTTTTTTCTTTAGGTCAACGGTAGGAACAAATCAGCACCGGGGAAAAAAACATTGCAAACGTGACGGCACTGTCCGAGACAAACCAGGCAGTGCATATCGAAGCCACAACTACAAATGTGACAGTGTGATGCAACACTGACAAAGCCAGTCAATGCGAAACGATAACGACAAGACTGTGTGACAGAAAACAAATCCCTTGAACCAATGATGACCTTGAATCATGACAATAGAATCGTAGGAAGCGAAAGGGTTGAAGATGTTATGAAACCCACTCAACATTCCTCCCCCAAATCTTGTGGAGGGCATGGGCAGAGATAACACTCGGTCCCACTCACCAGCCACATCTGCTCACAAGTGCTTGGGGATCCCCAAAATATATTAATTGACCATGTGCTCGGTACTGCCTAAGTTTAAACTACAATTAAAGTCTGTTGTGATTAAATTTCCAATTTTTCGGAATCAACCGGAGAGTTGTATTGCAAAGAGGCATTTTTAATGTTTGCTGCCCCTGATGTTGAAACACTTCAATGTTAGCTGGAAGTCTGGCCTCAATAATAAAAAAAACATCAAACTGGGTTTTTGCTCACATGCGAATATCGGTTTCAAGTCAGAAGCGCAAACACTTAACACCACCCCCACTCGATTTCAAACAACTTAGGCATAGCCTCATGGAAAAACCTGCCCTGCAGACAGACACCGCAAATTGAAAAATACGAGCCACGACCTCTAAAAAGCCTTGGCCATGCTCTTTTAGTTTTTCTCTGTACATTTTTTTATTATTATTAAAGGAATTAAAGTGAATCTATGACAAGTAGGTAGTTTGAAGATTATATTCTTGGGACGTGCATGCAAGGTTCTAGAACCAATTATGTACACCTCAATATACAAGCTGTGGCATCAGCAAGTGGGTACTCATGCTCACTGTTAAAACAAGTATTGATAAAACCAAGTAACATAGGTTGTAATGATTGTCTCTGATAAAGTATTACATTGACGTTTCAGTCGTGGCCTTATCTACAGATATGTTTTTGAATTGTATTTTTGTTACGTCACAATATTAAAACTGCTAATTATACAAAATATAGAAATGTTTTATATGTACAGCGGTGCACACTCATATACAGACCAACGCAGTAATGCCTGGATTATCCAGCAACACAAACTTAATATACTTCTGGGTGCTTATTGTGCGTTCATCAGCAGAAACATGCTACGGTAAAGCAAAGCCGGAGATGCAACAGTTTGCATATTTATGGACGTCAGAATCAATTTGTAGGAATGCAATTCAAAGTGTGTCCACCTCAACGCACTTTAGCTTCAGCAGTCATCAAAGCATAACGAACACTGAAGCACATACCAAAGCATGCCTTTTACGACAGCTAATAAAAAAAAGTGTGAACTATGAATGCGTTTTATTTTTGGATCAAGTGTAATTTAAGTGTAATTTTACACGTTGGCGTTTCATTCTGTAATTGCATTTGTACTATGGACAAAATTACGTTCATTGTATATGGTGTCATAAATTATGGTATTTGTCAATGTCCTCTGCCACGATAGACTTGCAATTTATAGACATTTTGCCAAGTGGCCATTTATTACTCTCTGAATCGAATGCCACTTGTAAACGACCAAAACCCCCCAGTAAGTGTTGACTTTGTCCGATACCATGGCTGGGTATTGCAGAGGGTCAGAGCTTCCGATGGCAAGGCTGCAAGTCAAGACCGTGGCCAAGAGCCGAATCAAACCATCATCCCTCCGCCGCAGATGACTACCAACGGCGTAGAATCGACAGCGTTCGGCCTACGAGCACCACCCCACGTTAGTTTGAATAAGGCAGTGTTCTTCACTCATTTTCAGAGGGGGGGCACTTTAGCCGATAAGACATCATCAGTGTGAGGGCCGCCACACGTTGGACACAATTGGGATTTGACAGCACGATGATGGGGGGGAGGGGGGGTATTGTCACTCGTTGCGTAGTCGGGGGCTGCATGTCAGGGGACGCACTAAAGGCCACCAGTGGCCTGCTCGGGCTTTGCAGTGAAGGACACTGGAATAGGGACACTTTGGCGCGACGTCTCTGCTTGCTCGGAGCCATGTTTTACATAAGCGTTCAGAAAGTGGCAATTCCATATTTTCACGTTGACCTTGACCTTCTTTCGCACCGTAAGTAGCCAACCATGCTATTCGGAGGTGCATAATCAATCACAGGATGAGCTATGGACACAAGGCAAAACAACAATAGAATTAATGTTTTGCTCTCACACACAACGTCAAAACTGAAGTGCCTTCTTGCTCAACAGAGTAATGGCATGGAACTGATCTCTAATTTGATGACATTGAGCCTGGGTAGAAATGCCACATAACCCTGGCAGGGGCCAGAGGATGACCACTGTTAACTACCCTCAAAGTGGTACTCATCTTATAGAATGGGCTGAGTCTTCCCCCCCACCCCAAACTAAAATGAATCTGTAATTTAAAATACAAGTCGAGTGGTCCAACCACAGCGCCACCCTAGACATGCAGCCATGATGAGAAAGGCAGGAGGAGAGGTACTGTGTGTTGATGACAAGCGAGCTGCGACACTGAAGAACTGAATGGTGGGAGCATTCAGCCTTAAGCGATCATGTTTGTTCGTACAACCAAATGTGTGGCCGCACCTGTAGCATGTAGCAGTCATGCACCACCATCCCTATTAAACCCCGAATCCAAAGCAGGCTCTCGTATCCAAGGAGATGCAAAATACAGCCCATAAGTAGATCTACATTTTATATTTAAACTTGCCAAGCAGCGGCAACATTTGTTGGACACTTTAGCGCTTAAGTCAACTTGCATGATGCACTGAATGCCTTGGCATTCCAGTGTGCCTGCTTTACACAGGCGATCTCTATTCGTATGCCACCGTTCACTCCGTGATGTTATTTTCCTAATCGCTGTGGTGATGACACAGGCAATACTTGGGTCACTGAAAAAAAATCCAGGGTTATCTCTGATATTTTTAAAAATATATAATTATGACTCGCTCTCAGGATGCTGCTTTGGATGTTTGGCTTATTTCGAGTATTTTTGTGCGTGGGAGGAAACTGGAGTGCATAAACAAACCCAATGTGTACAAGGAGATAATAAAAATGGAGATGGGTCAGCAAATATACTTCCTGCATTGTCTTCTCCTGTCTGCTAAGGGCACCCGCTGATGCGCATCTAATGCAACCGAGGACTCCATCTGCGTGCGATTCATCCACCCTGCCTCAAAACCACTTGACTACCTAAATGCATCACCTTTACCACAGCAGAGTTCAGACACTGCTAATGAGTAAGGCATTCGTTACGATGGAAACAACGCGAAACACCCCTGGTTCACACCAATATTGGTTGTGGCGGTATGAAAAGTTCCCGCAATAGATTTGCGACTTGAGCAGTATTGGTACAGCCCTATGAATCATTCACAAACTCCTGCCAGTCACCTCATCGTATGGCTCCAGAGTGTGTAAAAAAACACAGAGGGCCTCTCGAACAAAACAGAAGTTTCCCAGGTGCAATTATGCAGCGGATTAAGCGCATCACTGTAATCTGAGAAAGCCGTCGTGTAACGATTGTGCCACCACGTTTAACAGGCCCTTTGCAGGTTGGAACAAGCACAGCCAAATGCGTCATTTAACAAACTTGACGACACCACATTGTCCTTTGCATTCCTTTACGTTCCGAATTATCGACTGGAGCAACTATGCATTGGCATGTCGCTATGGTAAACAATGCTATCGTACATGTATTATCAGTGCTCATGTATTAACAGAGAAGGTTTTGATGGTGATGTATAACATTTGGTTTCACCTCCGATTGACTGTAGACTTTTTCACGTGATTGGTCAAAGTGCTGCACCTGCCCTGCTGCACTGCACTATGATATAATCTAATTTATAGAGTGCCTTCACCCAAGGGCGCTTGGTACAGCTTACAAAACGATGACAGAAAATAATTATTTAGATGGCAGGGGGCATAATAAAAATTGAGGAATGAGAACATTTGGTAATTGCACGATTCTTATAGTTCAAGACTACTGTGAAGGTGCTATGTTTCACAGTTGGCAGTAGTTTCACAGTAGAGGGCAATGCTTCTCAGTGGAATCCCAATTGAATTATTTGCAGGTAATTTTTAAAATGTAAAATTTGGACCTTAACCCACGCCACACAAATGGGCCTATTCTTTTCGAATGACGTCACGCGTTAGAACACCTGCAGTCCGGTACCCTTTTGCCAGTATCAAGATATTGAATGTTGCAAATAAACCACAATGACAGCTAGAGTATCGCACAGTCAAAACCACGACGACAATAACGGTGTTGGTAAGAGGCTCGATTTGTAGAGTCAATGTACAGACCCCATTGCTGCTACGTAAAGGATTAAGCCATACATAATTTTACCTTTTCATTTGGCTGGGCACACTTTAGTATAACAAACAAAACAAGGCAATCCATAAGCAAAAGGAACAAAATATACTCACATGAGGATCGTCCTGGAAAAAGTCGACACTCATTTTAATATACCCCACACTAACCTCATTGGAACCAAATAGAAACCTTTCGCAAGGAATCAAGTCAGCATTCACCACACGTACTTGTGGTGAACATGCAAACTGTGGTAATATATGAAGTTTTCTCCGTTCTGACACTGGTGAGGCTAGGCCCTATAGAAGGCTGTCACTGGTGTAGGCCAATCAGTTTCAAAGACAATGCATATATTATCAGAACATGTTGGTTTGCATGTTAACCACAAGTACGTGTGGTTAGCGCGAACTTGATTCCTTGCAAAAGGTTTATATTTGGTGTTTGAACATCTTAACACCTTGTTAAACTCACTTTTTGCCAGTTTTTATTGCATCTCCTCACATAATTCACTCTGTTCATTCGCTCAATCCACCTAATCTGGATGAAACTCAACTTTCTGGAAAATTATATTTTGTGCGATCAATATTTTCCAGGACACTTCTTACATGAACAATTGGCTAATCCTTCTGCACGGATAGCAGATTGCTGCAAGTTGTAACTCGTCAAACGTCAAAGCACCTCTCATTTGAACGCAGGTGGATGCATGCACAGTAACCACTCACACCGCATTGCCACTGGAAAGGCTTACAACAGCCTTGGTGGATACTCACAAGATCAACCCTGCACACCGACAAAAACTATAAAAACATTTAAATTAACAATCGTAACATCATTAAACCAGTAACCAAATACGGTATATGGCCACCATGGCCAACGCTCTTTCAAGTAAAATCAAAGCAAGTAAAATTTCTGTGTTTAAACTTCAATTTAATTATTTTGGTTCACGTGCAAGGGGCGTTTGAAAATGCTGTAAAAGATTAAATCATAATTGGCAATCAAGTGAAGCAAAGTTGCTCTGCTTTACGCGAAGAGTGCCCAGTCAGAGGTGATGGCACTCCGTGTGTGGTCTGAACTCAATGCAAGTCAAATCTGTCACTGTGGGGGCCCACGGGAACACTAGAGAGGTCACTTTAATGCCATAAAGAAATAAAATGGCACCGAAAATTACTGACCATTTTTGCATCTACATCCATAACATGATTAGCTGCTGCTTAAAATTATTAAATTGTTTGTCTCAATTTTGTCATAACCACGGAGCACCAAAAGTGATGTAGTTTAACATTAGGTGTGCCTTTGTGCTGTTGCTAAAATGACTGACCAGCAATCGGGTTACGGAGTTTAAATTCTAGTTTGATCAACTCGGTCACCCATTATCCCTCCCCAGTCAATAAAAGGAGCACCACTTTGGGGGCAGTCAACATTGGTTGTCCTAAGCACCACCATGTCAATGGAGAATTGCTATTACTGCCACATGTTTGCAGACAAAGATGAGGGGGGGAAAAGGCAATTGTTGACTCAAGATTAGCTTCAAGCACGTGACCTTTTGGAGAAATTAAAAAGTGACATTTCTGAGCAGGGTTGTGAAGGGCACTAGCCATTAAGACACGGCATTCTGAGAACACTGCATGTCTTTTAAAAAGCCAACTGATCAATGTGCCTTGAAATAGGACAATCCTGACTTCAAATGCTTGTGATATGGAGGTGACCTTGCACTTAGATTCAAGGAGCAATAACAAACAATAAAACACAACACGTTGTGAAAATACACACCATCCTCCATCTGTGCCACGCCCACACTGCTCTCATTGGGCCACCGACCCTCTATTTTTCACAAACAAAAGCAAAGTGTCTCCTGCAGGGCTTGAATAAACCGAGCCGGTCATAGTGCAAGTTTTGCCAGCCCTGTGTGAATGGAGCCCAACTCAGCCAATGTATTGTGTGACAATGACTTGCTGAAAATGTGTGGAACAGGGGTTGTTTAGAAAAAAAAGTGGAAATTACTCTGAGAAGTTAATAGTGTCCTTGAATATGATGGATGGTTGGGCGTTTCTATATGATATATGTGTTTACTGCAGTAAGATTTTGCAGCGACCATGATGAATGTGGTCAGCTTTATCCCAAAACACGGTGACGACATGTAGCTCAGCCATATTCACAGACGCTTGACAATGTCTGCAAACAGAAAGCAGCATCTATTATTGAACAAGTCCTCATGTCTCTCTCACTCTCTCCCACCGCTGCTGTACTAAATCCCCGCCTGGCAGCGTGCCATAATGTCAATGTCAATCGACTCCTTGCCCAGGATGAGGCGCAGCCGCTTGGGCTGTGAGAACGGCAGGAACGCAGGCACGTCCACCCCAGCGGTTCCCCTCTTCTGTGAGGATCCACCCCGCCTGTGAGCCTGTGCCCCCACCGCCGCTGCCGCCTGTCCGGCGGCGCTCACGGGAGCGGCGATGGTGGCTTCCGCTTCCGGCACGTCTTTGCGCGTGGAGCTGTGCTTGCGGATCTTGCGCTTCTGCAACCGCAGCCGTAGCTGCGTGGGGCCCGTCGGTCCGATCGACTTGTACACCAACACCTTTTTGCAGCCACGGCCTCGTTTTCCGTAGCTGGCAGCGCTGTGCAAGCCTCCGCTGAGCCGCACAATGCGCACTTTGGGCAACTGTGCGCGAACGACCGTGCTAGAGTCAATGCCCTCCAGGTGCTGGGTGGTAGCGGCGGTGGCAGTGGTGGTGGTAGCGGTGGAGACGACACCATCGCTCTTCACCAGCACCGCCTGGTACTCGTCCGCGCTGTGCCGCCTCTTGGAGTTCCCTCGCCTCTCTGGGGCGATGCCACCCGTCTGCAAATCTGCTGCCGCCGGTGGCGAGGGCGTGGGAGATTTGGCGGTGCCGAGGCTGCCCCTCCTGCCGCCGCCGCACGCGTTTCGTTTCAGGGGCGAGAGCCGCAAAAGCTTTCCGTCTCCCCGCACCGGTCTCCCCGACGAGCGCTTCCTCCGCCTGGCGTCGCCGCCATCGACGTCGTCGTCGCCGCCGTCGCCACCGCCGCCGCCGTCACAATCGCCGTCCGGTCTTGGCGTGCTCCGGCCGACACTCGAGCGTGGGGTGGCCGCCCCCGCGCCGGCCACAATTTTGAGGAGATCCGAGTCGAAGTCCGGGTCGCCCTCCAGGATCCAGTTCTCGATGTCGGCCACCAGATTGCTGGAAAAGGGGGCCGCAGCTACGGCGGCGGCGGTGCTGCCGGGCGGCTCCCAGGCGACGTTCCGGGAGCCCGAGCCGGGCCCCGCGGGGGGGATGCGCAGCAGCGGGAAGCGCTTGGGTGGCGGAGTCACGGAGGTGCCGTACGCCTCGCCCGCCCTCGCCTTGCACTCGCGCGCATTCGAGACCGCCGGCTCGGCGGGCAGCGCACCCGCTCGCCCTCCGGCGCCGAAGCCCGTGCTGGTGCCGCACGCCGGCGACGGGGGCAAGCGGCCCCCGGCCGCGTCGCTCGCCTCGGTCGCCTGCAACGGCGCCTTGCACAGGCTGAGCGCGTCGGCGGCGTCGGCCAGCACCTCGCTGCACCCGGCCAGAGCCCCGCACGCCGGCGAAGGCACGGGACGGCCGTCGTCGGCGCCGTTGCCACGGCCGCCGGGCTCCCCGACGCGAGCCGGCCTCGCGGCGGGGTCGCGCGCCCGCCGCCCGCCGCGGCACAGCCGCTCAACGGCCGGGTCTTTAATCAGCACCACCTTGGGCTGTCGCAGGAGCGCCTGCTGCAGCAGCGCCTTCAGCCGAGCGGTGCCGACCGTCGCCAGCCCGTTCAGGCCGTTCCTCGGCCGCTCCCTGCCGTCGCTTCTGCCCCCGCCGCCTCCGCCGCCCGAGAGCCAGCGCTTGAGCGAACGCGGGGGCACGGCGGGGCCGGCAGGCGACGCCGTGGCGAGCAGCACGCACGGGAAGAACTCGTCGCACGGTGCCGTGGGGGCGCGCAGGCCGGCGGGCGAGCGGTACGGCGGCGCCGGTCGCCCGTCACGAGGCACGAGCCGGCTCGGCTGGCGCAGGCGAATGGCGGTGGCCAGCAGCTCCACAGCGTCGAAGGTCAAGTGCTCTCCGGAGGGGAGGAATGCCAGTCGGCCGCCGTGGTGGCTGCCGTGGTGGCTGCTGTTCGCCGATGCCCGCGCCTTATGTGTCGTCTTCTTGGGCGTGCACGCGTTCTTGGCATTGGCTGCGGGTTGAGAGGGAGAGAAGATGGGGCAAGACCAGTGGTTAAGCTTCTCTCTTAAGGATGTTGCATCACCGGGTTAAGCTGAAAGAATAATGCACAGCCCCTTTGGGTCAATTCCCTGCCGGATGGAGGTGTCCCCATACTCCATTGGTATTGGGGATTGTTTGGCCAGACCATTGGGAGGTCGCAGAGAGTCCCAGGAACAGCTCAGATAAAACTTGCTATTGATGGTCAGAAATCAGAGGTCTACTCGACCTAATAATTCCTAATCTTCCCCCTAGCTCCTGAGGTGTGCATCTCATACATACTTGTGCACTATATGCAATGAGACACAGGCAAGTTTAGAAACTTGTATGGTTATCATATACTTGTGCTGCCACTGCCATAATCCTGTTAGCAAATGCTTTCTTAGCAGGGGTTCTCAACTTGCGTCTCAAGTCGCCTGTGGGAGCATGGGCCATATTGAGAGCGTCTTATTGCTGGGTAAAGAATTTGCAGTGATTAAGGATCTGTAATGGTAAGTACTGTATCCATACAGTAGAACTCCCTTAGATTCCACCGCCTTCATTACTATAGTTTTAATCAGCGGTATATGTGGTTGTTGTTGCTGCTTTGACTCTCAGGACATTGCTCACTATGATGAGGGGACCATGGGTTTTGTATAGCAGCTGAGAATAGTTTTTACCACCAATCGTGAAGAACTTGCTGATTTTGGAATGTAGCAGTTTTAGAAAAAGTGAATTCAGGCTCTGGCATGCACTGTTATAAAACTTAGAGGGGTTTGCAGATTTTTATTATTTAGCTGTGTTGGCAGAAGTTATTAGAATAAAAAAATAGTAACATGTGTAATGGTTAAAATGACACCAAGTAAACATGAAAATACTATAAATTCTAGATTTGAAGCTTTCGTGACTGCAAGGATTCATATTCTTAGGTTTTTTCGGTAAAGTCACGTAGGTAAAACATTAAAATTAATAAAAGTAAAATAAAATAAAAATCACGACGTTTCGGAGGCAACACAAGCTTCCGTCTGCAGGTGGAACCGTCACAGCCACGGAAACTTGTGTTGCCTCCGAAACGTCGTGATTTTTATTTTACTTTTATTAATTTTAATGTTTTACCTACGTGACTTTACCGAAAAAACCTAAGAATATGAATACTATAAATGCTTTTAGGCAAATGCCAAACTTTTGTATTGGAAGAAACCAAATTAAGTGGTGGCTAGTGACTGAGACAAGCAGACACTGGGGACAGGTGGAAAACATTTTTCAAATTAGGAAGAACGTCAATATAAACGGTCTACATTTTCAAGTGCATTTACTGCGCCTTTAATAAAAGTGTTACGTACATGTCAAATAAATTTGAAAAAATTGTAATTTTGCAAATGAAATTATTTTTATTACGATGAACATCCCCACACTGTCCAGCATCAAGCACAGTGAAATAACCCACACTAGCCGTACACAGCGTGGGGAGGCCCTCATCCGGCGGTGGATGGACACAGGCACCGTACATGTACCGAAAGCTTCAGAAGAATACACGGTACGATAACAAGACCGGAAAATGATTGGCGATCGCGCGCGCGCACGACTGATGTTCACGAGCCAAAACTGGTGGCCGCTCGGTATTGACGGGAGCGAACGGCGTACAGAGAAGGCGGCGCGCGCTGCGCTGGGTGTCGGTGCCGCCGGGCATCCTGGAATATCTCCCGGCAGAATCCCTGCCGCCCACGCAGCTCTTCTTGAGGCGGTGCAGCCGCTTGTCGGTCTCGCGCAGGCGGTACGCGCTGTTGAGGCCGCTCGACGGCGCCTCCGATGAGCCGTCCTTGGGCTTGAAGGCGCCCTGGCTTCGCCTGCAAATGCGCAAGCAGAGCGACCACACACGGAGCGCGGCTGTCAGTTTCGCGTGGAACGTGTGTCCCCCCCCCCCCCCCTTCTGTTGGGCTCAGCTCTCAGCAAGGTGGAGGTGTGTGTTGCTTAGCCAAGTGGCTGCTAGAATTGGCAGGTGGATACAAAGTTCCATTACGCATGTTTCAGTGTCCACTTGTTATTTTTTGTGTCATCACCGATTTATGACAAAGCTATGCATTTTAGAATTTAAAAAAACTGGCAGATTCACATGTTCAGGGGAAACAACCTGCGGCTCTGGGAGACATATGCGGCTCTTTAAAGACCGCTTCTTCAGGTAAATTATTAAGGACCGTCTTGTATTCACATTCATTGCGGCTTTAGAAATTATGAATTGTTTTAACGAATTCGAAAAAAATGTCCCTTGTAATTTTGGTTGCCCGACCCCTGCACATGTTGATGAGAAGGTCACAACACATTACTTTATTGATTTGCCCCCTTGTTGATTTTGTAGTGATCACAAATATTACACAACATGTTAATCTGACCCAAGTTGTGTTTTCCTGGTCACTTTAGTAATGGCAGCGTTCATCTCGATTGGCTGTTCTGAGCCAGTGGTGGTCATTCCATATTACTACAATGGGAACTCGTCTCTCCAATATCGTCCATCTTGACCAGTTGAATATGAACTTGTAGTTTTTGGTCTGCATCTACTTCAGCCATAAGAACGAAAAAATATGAAAAACTTTTTTGCTACCTGACCAATGAACCTTTAACTTATTACATACTAGCTTTACTACCCGGCTTCACCCGGGACTTGGATTCACCACGCACGGCCGCCTTTGTCTCCCCAGTGGCGATGTTCACACACCACAGCAGTTAATCGTTTGAGGCTGAGCCAACCTAGGGGAGGCCCAGGACCGGTTCAAATAATTATCACCAGTAGTGGCCGTGAGCGGGAATCGAACTCGGGTCGCCGGGTTCGTAGCGCAGCGTGCTAACCACTACACTACAATGCGTTACGCTTCCACATGCGCGGGTCACGTGACAGATTTGACGTCACAGCTCACTTGCTGTGCAAAAAGAGATATGCATTTTTGAGCTCCCCCCTCCCCAAAAAAAGTATTTTTATAATGTTTGCATGGTGTACAGTCTGACAAGTACCCACATAGCAAATTTCCAGTTTGTTGCATGTCAGGAAGTACGCTAAACATTTTGAACAGACACACATTCACAACTTTGCCTTTTATTTCTATGGAGATGAAGAACATTTTTCGTCCTATTCAAAGGGCCAACCAGCCTGACATAATTGTGGATAATTGAGCGTTGCTGATGAAGCAATGCACACATGCGTGGTACTGCGTGGCACCGCATCGCGCCTTACCTCTCGCACGTGTGACACTCGCACAGCTCGTTGTTCTCCCCGAAGAAGCCGTCACCATAGTAGCACGTGATCTCCTCTCCGGGATCCACATCACGCAGCACTTGCACGCACGCCGCGTCGCGTCCCGTCGACACAAACTGAGCACGCGCGCAGCACAACAACGACGACAGACACTTCCTTCTATAACAACAATCATCTCATATTCTTTGGGTCTGTTGATGAGGCCACGTAGATAGAACAAATGATAAAAATAACGTTTCGATCGTAACACAAGTAATCGTCATCAGGTGAAAAATATAGCGGGAGAGCTGCTGAGAATTTAAATATGGCGCTTCAAACGATGCAAATTACTCAATCGCTTAAATCGCCGCAAACGTTGATATCGTCAAGATGTTAAAACCGAGAATGGAAATTGAAAAATGTGCTCCGTTTACTCACTTTGCAACTTGGCCTGCAATCTGCAGCACACAGCGTGGCAGTATAAAACATGGAGAGAAACAGGAAAGATTGGTTAGCTTCAATTACACATCATTACCGTGGGTCACAGATAAATGTCAGAGGCTTGAGAGAAAGGTTTGCATCTGATATGGGAGTGGTGCAACAACAAAGCATGTCAGTATAGGTGACACCAACCAGGCAGCTAACTGCAACTCGTTGTTCCTTAGAGAAAGTCTTAATCGCTACCACGGCACCTTTTTAGCAAGAGCCAAATAAAATTACCGATGAGAAGTGAAAGCTGATGGTTAAGAACAATTGTTCTGGGGTTACACTCAACAACGCAAAGCGCAGGCAGTAAATAATACACCATGCATGCACTTAAATAATTATATTTAATCAATGTTATGAACAAGAAATAACTTCACAACTGGTGCGCTTTAATAGTGTTGGGCTGCCACAAACTTCTAAGCCTATATGAATCACATGTACATTCCAAGGATTCAATGGCAGTGCTTACAACTCAAGAGCCCAACTGATCTAGACATGTAAAGGTAGGGGAAGCAGTGTCCCAAGCTGGCCTGCATGGGGCTTGTTTGTGCTGTTGGATAAAACTGATGAGCAATGTGCAGCCAACCCCCGTGTCATATTAATCCTGACCAAGCAAAATCGAAAAGTCAATACCAATTAACATCGCAGCATTTACACATTCATCCAGCAGACCCTGTGAGTAAGGCCACACGCGTGGTTGGCTTTCCTATCAAACGCGTGTGTAGTTCGGACAGTAGGATACATGCAATACAACCACGCGTGTCGAGGGATTCCGGCACAAGGCTTAATTTTGCTGGCCACTCAAAAGTCAACTCAAGGCAGCGTTGATATTTTCAAAAGTTATTTTAACAATCGATGTCGAACATGGATAGGAACAGAGCGTTGCTGAAAATAAATGTGAATGCACGCCGTATGGAAAATTGTAACGACTCTGTGGCCTAGAACAATGCATCGATTTTCGGCTGTGCGAGCCAGCTTCTGTAAATCATGCAGATGACCTTCTTCTCCGAGACAATGCATTTTTTCATTGCCATTGCTGCTAGCGTCGCCACAACGAGGCTATGTCACTCCGACACATTAAAGTGAAAACAGAAAGCTCGGGAAGACAAGGACAATCTTATTAAAATAATAAATTTAATGCACACTAATCTGCTTATCGTCACACAGCTTCATGCCTGCTCATCTTCTTTGAAATAGGAACAGGGTGTGCATAGAGCTATGGGGACACGTCCCAATTTTTAAGCTTCACATTTTAGTTCCACGTGAGAGGGTGCCACAATCCCAGCTGATGGAACACGAGGCTTTTAGGACTTAAGCTAAAGTGTATCCCTGCTCGAGCAAGCAATGAGCCAGGTCTCATCTACAGTGGTGGAAATAAGCTGGTGATGAAAATTCCGCATTCCGATCGTGGGGGCCTAATCTCAAAACAGGGCAAGCCACTGTTTAACTTCCCAGTAAGTTCAACGTATTTTATCGACCCTGGAGGAATGATGGGCCGGGTCAATCCCTGACGGACGAGGATTTTGACACGTTTGAGAGTTGAGTGCTCCAAGCACAGCTACACATGGCCTGATTTAAACATTACTATTAGGGTTTTCTTCCACTGTATATTTCCCCAAGCAAACCATCCAAAGCTACTTCAGAATTGTACAAGCTCTGCGAGGTTGTATTCACTGGACTTCCATTAAGTGGCGGGAAAATTTTTAAAAATATAAATGTCCTATTTTAAGTCACGCGACTTCAGTAACTGGTCAATTTACAAAACAGATTTGTTTCTCTGCAATAGGCACTTGGTTTTACTGTAATGTGATTTATGTGTTGTTTTCACATTAGCATTATTATTAGAGCTGATGTCCCTGATGGAAGATTGTTATATGTAGATGTATTATTTCTCCATCAATGCAGAGTAAACCAATACATTTGAAAACACATCAAGGAAAAAAAACGTATTTTATATCCCAGTTATGAGTATGAACTGTTTTATTTATTATGGACAAAAATAATAATCTTGTTGACTTTAATATGATTTTGTTTGATCAAGTAAACATAACTGAAATATTGCCATCGAGGTCATCTGGATCAGAAACAAAAACAATGGCAAAATAATTGGAACAAAAGTTGAAAAGTGCACAAAAAAGAGCATGCAGATGGTGCATGCTTGGAATGATACTTAGGAGACGTAAAGTAGAACACATGGATCAGAGAGCAATAAAGGCACCACAAGTATGTAAACAAAAATAACATTGACCTGAACATCAAATTGCCTGTTAAGACAAGCAACTGGGCTTGGGAAAGACATGTCGCTGGAAGGGACGATGACTTATAGTCGAAACCAACAAGTGACGTGACCGCTGGGTGGAAGAAATGGACGCCCCAGTCCGCTCCCTCGAGGGACAAAGCGCCACACACACCGTGATTGATGAAGGCGGCTGGGCCCAGCCAGAGCTGTGCGCAGTTCTTGCGCGTCGAGTACATGACGCTGAAGTCGTTCTCGCCGTGCCGTAGAAGCAGCGCCTCCTCCTCGGGCGTCATCTCTGCGATGCAGCCGACCAGCAGCTCCATTTTCTCGTTTTTCTTCCTGCGAGCGAAGACGAAGAATCCAGCATGAGGTTAAGACTAAATTCGTCCCAAGGGACAAGCGCTGTTGGCGAGCCCTAAGGCCAACAAGGCTGTGACTCAGCACCACGCACGGCCAGTTGCTTTAATCTCCGTGCCGATGCTCAACCTGGGGAGAATAAAAGGCAAGCTAATGAAAGCAAAATACAGTTTAAGATACTACATATGCCACTGATATGCGTTTCCTAAAAACATGTATATGTACAGACCTTTGGTAAATCCACTGCTGGTGGAGGGCACCCCCAGGACCCAAATAGCTGATAATTGATAAAAGGGCATATGCACTTATAGACCACATCCAAAACATAATTCTTGGTTCCATGGCACGAAAACGGTGCTCCACTTAATAATGAATTAAACGAGCAATTTATTTAAATGCTGGCTCGTGAAGTAGAACTGCAATGCTTTCCGTTGCTTAACAAGAAATATCGCTGTTGGCATCAAGTCAGAACCAAACGTTCAGAGACCAACGCTCACACAACGTGCAGCACGGGACATTTTTTCACTGCGCAAGCTATCGAGCACATGTTAATCTCACCAAATAAAAGTTGCTGTGTATGTGCGTGTTTAAAAAAAAAAAGGCTTCAATATACAATTCGACACCACAGACACTCAATATACCTTTGTAAGAGCCACTCATTTGGCAGTCTTCGTAGCACAGAATGCTTTTACCAAGCACTGGCAGGTTTTACTATCAATGGAGTAACACCACAAATGCGCTATTCAAAAACACGTGTTACCACCCCACCCGAGAGAACGAGGTAGTGCTCTCATCGACATTTCTGACCTTAAACAGGCGGAGGGAATTACACAGTCATACGGCACACAATACTGGACATCTCGTGTTGGCTTTTCACAAAGTGATGCTTGCTTCACGAACCCCATAGGTATGCAGCGCTGCGTTCATTTAATTATTGCATTCGAATGCATTAACAGCACAAAAATAATAAATACTTATGTATGTAGAACTTTATTCGCACCATATGTAGCCAACCATGGTAATCGGAGGTGTGGGGGAAGGATAACAAACTAAACACAAAAAGCAGTTCGAAAGAAATAAGTTCTCAATCTAAATTCACAAGTGCGTAGCTCCAGTGGTTTCCAAATATCAGAAGGAAGATAAAATAAATCTAGCAATGACACAGCTACACAATGGTTTGCTCTTGTATAATTAGCACTAAATGCTGCTCTATTTTGAGGATGGACAAACACCCTTCCCTGTTGATTTGTTATCCGGTGCAAACAGTGATGATTGCGAGGCGTTGTGTGTGCTCTGTGTAAAAGCGTGCACACAAAAACTCTCCACGGTTGAACGAACCATTCTCGCGTGGCCACCACCTTGGCGCCGTTTTTCTCCGACGAGTATCGCGTGCACTGCTGGATCTCAAAGCCGCTCTCCGCCGTGAATATGCGGAGGTAGCGGAGAACCTGCAGTTGGCAAAGAGGAGAGAGATTAAGTGGCGCTGTCAAGATGAGGAACGCTCCTGTTTGCTCACGGGACTCGTAGATGTAAACGTTACGGTCAGTCCCACCTTCTCAGTAGGGAATAGGCAGAATGAACGCATTTTTATAGTTTGAGGCCAGATTTGGCCAGTCAGTCTTTCAGCCCTCTCTCTGCTCTGAAGAAAAGCCTCCGTATGTGTACATGTGCCAAAGTGATTTCTCACTCAATTGAGCATTGAAGTGAACCTCATCTCCCATTTAAAATCCTGAGCCATTGTAAGAAAAATCGTCACTTTCACCTATTCATAGGGCAATCACTGTTGACTTTTCCACAAAGCGGTACCGACTTTATCGAGCCCAGAGGGGTGGTGACCCGAGTGAACCCAAACAAGGATTTTAACTTGCGACCTTCCTATAGTTACCGGTGACCCGAGGCTTTGTGTGTGACTGCAAGCCTCGTAACACACACGGCTCGGCTCACATGGCTTCGTCACGAGAGACCTTCAATGAGCAGGCGAGGTCTTTTATGCATGTAAGTATGTCGAACTTCTTCCGCACCGTACGTCGCCAACCGTGCTAACCTGCTGCACCCATTTTATACCTTTGGGGTTAGGGATTTAGTTGGCTAGATTGGGGAACATTAAGAGGGCATATCATACATTAAAATGTTTAGGCCTAGTGACACCCACAGCGAGTGGTCCTAGGCTGGACAGCAACGCCCTTCATGGGAACCGCTGGCAAGGCACGGACCGCCGCCCCCCCCACTCCCAGCTCTAGTACTCGCTATAAAGATCGTGGTCGATCCGGGCTAGGATCGACCCGAGGAGGATCGGGCCCCCTGCTCCGGCGAGCAGGCTGCGTGCATGCGTGGCCCTGCATGCCGTACGTGCTCCTTGAAGATGCTCTTGTGCAGCAGGTGGTTGCGCGGCCACTCCCGGGCGCTGAGCGCGCGGTACGCTTTCTCAACGTCACCGTCCACACGCAGCTGCTCCGCCACCTTGCGCAGCTCCTCGCGGCGGCCCTTCACCGGCCGGAACCTGCCTCGCACCATACACACAGAAAGGTCAGCTTAATTAGGACATCGGTATGGCATACTAAGGTTGGCAGCCAGAAAGATGTGTGTATTTATATAACAGTGACAAAGATAGCCCTAATCCCATGTAGTATGCACAGGCTGTTGGGGACACTTGCTGTAAACGAGCACCGAAGGGCTATGGGTTAGCACCATGCCGGACTGGCTTTGTCTCCCTCGTTGGGACGTTCATGCACTGTAACAGGTACTCATTGCAGGCTGAGTCGACCTAGGGGAGGGAGCCCCAGGAACAGTTTAGATTCACCATTGAGGTTAGCCATGCACGGGAATCGAACTCGGGTCGCCGGGTTCAGAGTGCAGTGCGCAATCGACTACACTACCACTCCCCAACACACATGTACATACATGAGGATAAAGATCACCACCAAGTTTACCCGTACAGCCGTGATACACTGGGCACTCTTTGGGCAATCATCAAATGCAATCTTTAACACATTTACTGCATGCAACGATGGAAACTTGTAGGAAAACAACAAAGCGTGATGGAGGTATGTCGAAAATAGTGCAGCGACTATTGCCAGTCAATATTAATGCCAGTGACAAGCGTCCTTGTGAGTTATGGCTTTTATAAGGCATCTACGAAGGCAGGCATGGCATATGGGGGGTGGGGGAGGTTAGCGTGGGGAGGACTCATGTCCAAAGAGCGTGCCATTGCCTCCCCCGTGCTGATGTTCACACAGCACCAGGTACTCATTTAAGTTAATAAAGAATAAAGGTTCAGATTCCACTTGTCGTTGATGTGCATTATGATATACGTGCATACAAGCATCAAACATTGGAACATATATACTCAAGCGCACACCAACAACGAAATAGCAGAAATGTACCCCATGGTCAGCCTTCAGAATAATCAATTAAACTTGGCACAAGAAACTGGATTTGCCTCGGCAAACCAAAGATGGCAAACAGGTTGGCAAGCTACTTTAGGTATAATATGTAATGTAGAGGGGCTACATCTAAAACACACACACACTTAAGGGGTAGGTCAATGAAAGGTGATTTAAATACACCTATAAAGCGCATAAAAGCTAATGTGAGCACTCGCATTGAAAGGGGTACAAGCCAATAAAAACAAGACGGCTCTTTCCTCGGAGATACATACCTAGGTTGTGTGTCCCGGAGAGCGTGACACGAGTTTGAAGCTCTGTTAATGAGGGAACAAAAAAATATTGTAAAAGTTACGGCGAGGCAAACCACTGCAGCACTCTAATGATGTATTAAAGTGACTTCACTCGAGTGCAATAATGGCATGCTCAACTGTGACTTTAAAGTAGGCCTGTATAACCCGTCATGAATTGTCACAATTTCAAGTCGCAAGTCAATTTGACAATCAATTTTGACTCATTTTTTACATCTCCTTTGTATTGTTTCTGATTTGTACAGTTGTTTAAATGTAATGTTAGCATGCATGCATAACTGTGTGCAATTTGCGTAAATAGTTGATAGATCTTATATGTATAATTCAGAGTCCATGTATCATCAATGAAAGAACACATTTTAAGGGACAAATTGTTATGCTAAATCTATATTTTTTTGCATAAACAAAACCTCAATCTTGTGCCAGACAGCCCAGGACAAACAACCTACAAGAAAGGGTATTTTTGTATTTCAGGTTGGATGTTTGTTTCGTGGAATTGTGGTTTAAATAGATAATTGCCACCCAGCCTGTGCTCGGGTTAAAAATGCCTGTGACGGAAGGGTAATTTACAAAACATGACAAGATAATGCCAGCCAGCACTTCGGCTGGAGAGACACCACAGTGCTATGTCCCCGAAAAACTGCGGGCTGCCAATGCGACATTTCTGTCACGTAGACTCAATGACGATAGCACATGCTATGTCTCCATGGGTTACACAGATAGACAAACAGTGCAACACTGCAGTTATGCGAGAGGGACGGTGTTTTTATGCACAAACAAATGCAAATAATAGCAGACTTTTTATTATGACTACCCCTAGTTTTGAATAAACTTAGACAATAAGGTGAATGTATTGGTTGTGTGACCACTTCTGAGTGAATTCTCTGAGCTACAAAAAAAACTGTGAAAAATCAGAAGAATCGGTTTGTGGATCAGGAGATTTGTAGTTTAAGCAAATTCATCCGGAGCTCCAGATAGTAATATTCGCTAAGAGAACTTTAACTGCAAAGGCAGCATTCACCGATTCACAGCAATGTCAGGTCGCCTCCTTGACAATAGCAGTATGAGACCTTCAATTTGTTTTAAAAGCAGAAGGTTATCAGTGATGATATACCTGCATCAAGGCATATGAATGTATGAACGTTTAACGGTTAAAAACTCAGCAAAAAAGCTCCGGGCCAGATTTTTGCATCTTAGCGAAATTGTTGTAACGCATCGCATGGGTCAATTTCCCCATTGCTATTAATACAGATACCGGACTTTTTTTGCCTAAAATAGGCACAAATAAAAACAATCCTAAAGAACACCTGAATTAAGTTTAATGCGCTTTATGTATTATTTTGGTAAAAAATTTATTTGAATTAACAATTATACAATATACATGGCTTATTGATTTTTGAATATTGTGAGTTCAACTTTTATAGTTATACACGGATAACATTGATATCCGCCTGTACACTGTGAAAGGATGTGTGTAATAAAGGTACTTCCTAATAATAGAACCAACTGCCCGTTGATAAGACGATTGAGAGCATGGGCGCCAAACTGCATATGACACTGACACTGTGAGGAGAGCACAAACATTAATTGGCTGCAGAATTTGCCTGCCAGGCACTGATGACATTTCTGATATAAATAGAATCCTGTCTCAGTGAGCACCACTGCTGACGGGAACGTGTGAAATTCACAATCGCAGAAGTGAACGATGGCTCTGTTGTATTAGCTTGACCTGGAGTGCATGGATTTGTGCTGTGCACACAGACAGATACTTTCACGAACAGTCACGCTCTCATATGCATATATGCACTCACCACTCATAGGCTTTTTGAAAAATGTACTAATGCACTGAATCACACAAAAGCCTTAACAGACTGCGGGAGAGCGAGTGCTATTAGCGAGCACCTGTGAAGGAGGGACACGCCACAGGAGGGGGTGGGTGGCCAGCACCAGGCCTGGATGCCTTTGAGTCCCCAGTGATGTTTATACATCGCACCAGGTACTCATTTGAGGCTGAGTCGACTAAGGGGAGTCCCAGGACCAGTTCAGATATTCGTTAGCAATGTTGGCCAAGAGCGGGAATCGAACTCGGGTTGCTGGGTTCGTAGTGCAACGCGCGAACCGCTACACTACCCTCCCCACATACATACATACAAAGACAAAGATCCTCCGTATCGGTTACACAGACTGTGGGGGAAGGTGATGTTTGCCTGTGCTGAATAGGGCAAAGTAAGACACGAGGTTGGCAGGGCAGTGTGGCCAGTTCCCATGCCCAACTACTGCCCATCTCCCCACGGTTCTCACTTCACCATGCTTCCGTTATAGGTAAAGTCAACTTAAATTTGACCGGTACAGGTTCATATACTTTCTGGTCACTGATGATGTGCAGGGTCGGGAGTTGAAACAAATTGTCGTGCAGTACGTGCACGACTGTACCACTACGTCAACGTCGATAATTTGCATTTTTCAACAAGTCGGTGATGGCATGTGGGACCTTGTGCACAGCAGACATTATTATTTTTGAGCTATTTTTTTGCATGTTTAGTTTGTGCCCTTCCCCCGCACCTCCCAATAAGCACGGTTGGCCACGAAAAATGCGAAAGAAGTTCAACATACATAATAGAAACTAAGGTAAGTTTAGGATTCTTCGAGTTCCGTGTTAATGCCCGAGAATCAAGAGACCGTTTTAACATTAAATTAGTTCTGGGGTATCACCTAGCACACAAACAAACACTTTCATACAATAAAGACAAACGATAACCTGTGCAGCTTACACAAGCTGTAGGGACAGATGCTGTTATTGAGCACCTATGAATGTCAGCATGGCACCTGAGGGGGTGGCGAGGCCAGAACCACGCCCGGATGCCTTTGTCTCCACCAATGCTGATGTTTAATACACAATGCGCATGGATATACTTGTAAGCCTGAATCGACGTAGAGGAGGACCACAACCAGTTCAGATAGTTTTCACCCATGTTGGCAGCAGTTAGCTAATCATGGCGCAACAGCTCCCCATAATTCACACACACGTAACAACAATCGCCGTTCACCACTCAGTGACGGGGTGACGTCACCATGGCAATTGTGCATATGTTATAGGTGCTCTTTGAGACGACGTGAAGTGTCGAAGGCCCGTTGGAAGGAGGTCACGCAAAAGAACCAGGTGCAATGGGTTGAACACACACACACGTGTACACATTCACACACGCACCGCGTGTTCATCTTGTGCGTCTGGAAGCCCAGGTACTGGTCGAGCACAAGCGAGGTGGCCAGGTCGTCGGTCTCGCAGAGCTCCTTGGCCGACATGCCAGTGCTGGGAGTCAGTCGGGAGCCGTGGCCCTCCGAGCACATCCTGTCCCACGCGCCGGACCCCACTGCTGTCACCACACATAGGCACATGAGCATGAACACACACACACACACACGTTGTTTTACACAAAGATCCTGACTTGTATAGATGGACAGGCATGTGTGCACATGGAAACAAGCTGACAACTATAGACAGGTACACCTACACAACAGGCCATATTTTGAGGAATGCACACACACAGGCACATACAACTAACACGTCAAGACACACGGACACACATATGCAAAATACGAAGATTCCCGGTGTACACTACGTAGACTGATGGAGCAAAATGCTGTGAGCAAGCACCTATAAAGGCCAGTATGGTGCAAGAGGGTGTGGTGTAGCTTCCACCATCCATTCCTAGCTGCTATTGTCTCCCCTGTGTGTATATTTACACACACTGCACACGGTACTCATGTTAAGTGTGATTTTACCTTTGGAAGGCCCGGGACAACTGCCCCTAAACATGAACGAGCACACACATATATACATTTAAAGAGCTACCAATAACGTATTGATTCACACACAGTAATAATAGCTCAAATTTACATTGTGCCTTTGAATAAAAAGTATTACTAGACCTTGTACAGAACAATTCACATTATTGGAAAACAGAATTCAAAAGGAATAACAGATAAAGATCCACCTGAGCTACAAGCTGGATCTATGAAAGTTTAGCTTGTCAAGAACCCTCGAGTACTGATTCATCAATTAATTAAAATAAATTATTCTGCTAATAATCCAAGAATTTCCATTTTTAAATAGCAAAAAATTAAATGCGGTTGCAGTTAGACAAATTAAGCAAACACTATTCAAATGAGGCAATAACAATTATACGAGACATTTTTTAAGGAAATGCAAACCCAAAGCAAGACAATTCATTGAATTGTGTGTGAGAGCGAGTGAACTGGTCGACGCGTAGTGCTGTGGAGAGTGCAGCAAGCGTGTCAGAGGCAGGGGAGGATCCTGCAACGTAACAGTCATCTGTGTGCTAAAGGCGCCACCTACCGCTCGCTTATTGCACAACATCCACTCAAGACGCGTATTCTCATCTCCATATATAAAAGGCAAAGTTGTGATTTTGTGTCTGTTCAAAATGCTTAGCATACTTCCCGACATGCTACAAACTTTAAATTTGCCATGTGGGTACTTTCCACGGGTAGGAAAGCTAGTCATCGATATAAATAAAGACCTTCATGTAGGTCTCAAAAACCTGTTGGGTACTTCCCGACAAGGTAGAAAGCTGAAATTTAGTACGTTTGTAGCTTTGAGGACGCAAACAACAGGAACAATCTGGAAATCCGAGATTTCCATTTCAATGCACCCAAATCTCGATTTTAAGTGCCTCATAAACATGAACCATCATTCAATATTTTCATTTTTGAGATATTTCGGATTCAAACGGTTTTGAAACAAAAAAAATACACATTTTAGTACGTTAAAATCTGAATAATTCGAAAACGGTAAAAGATAAGAGGTTCTCCTCAGAGTATTAAGTTCATAAATTTGTGTTCTTTCCAATAAAAAATAACGGACTCTTTGAATTGAGCGGTTTCCGATGGGTACGTCTTTAAATATAACAAGCTGAATCAAGTCGTCAACAACAGTTTTTTTGCGGAACAATACAAATTTTAGTAGTTGTTAGTGTCTGATCGTGGATAAAAAAAAAATCCTATCAGGTTAATTCTTATATTGAAAACTTTTTTTCTGGCAAAGACGGGCTTCATGAACTAGTTTGACTATACACATGTGATGCAAACGGGTGGTCAGCCACAAAGTAATGAGCTGAGAGACTCAACCCACTGAGCTTCAAGCCAGGCGACATATTGCAGTACAGCAAGTGGGTTCCTGATCCATCGGTGAAAGACATTTAAGGCCGTATCCTCTCATATGTGTGACTTCGAGGGGCTCTGGTTTCCTCCCACATGTAAAGGACTCATTAAGGAATTGGACAAACCACCTCGAGCCCATTGTAAATTCTCCGTTGTTGAAAAATATTCGTGCCGCTGTGGAAAGTCAACAGTGGATGTATTATTGGGAGACTGGTCATGGGAATGTGGAATATCTTCGGCCCTAGCTCAATGCTGACCAACAGGAGATTAACATAGCCAAGTTACTCTGCTTTGGCCAGGGAGACGCATCCAAGTGTTTGCGTCTCATTTAACAGCATATGTTGGAAATGTTCCCGTATTTAGATGCTTTGTAAACTCAAATAACCACAAGGATTCCAGTATATTTTGATCACTTAAATCACGAAAACAGCATCTCAAAGCACTTAAAACCACAAACAGGAAATACAAAAACGAGGAAATATCTCGAGAAATAACAAAATAAATGGCAACAAATACAGATAATCGTGCAGCTACATCTTAACAAACCCACAGACACCCAAACATATGGCAAAAATAACAATCACAAGTCCAGCAAACCAATGAAATCCAAGGTAAATGTCTGGTACAAGCCACCAATTAACCTCCAGCAATAATTTTTCCAGCCACAACTTAAAGAATGTTGGGTCCTCAGATTTACAAGTTATAAGCAGACTCGACCATACCTATGCCAAATTCCAGCAATGATTGAATACCTCTGTAAACGCAATGTGATACTCTTTACAACAATGCGTTCTCCAAGTTCCCCCTAACATGCTATATCTGAATTTCGATTTAAAGCTTTTCGTGACTGCAGGGATTCATATTTTTGGTTCTTTCGGTAAAGTCACGTAGAAGGGAAATAATAAAATAAAAATAAAACATAATAAAATGAAATTCTCACGACGTTTCGGCCACAACGCAAGCAGCCGTCCTCAGGTGAAGAAACAGTGCTGTCGGAAAGACAGCGTCTTAAGATCTGAGGACCGCTGCTTGCGTTGTGGCCGAAACGTCGTGAGAATTTCATGTTATTATCTTTTATTTTTATTGTTTTATTATTTCCCTTCTACGTGACTTTACCGAAAGAACCAAGAATATGAATATCCCACATCTGTTTACAGATGTGTGAACATGTGTGTGGAAAGATTAAGAAATGTCTGCATGTACTGCCTCTGTCTGCAAAAGTTTTGCGTCACCATTCCACTTGGGAGCAATACAATTCTTCTGAATCCCCGACGGACTGTAATGCCAATAAAACACTATTTTCAGCATAAACACACCCTTACATTCACCATCAATATACTAAGTATTCTGGGCACTAATACGGTGGTCCACGGGCATCATGAAGCGATGCTCTGGCTACAGAGCTTGACTCGGAATGGGAAAGCTGCGAGTAAAAATTTCAATAAGACACCTCCGGGGTCCATAAAATAATTACAAATTTGTGGGAAGTCAACATTAGTTGTCTTATGTCGAGGCTAAATCCTAGCACAGTATCATGACATTTCCAACGCTTGGTTCTGGGCTGCATACCAAGATAAAATGCCACTGCAAAGCTCATATGACCAGAGATAATTCGACGTTTGACCAGGTCACGTGTACCAAGTGGTGTAAAAAACACAACTGCTTCCTTTAACCTTCTCTTCAACACACATGTCCATTTAAGGTCACAAATGTTACAACCCTCCAATTGTTAAACACTACAGGGTTGATTCCACAGCCCTTCATTGCCCTGAAGAAGACAGAATTGATGCTTGCGTACAGCGGACGTTTACGCCGCCGCAATAAGCAGTGACGTTTTCAAGAAAGACTCGCTACACGCCTTTTCAGAAGGATGCTGCAATATTATGTTTTGCCAATTCCTTCACTGGGTGATTTGCGTATGGAAGGAAACTGGAGAACCCAAGAGAGCAGTTCTCATGACGCATTAAGGCTGTACACACAACACAAGAATGCATTTAAACAAAACACTCCACTATTGATATTCAAACTGTGGAAAAGCAGTGTCAACTTAAAATACGAACTAATAGCAGTGAACAAAAGGAGACATTACAATTAGCCAGCTAATGACCACTTTAGATGTTACTACAGTACCAGCTCAGCAAGTGAAGAATGGGAAGAAAGCTGGGATATTACATTACCAATTCATGAAAAGAAAGTTTCTTATGCATCTAATTGGGCATGTAGGAAAGAATATGAATGAATTTGAAGATTATAACTGCTTAACAAACTCTGCACCAACTAAATGTGCTGCATTTACTTTCATGGACAAATAAGAATCGATTGTTAATGAGAAATGCAAAGCTGAACTGTGACAATTCATGATATTTGCAGAGTGAATCGTTACTCGCCTGAAAGGCTGCAATGTTAATATTTGGACAATAACTGGAAAAAACTCTCTTCCTTAACCGTTTAAAGTGTAGGGGCAAGCGCGATAAGTGATAATACTCTACGTGATGTCCTACACACCACATTAAATGTGTGTGTGGTTTGCAGCGTAAAATGCACGCCCACATTGTTGTCTGTAGGAGGACCATGCTTTTAAAATGAATGAGATTTGCTTTTGTGCAAGATTAAATATTCTGGTAGTGAATGTTTGGGAACGCAGGGGTTTTGGACCCCTTACGCTTAGCAATTTGTCAAGAGTGGTGGTTTCAATGAATCTGTTAACGTCATTTCAATCGCAGAAAGTGTACAGGAATGCTTATCAAAGTGTGACCTCAGCAGGCTAAACAAAAACGTTAAAGACCCTGTGATGTGGTGCTTGCAAAAAACGGCCGTGTTGTCAGTCATAGCAATATTCAAATATTTGAAAATCACATGTAACTTAACAACATAGAAATACAATTTTAAAAATATTCGTTTGAAAATTGTGCAATTTTATTAAGTGTATAAAAGTACATCACCATGAATTTGTTTATTGGTGTCCTATGTAAACAAGGGCAGTTGGTGAATCATAATTTCTGACAAGCTGCCATTAGTCTAAAAACCATTACAAGGGTATTTGGTGGTTTATGAAATTGCAGTGTAATATACTTCTTACATGACCTCCTAATCCAAACATTCACTTTGCATTTCAATCACAGAAAAGGATCATGACCGGGAAAAAAGAAAAATCATGCTGACATTCGAAAGTGAAAAAAGTTGTCACAAGTTTCCTGAGAAAATAAAAACATTATTTAACTGTAGTTATATATTATAAAGCAATAAGGAAAATAATGATAGAATATGTTTACAACAATGCACATGATATGTTTAAAGGCATAAAGAACATTTGCAAACAACAATGTGTCTAATTAATTTGGATCCCGTGAAGCTGGAAGACAAGCAGGCTCCCAGTCAAAACATCCTCATTCCTCAAGGGTCAGTACCAATGAGTGCAACACGCTGTGAGCCTGCGTCACTTGGTGCAGGGAGTTGAACTGTGACAATGCTGTGGACAGACTGCTCCTCCCATATGAATGTGAAATCTTCACCACAAGCTCAAGATTACAAAAGATGTGTTTGCACATAAAGACACCGACAAATCGCACAAGGTGCACATTTATAAAGTAGTATAGTTAAAGCTAATTTTGCTAAGAGGACATAACTCACTTTGTGCCAAGTCAGTACTGGCCACCATGCTAGGAGAGACTGGCTACCACCATTGTACTGTGGAATTTACACCAATGAGTGTGGGCTGCTAATGCAGAAGAATGCCACCCCATTGTTTATTCACAAGAAGACTCTTGATTCAGAATTTAACCCCAAGCATCAGTCAAAAACTAAATACTATTAAACTTTTTATTGTATTTTACTAGGAAAGGCCTACTGAGATTTTTCAGAAACGACCTCGCCACAAATGATACCTCAACGAAGTGGCTTATCGCGTGGAAATATATAGTAGCCAAATACTCTGAATCGCACGTTTCTAAATGTGGAGGGGAAAAAACAAGAGAACTCGGAGAAAAATCCACACGACCACGGGGAGACAACATGTCAACTCCAAATAAACCGCAGGCGTGAGGATCTGGATCGAACCCACGACCTCCTTGTATGCCAGGCGAGGCAGTTAACATCTCGCCACACACATGGGTGGGGTAGGTAAACAACTTGACCACGGAGCAACTTCTCAAGAGGAGAAAAAAACCCACAACAAAAGCACCACCTGCACAATGAGCTCTGGGGACAAATTGGCCGCGTTAATCTAATCCCCACAAGGTGAATAAGGCGTGTCCCCCGCTCACTGCGCTTACTGCAAGGCGGTGTTGTCCACCACGCGTGGGACGCAAACAGAACGTGCCTCACATGACAACAGAGCCACGTGGGCAAGGTGCAGTACCACGGGCAGACAGCAGGTAGAGCTCCATACACATCACACATTCAACGTGAGGCTAGAAAGGGTGCTAGATACACCATACACGCATTGTACTGGGCACTTTATGCACGCAAAAGAACACACTAATTATATATGGTGTACAGTGCACATTGAGAACACAAAATATACACAATCAACACTATTCTTGGTGTAAACGATACACATTTTATACGCGCACTGCATTATGCACACATTATACAACGTATTATAAATATATTAGTAGCTCTGCAGTTTCAACACGCTATAAAGACTGCACATGCTATATGCATACTCAAAATGCATAACATATAAATCAGAATATAGAATTCAACACAACGCACTACATTCACGTCCATTATACACATTCGTCATGTACTTCGTGGTCATACACGGCGTGTACGAATAAAACACCGAAGAGTACATCAGCAGGGTGAGCACAAATACACGAGGATCTTCACTGTGACGAAGCACGTTTGAGACGACTAGCCTTGAGAAAAAGTACAGCACTGAGGTGTGGGGCCATCTCAGATGGAGCACGTAACGTCTATCGGGAAAACGTGGGTGGCGTCGGGTCATAGTGGGGGGTTGCGTTTCGGTGACAGGAATCCTGTGGGGATGCAATTAACTGGATGAACGGTGATTGTGGAAAAGCCTTTCGAAGATTAGATGCAAAGACACGCGCCCGTAACGTATTTTTGCATTTCTGAATCTGAATTGGGCAGTGTGAGAAAGTTCACTACACGCAACATGCATCACGCATGCACTGAGCACACACAAAAAGGTACAAAAATACACGCTATGCACAACAGCACGCAAATACATAAACACACAATACACGCATAAAAAAACTCATCACACATTAAATACATTACACTGCACAGATCACTCTACATACATACATAACCCATACTCTTGGTTCTTTCGGTAAAGTCACGTAGGTAAATAAAATAATAAATAAAATATAAAAATAACCCACTCACACCAGAATAAAGTCACATCAAATACACGCAGAATCAGAATACGTATGTATACTGGAGGAATCAGAGGAGCGAAAAAGCGCCTTTTCACACTACAAGACACCCCCCCAGCGTTTTCCATAAACAAACATAATACATACTACAGAGCACATATACAGACTTTACAAAACACACTACAAGTATACATTATACAAGCATAATATTCACCAACGAACACAACATACCGCAGTACAAGTACTCCATACACAGACGTAAAATACGCAATACAACAGCGTATCCAAGTGAACCCAGAAAATAGACAATACATACAATTACATACCACAAACCACACTACATAGATTTCAGGATCACACAATACTCCATACACAAACACAACATACACAATACAATATACGGCACACACACACAATACCACAACGCACTCCACACGTAAACACCACGAATCGCAACCCACTGCATGGCATTGAAACAGAACCAACCCTCCTTAATGCCGTCCTTAACACTGGCTAAAATGAATGCACAATCATCCAAGAGGCGATGCATTTCACTAAACATTGAAGAAGCGCAAACTAAGAAACCCATCACCTCCTGGTAGTAACACCAACTGCGGCCTAACACCAGCTTGGAGCCTACGAACTTTCCTAATTCCCCTGCGGGCGGGAGCGACACACAACCTCGCTGCGGCGACCAGGCTGGAGGGCCTCCCCCCACCACCCCCGCCCTCCGAGACGCAACCTCGAGCCAAGCTCATCCTCGCAGCACACCCGCGGCACCGCCGTCGTCTCAAGCTCGCTCGGACGCAGATTCGCGACGCACTGAGGAGGGGAATCGCGGGGAGCGAGGGCCCGACCTGCGAGTAGCCGAGGGGAGGCGCGAGAAGCCGAGGCCTGACGCAACATGGCGGCGCCCCGCTCGTTCACTACCTTTCGCTCCGATACTTGAAAATAGTCCCGACTTCGGGCGCCTTTACGGGCCGTTGGGAGCGAATATAGTCGCTGTCATCGCGCCGCTTTTGCACGAGCGTGAGCCGCTCGCGTCGGCCGGCGCTATTTCGAGGCGTTCGGCGTGCGATTTCGACGTCGTCGGACGCTGTGTAGTGAGTGAAGTGGCTGTAGCGTCGGAGGGATACGGTTAGGTGGTTATCGTCTGCGGCCGCTAGCCCCGCCCAGTCCACCGAAGCCCCGCCCAGTCTCCATAAGCCCCGCCCTCCTCATTATAGCCCCGCCCCTTACCTCTTGAAAAGAGAACAGCTCAGCACATTCGTCAATGACACAACCGCCTTCCCAAAGACTCTGTCCACGGACTCCTCTACTTACGAACATTCGACTTACGAACGTTCAACTTACGAACTTTCAGAGATGCGAACAAACCTGTCCGTTATGTCCAGTTGCCCGTTTGCACTGAGAGTCGTAAGTTCAACCGCCGCGCAATAGATGGCGGTGGTGGCATCTACATCTGCAGAACGTGAAGAGCCAGTGGCATCTACATCTGCAGAACGTGAAGAGCCAGTGGCATCTACATCTGTAGAACGTGAAGAGCCAGTGGCATCTACATCTGCAGAACGTGAATAACCAGTTGCATCTACATCTGTAGAACGTGAAGAGCCAGTGGCATCTACATCTGCAGAACGTGAAGAACCAGTGGCATCTACATCTGCAGAACGTGAAGAACCAGTGGCATCAACATCTGCAGAACGTGAAGAGCCAGTGGCATCTACATCTGCAGAACGTGAAGAACCAGTGGCATCTACATCTGCAGAACGTGAAGAGCCAGTGGCATCTACATCTGCAGAACGCGAAGAGCCAGTGGCATCTACATCTTCAGGACTTGAAGAGCCAGTGACATCTACAGCTGCAGAACGTGAAGAACCAGTGGCATCTACAGCTGCAGAACGTGAAGAACCAGTGACATCTACATCTGCAGAATGTGAAGAACCAGTGGCATCAACATCTGCAGAACGTGAAGACCGGTGGGATTAACATCTACAAGAGATTATACAACTTTTAAAGCCACTCCACGTGTTTAGTGTACATGCCGTACAACATGTTTGGAATCGACAGGAGTAAAGTTGGACTTACGGACAAATCAACTTACGAACAGACCTCTGGAACCTAACTCGTTCATAAGTAGAGGAGTCCCTGTATTTGTTTTTTTCCTGCGTAAAGATAAAAGTAATTGTTACACACACTCATTGAGCCCAACGACCTTCTGGGAGGGCATAATTTCAGCAGTATTAATTCAGTCCAAGCAAACTCCTTACCTATTAATTATTAGCCCTACTGGTTTCTGCTGTTCTGCTGGGTCAACTCTGGGATGAAGCTACCATCTACGATCCTCGGTCTCTGGTCCAGAAATGTAGTATCCCCGTGTGTTCGCTAAGTTAGGAACGGTGGTTACCACCCTATGTCGTTATCCTGTTAATGTTCAGAGTTGCCAATTGTGTTGAGATAATGAATAGTGTTGCCTCCAAAGTCCAGTTGTGTGCCTGAATTTATCCCACTACAATATTAATAAGCAGACAATACACCTCCTGCACGTACTGTTATCTGTCTCTCCATACTCAAAATAAAAGCATTTTTCACATCTCATCAGCTACTTGACCTTCGAAGAGTGCATCATCTCAACAGCATTGATTCAGGCCCACCGCGGGCCTTACGGCGTGGTAGCTTGAATTTTTTTGTTTACGTATACCCCACCATTTGAGAGCCAAATCCCTCGCAAGCGCGCATGCGCAGACAGACAGACAGTCAAAAATGAATTTTATAGGTAAGATTAGTAACACTGTAACAATTTTTTTTCCTGGGTCGTAAGTGTTATTTCATAATTGCATTTGCCTCAAAAGTACAGAAAATGGCTATTATTCCCCATAAACTTTGCTTTTGTGACCAGGACAGTGATATTTTGAAATTTACCTATTTTCCAGAACATTCCAGATAGATTCAGTGCTGAGTAAACTTGGAGTAATCTCTCGAACATTCTAGAACTTTCCAGTAATATAAATAGTATAAATACAGGGGCCTTAAGCCCACCAGTTCAGTTTAGTTCCAGCTGCCTAAGTGGATACATATCTGCATTTTTCTGAGATGGCATCAAGAGGCTGCAAGCATCCGGCAGACGCATTTTGCTATGTCTGCGGCCAATTTATCAAGACAAGAGCGAAAAAGTACTCTGTGGAAGCATGCCTGTCAGGGATCAAGACAAACCCTAGGCACCCCATTTCACCTGCGAGCAATGCAAACAAACTCTGGAAGGTTAGATGGACAATTGTTGCTCGGAATTTTATGTTATAAAATTTGTAAAAAAGATTTAAATTGTAAAAGTTTGAAATTTGAAATGTTTTACAATTTTCAATGTTATTGAAAAAATTTATCATATATGAAACATGTTGCGAGAATCTCTTACACATTAGTCATGGGTGAGATAAATGTATTTTTGTAGGATGGTACAGAGGGGAAAAGAGAGCCATGAAGTTCGCTATCCCAAGAATTTGGCTAACCCACTGACCGCTCAAACAACTGCTACTTCTGCATGGTGGACCCTTCCAAACGTAGGACTGGCAAGAATGAACCTGCTATCACGTATCCGGACCTTCCTTCATCCATCGCCCCGGTGCCACACTGCCATGAACTCCCCGTACACACTCCTCCGGAGAGAGAGCAGCCGTCTTTCGATGAGAGCAGCAAGTCAGAGAGCGAGGAAGTCGTTGTATAACCAAATGACAATTTCAGAGGTGGAGCTGAATAGAGAAACCCACACTACCCCAATCAAAACTACCTCAACGACTTGATCAGAGCTCTTGGTCTCACCAAGTGCAATGCCGAGCTTTTGACGTCTAGGCTCAAGCAGTGGAACTTGTTGGATGAAAGTGTGCAAGTCGCAGATCAGAGAAAGCGTCACCAACCTTTTTGCAGCTTCTTCACCCGTCAAGATGGGCTCTGCTTCTGCAACAATGTGACCAGTCTGTTCGAGGCAATCGGAATCGCCTGTAACTAGAATGAGTGGCGCCTCTTCATTGACAGCTCGTCCAGGAACCTCAAAGCCGTGCTGCTCCATAATTGTAAAAAGTACCCGTCTCTTCCCCTGGCTCACTCGGTGCTCCTCAAAGAGGATTACAACAGCATCAATACCTTGTTTGACGCCTTGAAGTATGATGAGTACGGCTGGGAGGTCATCGGAGACTTCAAAATGGTGGCATTCCTGATGGGTCTCCAAGGTGGTTTTACCAAGTTTCTCTGCTATCTTTGCCTTTGGGACAGCAGGGACACTAAGGCGCACTACCACAGGCGGGACTGGCCACAGCGGACCGAGTTATATGTGGGGAGGAACAACGTCAAGTGGGAGCCACTGGTGGACCCCCGGAAGGTGCTGATGCCACCACTGCACATCAAATTGGGCCTTATGAAACAATTTTTCAGAGCTGTAGATAAGGAGTTGGCAGCCTTTAAGTACCTTCAAGACTTCTTCCCTAAGCTGTCTGAGGCAAAGGTCAAAGCCGGTGTCTTTGTCGGACCACAGATAAAGAAGATTCTGGAGTGAAATGAATTCCCCAAGAAGCTCACTAGTAAGGAGAAAGCGGCTTGGGACAACTTTGTTGCAGTGGTTCGTGGCTTCATGGGCAATCACAAGGTCGATAACTATGTGGAGCTGGTTGAGACTGGTGAAGAACTACGGCACAATGGGCTGTAGGATGTCCCTCAAAGTCCACATCCTTGATGCTCATCTTGATAAATTCAAGGAGATCATGGGAGCGTACTCGGAGGAGCAAGGCGAGCGCTTCCACCAGGATATACTGGACTTTGAACGCCACTACCAAGGACAGTAAAACGAGAACATGATGGGAGACTACATTTGGGGGCTGGTTCGTAAAAGCGATTTACAGTATAATCAAAAATCTCGAAAAACGACTCACTTCTAAATCTTTTGTAGTCATTTTTGTATTACTTTCGTAGAAATACATGTTAATTTTGATTAATATGTTGTTTTTTTCTGACTTTATGTGAACGAAAAGACACAAATTCGCCTGTTTTCTCATTGAAAATAGGTACATTTCTAAATATCACTGTCTTGGTCACAAAAGCAAAGTTTGTGGGGAATAATAGCCATTTTCTATACTTTTTAGGCATAAGCAATTACGAAATAAAACTTACTACCCAGTGACAATCAATTAACTATTGTGTTTCCTCTATAAGGAAATGTTAATTGCGAGATGTATTACTTAATAATACGCTTCCACGTATTCAACTGATATGGACACTATTTTGATGCAAAACTACATTCTCTAATCCATATACAGTAGTCATAATTACATTCTCCACAATGACACGGATTGAAGTAGCTGGGAACAGAACGAGAACTTTGGATCAGTGGCAATTCCCAAATGTTGCACACTCTTTGGCAGCGCCATGCGTTGAGGCAGTGGATTCTCAAACCGGAATCGCGACTGAGCTGTGGACGTTGATGCATCATCGCTGACCCCTTCGACACCCGGATTACCCCACACCTGGCCATTTGGCTCACAGGCAAGAAACTCCGCCAGCAGCAGCAGCAGCAGCACCGCAAGCATCTCGTCACAGAGAAATGGCTCAGGTGGCACTCGCTGTTAGGGGGCTGTGTAGAAATGACGTCACGCGATTTTGGACGATTTTTTACCCCCCCCCCCACCTCGTCACACGGCGTCACAAAAAGTCAGACCCCCCCCCCTCAAATATGACGTCACAAAGCTCTGCCCCCCCCCCCCCAAACCATATTTGCATTTTGAAAATAAAACATGCTTCATATCGCTTTAAACTATTGTCATTGTAGTGCGTATTTAATGTGGCGCTGAACTCTGATGTTGTAGGAGAAAACATTTATTAAAAAGTCTATTTAATTAAGTAGAACGTGTTGTCTATATTTATTTAAAGTTGCGCATTTTGATGTGACGTCACATTTCTCACCCCCCCCCCCCTCGTCACACATCGTCACAAATGTCTGACCCCCCCCCCCCATAGGTGCGTGACGTCATTTATGGACGGCCCCTAAGGTGAGCACTCGCCTCTTTAATTGTACGAAAGCGAGTTCGAATCCTGGTCGTGGGTCGACTCAGCTCATTATCTATCCGGAGTCAATAAAATGGGTACCAATTTGTCACAAAAAATAAATACAGGTTGCTTCAAAAAAATGCCAACACTTATATGGGACTATCGTTTTCAATGAAAACAGAACGGATAACACACTGCAACATGAAAACAAATGCATGTTAATAGCTTCAAAAAATCAGTCTCCATTTGTTCGCCATCATTGTCAACACGTGCCTGGAATCTTCTCCAGAGCTCGGAGGTACATTTCTTGTGGTATTGTTGCAAATTCTCAGAAGTGTTGACATCATTTTTGAAGCACCCTGCGTTTATAATTGCAATCATCCACAAGTGAGGACGGCTGCTGTCGTTTGAGTGTGGGATGTCACTCACTGGTTCAGTGCTGCCCGTTGCAGATAAGCGTCAACCATTGCTATTTGGAGCAGGGGACACTGGCCGTATGACGTACTGCACAAGGTGTAAGGACGCCGCCACACGACAATGCTTGACCTTTAATACCATTCACCCGCCTCACTCTTCCGAGAGCACGTGGCTCTTTCGGCACCACACCGCAACAGATGCCCGTCGTGTAAAAGCAGGCTCCTCGGGGGGCAATATTGCAGCAGCGAATATGAACGACTGTGCCTGACGAATGACAAGCAATCGACACTTGTGTCTCTGTTTCCCTGCTACCTCTTTTGATTGTCGCCCACTTTTTCTCAATGTTGAGTCGATTGCCACACGTGCAGTTTTTGTTGTTGTTGGAACTGGTGGGATCTGCATAACGATGAGAGGGCATTTACACTGAGACCTCCTTTACCAGTGGCAAAATATAGTGATAGGTTTTTTTACCCTTTCAACTGATACAAAAACTGACACCTTTATATAAAGGTGTCAGTTTTTGTATAGAGGTGTCAGTTTTTGTACCAGTTGAAAGGGTAAAAAACCTATCACTATATTTTTGCCACTGGTAAAGGAGGTCTCATAGTGTAAATGCCCTCTCATCCTGACACCTTTATATAAAGGTGTCAGTTTTTGTACCAGTTGAAAGGGTAAAAAACCTATCACGATGAGAGGGCATTTTCACATGCAAATGAAACATCTTTGCGGCTGAACTATGGTGCAGTTAGAGCCGGTAATGTGATAGATAACCCCAGAGTTTACTTAAAACATGCGCTTCCCTGTGCAGGAGCATGTTATTGTTGTTGTTGTGGCGGTGGAGGCGATTTAGCAATCGGTGTAAGCCCCACTGAGCAGTTTTATCCGAGTTTACAGTGCCACTGCGCCAATATTTACTTACCCCCTGCCTCTCCAAGCTCATGGGCTTGTTGCCAAAATGTTTCCATCCCCCAAGCATTTTGAAACAATGAAATGCCGGGGTGGATTGGTTGGGGTAAGTTGGGCCATTCAAGCTGAGCGATGGTTGCCTGGCTAACACCGCAATGCACGTCTGTATACACAGCGGAGCGGAGAGCCGGGCAGATAAAATGCAGCAAATTGGCACAGGGGGGGGCACAGGTGGCGCATCTGCCGGTCATCTCAGTCAGCCAACCCACAGCACCTGCAAGGTCTGCCCCGTGACCTCGTGTCAGCGAGCCTTCGACACTTCACGTGGCCTCGAAGTGCACCTGGCCTGGCACAGGCGCCGTGGTGACGTTACCGCCACTTGGTGGCGAATGGCTGTTGTAGATGTTTGTATGTTGGACTTCTTTCGCACCGTACGTAGCCACCCGTGTTAATTGGAGGTTCTCTACATTTGTTGGCTCCTGTACCACCCCTTGTTGAATTTTGTTAAAACCGAATAGCCCCCTGCCTGACCCAAAATGGTTCTGAGAAATAAATGTATGAATAATGAACGTCAATATTTAATCAAATGTCAATTTTGCGAGGTATCCTATCTAGCTCGTAGCTGCAAGCGAATAAAAAAACAAATTCAACGGTCGCTCTGCACGACGTCATTTATTCTCGCTCGATGGTTCCTCTTGGAAACCCGCATTGTTTACGATCAATGCGTTTAGAAAGGTCTTTTATACCGTCCGAGGTTACCATCTGGATTTAAATGTTATCGTAGTTATTTTATATCGACATATTCATACGCGAATGTGCGCCAAATGATTCTCGTGTATGACGCGATTTCACGCGTTTATAAATCAGCTCACGTACCCCCTGGGACATTGCCACTTACCCCCCGGTTGAGAACCAACTGCTCTATAGTGAGCAAGAGTTCATTGCGATCAATTACGCCGAGGTCACCGCACACCGTCACAGATCTGGCAAGCTGGTGCACAGCATATGTACAAGATCACCACAATCTGGTGAACAGCATATGTTTCTAGATTTGAAGCTTTCGTGACTGCAAGGATTCATACTCTTAGGTTTTTTCGGTAAAGTCACGTAGGTAAAAAATACAATCACGACGTTTCGGAGGCAACACAAGTCTCCGTCATCAGGTGGGACCATCACAGCTAGATTTAAGGCCAGGAATTTCACCTATCTGTTAGAGTTTTTAACAGACAACAAGACAAGAAGTCACAGCTTCTCGAGACGCTGGCCTTAAATCTAGCTGTGACGGTCCCACCTGATGACGGAGACTTGTGTTGCCTCCGAAACGTTGTGATTTAATTTTTTACCTACGTGACTTTACCGAAAAAACATAAGAGTATGAACAGCATATGTACAAGATCCCCACTATCTGGCTGTAGATCTTCTTCCCTTTGTTTGATCAGCGACTTCAATTGCCGCTCTAATTACGATGTAGCTCTACGAACGTTAAGGCCACATCGAATTGCGTCAATGATGCCTATTCGGTCTTGATTTGAAGCTTTCGTGACCGCAGGAATCCATACTCTTTGGTTCGTTCGGCAAGGTCACGTAGGTAGAAAAATTAAATAACACAACACATGCAATTGTCATCAAGTGGGACAACAGCAGTTTTTTCTTGCTGTGGTTGTTCCACCTGATGAAGATTGCTTGTGTTGCGATCGAAACGTCGTGATCTTTTATTTTTCTACCTACGTGACTTTACCGAAAGAACCAAAGAGAATGGATGCCTATTCTGTGAAGATGCTGACCCTTGACTTGGAAATGTGGATTTTCTGCCACTGGCTCAGGGCCATCAACAGAGATTATCAAGTATCAGGATCTCTGCGGGAGTGCGTGTTAGCAGACAACAGGGTAGCAACATCTATTGTTGTAGTATAACGTCGTGATCTATTATGTGTTCTACCTACGTAACTTTACCGAAAGAACCAAAGAGTATGTTGTAGTACACTGCTATGCATCCACGTCTATACTCCCCACCTTCACCAGTCCACAATAATCAGTGTGGTGACGGGACATCCATGACCCACACAGAGAGTAGGGAAGTCCTCATCCAGTAGGAGATTCAACGAAGGCTGGACATGTGTAGTGGGATCGGTGGAGGCAACTGCATGAGGCATAAGCCGGCCTGTGTGAGGCCCGATGCGCGCGGCTCACACCAGCCACATGCAGTGACAGCCTCTGGCGGTTTGGGGCCGAGAGCGCCAGGGAGGGCGAAGGGGTTCACCTGGAGCCATGGCATTCCAGGTGAACCCGGAGGCCCGAGGTCGCAACCAGGTAACCCGATACCCGTACCCTACCCGATACCCGGCTACCCGTACCCGGCCGGGTACGGGTAGCCGGGTACCCGTACCCGGCCGGGTACGGGTACCCATTTGCGACCCTGGTGCGGCCGGGTACGGGTACGAGTAGGACGTGAGTCACTGGTGAGTAACCGTTTGTCACTCATTTCGGGTAGGGTACGGGTAGGGAACGGGTACCCATTTGCGACCCTGGTGCGGCCGGGTACGGGTAAGGAATCAAAACCCGTTTGCGACCTCTGCCGAAGGCCTGGTGACCGGAGGTAACGGCCAAGGGGCCCCAAGGAGGGGGCTGGCCGGACCACGGGACCAGGTCCCTCTCGAAGGCTCGAGAAGGGAGGTGTGGCCAGGGGCGGAAGAAGCCCCGGGACTGGCAAACTAAGCCGGACCCCTGAACGGGTCCGGCAGCTGTTGCAAGACTGAAGACAGAAGCCGTCACCCAGAGAAGACCTGCCCGACTACAGGACACAGACTTGAGCCAGGGTCCGGTCCGAGATAGCCACCCCGTGTGAGCGAGGGTTAGCCAGCCCGGAGGAGACACCTCCATAGGGGAGCTGGGAAGGGGCAGTTATTTCCATTCGTGGTTTTAGGGCTTATTGTACATCAACGTGTTGCCTCCAAGAAGTCTCTGTCTCCCTCGTGCGAACCACTACACATGTACATGCCAAATGTAAAAAGATAAAATACAATGGTAAATCCCCACACAGGGTGTGTATCCAAAAACAAAAAGGCTTCATAATACAATACCAACGATACCATTTTATTTTGTACACCTGTTAATACAAAGCTGCTTCACGTACGGAACTCGTTTGAACCTTCACAAGTCTCGAAAAAAATGCATTCCATAGCAACCATTACAAACATGTAAACATCACAGTAAAAATAATTTTAAACTGGACAAAAATAGCAAAGGGTAAATGAAACGTGACGTGGTCTCTCCGCGACACCGGTAACGGCAAACATGCTTTCGATCTCTTAGCTACTACAGGGCACAATCAACAACACTGCCAGTCACTGAGATTCTAATGTGATTTTTGCTCCACAAAGTGCAGTTTGAGCAAAACAAACCAGATAGAAAAGCAATTAAATGGATAAAAAACATATCTAAAAGAACCCAATCTTTATCAAGACCAGGACAATATATTTACACCTGATGTATATATATATTTAGAAGAAATATTAATTGTACTACCAAGTAGGTTGTCGCAGTTGTGCTGCATAACTCTGATGTGTTTCGCGATGCGTTTGACTCCACGTGTCAGGGAGCTTCAGTTCCTAAAGAAGTTTTCAGCACGTGGATAAAATCATCGGACATCGTGCCCAGCAACATGCGGAAACAACCCAAAAACGCATTGGAGATCTAAGAATTTAGGTCGTTGGCTGTAACTATGGGGATTTGGGATTTTTCCTTTCACATATGCTAGTTCTCCTACTTATAATTGGAAATTCAATAAGCGACTTTGTAAACACTGGCCAAGGTTGCAGTTGGCGGCTTGCCACCTTGTGACCGTGCCAATGCTTCAAAGCACCGCTATCCAAAGATGTCATTTGACCTGCGACCATTACAAAATGGATGGCATGTTTTCAAATTTAGCCAACTCAAAGATTATTCTGGGAAGTGACACTTGGCGAAAATAAAGACTTCCAGTTTTGGCCAGGAAACCAGGGGATTTTAAGAATTCACAGAACCAAAAAAAGCAAGCTTGTCCATGCTCAAACAAGCAATGGGGGTGGCATTCAACACCGGTAATGGCTTCTAGATTTGAAGCTTTCGTGACTGCAATGATTCATATTCTTAGGTTTTATCGGTAAAGTCACGTAGGTAAATACATTAAAAAGTAAAATTAAATAAAAATCACGACGTTTCGGAGGCAACACAAGCTTCCGTCTTCAGGTGGTACCGTCACAGCCACGACAGCTGTATCAAGTAAATGAGAGATTGCAGGAGCTACCACTCCGTTTAATGACATCTTTGGATATATAAACGGAGTGGTAGCTCCTGCAATCTCTCATTTACTTGATACAGCTGTCGTGGCTGTGACGGTACCACCTGAAGACGGAAGCTTGTGTTGCCTCCGAAACGTCGTGATTTTTATTTTATTTTACTTTTTAATGTTTTTACCTACGTGACTTTACCGAAAAAACCTAAGAATATGAATACCAGTAATGGGCCTAAGCCAGCAGTGGAAATTCCACATTAGCATGGTGGAGGCTCAGTGTCTAAAAGACAACCATTCCTGACTTCCCACTAAACGATACTTACTTGTATTAAATCCAGAGGAATCATGGGGTTGAGTCAACCACCGACCAGCATAAACTCGCAAGGCGAGCATTCTAACCACAGCATCAGACACGATACAGATACATCCACGGACATTATTTATAACACGGTGTGAGATCATCAAGACAAACTATTTTATAAGGGCGAGAATATATCAAAATGACAAACCATATTCTACAGATGTATTAATAACCTCGAAATTGACAGTAAATATTAACGGTAAATGTAACAAAATGTTCAACCAAGAGCACAAGTTTAGTTATGCTTTTGTTCGTTTCATATACAGTATGTATTTTTGCAAACCGGGACAAAGCCACCTGCCTTCTTATTTGGAAACTGATTCCAAATACATTTGGCCAGACTGACAGATGATGTTGGATTACAGAGACAATAACAGCACATGCATTAAACTGAATCGACTCATTTCACACGTACATGCGCAAGTTGACATTTTGACTTTCATAATGTATTTGGTTGACGTTGTGCAGTACAACGCCATCAATTTGGCAAGTTGGCACTGAACACTTCCCGGCCTAGGCTTTTCTTGTGGTGAGAAGTTACCCTCCACTGCAAAATAATTCGACAAAATTGCACACATACCATGCACCTAACCCAGCGGCATGCCCGTAGAATTTACAGGGGGGAAGCTTTGTGCAATTCAGATTAACAGTATTTAGATAAGCATTGTTCAGATTGATAGGATTTAGATTAACGTTGTTCAGAATAGAGTTGAGCTTATTAGCAGCGCTATCACGAGCATCATTCACAATATTACTCTGCAGATTACTGGTGTTCAGAAACGCTTTCCCAAGAGTTTCCGGGATGTTCCGTGTGTTGTTTGTTGACCTGATGCCCGACGTTTCGTTCCACATGCTGGGACCTTCTTCAGGAATGGAATATTTATTAAATATTTTTTACAGAGACTGAATATTCACTAAATATTCAGTTTTGCAAGATCCCAGCACGTGGAGTGAAATGTTGGGACATCATGGCGAACAAACAACGTAGGGAACCCAAAAGCACATTGGAGAGCTATACGACCTTCGCAGTTGTTCCGGTGAAAGTTGTTCCGATTAAAGTTGTTCAGATGAGTCATCGTTCAGAACGTTGGTGTTACGAGATCGGCATTGTTCAGAGCACAGGGTCGGACAATTATTGTCCCGAGTAGCATTGTGAAAATTAGCAGTGTTCAGACGAGCGGGGTTCTGAACAGCGGTGTTAATATTTGCGTTCCATCAAGCAGCGTTGTACTGTACAGCACGCCATTTAAAAAAAAAACATTTTAAAAAATCAGAGCCGTTAATTCTTACTTTAATAAAAATGTGACAAAAGAGGACATTAACGCGTGTGGTTGAACAACTCGGTGTAACGCGAACAAACAGAATACAGACTACACTCGTGTAAATACGATACAAAACTCTATTTGTATTTACTCGTAACACTACCAATAGTGAAATAGCTCCTTCAGAGACATCGTGGTTACTGAAATCGATCAGGTGTGATAGCACAATTCTATAATTCAAGTGATCTAAAAGTGGGTTTTTGGTGGATCATGTTAGGATCATGTGCACAATACACCCATCTGCTGGGAACAAGGAGGGGTACAGCAAATAGGTTTGCTAATCGAACTACGTGGCTTTGCCGAGTGTTTGCTCCCTCCTCGTAAATGTGGCTATCTCGAGACATCTGGGCTTCCACCCAACACAGTGGAATTATAATCGTGAGGACATTGGCCAACTATTCCAGAGAGGGAAAAAAAATTTCTCGAGGCTCTCAGTAAGGATTTTAGACAGCAACAAGTAATGAGATGTTTTCCATCGTTATCTCACATGGCTGTGTCTATCATGGTTATAACATTTGATCAGGAATACAGTTTCTGAAATTGTAACAGTTTTGTGTTTAATGACTTTCTCTGCTCCACGAACAATAAAAAAAAAACATGACTGAAATACAAAATAAATAAGCACACATTTTAAATTTGTAAACAATGGCTGTCTAAATATATTTAAACCCCAAAAATTGTAAAACAACAAAAAAAGTAAATTTTTCAAAATGAGATGAACATACAGCAACTACGTTAAATATACCTTCACAATATCCATCACGTTAATCACAGCGAAAAACCTTCATATGCATAAAGTGATATCGATACACCTCCAATTCGTCCACCAACAATAAAAACCGGCCTTATTTTGTCTATCAAAGAATGAAGAATACCTCTCCCTTCTTTATCAATGTTCACAAGTGATAGCCGCAAATGCTCCAATACCCAGAATCCCAAGCAGATACATATTTACAGCTGATGGAGTGATGAAGATTTCCGATCTGTGTGGTTGTTACCGCGTGTCGTTCGGCACAGTGTCAAACGCTTTGCCCCCAAGTGCTGGGAGCTTCATCAGGAGCTGAATAAGAAGATCCCAACACCTAGAACTGATTCGGCAGTTCTCGGCAAGCGGAGTGAAACGTCAGACATCGCGCCGAACAACACGCGGGCACAACTCGAGCATATTAAACGATCACAAGTGTTAATCATGGTACAAGCACTTGTGCATTCGTCTTCATTGCAGTCTCAATACAAGTTGGCATTGCTATGCCGAGCTGAGTATTTTACGTTAAGATGCACGGTATTCAAATGCTGTTTCACACAAGGCAGTGTTTTTCTTCTACCAGTGGTGCAAACTGTGGGCTGGACACAAAGTGTGTTTCTGACCTATCTACTTGGATTCTTTTTCTCTGGGAACTTTGGTTTCCTCTCACATGCGAAACATATACAGACTGGAGACCTAGACCCAGCATGGTGTTGTTCCTGGTAAGATAGAAGCCATGATTATAAATGGCCGGGTGTTGCTGTGGTCCGAGCGCTAAACTCACCATAGGAATCTTGCAAGTTCAAACCTGACGCGGAATCAGCTGAACCCATGATCCTTCCAGGGGCGATAATATGAGGACGACTTTGTGGGCAGTCAGTCAATTGTGGTAATCCCCTGGATAAACGGGCCCGCCCCTTGCATTGAAATGTGGAATTCCCACTGCCGACTGGGGACCACCAGCAGAAATGAGTGCTGCGACGATAACTCTTCCATTCGAACAGAAACACGCAGGCCACCATTTCAAGAATAAGAGTCACCCCTTGTGTGAAAGTGCGTTCACAGAGTCTAGAGTCTCTATAAACAAACCCCCGCTTTGGTCTGGTGAACTGATAAAAGGCACACAGTGCTGCTATGGCACAATCACTCCGAATCGGCTAAATATGGTCTCCCCGCTGTGTGCAGTTTAAGGGCTCGCTAAAAAAGACGATGCGTGGTTTATGAAATTTTTACGCGGGATAATCTATTTGGGGCGTCGTTTTCCCAAAGCTGCGTTTACTCTCTCTGACATGTTTTCGGGTCACGCACCTGCACGTGAGTTTTGTTCAGCAAGATGTCCCGACGTTTCGTTCCGCGTGCTGGGAGCTTCGTCAGGAACGTCCGATATCGTGCCGAATAACACACGGTACAAGCCGAAAATGCCATCGGAGAGCTTAAATAGCACAACCGCGAAAAAAAAAACTCCGCAATCAAGCTGTTGTACTGTTATTACCGTTATCACTGATCCGGTCGAGCAACACATTGCTTGAAGGTAAAAACAAATGTAATAATTTAATTTGAATACTAAATCATTTAAATGCTATTCTTACTATAGTTTTTAAATGCACATTTGAAATGTTCACTTGTGCAATGGCTATCTTTATTTAATTAAAATGCACTGCGATTATTTAGCTAATTTACCGTTACATTTAAAAAAACACGTCAGCCATAAAACGAGCATGCAAACGTTTAAATACAACTGAGAAAATACAACGGCTTCCATTGTGATCTAAACAACCAGTGGGCTCCCACCAAAGTTGCTCAAACACAACCACCGTTACACAAGAACGCAAAGCGTGCCCAGTCGCTGTCCACGAGAGACCGAGGCATTTCATCACATGTCTGCAATGGGCGCTCGCCCAAACCCTGTGTCAATTGCGCTGTCTTTCTTTTACTTATTATAAGTAGCTTACAAAAAGCCCAGGCAGAATTCATACTTGGGGTGCACAAGCGTAAAAGCTACTGCTGCGCTTTGCAAAATGTGGGTACTTGAAACGTGTGTATTTATTGTGGCCCTGTCAATTGTTTATATAAAATAAATTCTATTCATCTGCAATGTTATTCCAATTGTGCTCTTGGCTCATGGGACGAGATGAAGAAAATTCCTTTTTCAGGACTCTCACGGACGAGCGAGCGAGCGGTGTAACGTTAGTGACTATCAGATAATGGCCCCAGAAGATTATTTTACGGGGACTTTTTTTGGAGCCACTTCACGCACTAGGTGCCGCATCCCTTAATATGCCCTGCAAAGAGTGCTGATGGTATGGCAATCCGACCTCAGTTTAAATGTTGAAATAAGTAAAACAATTGTGAGCAGGCCTGTGGAAGGTGATACCACTGAAGCACTTCTGGCATCCCTTCAAAGTGACCTCTCACTCACACACTCGGGGCACACTTTTTCATGCCCCCTTCTATTTGTAGCTGATCATTTTCATGGCAATCAAACTTCAGTTTCGTTTGTTGATTCTCCGAACTTGATTTTTTTAAACCAAATTAAGTGAGAAAAAAAACGATTCAAAGATGTTCCCACTGCAGTAATTGTTGACTGGTCTGAGGCTGCCACCTCACTGCTGCACAAGGGTACCTGATTTAATCGCATATGACTGAAACTCGGACTTGAACCCAGGTTCTCTGCAATGCTGGATAATTGTTCTAACACGATTTTATTTGACAATTTATACACCCAGCCACATCACTGAGCCTGCCAACTGCTGCTCATGAGCGAGTATGGGTGGTATCATCCACGTTTCATATGAAAGCTGGACTGTGCAGTTATGCCTGAGAACTGAAATCGATGAGCATCAAGTAAAACAAAAATCCCTCCCTTAAACCCGATTCCAGTACAGCTTTGTTGTAAATGAATAACACAACAGAAGCGCATTGAAATTTGGTGTTTGATAATCTACTACAAATAAAAAATGATATATATGGCATGGGATATAAATTGCTTGTCCAGAATAGAAACATTTAAACCAGAGCCAAGTTTGGAAAGTAACATATGACTCACCATATATATCCCAGACTATTTAAACTTTTTATTTATAAATAATTGTGGACTTTTTTTTGGGAGGGCAACATCTTATTTTGACACCAATGTACTGTACTGTTCCACATGCGTACAAATTTACAAATGTAGCTTTTCGCAATGTGGTCCAATAAATTGAAATGTTGACATTTGTGAACAACGTTGCTACTATGTCGAACTACCATAATAGCACTCCTTCGTAACTTACCACCGCACGCAGTCGGCAATGATACACATCGACCGTGGGGTGGCGGCGGACTGTGTGTGTGACTCACAATACCAAGTTTGTGAGTTAACGTTCAACTAAACCGAATACCAAAATACCGAGTCGTGGAACGAGAATGTGGAATTTCTCCCACTAGGTTAGAACTGCGAACGTATAAGTACCCAAAACTGTACTGAGAGGGGGGAATATGAAAACCAAAAAAAATCCTAATGTAAGATCGTGAACCGCAAGTCTTGTGCGAATGTGCTACGCTTTGAATTCCCGGTTCGCAAACGTACACACGGCCACCCCGCTTCACGTGTACATTTCACGTAATATATACACGATAAAATCTACACACAAGATGCAGAGGCTGCTAAGCTGAAATGCACAATGCACTGTAACTTCATCAATCTCACCTAAAATAAACATCCAAAAGTAAGAATCAGTGCAAAGTCAGTTTAATGCAAACTTCAGTAATAAGTACGTGTGTCTAAAAGAACCCACCACTTTTTCAAATGCTACACAATTATAGTAAATGTATGCTAAAAAGATACTTCTCATTAAGTTAAAGTTTAATTTGTCCTCGTTAAAAGGTAAACTGCTCTGAATTTAAGAACAGCCGATATGTCTTCGTGAAACTTGAAAATTTGGCCTCGGGAGAAAAACATCAGGAACGATGCAACCGTCATATTTAAATGTGTGCCTTATAGATTAATAGCAATTGCGGTAAAAAAAAGCCTAATCTGCACTGTCGGCTAATGTGTGGGGGTATTCGTGCACCATCTAGCACCTACATCTTACATGCATTTTCAACAAAACATTCAAAGTTTTCAACACGAGCGGAAAAAAAAATTGTTATGCCTGCGAAAACAGCAGTTTTTTTTTTCTATCACCGTTTCTAGGAAAAATCAAACGGGTGTTGCGAAAAATTAAATGACACTCGTCTTTAGTTTCCTGCCCACCGATTCGCCGACTCAACCTGGCGTTGTCTTACGCGGATTTCGGTGGAGCGAAGCTTGAGGCTGATCGTGGCTTTTGATCCAGTTGTGTGGGATTGAGGCTGGCGTGAACACGTGCAAATTGTGTCACATTGTTGTTACACCTGAAAAGCGCCAGCGAACGGGTCGCTTCCCGTGTCCATTCGCAAAACGAGCATCAGCCTGACGATCATTTCTGCACTCGTGTCACCCGCCCGTCTCATTCACAGGCGGAGAAGGACGGACGGCAGTGGACACGGCGAGGCAGAGTGTGAAAATAAATGTAAGCGTTCTTAAAAGTCAGAAGTCACCGTGACACCGACTGCCCGTCCTCTCGCGCTCTGGGCCACGCGGGGCCTGCAGCACGGAGAGCGGTTTCACCGGCTCGTTAATTACCGCGGGGGTCCTCGCTAGGGGCGCAAGGGAGGAGCTCGGCTTGGTGAGGTGGGTGGAGTGGGTGGGGGGAGGTCACGCGTCCGAGAGGCAGCCCTGGATGTGGTCGCTCCACTGTTGCGCCGACGCGGCATCCTGGGCGCAGAAGTTGTACACGCGCTTCGTCGTGCGCACCTGTGTGTCGACAAGAGCGCCAAGTTTTATTTTGCGACCGCTATCAGGTTCGCCGCCAAAACGCCGCCGTGTGAAGACTGCCAGAAGTATAATTATTGACTATTATTGAAAGTTGTTTTGTTATACTGTACTGCACAGCGCTATGAAACCTCCCTGTGGTCTGGTGCGCATAACGCATTTAAAAAATAAATTTAACATTTTAAACTTAACTATTTTCATTTTACCAGGTGAGGCCCACTGAGCTATGTAGCTCTTTATCAGAAGCGACCTGGCCACAAATAATAGCTCAACTGAAAGTGGCTCATCACGTGGAAAGTTACAGCAGCCAAATACTCTAAATGCATGTTTATAAACGTGGAGGGAAAAACCGGAGGACCCGGAGAAAGATCTACGCGACCACGGGGAGACATGCAAACTCCAAATATATAGGTGTCAGTGGTCAGAATCAAACCCGCGGCCTCCTGTATATTAGGCGAGGTAATTAACATCTTGTCACCGTATCGCCCCTAACAGTACTCCTCCCTTGTCTACATTGATTTAATCCATTAATGTAATTAGTATTTTCTTCAAATATGACTAGGCTTACCATTCAATGTTTTCAGTTTGTGTGGATAATTATGAATTGGAAATGTAATTTTTTCAATGTTATATATGAATGAATGTTCTTAACTCCCGTTTGTCAGTTAAATGTAGTTTGACAATTGTCAAACTGCTATTAACACGACCGAGGGGAGAACATGCAAACCCTCAAATATAGAGCAGGCGTTAGGGTCGGGATCAAACCCACGACCTCCTGCATGCCAGACGAGGACGTAAACATCTCGCCACAGCGACGCCCCAAAAATAATTAGAGCCCGGCTCCAGCTCAGTTCCCTCGTTTTAAGGACCCGTGGTGAATCGAGCGGTGGGGCGGCGCCGACGTACGTCGAAGAAGGCCTTGTCCTCCATGTTCTTGGGGGCCCCCAGGGTGGCAGTGGCCGGAGTCACGGACTCCACGTCCCCCAGGTCGATCTCGCCCCTACAGTGCTGGTCGTCCGCCGTGTCGTAGTAGCGCAGCTGTGCGGGCAGACACGAGCGCACGCACGGTCGTCACGCACGCAGTCACGCACAGGGCCACAGGCACACGTGCGCGCAAATACACGCACGTACACATCCGCCGTCCGGCCATGCGAGACTCCCAAGTGCTGTTAGCGAGCACCTACGAAGGCCGGTGGCGGCACACGAGGGGGTGGGTGGTCAGCATCACGCCCATCCACTTTTGACTCCCTCGTTGGCGATATTTACACACTCTACTAGGTGCTCATTGAGGCCAATTTGATCTGAAAATTAAATACGAATAAGCTGTTCAGTTTCTGCTTTGGTGCAATTATACGTGAAACACCAGGCGAATAGAAAATAACACCAGGTATTTAAAAACAAAGAGGAATAAAACAAAAATCTCAGTTTTTTGACCAAATGGCCTTTTTGCAACAAATAGTCAACAATCATTAACTGGTTTAAATATCTTGATTTGAAGCTTTCGTGACTGCAGGAATCCATACTCTTTGATTCCATAGCCACTTCCGTGCCCTCGTCTAGGAGGCCGCTCTCCTATCTTACAGTTACATGCTAATTTATCACAATAACATCACTAGCCCCGGCCACTTCTTTATAACCCTTGAGCTACACCCATTTCAAACCTTTTAAAACAGTCTGCCTGGGACAACAGCAGTTTTTTCTTGCTGTGGTTGTCCCACCTGATGACGATTGCTTGTGTTGCCCCCGAAACGTCGTGATTTATTTTATTTTATACCTACGTGACTTTACCGAAAGAACCAAAGAGTATGGTTTAAATATCATCATAATATGATATTTTAAAGGGAACTGCAGATCAAAACAACTTTTTTTTACCAGGTTTTCAGAAGCAACCTGGCTATCACAAATGATAGCTCAACAAAGTGGCTTCACATCTCGTGGAAATTTATAGCAGCCAAATACTCGAAGCATATTGATTGTAAATGTGGAGGGGAAAACCGGAGGACCCGGAGAAAAATCCACGCAACCACGGGGAGAAAGACACCGCAAACTCCAAATATACAGCAGGCGTCAGGGTCGGGATCGAACCCACAACCTCCTGTATACCAGGTGGGGTAGTTAACATCTCACCACCGTGGCACCAGCTCACTGGCTGGCTGCCTTCCATTCTTGTGTGTGGTTCCTCCTTGCAAATACTGTGCAGCATAATGGTGATCTGAAATTAATATGAATTGTTCTTGAGGTTTTCAGGGAAAGAGGAGAGAAAGAGTCTATAACAGTGTTGTTGGGGCGAAGGCGGGGGGGGGGAGAGTGGTTGCTTACGGATCGATAAAGCATTCCAAAAAAGTTAATATTTGTTGATTGTCTGACTGGAGCGTAATCAGTTTTTCATCATCCTATTCCGCAGCTGACCAAACGTGACTGATTAGCACATGTTGTAATCAATAGGACTGTGAATGTGAATAAGCTCTTTGAAGATAAAATAGCTTTTGAAGATAAGGGTCCTGCACAGTATCTGCATCCCACATGCCTGTAAATGGAGCCGCGTGGACTGCTTATTTGCCGCGTGTAGGCAGAAGACGCAAATGTACAGTGCTGAATGCCTTGATGGAAATAAAATGTCGAAAGAGGAAAACCAGACATAACTGCGTAGGTTCGCTGCAAACCAACAGATTCACAGGTGACGGATGCATTTGAAATACGCACAATTTTTCCACCTAGACAGCTTAAGCAGTGAAGTGAGAATTTTGAAAGTAAAACCTTTTCTCGAACAGGGGATATTCAGATGGTATCATGAAGTAAGCCCACAGATGACTGAACCAGCCGCTGTGCTGACAACAAACACACATTCATCAGCACAGGCTCAACACCACCCCCTCCTCCTCACCCTCCCATCCCAATTACCTTCGCTCACCCTCACACACCACTCACTCACACTCCCATCCCACTCACCCTTCCGCCCCACTCACCCTCACTTATCACCCACCCTCCCATCCCACCCACCCTCACTCACTCACCCTCCCACCCACCCACCCTCACTCACCCTCCCACCCACCCACCCACATTCATCCTCACACACCACTCACCCTCAAGCCTCACTCACCTTCACATACCCACCAACCTTAACGTACCACTCTAGCTCGCAAACCACTCACCCTCACATACCGCTCAACCTTCACGCCCCACACTCACGCTCACGCCCCACTCACCCTCCCACCCAATGTGTACCTGGTGTTTCGTTTTGTCCAGCACAAACCAGCGTGCCTTCCAGCCCTTCAGAAGGGCACCTCGCTTGTAGAGAACACCTTCGTATGACCTGCACACACACACGGAACCAAGACAAACATCCCCCTTCAGCTGCTGAGACCAACGTAGCACGCGCTGTCACTGAGCACGGTGAGACGGTGGGCCCTGGCCGTCTTTGTCTTCCCAGTGTCAACGTGCATGACCACACCACAGAAACCCATAAGAGGCTCAGTGCAGCTTCAGGCATCACTGACGTCGCGTGTGGTCAGGAATCGAATCAAGATCGCTGGAATCGCAGCACCACGCACGATCCACCTAACCACTGTTTGTAACTCCCTCGCACACGTAAGACAAAGGTCTCCCATATTGCCATATACATATTTAGGGCCAGTGCTGTTAGTGAGCACCCATTAAAGCAGACAGGGCGTTGCCGAGGAGGTGTTGTTGTGGCCGGTACCACGGCCGGCCACCTCTGTCACTCCAGTTCAGTAGTTGTATACACACTGCACCAAGTACTCAGAAACCAGCTACTCACATACCAGGTACTCACGGCAGATAGTCTTGACGTCATTGCACTGTGGAACACAATGTAATGCTCCTAAGGCATCCTGATAACCACTCAGGTTTCAATGAGAACATTTGTGGCAAGAAAAGTTAATCTCCACAGGTGTGCAAGCTTACTTACACACCAAGAGCATTTGAAGCTAAAATGAACATCGGCGAGGCCCACATCTACACTGTCAGTCCTGGGTTAGTGGTGGACATTCCACATCGCTTAGGCGGGGTCACTCTCACCATAGGATGACAAAAAGTTGACTTTCCGCAGAGTCGTACAAATTTTGTCAGCCTCGCCAACTGCAGGTTTAGTTGAACATTCTGTACTTGGTTAAACAAATTCTTTGGTGATTCTACTGCTGCGTTGGCAGTGCTGCACAAACACAATTAACAAAAACACTCAACCCATTCGTTTCAATGAGCAAAGGCGCGGGGTTCATAACTGTAGGCATTGGCGAGTGGTAGTGATTCCTTGGTCTTATAACGGGGCCCAGTTTGTCCGTGGGACATCTGATGCAGATTTTGGAATGAGGCATCAACCCCAGGAGGAAGATGATGATGATGATGGCGACAGCCAGTGAGCCAGATAAGCTGCGTGCTGGATGTTTATGCATAAAAAAAAATGTATGAATTGTGCATCAAATGTACATTTAATGAATAATAATGTGTTCGTGTTGCCCGCCGAGCCACCTCCATCTCTTTCTCCATCCGTAATCGTGAGAGATTTTTGCATGACAAAATAAACCTGATCACGTAAGCCTCGGGGGCAGGCGAGGTCACAACGACCTGCACAGACATTCTGAGCGATTGTTACAACCATATATAAAATAAAAACTAATCTCAAAAAGATGTTGAACAACGTTCTGAGCTGCAGAGCCACGTGACATGCAACTTGATTTCCCGCAGTCTTGCAGCCAACGTTTAACGGGTCTCGAAGAACAACAGCATGGCTTTAAGCACTTGGCAGGCAAGCTGCACTGTTCAATTTGAGCCTCACAATGTAATCCTCAAAGCCATATTTCACTCGTAATTCAACCGTGATTCCACACAACAACAAAAAAAAACCCATCAAGTTAAATCTGATTAATGCATTGAATTTGGCAAAATTCCAGCTCTGAGACTGAAACAATATCAGTTTGCCTGCCATGCAAAGAAGATTACTGTCCAGGACAGCTTTGGTTGTAAAGTGCTGCCCTCCTATCGCGTGGACCGGCGGTCACTTAATGTTCTTCCAACACAGAGGGCTGCGCGCACAGCTCTGCGAGCAACAGCAATGGTCTCTTCATCTCGTGACATGACACCGGTAGCGTAATGGGGATGAAATATGGATGAAATGCGCGGAAAAATATGCAGACAAATCAACCATTTCCCAATGACGTACGTCAGCGGTTCTTCTTTTGATTTGGTTCCACTTACCTATGTTTAACATTACGAGACCTCCTTTGCCAGTAGCAAGATATAGTAATAGGTTTTTAACCCTTTTAATGCATTGCGTACCCCGAGCTCTCAATACTCTGATGGTGCGATGTCTTTGAGTTGTGCGCCTTTTGGCGTCATTTGGTCCAACACCATGTAAGACTAGGCTCTAAGAAAAGCTGTCTCGGGTGTGGACCAATCAATTTCAAGGACAGTGCATACATTATCAGAGTTGTCTTTTTGTTTGCATTTTGACCGCAAGTGTTGTGGTTAATGCAAACATGATCCCTTGTATAAAGGTGTCAGTTTTTTTGCCAGGTAAAAGGGTAAAATACCTATTACCTATGTTTAAATCATCGGAACAGAATCGATTCTCAACGGAATCGTAAGTCAGTCAAAGTTTGGCGCCAACTAACGTAAAGTGCGGTCGTGTCACTATAGTTCTCTGCAGTGAGTACAGTAAAATGCCTCTAAAAACAGCGGCGCTACGCCTCTCAAAATAAAACTAACGGCGGGGAAAGGGACACCCACCCTGCAACTTGCAGAATTGGAAAGGGTGGAGGAAAACATCAAGAAGTATCGGGAAGCGAACCTCTGCTCCGAGTCGCTGATGGGGAAGCCAGAGTAGTAGTCGACGTCGGGGGTGAGCGGCGGCTGCGGCTCGTCCATGCCGGACGACGTCGGGGCCCACGACGCGACGCTGTCCCCGTCTCCGGGCCCGCCCGGGTCCCCAAAAGGGGCGTCCAGGGCCTTGAGCGACGCCCCCACGCTCCCGAGAGAGGGACGCGAGTACGGGGCCCCCGACGGCACGAGAGAGCCCTTCTGTTGGCACGGCGAGCGGCTCGTTTTTAAATGCCTCCGTCGCTGCTACGGTACCACCCCACAACGTCGTCATCATCAGCCATGATCTGTCCACTGCTGCGTGCGTGAAGGCCTCCCCAAGCCGGAAACAGTCTCTAGCGGTCCTGCGTTGTAACACTCAAGCTACCATGGAGCGAGTTGGCTGCCACCATAATGAAGGTATATATCTTCTTGGTTCTTTCGGTACTTCCCTTCTACGTGACTTTACCGAAAGAACCAAGAAGATGAATCCCTGCAGTCACGAAAGCTTTAAATCAGAAGGTAAATATGTACACACACATGCACATTATACTACCCATATAGCCATATAGACTCCTGGGGCAAGTGCTTTTAGTAAGCACTTATTAAGGCTGACGCAATACACGATGGCATGCTTTTTGGCCAGCATCACTCATGGCTGCCTCCCCCATTGCAAATGTTTACACACTTCACCAGGTACTAATTTAAGTCAACCTAGGGTTGGCCACAGGCAGGTTCAGGTACCACTGATGCTAACCGTGGATGGAAATAGAACTCAGGTCTCTGCTACCTTAGATCAGTGTAGACCTAACCACAGTCCCTTTGATAGACACACTGGTAACTACATAAAAATGTTGCATATCCAGCTGCTCACACATATCCACCTGGACTGATTAACCGCCTCGCCCAGTGATGTATTTGTACATCGTGAAACTGTCACGCTCTACAGACGTTCACAGACCAAAACTTTTCACACATCTGCTTATACTTCAATCCCCAGAGAGACAGACATGTAACGTCGTACCACTGTACTACTGTATTTGTATTCACGTAAAAGACAAAGACCCTCCACTGCCCCGTATAGACTTCACAGACTGTTGGAGCAAGTGCTGTGTGCGAGCACCTACAAAGACAGACATTGGCACACGAGGGGGTGGGTGGCCACCACCATGCCCTGCGGCCGCCTTTGGACAGCATAACAGATAAAGACAAAGATCCCCCGTATAGCCTTAACATACTGTGGGGGCAAGTGCTGTTAGCGAGCACCGATAAAGGCCGGCACGGCACACGAGGGGGTGGGTGGCCAACACCACGCACGGCCGCCTTTGTCTTCCGAGTGGCGATGTTCACACATCGTACCAGGTACTCATTTGAGGCTGAGTCAACCTAGAGGAAGCCCAGGACCGGTACAGATAATCGTCACTGGTGTTTTCCGTGAACGGGTCGCCAGGTTCATAGTGCAGCACGCTAACCGCTACACTACCGCTCCCCATTGGGACAGCATGCACATACAAACACACACACACGCACACACGCACACACACGCACGCACGCACACACACGCAGTGCGAGAAGCTACCCCTCTCGGTTCCGTGCAGTCTCACCGGGGAGGTGTGGGGAACCTTGGCCCTGGCGCGGTCCCAGGTCTCCTTCCAGTGCTCGCCCGTGCGGCCCAGAGCCGTCTCCAGCCGCTGGATCTCCTGCCGGGACACAGCGGTAGCAGCAGTGTCAGCCCTCCACTCGTACAGCTGTAGCAGCACTTGTCCACGGGCGGCAGGGTGGTGGTGCAGTGGTGATACAAGGCCTGGGTTCGGTTCACGACTCGGGTGCCCTTTCTGTGCGTGGAGTTTGTATGCTGTGGCCCCCTGTTCTGCGTGGGTTTCCTTGGGCATTTCTGGTTACGTCCCATAGCTAAACGCATACAGTAGCATTGGTGTTAGCCCAGTGGCACAATGCAGGGACCCCTTAATATTTATTATTGACCTATTGGCTTTCCTGGTTAAATAAGTAATTATCGTGATAACATCCCCTCATAAATTTCGATGTAAAGCTTTCGTGACTGCAGGGATTCATATTCTTGGTTCTTTCGGTAAAGTCACGTAGAAGGGAAATAATAAAATAATAAAAAATAAAACAATAACATTCTCACGACGTTTCGATTGCAACACAAGCAATCATCATCAGGTGTGAAAACCACAGCAAGAAAAAAAAAACGTCGTGAGAATTTATTGTTTTATTTTTATTCTTTTATTATTTCCCTTCTACGTGACTTTACCAAAAGAACCAAGAATATGAACCCCTTCATAACTTCGGCCTCGTTTACATTAAACTTTACATCGAAATCCCTGGAAAAAATAGTGTCCCAGAAATAAAATATTTAATTGCCTCTGCCAGTTTGTCTTATTTGGTACCCCGGGGTACCGCCATAAGAATCAAACGCAGCCGGGTGTGGCGTTGGCCACCCACCCCCTCGTGGATTGTGCCGGCCCTTCATAGGTGCTACTCGCTAACAGCACTTGCCCCAACAGTCTGTTAAAGGCTATACAGGGGGCGGGATCTTTGTCTTTGCACCTGCAGCATGGCGGTGATGGCATCGGGCTGAGTCCGCGCCACCCCGTCGTAGCCCCACCACAGCGTGCGCCGGCTGCTCTGGGCCACGGCCGTGCCGCAGCCGCCCCCCCCCGGCGCCCCCCCGTCGGGGGCCCACTCGTCCGCCCCGTGCCCCGCCTCGGGCAGCAGCTCGGGGTCGTAGGGGGGCCCTTCCCTGAGAGCCTCGCCGGTGTAGTAGCCCCAGAGGTGCAGCGCGGCCGTGGAGCAGCACAGGCGCAGCACCTGGCATGCGGACGCGCGGACGCTTGTTATTGTCGCGAGTGGAGAACCCGTTGCGCTGCGTAAGAGACAGCTCTCCTTAAATCTTTCGTGACTGCAGGAATTCGTATTCTTGGGTCTTTTGTAAAGTCACGTAGATAGGTTCAAATAAAATAGCAAGAAACTATGATGTTTCGATCGCAACACAAGCGGTCGTCACCCTTTTTCCTGAAGACGACCGCTTGTGTTGCGATCGAAACGTCGTAGTTTTTTGTTATTTTTCAACGGTTTTACTTAACTTGAAAGCTGTGTTGTGGTCAAATCTTGTAATTAAAAGTTAGTCTACTTCCTGTTGTCCAATTCCAAATGTTGCACACGTACTCAGATCCGGTGACAATGCATGCCTGTATTAAAATCGGCATCAATTCATCAATTAATTGCCTCCTTTCAAGCAATTACATTTTTTTTTCATGGACGGCATGTTAATTATAGATTTTTGTGTAGGTGAAAAACGCCGCGGTCTCTAAGCTGTGGAATCGGCTCGCACAAAAAGCAGGTGCCGCGTGTCTCTTGTAATCAAGATGTCGTTCACTTCCCGTTGTCCAATCGAGTTATTTACTTTTTACAGCACTTTAAAATAAAACCGTTGTTTTTTAAAAACTTTTGTAAAGGAGTTTATTTGTTATTTTCTTTGAACCTATCTACGTGACTTTACCGAAAGACCCAAGAATACAGCTCTCCTTGTTCGTACTTTCATCACAGTCCTCCTGTACTCGGATCGCTAAAAGTAACCAGATTTTTTGCGTCATTAAATGCCAATATAATGCATATTTTGTGAGTTTTGTTGTGATATTATCTCTACGATTTAAAGGATATTCCGGTGAAATGAATACATTAATTGGAGCACGAATTCTAAAGTTAGAGTGATTTTAAATGAACCATGGTCAGTCTGCTCTGTGTTCGCTGCTCCCACCTCTTCGGTGTCGCTATCCATTATACGCCTTCTGAATTTCTTCCATTTCAATTCAACTCAATGCTCATTTATTACATGGGAAATCCAGCTTGTATGTGTGTATGTTGAACTTCTTTCGAACCTTACGTAGCTAAATGTGCCAGTTACCCAGCTAGTTTCGGTGGCAACAGCCCACAGCCATTAACAAAACAGAGTGACTGTTGTGGTGGAGAGGAGCACAGCCAGCAGCCAGCCAGGAAACTCGAGGCATAGGTGATTATTAATAGCAGTACGACTACGACGCCCGTTTGCCCAGCAAAGCCTCGCCGAGTCCGAAAACTCTCTCTGTTCACGAGGGTCCCGTGCAGGTTTTCCACTCCGCATGGTCCCAGCGGAGTCACGCGTGCACCTCGCTGTCCTCGCCGGGGGAGTAGAGGAAGCTGTAGAAGAGGGGCGCCCTGCGGTGCAGCGAGTCCACGTACTCCCAGAGTGACTGCCCGCACGAGCGCGCGCCCTTCTCCTCGTACAGCACGCCTGCGGCACGCGGTCACACACACGGCAGCCTTCAGGGGGCGCGTGTTTGCGGGTGCGTGCGTGCGCATGTGTGTACAGTTTGCTCGCTGCGCTAGGAGCCCGGCGACCCGAGCTCGTGGTGACCGTGTGCTGTGTACGTGTGTTGCTGTATTGCTGGATGCGTGTGCTGTGTAAGCGTGTTGCTGTGTTGGTGTGTGTTGTGTCTGTGTATTGCTGTGTTGCCGTGTGCGTGTGCTCCCAGGAAGAGCTGCGTCTGAGCGCTCACCCCCGCTCACCCCGCACGACGCGCTCGCCCTGCTCATACCGCTCACCCTGCTCGATGCGCTCGTAGTCCGAGTCGAGCAGGAAGGTACGGAAGCGGTTGGAGACGTGGTGGTAGGCGAGGAACCGTAGGTAGTAATCGTTGAACTCAAACTCCGTGGGAAACTGATACTGCAGCTATGGGGGGGGAGGGGGCGGGAAGAAGAGCTGGATCAAAGCAACGGGTGAAGCGGGTTTGCGCCCATGATGAGCCACTTCATTGAGCTATCATTTGCGATAGCCAGGTCGCTTCTGAAAATGAGCTTTACAGCTCAGTGGGCCTTACCTGGTAAAATTGAAAATAGTTTTAATAGTTTAGTTTTAATCTCCAGCGCCGATCACGGCCTAGTCTAGGTCTATAACCATCCGTGCTTCCGTCTTGGCTTTGCGGAGTTATGGTGCGTTATAAACATTACGTTGATCGATCGATCGGAAAACAACGGGCGAGCGAGCGGGAGGGGCGAGCGAACGTTGCCAACGGTTTGCAGACCGCTGTCGGACAGCCGCGGGAGGCAATCACCTGGTGCACGCAGTCGAGGAACTGTAGGAAGACGGGAGTGAAGTTGGCGCTCTGCCCGCCCGCGCCCATGTTGCTGCGCTGCCCGAAGCGGTGCCCGAACGCCAGCCACTCCTTCTCGATGAGCAGCCGGAAGCCGTCGAGCGTGCGGTAGAACGGGTCGCTCAGCAGCTGCACCAGGCTCACCACCTGGCTCACGGAGCGCGGGGGGGGGGCCGCAGCGGGGGCATCGGCCGTCAATCGACGGCGCGCGCACGCCCACCGATCCCGTGGCGGGCGCGGATGTACGTACGTACGTAGGCATGTTTAACTACTTTCGCACAGCACGTAGCCAACCGTGCTGATCGGATAACGCGATCGCGTCTGCCTCGTAGCGAACGGCCCTGATCGCGCCCTGTCTCGTCCGGTCTCAGAAGCGAAGCCGCGGTGAGAATCGTGAGTGCTTTGATGGGAGACTGCCTGGGAATACCAGGGCAGGTTGCCAGAAGACAGCAGTACAGTGAGGGATTCTTGAGATTAATCTCTGCAAGCTGTGTACCCCCACGTTTATGTGGGTTACTAAGATAACACCTTTCATGACATGAGCTTTATTGATCAGAATTCGATCAACACACTGGCCACGTATAACTAGTATCTTTGTAAATGTGACAATCTCGTCGGGTCGTGGAGGGGTTTAATGACGAGAATTTGGGTATTGCACTGCCATTTGGCCCACACAGAAACAACTATCAATTGATGTTGTTGTTTCTAGACAGTATCTGGGCTTACCAATAGTGTTATGTTTGTATGTACAAAAACACAGCGGCCATGCACATTCACAGGTGTGTGTGTGGGGAATGGTAGTGTAGCGGTTCGCGCGCTGCGCTACGAACCGGGGTCCCGAGTTCGAATCCCGCTCACGGCCAACACCAGTGACGATAATCTGAACTGGTCCTGGGTTGGTGTGTACACATCGCCACGAGGGAGACAACGGCGGCCGGGCGTGGTGGTGCTGGCCACCCACCACCTTGTATGCCGTGCCGGCCTTCATAGATGCTACTCGCTAAGAGCCCTTGCCCCAACAGTCTGTTAAGGCTACACGGGGGATCTTTGCCGTTACACCGTGCCTGCGTGGTCGTGTCCCAGCCATCCTCCAGGCCCACGATGACGGACGATCCTCCCTCCAGGAGCTCCACGACCAGGCCACTCAGCTGCAAGAGGCGCTGCAGCTGTGGGTGAGGACGCCACATTGTGTGTGTGGAGGGGGAGGGGGGAGCGGGGGGAGACAGAGGGAGAAACAGAAAGCTGCATTTAAATTGCACTATGGGTTTCCACGCTGTGCCGCAAAAGCAGCAAGATACAACGTCAAGACCGTAAGCGGATGGGCTGCGTGCTAAAGATAAATGCATGGAAATCTCATCGGTGTCTCCTGGACATCTGTGAAAGAGAGGTCTAAAGCTTATCGGATTCCTCCAATATACATAAAGATTCTGATTCTGATAGGCAACATCAAGGTTTTGATGTTGCCTATCAGACACGAGGTCATCGAGGACCATGCAAGCACACTTTGCCATCAATGAAACTTCCTTATGCTAGATCCTTCATCACCTGACCTCCAAGGTCAGGCATTTTTTTTACCAGTTTCAGTAATCTTACCGACACCCAACATTGATCGCTAAGCTGGGGAGACGTGGCTCTCTCGCGCACATAAAGTATTACGACCGTCGCCGAAACACTCACCCTCTGTCCCCGTAGAACAGAACCAATCACAACGGTTTCCCAAATCTCTCGACTGGCTCTCAATCAACTCGCAAATCATCTCCAAGACTGCGCTCCCTCTCTTCAAGGTCCTACAGGAGTAACCCGCTGCCTGCCCTTCTCACCCCTCTTTCCTTGCTCTACTCACATTCAGATGCTCACCACTCCAGCAACCAATGCCTCTCCGTCGACACTCTATCACTCCAAATTGGCTTTACAAATGTGACAACTTCACGACGCATTTTCAATTGAATGCACCATGACGGCATCCCGATAACAAACAAAAAGGTGCGAGCGAGCCAAATTCCCAAACCCTTCGGCTAAAATATTACGGCCAGTTCCGCCCGAACACAAAACACGATGGACGGCACCTGTGGCAGCCACTCCGACTGCTCCAGCGCCGTCAAGAAGGCGGAGGAGCCGCTGTCCGTGGGCGTGGAGCTGGGGCAGCAGGCGTGCAGCAGCTTGCGGAAGCTGCTGCGCGTGGCAGACAGGTCGGCCATCTCCACGGGGATGGTCTCCATTGCCACCAGGCCCTCCTTCCTCCAGCCCTGCGGGGTCGGAGGGCGATGGCGGGCAAAAAAAAAAATGAGCGCGGAAACGACGGCGGTCGGAGACCCAGTGGGCTGGCTGTCCACCGCTTTAGAGTCAACGTCTCGGGGAGAGACGGCAATCGCAACCTCGGTAGAATGTGTGTACTGTGTGTTGAACTTCTTTCGCACCGTACGTAGCCAACCGTACCAATCGGAGGTACGGGGGAAGGACAACAAAAATTAAACACAAAAAGCAGTTCCAAAGAAATTAAATGTCAATCTAGACGATTTAAAAATACACCGCTCCAGTGGCTTTCTAATATTGTAAGGAAGAGCGTTCCAGACGGCCACAGAGATGAGCGGGCGGATCGTCGTGTTTGAGGGGTGGTGGGGGGGTGGAGAACGGTGGGGGGGAGCGGTGGGGACCCCCCACCTTCAGCTGGGCCTTGTCTCCCACGACGTAGAGCGCCGCTTTGTGGATGCTCAGCGGCAGCTGGTGAGGGTCGCGGCCGCCGGAGGTCTTGCCGCGCACGTCCAGGCGGGGCGTGCCGGGCGGCGGGGTGGTGGTGGTGGCCGCCGAATCGGCCGGAGTCTGGTTCAGCGTCTGGTTGCTGCCGCTGGTTGTGCTGCTGCTGCTGGTGAAGCGACGGCCCACGCGCAGGCTGCCCCACTTCGCTGCGGTGCGAGTGCGCCGGTGTGTGCATGTGTGTGTATGCGTTTGAGTGTGAGGGTGTATGTGTGAGTGTGTGAGCGTGTGTTTGTGTGCGAGCGTGTGAGTGTGAGCGTGTGTGTATATGTGTTTGATTGTGAGTGTGTGTGTGAGCATGTGTGTGAGCGTGTGTGTGAGCATGTGTGTGCGAGTAAGAATGTAAGTTATCATTATTGTGTGAGAGCGTACCGGTGTGTGAGCAGTGAACAAGTGAGCGTGAATGTGTTCATGTGTGAGGCCATGCCGGTGTGTTAGAACAGAGGGGACAGACATACATAAGCTCATGCCCAAGCACACGCGGAACAGATTCACTTTCATGAACAGACGGACAGCACACATAAAGGTGTACACACACACACACATGCAGACATGCACGTACAGGTGCCTGCGTGCACAATAACAACAGCCACCAGTGCATAGCCATTGCTGAGAATTGAACTCCAGCAGTCGTGTTCACAGTGCAGTGGAACAACCACGACACTGCAGCTCCCCACGATACACACACCTGCAAACAAGATCCCCCGTGCAGCCTTAACAGACTGTAAGGAGCAAGTGGTGTTAGTGACCACCTATGAGGGCCAAGACAGCACACAAGGGGGAAGGTGGTCAGCACCGTGCCCGGCCGTCTTTGTCTCCCCAGTGGCGACGTTTACACACCACCCCATCAACTCATTCGAGGCTGAGTCGACCTAGGGGAGGCCCAGAAACGTTTAAGATAATCGCCGCTGGTGTAGGCCACGAGCGGTAATGGAACTCGGGTCGCCAGGTTCGTAGCGCGGCGCGCTAACCGCTACACGACCGCTCCCCACGCAACTGCACACACGTGCACCTTAACCCGCAGCCTCACGGAGCGTTGGGGCGGGTGCTGTTAGCGATGAGCGTCCGCGAAGTCTCACCGGCGTCATGGTTGGCCTGGGACCCGCGGACGGTGACCCCGCGACCCCAGATCTCCGCGGCCGCCCCTGGCATGGTGGCCATGATGGCCAGCAGGTACTTCTCCTGCTCCAGGCTCGCAGAGGACTCGGACGAGGCCGGACCTGATTCGGGTGTCAAATCAACCAATCAAGAGATCAATCGATCAATCAGCGAATCGATTGGTCAGACCGACCGACCAATAAACAAAATAATAAAACCAAACTGCCGACCGATCGATTATAATTATCTGATCAATCAGCTGACCGATCAATCAATCAGCTGATGATGATAAATCAGTCATAAATAAATTAATCTGGCAATCAGCCACCCAATAAATCAATCAGCCAACCAATCGTACAATCAGAGAATCATTCAGTCAGCCAATCAATTTAGGCGCCCAATCAATCACTTGGCCATCAGCAAACCAACCAGCTGACAAAATCAAGCAATCAATCACCTGATCAATCAATCAATTTATTATTTGACCAATGAAGCCCGCAATGGCAGTCACAACCACTGCATTATATAATGACGATGACTGCTTTGATTACCCGGGACAGCCTCAGTGGATCTAATAATGAAGGTGACAAGAGTGATGATGATGATCGTCCGTAATTTGATCTTCGGTGGACCAGCCGCAGTGACCGTCATTCTCGATCACCTTCGTCGACTCACAATTCACGTTCTATCAAAATATATGCAAAAAAAAACGCTTCGTCGACAAATATTAACGTCTCTGATTTCAGTTCGCCAAGGGTTGGGCGGGGGGGGGGGGACACGAGGGGGTACGGAGAGCTCACCGAGGCCACCGTTTCCGCTGCCGTGGGGGCTGGGGTTGCGGAAGAGGCCTCCCACAACCCCCTTCTGCTGCAGCCCCCCCGAGCGCAGCAGCACAGAGCGGGCGCGCGGGTGGCGCCAGCACACCACGGGCAGCCGGCCCTGACGGTAGCAGCGAGACACGCGCTGCAACGCCGCGTCGCTCGCCGCCTGCGGCACGATCAGCAGCCCCGGGTAGCTGGGGGGAGACGGGGTGGGGGGGGGGACGGTGCACAGGAGGGGAGGAGGTTGCCCACGTGAGTGTTGTTTAACGTCATCGTCACTGCCGTTGCCATTGGTGTCATTGTCGGCAGCAGCAGCTACAGCAGCATTACAAATGGAGCCATCGGCAGCAGCTGGAGAAGGAGATTCATCGTCATCATTATCATCAGCAGCAGCAGATCCATGATCATCAGCAGCATTATTGTCATAAGCAGCGTCACCATCATTATTACCAACAGCCTCAATCATCTTTGTCTGTGTCACCACCAATAGCATTGTTATCATCATCATCATCATCGATGCTGCAGAAACAGCATTAGCAGTATTTCAATATCAGCAGCATGATCACTGTAATATTTAATATCATCAGTCACCACCACTATAAAAATATCAACTTGTCAGCTTCGATGACGCCCACGCTGGGCAAGTGTAGAAGCAATCCAGAAGCACGCCATGCGTACGCGAGTGTACGTACGTGTAGGTATGTGTCCATGGGGAGCAGTGGTAGAGTGGTTTGTACACTGTTCGTGGCCAGATCCCAGCCACGGCTGACGTCAATGGCATGTGTGCTACTTGAATCTGTCCAGCTACCTCCTTTCCTCATGGCGGGCTCAGCCTTAAACCAATACCTCGGGCTGGCCACATCACCTCCCTCGTGGATTGTGGAGACCAGAGGAGGGGATGCTCCAGTCGCGTGACCACATTATCGGCTCAGGGGGGTGCGGCAATCGGTCATGTGGGGCCCCGATATTTGATTTGCGCGATTTGCAGAGGCCAAACGTTACTGCTCTAATTAAAGTACAATAAAACGTGAAACGTAAATGAAAGCATGTTCGTAAAAATGAATGTAAACCGCGTTTTAAATAAGTTTATGTGGTTTTTTTTTTGCACCGTTGTTGAAAACATATCTCACGGCGGTTGTCAAGGGGGCCCCCCAACTCGTAGGCTTGGCCACCAGGGGGGGTGGGGGCAAGGCACCCTCCTGCCCCCATACTCGTTACGCTACTGAGGTGCTCGCAAACAGCACAACATTCTGTTTGGCTACACGAGGACACCATCCGTGTACTTATCTACACATAGGTGAAGCTTCCAGGTCAAAGGTGGCGAGGTGGATCAGAGGTCACAGCACTGCTGAGAGCATGGGTTCGAATCGAGAATTAAAGTGAGTTCTCAATGGTGGCATATTGATGGTCTCAGCCTGGTTACCAATGAATGCGCAAAAAATGCTTTGAGCTGAATTTGGCCAAATTATAGCTCTGAGAATAAAGCACGATATTAGTACGATTTGCATATGACAAACAATTCTCAGTCGAAAATCCTGTGGTGAATTGCATCAGTTTCCGAATGGACACTTTGTCTCATGACATGACACCAATAATAGCATGTACACAAATGTACAGCCCGCTATCAATCCACTGCTAGATGAGTGGGGGTCATAGTGGTTATCAGACCATACTTCACCACGCTGGATCAGTGTGGGTTGGCGAATGCGGGGATGAAAGTCCACTACAACAAGAGACATTGCTGCTCACAACGTAGCCCCGCAGCCCGTAAAAACACCTGTCATTGCACGGTGGTAGCCCATCCAAGCGTTCCCGTGTGATTTGCCCGTGAATAGGTAACAGCCGTATTGTAACGACACTGCGGAAAAAGAGACAACAGCGGAGAGCTGGCCGGCCACCTGTGGCAGAGGTGGTAGAGGCGGTTGGCGGCTGTGATGCGGAAGGGCTCGGTGCCGGCGCGGTTCAGGCTGTTGCTGAGCGTGCCCAGGCCCAGGCGCTGGTAGTCGAGGCAGCACAAGCGCTCCGAGCGCCGCTCCAGCGTCGCGCGCTCCGGCCGCAGCGTGGGGCTGCCCTCGGGAGGCTCGCCGTCCTCGGAAACTGCGGCCGCACGCAGGCACGCACAATCCCGCCGCACGGCATAGTCAGCCACGACGACGGCCGTGTCCCCAGCGACGACACCGCGAGCAATGTCGACAAGGCAAAGCCACGGAGTTTTAGAGCTCCCACGAGAGTTAGGGCTGCCGACCCTCAGAGACTGCGGCGGCACCAACAGCCACACGGCCGGCCACACGGCCGGCCAGACGGCCAGCCCTACGGCCAGCCACATGTGTGAGCAGCCGGTCAATCATAGGCAAGAGGGGGAAAAAACCGAAGGCCTTGGAGCTTGGAATTCAACAGGGCCAGTAAGTCAACAGCACGGATGGCTGAGTAAAGAGAGTTTCTGATTATGTGAACAGCATAAGAAACCTTCCACTTGGCAAAGGCTGACCGAGGGCTTGCTTTGGTTGCTGGAGTGGAGAATTCAGGGATATTTCCTCTCCCACTGGTTGGTAAAACGTTATTTTACAACGTGTAGGATAAGTGCAAAATAAACAACACAATGGGTCATGCCCTTTGGTGAATACCACCGGTGGCTAAACGTGAATGGCATCAGTGTGAGGATGTGGCCGTGAGCCTCGAGTAACGGTGGAAAGAGGGAGGAGGGGAGGAGAGGGAGGAGGGGAGGAGAGGAAGGAGAGGGAGGAGGGAGCTGTGTGTCTCACTGGAGAGTGTGTCGTCTTCCTGCATGACGGGCAAGCAATGGCCGGGCTGCATGCCCAGCTTCTTCTTGGTCGGGATCTGCAAGCCGATGGTCCTCATTCCAGCCTTGGCGTTCCTCACGATGTTCTTTGATATCGAGCTGCGATGACAGGGAGAGAGTTGCACAGCAACAACCGCAGCGCAGGTGAGCGACGGTGGGCGCGTGAATGAGCGAGTGAGTGGGCGCATGAACGAGCGCGGGCCTGAGTTGGTGAGTTGAGAGATCAAGTGTGCGAGTGATGGAGGTAGCGAGCATACGAATAAGTGAGTGGGCTCGTACGTGTGAGGCGGTGAGTGAGTGAGCGAGCGAGAAAGACAGGAAATGAGCGCTATCAGTAAGCGAAGTGAGTGAGTGGGTGAGAAAGTTAATGGGGAGCGGTAGTGCAGCGGTTAGCGCTACGCTGCGCTATGAACCCGGCGACACGGGTTCAATTCCCGTTCACGGCCAACACCAGTGACGATAATCTGAACCGGTCCCGGACCTCCCCTAGGTCGACTCAGCCTCAAATGAGTACCTGTGTAAACATCGCCACAGGGGAGACAAAGACATCAGGCGTGGTACTGGCCACCCACCCCTCATGTACCGTTCCGGCCTTCATAGGTGCTCGCTAACAGCACTTGCCCCTACAGTCTGTTAAGGCTATACGGGGGAATCTTTGTCTTTGAGAAAGTTAGTGAGCATGTAAACTATAAATTGAGATATTGATGTATATATGTCTGTTGAACTTCTTACTTCGCCAACCGTGTTAATTGGAGGTGCGGGGATATATTGAATAGGCTGGTGAGTAAAGCCAGTTGAGCTAAGAATCTCTTTTGCAAGGGCGACTCGGCTAGTAGACAACATCAAAGCATTCCACAATTACAGATAAAAAACAAACAAACGTAAGAATAGCAATTATATTGAAAGATTACATTCACACTTTAACTTTAGTCATTTTAATGCTGTCAGTTTAAATGAGGACACAGACGGCTGAGTGCAGATGCCAAGAGACGAAACGTTGGGGCAGCTACATTCATTGCTTTTGATCCGAAATGCGTGCAAAATCTGGGAACTGTTTAGTGTGTGAGAGGGTGAGCGAGTGAAAGAGCGAATGAGCAAGGACGTGCTCAAGAGAACGACTGAGCGAGCGAGCGAGCGATTGAGCGAGCGGACGCCGGCAAGCCAGCGGGACGAGTGCGTGCGGCACCGTGCGAGGGAGCGGACGAGCCGGGCGAGTGGGCGGCCGCGCTACTCACACGATCGACTGGTTGTGCTTCTCCTTGGGCTTCAGGGCCAGGCTCTGGGCCGAGCCGGCGCAGTGCGACAGGGCGAACGTGGCGAGCGCCGAGGGGGGGAATCGCAGGCGCGCCAGGTGCCGCCGGAATCCCTCCACCGTCTCCGAGCTGACCTCCACGTCGAAGCCGAGCTTCAGCAGCTGCCCCGAGAGCGAGGGGACAAGCCCGCGGGGAATGACGCACTCGTGAGCACTCTGTGCAACGCGCCTTCCTAAACGCGCTTCGTCTCAAAAATTATTTGTAAACCGGCAGCTAGCCGGCAGGGGAAAATGTGTTTGCGCGTTTGCTTTGGTTTGCGTCTCCAACGTTTGGGAAACCCTTTGATCAATTTGGCCGAATTTCAGAAGGATGAGTCTCGCACAGCTGACGCAGCTTTATACTACTCTGTTCTTATTGGATCATTTTTACGACAGTCACAATCGCCTCCCATTCAGGACAAACAGAGCGAATGCAATAAAAGCGTTCAACCTTAGTTGGTAGATGTTAGAAATTCTCCCTTAAAGACCACAGGAGCAAAGGCTGTTGTAGTGAGCACCTGCTGAGGCCGGGGTGAGACAGGGATGGGTGGTGTGGCCAGCTCCAACAAGAAAACCAACTACTCGTCGCAGTGGCGGTGATGTCACCACAGCACTTGTGCCAGGCTAGGCACACCTGGAGGCCATGCAAAGTGTCGAAGGCTCGCTGGAAGGTGCATTTTAAACTGTTTGTGTGTATTTAGCTGCGTGCCAATAACCAGTGAGTGGCATGTGCGGGGTTCTGTGTTGGGTTTATTTAGCTGTGTGTGTGTATCAAGCTGTGTGTGTGTATCAAGGTGTATGTGTGTGTATCAAGCTGTGTGTGTGTATCAAGGTGTGTGTGTATTAAGCCGTGTACGTGTGTATTAGGGGAGCGGTAGTGTAGCAGTTAGCGTGCTGCGCTACAAACCCAATGACCCAAGTTCAATTCCCGCTCATGGCCAACACCAGTGATGATTATCTGAACCGGTCCTGGGCCTTCCCTAGGTCGATTCAGCCTCAAATGAGTACCTGGTGTGATGTGTAAAAATCGCTACTGGGAAGACAAAGGGTGCCGGGCGTGGTGTTGGCCACCCACTTCCTCGTGCGCAGTGCCGGCATTCAGAGGTGCTCGTTAACAGCACTTGCCCCAACAGTCTGTTCAGCCTACACGGTGGATTTTTGTCTTTACCTGTGTATTAAGCTGCGTGCGTGTGTGTGTGTGTGTGGATAAAGCTGCGTGGAAATGACCAGTGAGTGGCATGTGCTGGGTCCTGTGTTGGATCCTGTGCTGGGTGTGGTACTGGACGCTGTGTTTGGTGCCGTGCCGTGCCGGGTGCCCTACCTGGAAGGTGGCCGACTGCAGCTGCAGGCCCTCGTGCACGTCCTGGTGGAGCTGCGCGTGCACCGAGACGCGCTTCTCCTTGGTGAGTGACGACACGGGGAAGCTGCGCACCACCGGGTACTCGCCCACTGCACGGAACAAAGACAAAGATCCCCCGTGTAGCCTTCACAGACTGTAGGGGCAAGTGCTGTTAGCGAGCGCCTATGACGGCTGGCTCGGGACACGAGGGGGTGGGTGGCCAACACCACGCCCGGCCACCTTTGTCTCCCGAGTGGCGATGTTTACACATCGCACCGAGTACTCATTCGAGGCTAAGTTGACGCCACCGCACGCAACCTGCCAACTGACAGAATAGTGGAATGACTATTTACGCTGCTGGGTGGACATCGGTGTGAGTATTTAACAAACGTGCGCCTCTGTTTCAACTGCCACCCTCGCACATCGAAACGGCGACCTCTGGATAGAAAGCGCTGCGCCACAGCTCTTAATAATTTGCAGTCAAAAGGGCCGTGGGTTCAAATCCCATTTGGAAGTCAACCCTGCCCGTCAACCTTCGATGCTCATGTTCATAATTACATTCGCATCAGCTTTGCGGGAAATCAATGGCGGTCGTCCTTTGGACAAACTGGGCCCAACCACAGGAATGGGGAATGTCTACCTCTGGCTGCGGACCACATGTGGAAACGAACGCCGAACCACCCTTGCATGAGCAGGGAGACACTTTGTCGACGACAGTGACTTGAGAACCCGCTGAGAGACATCGGGTCTTTTGATAAGAGAGACTGTGAGCAGGTCACCAGGCGGCAGAGGTCGCAAACGGGTTTTGATTCCTTACCCGTACCCGTACCCGGCCGCACCAGGGTCGCAAACGGGTACCCGTACCCTACCCGATACCCAGCTACCCGTACCCGGCCGGGTATCGGGTAGGGTACGGGTACCCAATTGCGACCTCTGGGATGAAGCCATGTTGCAGGCGCGGGTGGGTTGATTCTAGGAACTTGAATTGTGAGAAGAGACAAGACGTTGGGAAATGAGTGACAAACGGTTACTCACCAGTGACTCACGGCCTACCCGTACACGTACCCGGCCGCACTAGGGTCGCAAACGGGTACCCGTACCCGGCCGGGTACGGGTATCGGGTACCCGGTTGCGACCTCTGCCAGGCGGGACATCCCCATGCTGACACTGCTGCTGCTGCTAGTACCTACTGCCCTGTTACTGCTGCTGCTGCTGCTGCTGCTGCTAGTACTACTGCCCTGTTACTGCTGCTGCTGCTGCTAGTACCTACTGCCCTGTTACTGCTGCTGCTGCTGCTAGTACTACTGCCCTGTTACTGCTGCTGCTGCTGCTAGTACTACTGCCCTGTTACTGCTGCTGCTGCTAGTACTACTGCCCTGTTACTGCTGCTGCTGCTGCTAGTACTACTGCCCTGTTACTGCTGCTGCTGCTAGTACTACTGCCCTGTTACTGCTGCTGCTGCTGCTAGTACTACTGCCCTGTTACTGCTGCTGCTGCTGCTAGTACCTACTGCCCTGTTACTGCTGCTGCTGCTGCTAGTACTACTGCCCTGTTACTGCTGCTGCTGCTAGTACCTACTGCCCTGTTACTGCTGCTGCTGCTAGTACTACTGCCCTGTTACTGCTGCTGCTATTTCTTCTCCTACCGTTCTTATTCCTCAGGCTTATTTTGGTCTTGCTACCGCTGATGCTCTTCAAACCAGAGCTGATACTTTCGCCTCTGACGCATCTGTTGCTTCTGCTGCTGTCCACTGCTAATACAACCGCTACTGATGGTGCTCCATCTGCTGCTGCCACTGTTACTTCTACTGCTGCCAGTGATACTGCTGATGCTACTGCTGCGTCCTCTGTGGATACTGCTGCTGTTGCTGCTGCCACATCTGCCGCTTTTTCCTCTGTGGCGACCTCTGCAACTTGCCAGTGATCCTGCTGCTACTTCTTCTGTGGATCCTGCTGCTGCTTCTTCTGTGCCTACTGCTGCTGCTTCTTCTGTGGCTCCTGCTGCTACTTGCCAGTGATCCTTCTACTGCTTCTTCTGTGGCTACTGTTGCTGCTTCTTCTGTGGCTACTGCTGCCACTTCTTCTGTGGCTACTGCTGCTACTTGCCAGTAATCCTGCTGCTGCTTCTTCTGTGGCGACTGCCGCCACTTCTACTACTGTTTCTGCCGTCGCCGCCGCTGCTGCTGCTGCTGCTGCAGAAGTGGTTGTGCGCGAGCACGGCGCTCACCCAGGGGGTCGCTGGGCGCCCCGCGGAACATGACGCGGTAGGTGGTGAGGAAGACGGCTCCCTCGGCGGGCAGGAGCGGGGGGCCCCCCAGGAGGCGGCCCCCCACCGTGCCGTCGCGCCCGTCGGGCAGCAGGACGGCGCGGAGGCCCTCCATGAGCAGCTCCTCGCCGGGCAGCAGCAGCGGGCGCACGATCTTGGGCTGCCGTGGCGACGGGGAGGGGGGTGAGGTGAGGGAGGAGAGAGAGAGAGGAGGTGGAGATGAGGGAGAGGTGGGGAGGAGGGAGTGAGGGGATAGAGGGTGAGGAGGGGACATATGGGGGGGGGAGGGAGTGGTGGGTAGGAGGGGGTGAAGGGAGAAAGAGAGTTACAATGAGATAGAAAGAGACAGAGAAAAAGGAGAGACAGGGACAAAGAGTGAGACAAGAGAAAAGACGGAGATTAACAGAGAAGGGGAGAGAGAACAGACTCAGTATTGGCAGAGAGCCCAAAAAATATAGGTATGCTGTGCGAGTGCATGTGTGTGTACGTGTCCATGTGGATGTATGTGGGGGATCTTTATCTTTGTATGTGTTGTGGGGAGCGGTAGTGTAGCGGTTAGCGCGCTGCGCTATGAACCCGGCGACACGAGTTCGATTCCCGCTCACGGCCAACACCAGTGACGATTATCTGAACCGGTCCCAGGCCTCCCCTAGGTCGACTAAGCCTCAAATGAGTACCTGGTGCGGTGTGTAAACATTGCCACTAGGGAGACAAAGGCGGTCGGGCGTGGTGCTGGCCACCCACCCCCTCGTGTACCGTTCCGGCCTTCATAGGTGCTCGCTAACAGCACTTGCCCCTACAGTCTGTTAAGGCTATATGGGGGATCTTTATCTTTGTATGTGTGTGTTTGTATGTGTCTCTGCAGAAGAGCCATGCTGCTTGTGAGTACACGCGACCACACTGCGTCACCTTCTGAATGGGCGGCAGGCGCTTGCTCTCCCGGTGAACAGCTTCCAGGGACTCCAAGTGAAGGGCGACGATTCCTGCAACGAACGTGAACGGCATCGAGAGTTCACGAGCGACCAACGCGCGCGCGCGGGGAGTTCACGCGGACAAACTCGTCAACGTGCAGAGTTACCGTGAGGGTTTTTAGACCGGGTGCTAAGTCGAGCTCAGCGAATCATCACCGATGTCAGTCATGGTCAGGAACTGAACTAAAGTACGCCCCCCCCCCGGGGTTCATAGAGCAGTGAGCTCATCACTGCACCACCCACCGCTCCCCCAAACTTTGCTGACGTACGGAATATTCATGCAAGAGGAAGGAAAGAAAGGGAAGAAAGGGGAGGAGGAGGGGGAGAAGGGAGGAGGAACGGGGTGAAGGCGTGCCACCGTTCAGTGTGACTGGAGGTAACAAAATTGGGGACGAAAACATTCGCCAGCAAAGTGTTTTGTTTAGTCTCTCAAATTTAGCAATATTTGGAAGAACGTAATCTGTGTTGTAATGCATTATATTTCTAAGTTTACTAGATTTGTTTTCTCAGTCATTCATACCTGATGTTGCAATCGAAACGTCGTATTCTATTTAATTAATTTTCTTTCTACATGACTTTACCGAAAGAACAAAAGAGTGTTTTATTCGTTTTACCGAGCGACGGCTCCGAGGGGCCAAACGGAACAAGCGCGAAACCCACAGATTGAGACCGTGCACTAAAAACGCTGGTCACGCACGTACATGCATGTAAGATGCTCAACTTCTTTCGCACCGTACGTAGCCAAACAGCGCTAACCGGACGTGCACGAACACCGCCGCGGTCGTCGCTCACCGGGCAGCATGGCGTCCAGCGCTCGGACGTGCTCGTTGGTGACGCCGCACTCGGTGCACACCTTGTCGGCGAAGCGCATCACGAAGCGCGTCACGGTCCCCGCCACGTCGGCGCCGTCTGCCTCCTCGAAGCCGCTCTCCATGTCGAAGCTCTCGCCCACGCTGCCCCCCACGCTGGCACGCGGCGCGCACCACGCACACACTCACTCACTACACGACTCAAGACGGCGCGCACCACGCGCACACTTACTCACTACACGACTCAAGACGGCACGCACCACTCACACACTCACTCACTACATGACTCTAGACGGCGCGCACCACTCACACACTCACTCACTACACGACTCAAGACGGCGCGCACCACGCGCACACTCACTCACTACACGACTCAAGACGGCACGCACCACTCACACACTCACTCATTACATGACTCTAGACGGCACGCACCACTCACACACTCACTCACTACACGACTCAAGACGGCGCGCACCACGCACACACTCACTCACTACACGACTCAAGACGGCACGCACCACTCACACACTCACTCACTACACGACTCAAGACGGCACGCACCACTCACTCACACACTCACTCACTACACGACTCAAGACGGCACGCACCACTCACACACTCACTCACTACACGACTCAAGACGGCACGCACCACTCACACACTCACTCACTACACGACTCAAGACGGCACGCACCACTCACACACTCACTCACTACACGACTCAAGACGGCACGCACCACTCACACACTCACTCACTACACGACTCTAGACGGCACGCACCACTCACACACTCACTCACTACACGACTCAAGACGGCACGCACCACTCACACACTCACTCACTACACGACTCAAGACGGCACGCACCACTCACACACTCACTCACTACACGACTCTAGACGGCACGCACCACTCACACACTCACTCACTACACGACTCTAGACGGCACGCACCACTCACACACTCACTCACTACACGACTCTAGACGGCACGCGCTCACGCCACTCACACACTCACTCACTACACGACTCTAGACGGCACGCGCTCACGCCACTCACACACTCACTCACTACACGACTCTAGACGGCACGCGCTCACACCACTCACACGCTGCCCTCCTAATAAGAGACACGCCTGTGCTTGTCCTCCTAACCTCTTCCTCCCTAACCAGACACCTGCATTGCATCGCTCTCTCCATAACCAGAGACACACCCGTGCTCGCCACCTGTTCCTCCTAGCAAGACACACCCCGTCCCGCATGGCCTCTCCTCTCCTCCCAGCAGCAGCAGACACACCTGTCCCACGCCTCCACCGGCGTCCCCCCCCCAACCCTCACCTGTTAGTGGGCACGCTGTTGCTGCCGCTCTCTCCGTCGCAGGCGCCGCTGGCGCGCAGGAGGCCGCGTCCGCGGCTCGTATCGAGCGGCACGAGCAGGCAGGCCATGCGGTGCGCGTACTGCACCGCCTGGCTGAACACGACGCCCTCCTCCGCCGCCTCCTCCTCGCGCCGCCGCTCCGCCCCCACCGGGCGCCACGAGCGCAGCCGCTCGGCGGCCACGTCCAGCGCCGAGCGGTCCTGCCGCGGGGATTTCGCGCGGTTACGTCACCCCCACGCCGACGCTGCCGCCCCCCCCCCCCACCTGCCCGCCCGCCCGCCCGCCCCGCGCTTCTCTCGCTCTACCCGCAACAAAAGCAGCGGCGCGGCCTAGCGGGAGCGCGTCCGCCGCTTGTTGTAGAGTTTTTGAGCCAGTTTCTCTCCAGTACAATTTGTCATTTTATCTGTTCCGTATGCATGATGGGGTGAGTTCAGAATCATAATCTTTATGGAGAAATCCGATGAGCTATGATTCCCTTTTTCACTAGTGTCCAGTCGGGGTAGGTCACAAACTTACAACAGAGTATAGGAAAGGTAAGCGAATCACTACAAATTAATATTCGTAAAAAAGTATATAAGTTCAAATTGCATAAGTACACCAATTCCCAAGCTTAGGCAAGGCAGCAAAACAACAGCAAGAACAGTCCCGGACCACACGAAGACAACGACACACAGTCGCTCAATAGAATAGGACATTCAATTTGAACTGTTGATGCATGGGTAAGCGTGAAAGAAGTTACAAATCGCAATTGCAATTGGAGTTAACCCCCAACGAAGGCTCCGACCCCACGCCGGGCTCGGGGGCGGTCCCCCCACCGCGGCACGGAGCGTCACCTCGCTGTCAGGCTGCGGGAGGTACAGGGCGCGGATGTCTCTCTGCACGTCGTTGTAGAAGGCTGCCTCCCAGAACTGCGTGTTGGTCCACACCGGGTGCTCCTGCACGCACGTGTAGGCAAACTGCACCACGCCCGGGCTCAGCTTCTGCAGCGGACAGGGGAGGAAACGCGCAGTGCGGCGGTCACTGGCTGAGCGTGTGGGTGAATGTCTGGGGGGCTGATTGCGTGGGTGGATGTCTGGGGGGCTGAGTGTGTGGGTAGATGTCTGGGGGGCTGAGCGCGTGGGTGGATGTCTGGGGGGCTGAGCGCGTGGGTGGGTATCTGGGGGACTGAGGGCGTGGGTGAGTATCCGGGTGGAATATTGAGTGATTGGGAAGGTGGTTGGGTGAGTGATTACATGTCTCAGCAGGTTGCTGGATGACTGATTGAGTGAGTATCTGAGTGGGTGGCGGTTAGTCGGTAAGCAAGTGTTCGGGTGGGCGAGTTGACGGATGGATGGGTGGGTGAATTGATATGTGGCTGGATATCTGGCTGACTGGATGGGTGGCTGGGCGAGTGCATGCCTGGGGTCTGGTTGGGCGGGTGGGTTCGTGGGCACGTGTCTCGGTGGCAGAAAAGATTCATTGAGTGTCTCAGCGGAATGCTGTGGCGCTGGCTGGTTGGGCATCTGGGGCCTGGCTGGATGGATGAGTGGGTGACCGAGTGGTTGGTTTAGTGTGTGGGTAAATTTCCGTACTACTGGCTGGCTTGGTGGCTATGTGAATGGGTGCGTAGCTGGCTAGGTGGCTGGGTTATAGCCAAACAGAACCTTCCTCTGGCTATCGTCCCGATCGCTCACCCTACAGAAAACGGAGGTGATGGGAAGCAGGGCGGCTGCCACCCCATATTCGTCCATGCAAGAACAGTCCTGCGGGGAATAAAATACCTGCTGTCACATCACCGTACGCATTCAAAGCAGAGAGACCACGTGATGCCGAGGTTAGAATATTCGACTCGGTTTCGGAAGGTTGCGAGTGCTAGTACCGGTCGACGTTGACCAGGCCCTTCATTCACCCTCGTCATTAAAACGAATATCACTTTGTGGGAAGTCAATCTTCAATCTTGGCGGTTCTATGGATATAACCTCGCTTGACTTGGGAATTTGCAATGTCCACACAGGTCTCGAACCTGCGCATGTTGTCTAATTCCTGCGTTCCGCTTTCTGTCTCTCAGTGATATTCCAAGCATGTACATTTCCTAGCTTGTCTGTGCACCTTTAGCTTTTGTTCCAACTTCTTTGTTAATATTCAAGTTTCTGGTCCACGTGTCGGAGTAGGTAATGAATACATTGATTTGCATCTCTCTTCTGTAGGCACATTGGCAATGCTGCTTCTCATTATCACATTCAGATTTCCAAAAGCACTCCAATCTTCCTCTTGTCCACCTCTTAATTTCATTATTTGGATTCCGGTGCACCTTAAACAATTACCCCGAGGTACACATACTCTGATTGCGTTTTATAGTTGTGTCCCTCGCACAGATATCTTCCGTCGTCTAGCGCAAGCGTTGTTCACGACCTTTGTTTTGCTCATATTTGCAGCCTTCTTAACAAGTCATAACGGAGGGCACATTAACCCTCTCGGCTTTGCCGACGGCATAGTCATCACAGCTGCAGAACAATCTGGGTTTCGCTCACTCTCAAAGACAAAGATCCCCCGTATAGCCTAAACAGACTATTGGGGCCAGTGCTGTTAGCGAGAACCTATGAAGGCCGGCATGGTACCACGCCCCCCCTCCAGTGGCAACATTTACACACCGTACCAGGAACTAATTTGAGACTTAGTCAACCTAGGGGAGGCCTAGGACTGCTTTAGATAATCGTCACTTTGTGTCGGCCACCAAAGGGGTAGCCGGGTTCATAGCACAGCACGCTAACCACTACACTACCGCTCCCCATCAGACAAATTGAACTGTCATTTCCTTAGACTGAAAGCTCATTTCTTTAGAATTGCTTTTTGTGTTTAGTTTGTTGTCCTTCCCCGCACCTCCGATTATCACGGTTGGCTACGTACAGTGCGAAAGAAATTCAACATACACAGATACATACCAGACAGACATCCACAAACATCCTCGAGATTTACCCCCCCCCCCACCACAGGCGCCTCCACCTGCCGCGCGGAATAGAGAGAGAGAGAGGGAAAAGACAACGAGGGTGTCGGCGAATATCAGAGCACCATTCGCCGTGCCACGCTGCGCACCCGGCAGTGGGCGGGCGCTCACCTGCAGGGCACAGTTGACCATGCGCACGACGTAGTCGAACTGCTGGTGGTCGAGCACGGTGCGCGGCTGCTGTGCGTACGAGCCAAGCTCCTGGGCGAAGGCCTGGCGCGCCAAGCGGCCCTTGAGCGCTCGCAGGGCGGCTGGCAGCGCCTGCGTAGCGGAGAAAGCGAGGGGGGTGGGGGGAAGCGGCGAGAGACCGGGAGAGGCGATTGTCTCTCGGCACGCAGGTTTCCGCAGAAACAAATAGTACGGTTCTTAATCGACTCTTTTGGGCGAGGCCACGTAACGATCCAGCCGAGATTACGCCGCGAGACCCCTCACCACCCGATATAGGCAAAATAATAAAATTGTGCAAGCGCCAATTGTTAAAAGTGCCAATTGTTAATGTGTTAACCAACCGGTTAAGTGGAAAAAAAATTCTCGCAGCCAAATTTGGCAATTAGATGCCCATCTAAAAAACTATGATTACTTTTATCATCATTTGAACTCTAACCATTACTGTCAATAACCATTATCAGTCACCGTGATCATCATCAGCAGCAGCATTATTATGGACAAGCAAGGATTCATAAATTTAGCAATGGAGATATATTCTTACTCTCAAGATGCAAATAATCACAGGTGTGAGATGACTCAAAATGCTATGCATACTAAATAGAAATGTTGCTGGGTGGCGAGATGTTAACTAGCTCGCCTGGTATACAGGAGGTCGTTTGTTCGATCCCGACCCCGATGCCGGTATATTTGGAGTTCGCATGCTCTCCCCAGGGTCGCGTCGATTTTTCTCCGGGTCCTCCGGTTTTTCCCTCCATATTTAGAAACATGTTTTTAGAATATTTTGCTGCTATAAATTTCCACCTGATAAGCCACTTTATTGAGCCATCATTTGTGGCCAGGTCACTTCTGAAAAATATCTATATAGCTCAGTGGGCCTTACCTGGTGAAATAAACATAGTTCAGTTTAGTGTCCACCAGTTGGCCAATTAATAAAACTCACGTATGCTGGCAGACCATGTAACTTGATGTCACGACTGCAGACGTGATGGTATCACATGGCTTCATGACGTTATAACCCACGTACATCAACAGCTGTGATCTATCCACTGGTCTCCACAAACTGTCGCCATCCCTGTACAGCCACGCGGATTCAACAATCCATCACGCGCCTGCACATGATCTCATATCATCGCTCCATCTCTTTGGGAGATGTCCGCTGATGTCTGACTTGGTGTTAGTGCTGCCCCCATCTCTCACAGCACTCTCCGTCATTGTCAAGAGCCCATGGAGGGACGGGATACCTTCTTGGCCTCCAGCAAGTTGTTCTCAAAGATGTAGGTGATGCAGTTCTTGATGACCTCCAGCCGCCGGGCGCTGTTCAGCACGGCGCACACGCCGCTCCTGTCCAGCGCAGACGCTAGGGGGACACAGCAGGAGACGACATCAGCACACGGTTGGGCAATGTTCACGAGCATCTCAGAGGTGCCGGCGGCTCCGTGCTCAGACTTACGAGCCGCCCAGCCACCCCTTGCTCCGTTAAATTAACCTTCACACAACCCCCATCCTGACTGCAATGGAACACCTCCACCTATCAGCCATGGCCATTCTCGACCACCTGGTGGACACACGCTTAAAGCAAAGGAGGCAGATTTTAAAAAATCCATTCCTCAAGAACCCATTTAAACCCCCCCCCACCCTCACGTCGAAGGCCCCCGGGCCCAGTGTGACCAGTGCACACACCTTGATAACTGTGCGAGATCCCCCAGGCAATATGCACAGCTCCTCATCGTCCCACGTGTTAGCCACTCACACCCTCCCCCTCTCATTTTTCCCCCACCCCTCGTGAGTTTGTTTAGTACAAAAGTTCAGCCAACGCTGTAAAAATCCCAACATCGAGCCCTGTAAACAAGGACGCATGCATGCGCGCGCACAAACACACGTGACCTGCAACACCTGGGCAGTGTGTTTATTGTTGGAATATACCACGCGGTCGGGAATGCAAATAAATAAAAACCTCTTAAAAACAAGCAATAACTTTCACGCCCGAAGCGTACGATCGCTCGCGGGGGGAGAGCGGACGAGGAGCCCGTTGGGCGCGGCCGGGGACCAGCTGCCATCGCCGCCACTCACCAGCGGGCGGCCCCGCGGGCACCACGGCACGCCTCTCGATGCGCGCGCTGGCCGGGGTGGCGCTGCGCTGGCGCGAAGACGCGTCTGCCGCGGCGCGTTCCAGCGCGTCCGCGGCGAGCGGTGGGAAGGGCTGCTGGTGCAGGCGCAGGTGGGCGCCGTCTGTGGGGCGGGGCACCTTGTGGTGCGACAGGTGCGGGTTGGGGTTCTCCTGCCGCGCGGAAGGGGGGGGGGGGGAAGCGGCACGACAATGCGGTGAGGTCGAAGACGAGGCCAAGACATAGGCATGGAGAGATTCCAATTCGTTAAGATGTTAACTACCTCGCCTGGTATGCAGGAGGTCGTGGGTTCGATGCCGACCCTGACGCCTGTATATTTGGAGTTTGCGGTGTCTCTCTCCCCATGGTCGTGTGGATTTTTCTTTGGGTCATCCAGTTGTTCCCTCCACATTTAGAAACGTGCGTTAAGAGTACTTGCCTGCTACAAATTTTCACACGCCAAGCAACTTCGTTGAGATATCATTTGCAGCCAGGTCGCTTGTGAAAAAAGAACTACAAAGCTCAGTGGGCCCTACCTGGTAAAATAACAATAAATTTCGATTTAAAGCTTTCGTGACTGCAGGGATTCATCTTCTTGGTTCTTTCGGTAAAGTCACGTAGAATGGAAATAATAAAATAATAAAAATAAAACATAATAAAATCATTCTCACGACGTTTCGGCCACAACGCAAGCAGCCGTCTTCAGGTGAAGAACAGGTCTGTCAGAAAGACAGACGCTGTCTTTCTGACAGACCTGTCTTTCTGACAGACCTGTTCTTCTGTTCTTCACCTGAGGACGGCTGCTTGCGTTGTGGCCGAAACGTCGTGATAATTATTTTATTATGTTTTATTTTTATTATTTTATTACTTCCCTTCTACGTGACTTTACCGAAAGAACCATGAAGAAAAAAACAATAGTTTATCGTTTTAAGTGCAATCAGATCGTGAGCGTCGGCGTTGATTGACTTTTAATTCGTTCAAATGTTTTGGGATACTTTTTTTCTGTCAGGCTTTAGGCAAAACACAATTGGACCCAACAATAACAGACGTTACAAACGAGATTGACGATACAGACGAGCCAGGCAATAAGCGAGACGGCACGGGTGAGACAATAGCAATGAGAGTTGGCGGTACAAACGAAACAGGCAGTAGAAATGAGATGATGTCAACAAAGACAAAAAAAAAGCAATATTTGAATAAACTCGTGATTTATGAATCAGAAAAAATTACCTAATCACAGGGTGGGAGGGGAATTCGATAATTTCACCCCTGCCGTGAGATTATCATGGCCAATGCCTTTGATGGCACCATATCAATACGCATCAATGTCTCCCCACACAGCATGCAATCGAGCATGAATCTCAGCAGACTTGATGCACTCTTTCAGCATCAACGTCATCACGGATTTCCGCTTGATCCACGTCAGTCGTCTTCTCGGGGGTCACAGCGGTGCCTCCGTCTGGCTGTGACTGACGTTGCCTGGTGCACGGCTGTGATGGCTAACCGAGTTAACAGACGGCGGTGGCTACCCACGTGGCCTGCAGTCCGACATTGTGGAAGCTGCGAGAGTCGGTGGATCATCACAAAGATGTTGTGAAACCCCCTTCCCGTGTGCGTCGAGGTGGTGCCCGCACCCCTAGCTCGCAAGAATGCAGTACGGAAAAATGTGGACTCCATCCCTTCCGTTTGTACGGGTATAAAGTGTTATCCCCACAAACGTGAGGTTTTCTCCGGGTGCTCTAGTTTCTTCCTCCCACGCGTAAACACTCATTATATTGCCAAAAAAACACCTTGATACGTAGAGGACCGCAGAACTTAAGCAATTATTGCCACCGGCTCAACGCCTCGCTACCTTCCTGCTGGTTCCTCACGCCTCCGGGTAAATACGTTGAAATTATTATTACGAAAGGTGGTTTGTCTCGTTTGTTTGCATGATCGACTTTCGTACGATTCATATATTGGTTTATTGACAGATTAAATGGCCAATTGAACGATTAATTAGTTGGTTGCTCACGTTGCTGTACAGCTGATGAGCCAGCTCCATCACGTGCTTCAGCGTCTTCCTCCGGTCGCCCTCCTCCGCCCGCATGCGGTCCACCTCAAACGCCACCAGCTGTGGGCAACATCATGGCCAAGCCGGCTCATTCACACTCTGCACAACACCCAGCAGCATCAAGAACCAGAATATAACCTGGATCTTACCCTTTCAATACCGCGCGTGTGAATTGTCCGTTGGCTTTCTCGACGGTGAATTTGTTGGACTGGAATAGACTGGTCGACTTTAGATATTACACAAGTTCCATCACCTCCTTCATGCCCCCTCTGCCTTCAAGAACTAAACAACAAAACAACTCCACGCAGAGATGTGCCTGAGTCAGCAATGGAACCCAGGTCCATCTTGCTGTCAGGCACACGCATTACCACTTCGCCACCCTGCCGCCCAGATGAAAATAATGGTCATCATTACGATCATCCCCACCGATGAGGATAATGATGATAAGTCTTGGTGCTGTTGTGATGTTGCTTTTAATGATGGTAAAGATGTTGGTGATATTGTTTGTAAAAAACATTTACCCCTGGCACGCCACAGGAAGGGGAACAGAGTCAGTTACACAAAAGGGCAGCAGACAGGGCAAGGTGACCAGGAAAGGAAAGGGATTGCTGGGAAGAAAGTCCCTAAAGGCAGATGGAGAAGGCACGGCTCAAGATGAGCAGCAGGGAGAAAGGAGCACCAGGCAGGAAGGGAAGGAGGGGGAGAAAGAACGAGCGGGCCGAGACGTCGGGGATGACGAGAGGGGAGGAGGGAAGAGAGAAAGAGAGAAAGAAGGAGTGAGCAGAAGTGAGCTGCACGGACAAGCCTCTGTTTTCACAGGGGGCAGGGAGAGGGAAGGGATTAAGATTGGGGGTGGCCACACAGAAGTCACGTGATTTACAGGAAGCTGGTTTAGATCTACAGATTGATGGCCGCACTTGGACGCTTTGCGAGTGAAACCGGAGCTGCATTGAGGTGTAGGACCTCGTCAAAAATGTCGCAGGGACGGTAGGGGGGGCCCCTGTCGGAGATGAAGGTGGCGAAGGACATGCCCTCGAGCAGCCGCGACAGGAAGTCGTCCTCCACAAGGCCCCGCTGGCCCAGGAACGCCGACTGCAAATGCGCACAAACATAAAAATGCGCAGGCACATTTACACACGCGCACATGCGTACACGCGCACGCACGCACTTTAACACATGCGCGCACACGTTAACATGCGCAGGCACATTTACACACGCGCACACGCGCACGCACTTTAACACATGCGCGCACACGTCAACATGCGCACACACACGTACACACGCACGCATTACACACACACATTTACACACGCACGAACATTTACACTCGCACACGCGTTAACACATGCAAACATACGTGTTAACGTGTATATGGGGAACGGAAGTTAAGTGGTTAGTGGACCGCACTACGAAGCCGTCGGCCCGAGTTCGATTCCTGCTCAGGACTAACACCAATTGCGAATAACTGAACCGGTCCTGGGGCTCCCCTATAGGTTTAATCAGCCTAAAAATTAATAACTGATGCAGTGTAGAAACTTACAGACCGGGGAGAAAAAGGCGTCTGGGCGTGGTTCTCGCCACACGACCCACGAGTGCGCCATGCCGGCCTTCATTGGTGCTCACTGACAGCACTTGGCCCAGCAGTCTAGAGAGGCTACGAGGGGGAATCTTCGTCTCAGTGTGCTCCTCCTGCGCTGGGGCGACAGCTCTCACCCCCGGCCGCGACCCCGTCACATAATCACCTTGTGGAAGCGCAGCACGGGCGTGGGCTGCACTCGCACCAGCTGTAGGCACGAGCGGTAGCCCTGCAGTAGGCGTCCGAACAGACGCAGGAAGATGGCACGCAGCTCCTTGTCCTGGGAAAATACAAAAACACAGCTTCTGCGTAGGTTTTCGCGGTTGCGGTGTGCACTGCTCCTGTGAGTTTTCGCGTCGTTCCGCGCGTTGTTCGGCACGATGTCCGACGTTTCGTTCCACTTGTTTGGGGCGTTTTCAGGAAATGTTTCAGCAGCACGTGCAGTGGAAAGTAGGACTCCGCGGTGATTACATGGTAAAAGCCGAAAGCTAAACTAAACTGTTTTATTTTACCAGGTAAAGCCCACTGAGCTATAGAGCTCTTCTTCAGAAGCAAAACCTGGTCACAAATGATAGCTCAACGAAGTAGCTTATCGTCATGTGGATATTTATAGCAGCCAAATACTCTAAATGCACGATGTTTCTAAATGTGTAGGAAAAAAAAACGGTGGACCAGGAGAAATATCCACGTGACCAATGGGGAGACCATACAAACGCCAAACATACAGCAGGTGTCAGGGTCGGGATCGAACCCACAACCTCCTGTATACGAGGCAAGGCAGTTAACATCTTGCCACGCATCGGAGAACCAACACGCACACGTTAACGACGATGTGCGAGTTCGCGGCTCTGTGTGCCCCCCAGCCCCCACTTTAGACAACTCAAGCGACAGCGAGCATTCAGGAATACTTTAGTTCTGCCAATGGCACGCGAAGGGCGACCATCATGAAGCATTACATCAGCTCAAGCCATCAGACTGAGAGCTGTGCTCACAGAGCCGTCATCCAGAGGACGAAGCTGGACGAGACAAACTGATGCATGGCGTAACGCTCAGTGAAATGCATGATCTTACAATAACTGTTGGGGCTTACGTAAAAATACGAAATTATGATGATTATTAGGCCGGCCAAGTGAAATTACCCCCATGACCAAACATGCTTTCGCGCAGCTCTTATCTCCATTTGTGACACTGAACCAGTGGTGGAAATTCCACATTTCCATGGTGAGTACCAATTTCCTTTGTGTTTTACTTTGTATAGATCATGGACAGATGATGACGATGATGATGAATGCTTGATGATGATGCTTACAATGCTGCTGCTGTTACTTCTGCTGTTAACAATAATGATTAAGGCAGAACCTGGCTCAAATATGAAGTAACTATAATCTCGATGAAACAACAGTCTACAACAGCCAAGTCAGAACTACTTTGACTCTCTATACAGCAGCACAGGTGTTGGCAAGTCCTAAGACCTTCATCACATTACAGTGTTGTGGAAAAAAGCCCCCACCACATTCGTAAATAAACCTGTGGCTCTAAAAGGAGAAGTTATAAAATAGGCGGCGTTTTAGGGCACGGCCCTTCTTCATGGCACATAGAGGCCAGAGAGTCACGGTGATTTGTAAGAGTTGCAGACAGCACTTGTTGATGAGCAATACATTATGATGACCAGTTTTTAGATCCACAGGAGCTTAATATCAGCTCCTGTGCAACAGCTGAAAGCCTTCAAGTAATCAAACACAATTACCAAATAAACGAATTTAAAATTAAAAGTATCATTGTTTATCATTGTTACAATCCACAAAGTTCACCAGGCTCTGAGTATTTCTCCAGCAGTGGTGAAAGAGTCACGTGTGAGAAGGCAGTGATATTGTTGTGTTGTCGTTTCCCCCCCCCTGGGCGTTACCAGTCTGTCGAGGGGCGAGCAGGCAATGCAGGAGGGTGGGAAGGCATTGTCTGCGACCCCCAGGTCTGGGTTCAACACCTGCAACACAGGGCCCGCAACCGTCATCTCAAAGGCACCGAGTGCTTGCCACAAATTAACCACAATACCTTGCTGATCTCGTCAAGGACGAGTCACCTTCACAGCAGCGGCTTATGGCTAGCCATCGAACAAAGATGGTCACCGCATCGCGCGCTTCCAGATGCGCTTCTGTGGCCGTCTGGAATGCTCTTCCTTCCGATATTAGGAAGCCACTGGAGCTATGCACTTTTAAATCATCTAGATTTAAAACTCGTTTCATTAGAACTACTTTTTGTGTTTAGTTTGTTGTCCTTCACCCGCAAATCCGATGAGCACAGTTGGTTGCGTACGGTGCGACATACATAAATACATACATACACCGAGGCTCCACGTTATTACTGTTAAGTGCAGAGCTCTGTCGCACCGTCAGCGTCACGCAACGAGAAGAATACAAACGCACGCGTGCAGCAGCAGCCCTGTTGCCAATCCACTGCTGGATGAGGGCCTTCCCCACACCATGCACGTCGTGGGTGTTTTTCGACCGTACTTAATCACGCTCGTCAGTGTGAGTTCATAAAGGCGGGGAGCCAAAGACGTTGAAAAAAGAATACGGTACAACATACATACACAAGGAACGCAGTGATTCGCTCCTCCCTCCACGGTTTGCTTTATGAACTGTCACAATTCGGGGGTCACAGTTTGATGCAAAAGCCGATTATTTCTTTGCCTCGTTTTTAAGTCTCCTTTGGTATTTCCGGTTTAATTTTAAAAAAATCTTTGCTTATTGTAATAGTCTAATGATGAAAGTGGACGAACCAAATTATTTGGTGATGCTGGCAGCGGCGCACTCGATCGAGTAGCCAAACAATGCCACGCGTTCGCAAATAACACTCTCGCCTTCAATTGAAAAAATATATATTTAATAAGCAACGTTTCAGGCAATGACCGTTATTTATGTTGGATTTTTTGTTAAGCATAAATTTGGATGTTATTTTTATGTAAAGAATTAAAATTATTCCACTGCTGGATGAAGGCCTCCCCATGCTGTGTTGATCATGAGGGCCATACTTCACTACGCTTGTCGGTACATTTTTGTGAAGGTGAGAAAGGGGCATAGGACGAGTCCAATTCTTGACACCTCGCTGAATCACCGGGGGTAGAGGAAGTGGCGAATAGCACCACCCCTTGGGGTCACACCCGGTCAGACACGTGGGTGTGCGGACTGTCGTGTTGGTGTCAGTACCATGGACAGCGCCGTCAGGGTTTGTTGCAGCAGGGGCTCGGGCAGTAGAGGGAGGTGCACGCATTCGGGAACGGCCACCGTGCCTCCGTCCAGCTCCACTACGATCACGTCCAGCTGCGACGCAAACCAAAGACAAAGATCCCCACCCGTGTAGCCTTAACAGACTGTTGGGGCAAGCGCTGTTAGCGAGTAGCACAAATTATGGTCAGCAAGGCACACGAGGGGGTGGGTTGCCATCACCATGCCCGGCCGCCTTTGTATACCAAGTGGCGATGTGTACACATTGCACCAGGTACTCGGCCGAGTCGACCTAGGGAAGGCCCGGGACTGCTTCAGATAATGGTCACCGGTGTTGGCCATGAGCGGGAATCGAACTCGGGTCGCCTGATTCATAGCACAGCGCGCTAACCGCTACGCCACCGCACATCACCAACACAACCGGCAGGGTCAATGTGAGATTCATTACCATCATCGTGACCTCAATAACAATAATATAATGCATAAGTTTCATTATCTCAATAATAATCACCACCAGCAGGGTTCAGTGTGATATTCATCATCTACATGACCGCTTTTTCTTATTATGTCCTTAATAATAGTAAACATCAGATTCATCATGTCATTGATCAACACTTTGACAATGAACAACATCATAATCCGCACCCACTGGGCTTCTATCCAAACTCACCGCAATCATGTCAACTTCAGCAGGAATAATAATCAGTGCCATTGTGAATATCATCATCATTATTATCATCATCACATCAATCACCTGGATGATCATTAACACAATCATCTCAACAACCAGATTAATGTGATCATTATCATCTGAATAATCACCTACATCATCTTCTTCATGACCGTCTCAATAATCACCTAGATCATTGGCATATTAGCATGCTATCGTACTCTGCATCGCCATCGTCATTATGATCCAAATGATCACAAACAACTAAACATCTTGATCACATCATTGTTTTCCCTTTTCATCTAAAAAACCACTATGATCACCATCACAATCATCTCAATGTTCACTAAGAATATAAACAATAATAACTGTCATCATCACCACCACCACCACCACCACATAATAATAAAAAGTTTGACTGAATTTTATCCTATTCTTGCATATGATGGCAGCAATATGTTTAGGAGCTAAATATCAATGTCGAAGTCTGCTAGCCACCATAAAGATTTCAGCAGAGAGTTTGTGTAGTTTTGCAGGAGCACAGTAATTTACTATATGGTCCATAGTTTTGGTTGCATAACCACAATCGTACTACTGTGGCCTGTCTTTAAATTTCCATTCATTAAGGAGATGTGCACATCGGCCTGTTGATGTTCTGTTACACCAGTGGTGTATTCGAGGAGAAAGCATGTCAAAGCCAGATGGTGCGATGTTTGGGTCTCGAATGATGTGTTTATTCTGGATGTCCGCCTTTGTTCCACGTTGTTTGCACAGTAGCAGCCTTCCGGATCTGGCTGAGATTCTAGGATGGTGACAGCAGCACGATCCCAGAAGGGGGATCGGGACTTTGAATTTCCATAACGTATCACCTCTGTGTATTCTAATGCTTATGTCAGGTGTCCCACAGTTTAGCTGTGACCTACTCATCAAGTAATTGCTTACAGGAAGTAAACCTTGTGCCTTGCATACAAATCATAATGCATATAACATATATGTAAGTATGTGGTAAATCAATGGGCTCACGTGTTGTGCTCTCACACACACATACGTGGCTCGAGTATTTCCACTACCTCTCTCTCAGCAAGAGCGAGCAGCTCAACATCAGAAAGTTCCGAGTCAAATCCCATTTTTCTGTTGTTGACTCAGCCCATCATCCCTCCGCCGTTGATAAAGTGAGTACTACTTTGTGGTGACGACATCGGCTCATATCGCCTCCCGCCATAGGAACGTAGAATTTCTTACCACCGGCTTAGGGCTGTAAGCGGGACAGTAGCACTGCCTTAAGGCCGACAAGAGCAAGAAATCACTTTGACTTTTGACATTCTGCTCTGTAATGCGAGCAAGGGCAACGGTCATGTGAAGGTCACGTACAAACTCTTGGAGCAACATTTGCAGAGTCAGGATCTCAAGGACAAAGACGCAGCTGTTCGGCAGCCAGCTCGCTCGGCTGTTAAGCGGCAGCTCATGTTCTTTGCACCTGAACAGAATCAACATTGTATTGAATTGAAAAATATTAATATTTTTGCACTGGTTTTGTTTTTTGTTTAATTTTACAGCTGCATCCAGAACGATCCTAAGTTAAAAACAACACTTCCTGATAATCGAAACTGAATTTGCTTAACATCACAAGTAAGATCATCCGAAAAAATTAATTCTCGAAACTCAGTGTGACTTTCCTGCCCCCCCCCCCCCCAGTACATGAGCTACACGTTCATATTCCCCCCCGAGGTACACATTACGTCGTTAATTTCCACAGGATAAAGGTAAATAAAGTAAGGGTCGGAGTGTGCTGTAAATATTAACATTCAACGTGACGTCATTACACCACGTGACAACAAAGCTTAACACAGGATAAGGCTAAAAACGAATATTTACAAATAAAAAGCCTCACCGAGTCTCAAGAATAATTTTCTTGATGTTCCTGTCCAGGATTGTTGACCAATTCCATATTGGGTATTTTTTTTGTGTGCGCGAGGACATCAGATCGACTGGAGAAAAGCCACGTATATTAGGAGAAAGCACCCTTCATGCCAGACAGAAACTGTAAGGTGCAACACCGAGTTTCTGTACTGCCTTCCAAAGGCACCATCTCATTACCATCTCACGGTCTGCAGCTCGATCTCTGCGTGATCGGAGAACCCCACCTTCAGATGAGTGCCACCACGGGAGGTGTGGTCAAAACGCTCGGCTCACAATCAGGATGTTACGAATGGAAGTGCCGGTTGGGGATCAACTTAGGTCATCGTCCCTTCGGGTTGAAAAAAAAAAGGTACCAATTTGTGAAAAGTTGACAGTGGTAAGCCAATTTTTACCGGTCTCCTGCCATATGAATGTGGAATTTCCACTACTGGTTTGGCTACCAACAGAGATAAGTGCTGCCGCCAATACTCATTGACCAGTAAGACAATTTTATTTTACTGATGTCATTAAAACTATACCTCAGCCATTAGGGAATTATTTTAATTGTTTTCTTAATTGCCCCAAATATATTCCCACTAGTTGGGGCCCGTATGAAAAAATTATAATAGGTTTTACCCTTTCTGGCAATAAAACAGGTGTTAAGATGTTCAAACACCAAATAGAAACCTTTTGCAAGGCATCAGGTTTGCATTAACCACACGTACTTGTGGTGAACATGCCCAACAAACATGCTGTGACAATATACGCAGTGTATTTGAAACTGATTGGCCTACACCAGAGACAGCCTTCTTTATGGCCTAGTCCCGCCAGTGTGGCCACATCTGTGGCACTAAAGGTTTGCTGCCTTCTTGATTATGTGCCTTAATTCCCATAATCAACAGGGTAGTTCAACCTCTGTGTCACTCGTTGCTCTCTAAGCTCCGCCTCCTTCCTCTCTATGCCCCACCCCCTTCCTCCTTAGGCCCCACCCTTTCCCGATGAGGTGCCACCTCTTTCCACTTTCGTCTCAGGGTGCCTTTCTCTTTTTTTAGACATCGCCCATTCTTCTTTAGACCACGCCGCCCCTTCCACCCGGACACAATGGTGGCGTGTGGGAGTTGTTGGGGGGGACTGTTGGGGGAGACTTTACGACCACGAAATCCCCCTTTGAGCGGCAATATAAAAATAGATTCTGCAACCGGATCCACGTCACGAGATAAGGTAATTTTCATTCGTAGCTTCCGTAGCCAGACGTCACAGAACTATTTTTAAAGTCACTTCAGTTGACATTTGAGTGTAGCTCATGGGCCAAGAGGTTTTGTTGGTACCACCTGGGGCAGAGAATTCCACCAGTATTCACCATGCACAGTACTACACACCATGGGCGCAGAGCTTAGTAATGTACATACCGTCTGTTTCACAGATGCACTTCCTGTTATTTCCATGTGCCGTAGATGTTTCACATCACAATATTCTTTGTCAAACGTACCAGAGGACAACATTTTTCTCGTAAAAATAAACATTGTATAGCGAAAAGCAAAGCACGGTGACATTTCTATCATACATCGTTGCGATCTCGAGATGCGTTTCTGAAGTAAAATCATTGTTAGCATTTGCCACCCTGGGTGGTACCGATAAGCCATTTGTAGCCAATGACAGCTCAAGGACCAATGGTGTATGCCTCACCAGGTCGGGCAGGTGGTTGATGAACATGGAGTGAACACCGATGATGAACGGCGTGGGCGTGCTCAACACCTCCAGGAGCTGGGCTGGCAGAATTGGGATGTAAGGGTAGCTGGAAATACACAAACAAACAGAAAAAGACAAAGATCCACCCCCGCCCTAATCGCCTTTTAACAGACTGTTATGGCAAGTGCTGTTAGCGAGCACCTATGAAAGGCCGGCACGGCACACGGTGGAGTGGTTGGCCACGACACAATATCAACAGCACAACTCTCGATAGGACAATTTAATTACATAGCGGGGGAAAAGATGAAAAAAACAATTCAATTGTAATCGATGAATCTCATTCTTAGTCCCCACTCGGCTCACGCTTGGCTCTGGCTCCAATGAGGCGGCTCACAATGCCAAGCTTACCCTTGAGCTGGCTCCAAGCAATATCCCAGCCGTGCTCAGGATTTCCACGAACCGAGCCCGAGCCAAGCCATGGCCGAGCCGCTTCACCCGTGCTCGGAGGCAACCGAGCGGCTCAAGCCCGAGCGGAGGCGCGTTAGGAGGCCAAACCAAGGCCACCAAGGCGTGACTGATAATACGCAGCCATTCCGAACCACCGGGCCAGCCAGCCACGCGGCTGTGCGGCTGGCTGCGTACGGCGCAAAATAAGTTCAACGTACATACACACACATACATACACCTCGCCGCGCGGCTGACCTGTACTTGAGCGGGAACATGAGCGCCAGCATGGCGCGGCACGCATCGCTCAGCCGCTGGTAGCTGCTCGAGTGGAACAGCACCTTGTGCTCCGTGACGGCGGCACAGAAGAGGTTGAGGACATGGCGAATCCCTGGTCAAAGGCAGCATTCACGCAGGGGATAATGACACATAACACACACACGGGATACAAGCACGTGGCTAGGTGAGCTTGGGCTGGAGACACAAATCGACAAAGATACTCCTCGTAGCCTTGACAGGCTGTTGGGCCAAGTGTTGTGAACGAGCACCTACGAATGCCGGCATGGTACACAAGGGGTGGGTGGCCAGGAGCACACCGTACCACCTCTGTCTCCCTGGCAGCGATATTTAAACACGATGCCTGGTACTCATATCGACCTGAGAAAGGCCCAAGACTAATTCAGATAATCGTCACTGGTTTTGGCCGTCAGCAGGAATCAAATTCAGTTCGCCAGGTTCGTAACGCATCGCACTAACTACTGCACTACCGCACCCTCACATGGTGTATGTATGTTGAACTTCTTTCGCACCGTATGGAGCCAATCATGCTAATCGGTGGTGTGGTAGAGAAACACATGGAGGAGAAGCATACAAAGGATAGAAAAACACACACATTTGTAAAAATTGTATGCAATAAATATGAAGTTAACAGTTCCAGTATTAATCCTATGAGTCCTGCAGCCCACATTCACTGCTATTTCCCCTCTCTGGGAAAAACATGAATAAATCACAGTTCAGGAAAAGAAACCGATCTGAAAAGTGCCAGGAGTACACAAGCGTGGTGCTCTGAGAAGTTCCTGCATGGCGCATTGCGACCACCGCATGTGGTGGGTTCACGTGAACCCTGCAGCCACGAGTGGTAAAATAAAATACCCTTGGATCGAATCACGACCTTGGCATCGTGGGCTTTTAATATCCAATCGCTGGGGCGGGGGGGGGGGGCAGGGCGGGGGCGGGGGGCAAATTATTCCACCTCTAGTCTAACGACAATGCCAGACTGGTCCAACAGAAGGGCTTTCCTCACTCCAGTCGTCATGAAGCCACAATGAAAATCTGAACAAGTTCATCAATTCACCTCTATTGTCTAGAGACCCCATCAGAGACCGGTCTGTCAGTCTATTGTCTAGAGACCCCATTAGAGACCGGTCTGTCAGTCTATTGTCTAGAGACCCCATCAGAGACCGGTCTGTCAGTCTATTGTCTAGAGACTCCATCAGAGACCGGTCTGTCAGTCTATCGTCTAGAGACCCCATCAGAGACCGGTCTGTCAGTCTATTGTCTAGAGACCCTATCAGAGACCGGTCTGTCAGTCTATTGTCTAGAGACCCTATCAGAGACCGGTCTGTCAGTCTATTGTCTAGAGACCCCATCAGAGACAGGTCTGTCAGTCTATTGTCTAGAGACTCCATCAGAAACTGGTCTGTCGATCTATTGTCTCGAGACCCCATCAGAGACAAGTCGGTGAGACTACTGTCAAATTACCCAAACTGTCCTTTCTTGAATGCCTGCTGCCGACCGTGAGGCAATGCCTGTGAACCAAACTGCTGCAAGGCAATACTTGCTGACAAGGACAACGGCTTCAGTCACCGTTGCAGCCTACGTCAGCAGCACAGCAAAGGCGGGAGTTGCTTTGATTGGAACGAGACAAGGGCTTAGACTTGGCGTCTGCAGTCACCGCTACAAAAGCGCTCTGACCTGATCGAATATTGAGTTCATAGGACGTCGGCCCAAGATAGCAAAAGGCTTGGCCGTGCGACGGCTTGTAAAAACGTCACAACAAAAACGGGACGTCCGAGATTTTCCAAGAGCTGGCACAATGCTGTGGCGAGCGTCGAGTTTCCACCAGTCAGCTACATCAATTCCCGGGCGCGCCTTCTATAAACTAAAACTCTTTTTTATTTTACCAGGTAAGGTCCACTGAGCTACACAGCTCTATTTCAGAAGTGACCTGGCCACAAATAATAGCTCGGCGAGGTGGATTATCAAGTGGCAATCTATGGCAGCCACATACTCTAAAATGCATGTTTCTAAATGCGGAGGAAAGAAAAACCTAAGGACCACAGGAAAAATCCATGTGACAGCGGGGAGAAAATTCAAACTTCAAATATGCGGGCATCAGGTTCGGGATCGAACCCGCGACCTCCTGTATACCAGGCGAGGTAGTTAACACCTTACCGCCGTGGTGAATGGACTTTGCCGTATAAATCAAGCCTCTGACAAAATCACCTGGAATGCCCCCGATAGTCATCTGATCTCATCAGCTAATCAGTTTTGAGCCTGGAGAGTGCTTGGATGGATGACCATTGTGCACGGGCCGGTCGTCACATTGTTTGTGGGGCTACAAGACGTCAGGGTCGGAATTGAGCCCACTGAAATTCTGACACGGCAGAAAGGTGGAAAGGACAGAGTTCATCTCTGTTGGTGGCCCTCCGCCAGCGGTGGAAATATCCCACATTCCCCCAGCAAGGGCCTGTAATCTCCACTGCGGGCTTGCGACAAAGTGGCATCAGGTGTCAAAAGACAGGCGTCTGATGGGGATCTCTGGACAAAGCACTGAGACACTGGTCTACTACCCGTGGTGTCCCATGGGGACAATACACTGGCAGAATGGTCTGATGGCATCTTTGTAGAATAGACTGACAGACTCGTCACTGATGAGTTCTCTAGATAATAAACTGACATTGACCTTTGGCTGGGATTTGAACTCATGCCCTTCCAATTGTTAGTCGAGCCCACTCAGCACAGCGCCACACAGAAGTAAAGTACACACAGACGGGCAGCAGGTGCAGTGATCTGGCCGAAGGAAGGTAAGCGATAGTGAGAAGTGGCAACATCAATGGAACTGGTCGCTATGATCGTGATGAAACGCAAGTCGTTATGCACGTCTCTCCTACTGTATAGGTCAGAGAGTTGGACTTTAAGAAAGCCGCTGGAACACAAATGTTTAGGGTCCTTGAGGAGGTGACAGTGGATGTTGCTCGGAATGCCAGAGTGGTATAAGGGGTAAGCGATGTGTAAAGAAAGAATGGAACATGTCAGGAGAACGATGTAGATGTAATGAGGAAGTGGAGGTCGTGACGGGCCATGTGTGCAGGATGGGCAGGTTCCTGAAACTGCCAAGTGGGCACCCAGAGGTAGGAAAGCAAGAAGAAGAGCTAAAGCCAGAAGGTGGTGGTGGAGATAAGACTGGCAGGGCAGACCCTTGGGAACTAGAGCACTGACTGTGCAAGACTTGCTTGACCTGGCAAACGTATATGCATATGTTGAACTGCTTTCGCACCCTACGTAGCCAACCGTGCTAATTGGAGGTGCAGGGAAGGACAACAAACTAAACACAAAAAGCAGTTATAAAAAAATTTGTTTTCAATCTAGATTGAAAAGTGCTTCCCAACATCGGAAGGAAGAGCGTTCCAGACGGGCGCAGAAGTGCACGCAATGCAGTGACCGTCTTAGTTCGATGGCTGGCCAAAAGCCGCTGCGAGAATGACCGGAGTTTGTGCGATGGTTTATGCTCCTTGACGAGATCAGCAAGGTATTGTGGTTCATTTGTGACAAGCACGTTGTGTGTGTGCAATGAGTACGACCTCATAAATGATTCGTTACGCAACCGGCAGCCAAAATGGAAGGGCATTACGGCGAGTGTGGTGGCAACCAACAACTGGCGCCCTGATGAATAGTGCTGTGTGTGCATTAACCGTGAAGATACGAGCCACCTGCTTCACAGCAGACGTTAAACACCTCGTCACGTCATTCGCAAAGAGTAGGCCATCGTGTGCCGGCGTCATGGTCCCACTTTGCCAAATGTGAAAATGACACCACGCATTACTCTATTGTGACTACACACACAGCAATCATCGCCACCCGACCACAAAAAATTGGCAGGACCCTTCCAAAGAAAAGCCAGAAAACTCTCGGTGAGGCTTTTCCGGGAAAACAGGCGTAACACGTAAACAATAGTAATCAACCGCGAGGGCAAATGGTGACCCCTCGACCTGGTTCTGCTCGGACATCGGTGACTTGGAGGGGTCGTTACCGAGCTGCCGGAAAAGAATGGCGACGCTGCTCCCGGTGATGGGGAGGGTGTCGTTTAGTGGCGCCTGGATGACCTGCCTGTCTCCCGCCCCCAGCGAGAAGAGTTTCTGCAAGCACACAGCTCGTCATCAGCATCATCGTCACACAATAGAAAGACACAGGGTCAACTTGAACTATGATCGTTTCAGTTTTAGTGAACCGCAATAACGCTGTGCAGCAATATCCTGATTGACGTCGCCGCCTTTCACGTCATTTCGCAAATACGTCGCCTCAACCCCACACTTACGTCGCTGACAGCGTCGTCTGTCCTTTCTCGTTATCCTGTCGCCTCTCAGCCTTCGGCTCCACCTACCCTGTACATGAACTACTTTGCGTCATGCACAATGTACTGTACTGTATGGTACAAAACGTTATCTGCATGGAGTATTTTGGCAATTTTGAAAATTTGCTTTGATTGATGTCGTTTCAATATTCGTTGTACCTTTCACGAATGCATCCCCAACAAAATCGGGGGCATGACTGTTATTGTAATTTTCAGGGTTGAGAGTCGAGACTGGATTGTGATCGGATGGGTCGCTACGATGCTCAGCAGGATGTTGTTGGCAGCAGTGCAGCATGCAACCATTATTGTACTCAACGTCTCTATCCCCGCATCTATGTTGCCCACCTTCACCAATCTGACAATCGACCAGCGTGGTGAAGTATGGTCAAAACCCCACAACCTGCAGGGCATAAGGCACTCAGTGTTCGCTCGCTCTCGTACAGAGAGAACGACTCAGAGGCGCGGGGAACCACAGACGAGCAAGAAGGCCAGCCACGCGATGAGCCGGGCCCAACAATTCTCCAAGCTCTGCGGTTCTCTATATATGAAGGTGTTTTCGGCCAATTAACGAGCGCTTGCATGTGGGTGAAACCGGAGCACCCAGAGATAACCCATGCGTGCGAGGGGGAAACACTAAATACCATACAGACGGAAGAAGTGGAATACGCATTTTTGCTGTGCCGCCTTCTCCAAGAAAGCCTGGGCGTGACATTCTAGACGCAACGCGTGAAGGGAGTTGCGCAACATTTGTGCGATCCATCAGCCCTCGCCCTCCACAATGCTGGATTACAGGCGTGCATCGTCACCGCCGCCGGCCCCTCCATCCAGCAGCGGATGGACAAAAAGGGGCTGTGCATGAGCCTTGGCCATTTTGCAGTGGGGTCTCACAAGCTCAGTTGGGGGGGGGGCGGGGTTCCTGGTTACCTGCGCTCCGCCTGCCGTGGGCACCACACATGACAACAGGTTCCCCACGAGCGTCTCCAGGGGTACGCGCAGGCTGTCTGTGTGCGCCGTGTACAGCAGCCCCAGGCAGTTCTGCGCGAGGGCGAGAGAGAAACGGAGACGACCATCCAAAAAGTTTTTTGTTATTTTATTTGAACCTATCTACGTGACTTTACCGAAATACCCAAGAATGTGAATTCCTGCAGTCACGAAAGCTTTAAGTCAAGATTCATCCAAGAGGCTTTTACACGACACGCAGCGGGACACCCCCTTAGCAGAGTGCGCGAATCGCGGGCCCTTTGTGTGTGGCCGCCTCGGTGGTTCATTTCCATTCATGGATTGATGAGCGAGCGGATGGAAATCGTCGAGCACGACGATGACTGCGACTGACGACCAAAGGCCAAAAAAGCGATCGACTGTGAGGAAACGAAAGTAACGAGTTTGGATGAAGGCACCGGACCAAGATAGTTTAGCTACGTGATTGAAAACTGCGGGGAACTGAGTAAAACCAAAGCTGCAAAAAATGTTGCGGTATATTTATATTAAGAAGATTTACTGAGTTCACTGATAATATAGGGCTGATCAGATTAAATTGGGTGGAAAAGAATTGGCCCACCGTATATACCAAAGAATTATGATGGTGTTTGGCCAAATGTCTGACTGCTTTAGTCAAACTAAACTCATAGAATTACTCAAATAAATCCACAGCCCAAGGCGAGAGACTAAAATAAAAAAAATTACTACCGACAAAAGACGTCGATTGAAGTGACTGCAGACGTAATTGTGTAACATCATCTACTGACGCACTGTGATGTTAGAGCTCTCGCTGCGAGGGTTCGGCAAGGACGTGTCATCATCCCTCGAGAGGCGGTGTCGGCGGCATGAGCGGCATCACCAATGAACGCCGTTCAAAAGGAGACGCACATTTTATCGCGGAACGAATTACGAGGGACTACTAACCCTGAAGATTTCGGTGCAGTCCCGTCGCGATACCAGGACAAGGCTCTTGGGAGCAAACACTTGTGCCGGCTTCACGAGACCTGTGTCATCCACTTCCTCTTGCTCCTCCTCCTCTCCATCACTGTCATCTGACGTCTTCCCCGCCTAGACTCACGCAACACACGGGACAAGACAAGAGTCTCATCGCCCCACGGACCGTCGGTCAACTAGCGCTCAGCATCAGCCATGATCAATCCACTGCTGGATGAAGGCCTCCCCCCAAGTCGTGGCCATCTCCCGTGATGCAGCGTTCCACCTGGCACCGGCAAACGAGCCGATTTCACTGCCGCATATTCCTCGGTGGACGCCCTCCCAGATGCGTTCCATCCTGTGGTAGCCACTCTGTCATTATACTTGGCCATCGGCCATCATCCATCGCTGCTGGTGGTGAAGAGATGGCCGGCCAAATGCGCGCAACATTTTAATCCAGGTTCAGATTTTTCTTTACATTGGGTTATGAACAAATGTACCCACACTAATGGTGTGAACAACATTATTTTTTTAATTAATTAACAATTTTTTTCCATTTTACCAGGTACGGTCCACTGAGCGATATAGCTCTTTTTCAGGAGCGACCTTGCCACGAATGAAACCTCATCGAAATGTCTTATCACGTAGAAATGTATAGCAGCCAATTACGCGAAACTCATGGCTCTAGATGTGCAGGGAAAAAACCGGGGGACCCAGAGAAAAATCCACGCGACCACGGGGAGAGAGAGACACGCAAACTCCAAATATACAGACATCAGGGTCGGGATCGAAACCCACGACCCTCCTGGATACCAGGCGAGGTCGTTGACACCTCGCCACCGCAGCACCCTTGGGGCTGAAGAGCACTCACGCTGGGCTCGAGGAAGGGCTCCTGGAAGGTGAGGCAGGCACAGTAGTGCCTCTCCGAGTTGATGTCCGTCAGCACCACCACGAAGAACGAGGGCGGAACCCTCTCGGTGCTCGTTTTCCATCCGCTCGGCTGGCAGAACTGAGCGACGCAACACGCACGCAGGCACGCACAGCGACGACAACGACGAGAAGCTTCAAGTTACTGTCGTTTAACCAGGCGAGAACTCACGACACCAGGAGAGTCTCATTTGCAAGAGTGACCAGGGGCATTAGTCTACCAGCATGGGGGCGGTGATTGCTGCGGTAGTAATTTGTGGTGTCGTTTTTTAATAAGGCAAATTTGGATCCTCAACGCCAGCACACAATGGCCTACTCTTGCGAATGACGCCAGGTGATCTTTAACACCTGCTGTGAAGCAGAGGGGGCGTAGCACTATTATGGTTTTCACACCCCGCAGAAATAATCAGGGCGGTCGATGGCTTTGACCGCTGAACAAGAAGAACAGCTGCCATTTGCCACGAAGTGGTGGTGATGTCATCACACCACTGGTGGCAGGCTACACACATAGGCACTCAACCGCGTGCATACACGCGCATGCGTGCACTCACACAAACAACACAAAACACACACATAAGCACGCGGAAATGCACAAACACACACACACGCATGTACAGAGACATGCGCACGCGTTCACACACACATAAGTGCACACACGAATGCACGTGTGCGCAACATGTAAGCACACGTGTGCAACATGTAAGCACACGTGCACACGTGCACACGCAAAACAATGCAAAGCGTGCAGCAACACAGCTGAAGGGAGCCATGCGAAATACAGGTACATCGATCCTTGAAGTCACTAAAATTGCCCAGGTCTGATGGAGGGAACCTGCTTCTTCTTTATCACCGTTTGACTCTCTCTTTAATATGACTCTGGCGCCGTGACATTCTCCCAATGACCACTTGCGGAAAGCAGTGTAACACCGTCAAAACAGTCTAACATCATCCCTCGTTGACCGGTCTGCGGATGGTGATATCACAGAGATGTTCATCGCTTGGCAGGACAACCAATACATATTTTAGTGCTGAAAGCTTGACATATACAATGTTGATTGAAAACCAAATGTATGTGGAACTTCTTTCGTGACCATACAAAGCGTGATAGGATTTTGTTGTGCAGCTACTGGTGACCAGGCTGAGACCATCAGCTCGCTCTACTTGAGAACCTGGTTTAGTCACAGGCGTCTGAACCCCAGACTCAAACTCAGGATGTCAGTGGTGCTGGCTCAAGAGACTCTGAGCTGGTATCAGCAGCCCCTTGAGCCTCTAGGGCCTAGGCCAACCTCATGAGATTTCATCTGCAAGATTATTATCATCATCACCATCATGTATTATTAATTACTCAGTAAGGTAATGATTGCATGCCCAACAGTGTTAAAATCCATGCGACCACGGGGAGAACATGCGAACTCCAAATATACAGGCATCAGGGTCGGGATCGCACGCACGACCTCCTGTATAGCAGGCGAGGTAGTTAACATCTCGCTACCACGGCGCCCTTTGTTTGTATGCATGTATATTGAACTTCTTTCACACCGTACGTAGCCAACCGTGCTAATCGGAAGTGCGGGAGAAGGACAACAAACCAAAACACAAAAAGCAGTTGTAAAGAAATGAGCGCCGGCATAAAGAAAAAACAACACAAAGTGAGAGGCTAAAACACGGCGCTCGAGAGGGAACGAGGCACCCACCAGCTCGAGGCCCTGCGGGAACGGCGCGTCCTCCCACTCCTTGGCAGGAAAACGCTGGAGGATCTTGCCCCGGCCATCACCGCAGCCTGGGTGAGAGGGTGAGCAGCAGACACGCGAGCCACCAGTCACTCACCACTCGGCTACTCACCCCTCACAGCCGCGCGTCGCGGGGGGGGGGGGGTGGACGTGGCCCGGCGGTGGCGCGTTCGCCGCTCGTTGTCACGGAGGCTCGCGGTTTCGAATCCGGCAGGCTGCCCACCCCCCCCCACCACCGGTTACCGCTGCAGGTGTATCGACCGTAAAATACTTACGCTTCTGTCTGTGCCGCGGTGGACGTTATAAATCCCGTGACGTCACGATTCAATTTTGCCAAATCCGAATAGATGTGGATTACTCAATCGGGGATTACACAGAGCAAATCACTTCCTAATGGCAAACTATATCCGTCCGTAAAATGTAGCACTTTCGTGATTGCCCTGCGGAATAAAAATGGCATGCATACCATTATTTACTTGATTTCTCTAAATTTCAACTCTAAGAATTAAAATATTAGTTTCACTGCCATGTGACAGACATGACTCTAAATGTCAGAGTGGGTATAGAAAATGTGTCCTTCTATTGTGTGGGGCCAGAGGTCACTTGAAGGGATCTCAGAGGTAGTTCTGTGATATCCGCTTTCACAGTCTGTTCTCCAACACGAAGGGATGTTCTCCTCTGTGAAAGATCGCATTGGATTCATCTCATAACATGATGATGACAGCACAATTAGATACGAGTGGAAAAAGTAAAAAAATGGGTGTAAGATGACTCCGTGAGAATTGGAGAGCATCCCTCCTGAACAACACCTCTAAGCATGCACAATGAAAACTTGCACCCCGATTTCCTTCAGCGCTTTTCACATCTACGTTTGTTAATATTTAATTTCGTATAATGCTCAATTTATGCACGCCTGATTTTCATGTTCCAATTCCCATACAGTTTGACTACAGCATTAAGTAGAATAACCTTTGAGATACCTATGTATATAATTGCACGACTATACAATATTAACAAGACTTTCAGTAGAACTTTGTGGGAAGTAAACAGGGAGTCCCTTTGCAAATGTTGACTCCTGGTATTGCAATCGCAGCATCGGAGCGTCTTGAAGCATCACCCAACGACGCATACAAGTTACGCGACGCGGCAGCGTCAAAATCCTCGCGTCGAAATTTCCTTCGGAGATTGTGACACCAGGGGTCACCAGGGGTCGCCGAGAGCTAAAGCCAGGGCGAGCAACGCGGACATCGGCATCGCCGCCGTCGAATTACCTAAACAACTCATTCGGCCTTTCCCAGGAAATACAAAAAGAAAACCAAAGTTGAAAGGACCAACAGGGCTCTTCCCAGCGGAACGCTGCACATTTCCCCAGACGTCACTGGGTATCTCCCACCGAGGACAGGCCCCTTCCTGTGTGTCCCTGGCGAGACGGCAGGGCAGTCGCACGCCGTGTTGTCCGAACGTACAGCAGCGTGCAAATCCGCGCTGTTGTGCGTCACTGGCACACCGATTCGAGCAAGAGCCAGGGCAGGCAGCATGCCAGAAAGCAGAGGAACGTTTATAGATTCTGCTGATGTGGGCGAGCGGGCGAGCGAGGGAACGAGGGACGGGCGGGCGGGAGAGCGAGCGAGCGAGGGATAGGTGGGTGGGTGGGCGAGCAAGGGATGGGCAGGCGGGTAGTGTTATGCCTGAGCATTGTGGGGAAGACGTATTCATATTATATCCCATCACAGCATCACTCGTTTATCTCTTTTCTGTTTATCGTCATGGATGGCAGGGTTGCTCCCTCAGTGGATTAGCAGGGCTCCCAGTTGTAATGTTGAGATTAAAAAACTGCAGCGAGGACAGAATTGTGGTAATAGGAATAACAATACGAATGCTTTTATTTATCCAGGAACGCCTAGATGAGTCTCAACCCTCTTTTACAGAAGGATCCTGCATTGAAATGTTAGGATAATTGCATTAATGAGTGTTTGCCATGTGGGAGGAATCTAGAGTACACAGGAAAAAAACAAAGCTACACTTGCACACAATCAAGAAACCACTGCAGCATTGCCATCTACTGGCCACATTGCAGCCCAGGCCTTCAATACCAGGAGGTAGTATCCCATCCAGTTACTATCCCATCCAGTTACTATCCAGGCTAATCCATGCTTAGCTGCTGAGATCCAACAGGAACAGGTTAGTTCCATACATGCTCATCGTCATCTCACTGAGGTCAGTTAAATGAATACCAGCTCAGAATCTTGCAGAATCAATTTTTTTTATTTATCCTTCAGAAATTCGATGAGCTATGAAGCTCTTTGTCACAGATTTCCAGTGGGGGGGGGGCGAGTTCAGAAAAAAAACTGTTGAGGCTGCACAATTTGGTCAAGGAGTGGTGGTTGTCTGATGTAGACAATGGACTCTGCCATAGCAATGTGTAAATTCCACCACTGCCAAAGAGCAGTGACTAATGCTAAATAGATATAGAGATGGACTCAGAGGCACATTGCAAGTGAAAATAGATGGCGGGATGGCCGGATGGAAATGTCCAAAGTACGCGCGGGCTGCTAATAAAAAAACTGCAACCAAGCCATGCATTACATTGCTTGGTTGTGTTGTATTTCATCGTTGTATTTCAGCGCATGACGCTGTTTAAAAAAAAATCAGCTTTGAAAGGAAATAAAGGAAGCGTCTAATCTAATGCGTTTCTACAGGCATACTCCAAGATTTCGCTTAATCTAATCAAGGTCACAATTTCCGTGCCCACCGTGACATCCCCGGGAAAAAAAACATCAGCCTTACTCCAGATCATCCAAGGACACAGTAGCAATTGTAGGACTGTTCGAATTAACCTGTACAAGGGACCTGACCTAGTTCCACCAAAGACTCCTTAAGTAGACGGTGGCTGCCCTGCCGTTTCTTTGCAGTGACCCTGTCTTATTTTTAACCCAGGAGCCCTGCCTAGAGACAAGCCCAAGGAGCTGCGGTTATATTGGCAACGCTCCAGAGTATTCTACACAACACTGATAGGTGCGCAGCTTAATATAGATAAATGACGATTCAAACTAAATTACGTGGGTATTGATCGTCTTGTCTTAACAACCGTGGATGAGATTCAACGTTTAAAAAAATATATTCATATATGTGCGCTACAACTTGGCATTTTCCAGAGTCGCGTAATATCCGCCCCGACCAACTAACAGCACACGCCCAGTGGTGCAGTGTTTGTGCGTGGTGTCTATTGTCTCTGTACGGAGATATTCACAAATCTGACATTTTTCGCAAACAGCTATGCACGTCAATGTCGCGTACATCCGTTCACTTCTTGAGCACAGCGAAGTGTCGTCTCCGTGTTTAAATCCGTTTGCGCATTATTTCTGTCCAGTGAACTATTAGTGCACGCACGGCGTAACCTGCCATCCTCTGTAGAAGCTCACGTAACCGACCTTTTCACATATTCGCCTACGCCTCACTCCACGACTAGTCCGACTATGCGATGTTGTACTGTCCGCCGCATCAACGTCACTCATTCCCTATCCACGACAGCATGAAGGTCTTCACACAACCGACAACTCCTCGTGGCCCTGCGGTGCCACAATCCATCTCACTCCTCCACACGAACTGATCTCACAGCTCCATCTCCACAGGTGGTCGCCCTCACAGTGGCGTTCCCCCTCCTCGGGCTGACGTTCTTTCGCCAGTCTTGTCCATCAGCCATCGTCCCTCTCCTCTGGCGATGTGACCTGCCCAAGCCCACATACTCGCCCGACTGCTGATGAGACGCTTCATGTCGAAACCGGTCCAGAGTTTGCGTGTCTTGAATCAATGCCGTGCGGCTGATGGGTCGTGGAAGAAACATTTTGTGGTATTTTTTTTTCTACGTGGAAAGATAGATACGTGAAGCAGACGTATTCTCTTCTTATTATTGTGATACTTTTTTTCAAAGATCAATTTGATGCATCTAACTGGCATTGGTTCACTAATACTGTACCCCCCTCTTTCCGTCTCTCAGTATAATAAATACACGGCACTGCATACTACAAGGATTTATTTCATTATCTAATCTCCGTAAATATTTATTTTATTGAATTCAAACAGTCCATTGAGACAACTATGGAGGATTTTAGGTCACATATTTATAAGGTGCAAATAAATATCTGCAGTCTATTTCTAGAATAAACATGGGATACTCTTTTTGTATTCTCCGGCATATTTTCATAAACAACTCATTAAAGCAGCATTGGCTTGGACATTCCAAAGCAGGCCATGACTGAAAAGAGTAATGAGAGTCATTCAGGCTTGTCTGGATTAAATAAATAGCATTATGAAGGTATATTATATAAGTGAGTAATGGCAAACCTGCAAATATGATTCTCTACCCAAGACGTCAACACGTAAACGTTTACTCTTTCAAATTAAGTTAACGTCCACACTTTATTGCGAACAGTATATTTTAACTACCAATAAAACAAAATTTTAATTTTATCAGGTAAGGCCCACTAAACTACACAGCTCTTTTTCAGAAGAGACCTCGCCACAAATGGTAACTCAATGAAGTGGCTTATCGTGTGGAAATTTATAGCAGCAAAATACTCCAAATGCATGTTTCTAAATGTGGAGGGAAAATCGGAGGACCCAGACAAAAATCCACTCAACCACGGGGAGAAAATATGTAAACTTCAAATATACAGGCATCAGGGTCGGGATTGAACCCACGACCTCCTGTATACCAAGCGAGGTAGTTAAAATCTCGCCACTGTGGTGAATGGACTTTCCCATATAAATCAAGCCTCTGACAATCACCTGGAATGCCCCTGATGTCATCACATCTGAGCAGCTAAGCAGGATTGAGCCTGGAGAGTGCTTGGATGGGTGGCCATTGCGCACGGACTGGTCGCCACATGGCTTGCGGGACGACATGGTGGGCAACGCAGGGCAGTACAGCCGAATCCATAATTGTACTGCACTTATCTATGCTGCCCACCTTCGCCAAACCTGTATTGAGCAGTGTGGTGAGGTATAGTCAAATAACCCACAGGGCCCAGACGGTGTGGGGGAGGCCCTCATCCAGCAGTGGATTGACAAAAGGGCAGTATGTGTTCATAGACATCACCCAAATTATTTGATGAAGCTGCTACGTTGGCAGTGATGCAAAGGCGCATATAACAAAAAAAACATTCCTCAATACAACTCTGGTCTTAAAATAAAAATATATAATGGGTGACATCTCGGGCAATGGCCCTTCTTAGATGTTCTATGAAGAAGGGCCATTTCCTTAAAATCACCTGTTATATCTTTATTTCCATTTAAGAGCACAGTGTTATTTACGAATTTGTTGAAATTGTATTCTTATATCACATTCCAGCTTGAAGCAGGAACAGAACCGCAGAGCCAATGCAACCTGACTCAGAGCTCCAGTTGATCGCTGAAGCACACAACGCTAATTCGCAAATGCTTACAGCATTTCACGCAAATTAAAGTACTAATCCTGCACTGTATAAAAATGCTACATGTAGTGAGCATTACCGACAATACAAGCAGGAATACTGACCAAGCCACAAAGGACATTTTTCAAAGAGATTTGCTAGCCAGCAAATAGCGAACAGATCAGAAAACACAAGCATCGTGAATTCCAAAGAGGCCTCGCTGCCAAAAGATTTGATGGGAAACATCTCTCCTCCTCCCGTGCTAGAATACGGACACCGCATCGCGTGGGCCCCTCCGTACGTGTGCAGGAGGCCCAACCTAACCCACGGCTCCTCGCTGCCAAATTCGTGCACTTCCAGCCGCGTGAACCGGCATTGCGACGACTACTGCCGTGGCGCCCGACAGCCCGCTCCACGCCGGGGCCGTACTCAGCCAGCGTTGCACGCATCAAAGGGGCGCTGGATTGGTTATTTTTCTCCCACTGCAGAACTCAAGCCATGCCTTGGACGCCGCATGCATTGAACGGATCGAGATGTTAACTCTCTTTTATGATTGTCGGTTCGATCCAGACTTGACGCCTGGATATTCGGAGTTTGCATGTTTTCTCGCTGCTAAAATTTGTACGTGATAAGCCACTTCGTTGAGCTATCATTTATGATCAGGTTGCTTCTGAAAAAGAGTTACACAGCTCAGTGGGCCTTACCTGGTAAAACAAAAAAAATTAGTAATCGAGCGCACCGACTGGTGCAACATCTGACAAATACAATAACCTCCAGACCCTGGGCATTGCTTGGCTGCAGGGCTTGAGATGGCTCGTGAGGCAAACGTTTCACAGTTTGGTTTTGGCTCGGCACGGAAAATAACCGGTGTGAAAACGACCGTGCCGTGAGGGCCCTGTGCTGCTGGCTCACTCGGGTGTGGCAGTCGAAAAGGAGAAGATAATCACTTTCGGGTTGAAGTGACTCAAATGGAACACAACATCTCGACAGGTTGATTTCTGCAGGTCACCACACCAGATGCTCTCTCATATCTCTGAACGTTCTTATCTTTTAAATAGATATAGCACCTTGTCCCCGCACCTCCGATAAGCGCCAATGGCTACGTACGGTGTGAAATAACTTAAAGATGAATACATATATCCCCAAGGCACTTTCAAGCAATTGTTAAATTGTATATAAGACGGTAGTAGTTGAGACGTGAGACTGTGCGCGGGGTTTCACTGCCTCAGAAGGCACCATTGTAGACTCTGCATGAGGTCGGTCCATTTCAACTTCTCCACCATCGTCACTATGTGATATTATTGTTATTGTAATGCTTGCTTATCTAGAAACACCTCATCGAGTCTCAAGACTCTTTTTCAGGAGGGTCCTGACAAGTTTTTGCAGGAGGGGGGGCAATGTTACTGTGTGAAATCCCAATTGAATATTTTGAAGGTACAGTTTCAGCATTGAGATAGCTATTGGAGGAAATCGCAGACCCCAAAAGGAAACCCATGCAGTATAGATGAACTTGCAAATGCATGAAGGTGCCGTGTTGTGGAATTGAACTCAGGTCCTTTTTGCTGTGAGACACAAGTGTTACCCCTACGCCACCCTGCCACCCACGTCGATCAAGATAATCAGAAATATCTGAGCAGAGCCCGTGGATCTTCCCAAATGCCTAGCTCATATTTCTTTCTGACATTGGGAGGCCTTTAATTAGCATTCGATTTAGCAATGGATTCTTAAAAGGTCCATAAACAAATATTATTACACATTGGCATGGCTCACCACAAGCTCCCATAGTGCTACCCTGCAGCAACCATGCATCCGGCACCTCGATGCAAAAGTCCCCACCCCCTGCTGCGCTGCGCGAGAATCTGCTGCCGGCTGCATTTATTGCCCAGTGTTCCCGAGAACATGAACACTCAGGGGAAGTGCAACATTCTGCTTCCTTCCCTCCCTCCCTCTGCATAAAAAGCCCCTCCCCCCTCCCCTCTTTACCCTGCCCTCATAACCCCCAACCCACTTCTCAGTAGCGGGTCGTACACACAGTGGCAACGAAAGTGAAATGAAGCGAAGATCGAGCGAAAACCTTGACAGGACAAAGCCCATGGCGGAAGAACAAACTCCTCGCTGGGCACAGCCGAATCTGCTCCACTTTCCGGAGCGCTGGCAAATGCTCCCGCGGCGGCTTGCGATTTCCATCCCGTTCGCACAGCCGTTTGTCGACGTTTTCCTTTTTTTTATACGAACGGGGTGAGAAGACACTGTGAACGCCACGACAGTAGTAGAGGGGCGAGAGCGATACTCGGAGGATGACGCTGTGAGCCGTGACGCTGCATTCAGCGGCGATGGGTTTCCGAGCCCAAACTCGCACGACATTTTGCGAACGCACCCAAATTGACCGCATTACTACTACTCCACAAGATCACGTATGACAGCGATGCTTGTACACGCAAAATCCAGCGGCGGTTCGAGGTGGGGTTGATGGATGTGGGGTCACCCAGTGCAACAATATGCCTCGTACAGCAAGCAGGTTGCATGTCTATCTGAATATCAGAATCTTCACTTAGACTGGGGGAATCGATGAGCTGTGAAGCTTTTTCACAAATATCCGGGAGGGGCGGGTCAGCAAGTCACATAGCTTCTTCATCCTCGGTATGCATGGGTTTTCTCTGGGAATTCCTCTTGCCTCCGCGTCAAATGCAAAAAAAAGCTCAACAAGTGGACAAACATCCCAAGCGGGCAGGACACACATGTCAAAATGCATCTTGAGTTTTGAGTGAGGATTATCTCAGCAAAGTAAAGTGTCTGGAGGAAGCCAAGTGGCTCAGATGGCTCATTCCGTGGAACAACACTGAGCCGGCTGTGCTGAGATTCAGGGTTTGAATCTGGGAAGTCACCCTATGATTAAAACTGGGTTCTCGAACGCAGTGATTTGACGGCGACTTTGAATGCAGCTCTGTGAAACTGTCTTCCAGGGCCGATCTGACACAAGGATGTGCACTGGCTTTCTGAAGTTAGTTTTTAAATGGAATGTCATACTCTCATCCAAATATAAAGCCGATAACACAAGAGGAATACTGTGTAGTGTCTCCGCACAGGCAAACATGAGCCGGTGGTGAAAATTCCACATTCTCACGGCAGTTGGTCAGTCTCTTGATCGGGTAACCACTGATCACTGCCTACAAAGTGGTACTCATTTTATTGACACTGGAGGGATGATGGACTAATCGTGCCCACAACCAGGATTTGAAATGTGAGTTAAGTACTGTAATTATAGGGGAGGCACAACTGTTGACATTAACAAACCTTCCACAGGCTCAATGCGATGCCATTGCTCTCCGATGCGATTCCAGGTGGCATCAATTACATTTTCCTGAACCTATTCATAGTCTCAAAAAGCTGCCAGCTCACGAAGCAAAAACGTTGGACATCGTGCCGAACAACACGCGGTGCAACCCGAAAACACATCGGAGAGACATCTATACAGCACAACCGCAGATGCCTACACAGCAGTATCAATGCAACGCTGTATATTGACCAGGGGTGAGCGCGACACACATACGTTTTGTGCAGCACAGCAGAACTAATGATCCGAGAAAATGAGTGGCCAGGGAGCGGTGAGTGTGATTGCCAGTATTCTTCTTCGTCGTCATAGTCTTCGTATGGCTGATGTCGACGTAGAACAACAACGACGATTTTATTTTATATCGAGGCAGAGCAGGAGACGGCAAGCCTTCACGCGGCCTACTGCTCCATTACGTGAGAAGTCACGACGAATGGCATCAACCCGATGACCAAACACCGATGAATGATCTCCCCGTCTCGAGAGCAACAACTCAAGCCAGTTTGCTACGTTTCACGGCGCTGGCAGTTCAATTCGTCACGGCCGCCCAAACTTTCTGGCCGTCGTTACCAAACCACGTAATCTTCTGCAAAGTGGGCACCAAAGCGCATCAAGAGCCTGGTCACCGCGCCAACGTGTGCAGAGTTCATGGCTTGTATTTGACATAAATGGATGGAGATGTTTATTTTTCTAATTAGAGGAACACCAAGAACGACTCCGAAGGTATTTTGCAAGGAAGGGCTTCATCTTGATGAAGATATCCAAATATAGCCTGTGATTGTATAAGCAGGAAGCCGGGCAGATTAATAGCTCGTATCGGCAGCGACCGCTCTGCAAGGCTATGAATAACGCGGCGCGTTGCGTATTCTCTCCGAAGGGGCTGTGTTCTGAGCACAGGAAATGCTTGCGGGTCCATCATCTGTCAAAACGTCCCCGTGTGTGATTGGTCGCTAGCAGGAAGTCGCTACCCTCCAAAAAACACGCATGAATGATCACACTGGAAAAATACCTCACTAGAACGAGAACTGTCCCCCCCCCCGCTTCCGACAATGTGGTGATCATTTTATCAGACACAGAGGGATGTGATGGGCCAAGTTCTTTTTATGAGCAGGATTTGAATTCACGACCTTCTGAAAAAGATTTGGGTGCTCTACTGCGTCCTACAACGATTGGACTTCAACAATGATTCGACATTATTTTTGCCCAGATTTTTCAGGTGGCATTAAGTGCGCTTCACTCAATCAGGTCCCAAGTGCAAATCCTGGTCAGAGGTCACCTCAAGCCAAAGTGATTTCCTGCTCAAATGAACACCGAGATGGTGTCCACCCCCTGTGTACGTACATCCCTTAACGAGTGAGGTAAATTTCACATTCCTATGTCAGGGGCGAGTCCATCCATGGGACAACCACTGTTGACTTCAACATGAAGTGGTGCTCATTTTATGGAACATGGAGGAATGATGGATTGAGTCAACAATCGACCAGGATTTGAACTGGAATCCTTGTCATTGTCAGCTGCTGGCTCTACTGCTGAGCCATCTCTGCCAGATGCCCATTATTTTTCCAGGATCACTCGAATGAGCACCACATTGTGGGAAATCAACCATGGGGTCATCATATTTAGCCCTGAATTCACCGTCGTGGGAATGCAGAATGTCCACCACTGGCTCCGAGCCACCGATAGATATGAGCATTTTAGCAGAAGACACTTTGACTGAGCTTCTGAATGAATTCCTTCTGCCAAAGCAAGTCACACCAATTCAACAAAAAGTACTCCCCATGGTCACGTGGATTTCTCCGAGTCCTCTCGGTTTTGCCTCCACATTTATAAACATGCATTTAGATTACTTAGATAGCTCAACAAAGGCCACTTTGTTGAGCTATCATTTGTGGCCAGGTGGCTTCTGAAAAAGGAAGATAATAGCTCAGTGGGTAAAATAAAAATAGTTTAGTTTTCATTTTTATATATTTTTTAAGTGATTTATTTACCTTGTCTATACTGTACACTCCTATTGTGTTTTTGTATTGTTGTTGTAACTTTCTGACCCGCCCCTACTGGACATTGGATTCCTCCAGAATAAATATTCTGATTCTGAATAGAAGAGTACATAAAAGAGTAAGAAGAGTACAACATCCGTGGCAAGATAAATATTTGCACAATAGCAATCACCGTGTGCGGAGCTGGTGAGATGACTCAGAGGGTTAATACTTGAGCATGAGCATTGAGTGGGCACTACTAAGATCCTGGGTTGAAAAAGACAACCACTCAGACATAAACCAAGCGTAGCGAGTTGATTATCTCAGCCTGCCCACCAATGACGGCATTAAATTTGGTTTTCACTCTATGCCGCTTATTCCAGCTCTGGAGAGAGCAGCATTCGTGGTTTGATCATTGTGTGAAAAACTCTTCTGTCTACAGCAGGGCATGTGAGGACATGCAGAGTCCATAGTCTGCCTACGAGGCAATTGAAGAGACCTCGGCATTAGCTATGTGATGTATTCTTCCACAAACTGTTCTCCGTCATACAATATTCACTACTCTATGCAACCGTTCCAAATTATTTCTCTCTCCAGGTTATGATGCATATAGCCCAATCAGAAGATAACTGGGAAAAGTTTTATGACTAAAGTCTCCGTTCACTAAATATACAAATTTCACTGGTGAATTTGCTATTTTACTGATACCTGAATGCATTTGCATGAGGAGATTTTAGAAGCCATCCACAAAGAGATTTAAAAATCCCATCAAAGGGAGAATCTGGAATTCACTCCCAAAAAAAAATCCAAGATCCAATCCAAGATCCAATCCATTTTTTGGATTCTGGATGTGAAAAAAATGAGAATGTTGAATCCACTTACAGGAGAATCTGGAATCCAGAATACCATCAGAGAGAGATAAAAGCGAATTTCACAAAGAAAATCCAGGATCCACTCAGAGGGAGAATCCATAATCCACTCGCAGAGATAATCCATAATCCAGTCGCAGAGAGAATTCACTCACAGGGAGAATCCAGAATCAGCTCACACAAATCGTAACCACAGGCAACCGTGTGGCCCCACAGCTGAACCTGCCCTACAGGGAGTGGTCTTCTCCTTTGTCCGTGCCACAGAGCGGAGGCCAAGGCCTGGCACACCAGACGCCTCCACACAGCCGCTCTAGGGGACATGGTCTCCAGAGCAACCCCGGTGGAAGATCGCTCCCGAAGCATGGAGGCACTAATCCCTCTCAAATAACCAATAACTGTGTGTGTGTGTTGGGGCCTGAGAAGGGAGTGGTGGCGCAGTGGTTCGTACACTGCACCACAAACCTGGGAACCTGGGTACGATTCTTGGTCACAGCTGTTGAAAAGTTCCGCCACCTACCGCGTGGCATAGAGGTCACCTGAGAGGGTCTCAAAGGTTTCTCTCCGATTATCTGCTTCCACGGGCGATCATCTAGCGTGAAGAGTCGCAGTGCTCCGTGAGAGCGCCCGATGGATTATTCATCTGACGACGCAACGTCGATCGTACAGTCAGGGATAAAATTGTGGAAACAGACGATATAAAATATTTAAAAACAGACTCCATGAACAAAGGCCACATTTTTGTTTATTAACGGACAACGTGCTACGATCATGTCCGGAAATCATCTCGATTAACCGTCGACTTCCCCTTTGCTTGCACCTGGCCTTGTTAATAAAAGCCACTCGCAAATATACAGCCACTGCGCAGCATAAAGACCACACACACAAGCCACGCTGAGCCACTGGGCTCCCTGAACGCAGTACGACCTGCAGCTGGTAAGCAGAGCATGCCCAAGTCGACAATTATGCTCTCCTGTGAATCTCTTAAAAGAACATCGCTTAATGCATTTGATCTTTTTTTTTGCAATGAAAGTGCTTTCGGCTAAAATCGTATCCATCTATGGCACCCTCGGTGTCCTTTTTTTTACCGGATCGCAACATCGAACATACACAATGAATTATATAAGCTGCCTTGCTCGCTTTGGAGAATAAGCCTTGTGCCTATTCCGCCAATCAAGGCCAGCACCAGCAGCAGCAACAACAAAACATCTGCGGCAACCTCCGGTTCAAATTTGACGGCATGTCACGAGCCAAATAATTTTTGGTAGAAATATGCAGGGGGAAAAGAAAAAAAACTACAACATCTTAAAACGCCGACTCTTAATGCGTTCAAACCGGCACGCTTTTGCCAGCAATCCTGGACGAATGGGACACACAATGCACGGCTGCTGCAGATCTCTCGAATGACGTAAGGTTTTTAAGCTGCCACACAACGTCGAGATGTGCTTCGAGGACCCCCCCCCACCTTACTTGCATCAACGCGTTCCCTTAACGTCGCCTCTCGTAAAAATCACTGCCTATCAAAAAACAATTGAAAGAAAATTACAATTCCCCCCCATCCACCCCCAGCCTGCTAAGAGAGCGAGGGCAGTTGCTGATGCACACCTGCTGAGCGTGCCACCTCTACGCGATGAAATGCAATTGCATTGTCCACTAAGAGGGGTGGGGGGCGTCACTTAATGTTGGGGAAATGCAGCAAAAAAACCGCACACGCCAGAGGTCGCAAACGGGTTTTGATTCCTTACCCGTACCCGGCCGCACCAGGGTCGCAAACGGGTACCCGTACCCGGCCGTACCCTACCCGTACCCGTACCCGTACCCGGCCGGGTACGGGTAGGGTAGGGGTGTCGGGTACCTGATCGCGACCTCTGGGATGAAGCCATGTTGCAGGCGCGGGTGGGTTGATTCTAGGAACTTGAATTGTGAGAAGAGACAAGACGTTGGGAAATGAGTGACAAACGGTTACTCACCAGTGACTCACGGCCTACCCGTACCCGTACCCGGCCGCACCAGGGTGGCAAACGGGTACCCGTACCCGGCCGGGTACGGGTAGCCGGGTATCGGGTAGGGTACGGGTATCGGGTACCCGGTTGCGACCTCTGGCACACGCTGCTTGGACGGTCGAGTGGCACATCGCTTTGGTGGTGGCCACCAACGGGGCTTACAATGCTGAAACACTGCACGGTGTCGAAATGGCTCCTCGCGTTTTATCGCTTTACATTTGTAGCCCCCATATGAATCCACTGCTGCATGAGGGCGTCTGCTGTGCCATCCATGTTGGTTGTGGGTGCTTGTTTGGTGGAAGGGGAGGCAGGGAGCCAGAACTGCGGTTCGAATATCACTTCGCTACCGACGTTAGCCTTCGCTGGGAATTGACCTCAGGTTGATGGGGTCACAGTGCAGAGTGCTGACCACTAATGCTGCCTCGCCACACCATGTGGCTGTTCACATAACCGGCAATTCGATGATCTGTCACGGCTCAAGATTGCGATTCCATTCAAGAATCGATGATTGTTTTTTTATATTGTCGATGGATGTAGTGGTCTCAAGTGAATGGAGGGGCACAATTGAGCCGATGGCATGCATCGCTTACCTATTGAAAAACATTACTTCGTACACGTGAAATTTGTTGCACACATCGTGATCTTTGGATTTAATACGAATCGAAGCACAGTTCACAATTTCGATTTAAAGCTTTCGTGACTGCAGGGATTCATCTTCTTGGTTCTTTCGGTAAAGTTTAGCTGGAGGCATATTATATTTTTTGCGACAAAGAATTGTAATGTATGACTTACTGTTAGTAGCTCAGCTTATTGGAGAGTATATTTAGTATATTGATACTGTAGTTTATATTTTAGTTTCTTACATGGTGGTTTAACTGCTGCAGCTCCATACTATTAACATTCCTTCCCTTTATTAATGCTAACCCTATTCCCTCCCTTGGATGCTGCTAATCCTGCATAATGCACGGGCATAATATGACTTTGAAAACCCCCCGCCCACCTCCTACGCATTTCACAAGTAGTGACTAATCCCATATCTGCATTTCCCATAAATATGCTAAATTCCTCTTGATATGCAAATTCCTTTGTCAAGGCGCTCTTCCTCCTACAACCCAGCTTAAATATACGCTTCCAAGCCTGGTGGTGTTCATTCAGACGCTATCTTTCCGACAGACCTGTTCTTCACCTGAGGACGGCTGCCTGCGTTGTGGCCGAAACGTCGTGAGAATTATTTTATTATGTTTCATTTTTATTATTTTATTATTTCCCTTCTACGTGACTTTACCGAAAGAACCAAGAAGACAGTTCACAACCCAACTACAAAGTACCGCAGGTGATCGCGGCCTGTGCCGACCAAGGATGCAGGGAATTAAAAACTAAACATCGATTCATGTTTGTGGAATATTTTCCATTTCTCATGTGACACATACTACGGTAGATGTTATTTCATTCTCGGATTTCTATTTGCTTCATTACTGTACTTGATTCCATTTGTTTTGCCTTTGTCATTTTGGTGGCCCTGGGTGAGTTCTCACCTGGTTACACAAATGAACCTCGCTTGAAACCTGAATGCCACAATTCACAGGCAACAATTGAAACATCGTTCAACCTAAGCCTATACACACACAAGCCGGGTGGGTGGTGGGTGGGTGGTGGGTGGGTGGTGGGTGGGTGGTGGGTGGGTGGTGGGTGGGTGGTGGTGGCTTTGCACACCTGTTATCCAGCACTGTGGAGGTGAGGGTTGCTGGATAGCACAAACGTTGTAAGATTCCCTTCCCGGTGGGCGTCACGGTGCCATACCCTGGCTTGCCAGGAGAAGTCGGTACAGCAAGAGGACTATCTCCATCTGTCCTTGGTGCTGCCCTCCCACACACATAGGGTTTCTCCGGCTTCCTAGCGCGTCGTGTATAAACACCCATAAAATTGGCTGAAAACATCTCAAAATAAAAACCCAATGCCGCAGTACCCTCCTGATAGTCCTACCACTCAGCGTGGCTTTCCTGCGTAAATAATAATGCCAATTGGATGTAATGCAATTAATGCAGTAGGGAACACGTTTTTTTTATAACGCGGATGCCAATTGGATACAACGCGATTGAGTGAAGAGAACTACGTCGTGCGAGTAGGGATACGCGGTTGTACGGCTGCCTCGGCGTAGCATCACACAGGTCGGGATGCTGCTGGATGCTTCCAGACGCTACCCACAGGCCTCAGTCTTTGTTCAGCCTGCATACGCATCTCACGTGTTATCACGGACTGTGCTTTACCCGACATTATATACTATTTATAATTTCGCGATTTTTCCATAACGCGTTACAGGAGAAGAGGCTATATTACACGTTGGGTGTCTGCATTATATCCAGGTCAGTGTCACTGTGGCGATAACTCGAATTTCAATCGAAAGGTCACGAGTTCAAATCCCAGCCGTGGGTGGACTCAGCCCCGCCATCCCTTTGTGGTAGATAGTATAAATTTCGCTTTGTTAAAAGTCAACAGTTGTTGACCTCTGGAGAGACTTGACCCAGAATGACCCAAGCGATGAGAATGTGGAACTTCCTCTGCAGGCTCACTGCTGCCAATGTCGAGATGAAGCATCACCCAATGCTCGTCTAAGCAAGACGTTTCTGTGGCTTCACTTTAATCTGCAATATCGTGACTTGTAAACAATTGTCATCATATCTGGGCAGATTAGTGGCCATGCAGTTTATTCGTTTGAACGACTGCCATTCGGTTGTTTTTTTATTCCCATTCCCAGCATAACTTCCTCGGAGGGGGGGGGGTCATCCTGAGCAAATAGCATAGGATGACAGCAGTAAACACAGTACTTGTGAAATAATATTAAAACTCTAAGCGACTGACGCTTATTCGCAATCCAGAGTCACTGGTGGAATTTCCCACAATGATGCAACACTGTCAGGTGATGCTCATTTTGCCTCCGCTGGAGGGATGAAGATAACGATCAAAACGAGGATGATTCATAGGCGGCCAATGAGGATGACAAAGATGATGATTCATAATCAACGTTTTTGGGTTTAGATCGCGTTATTTATAAATGTGTCGTAACCCTCCGCCACCCGACACGGCCAATCAGTAAAAAAGTGTCACGTTGACAAAAGACAAAAACGTGACACTTTTTTACTGATTGGCCGTGTCGGGTGGTGGAGGGTTACGACAGATTTATAAATAACGCGATCTAAACCCAAAAACGTTGATTATGAATAATATTGGTCGCGAAAGCCTACGTGTTAAAGATGATGATGCTGCAATATCAACCTATACTTGAAATCAAACTCATAATTATCCCTTTTACTGAAAGCCCTGCTTCACTACCAACTGCACTGCACCACAGAGGCACATCCTGTAAGTACCCGGTATGTGAAAACACACACACAATGTATCTGAAAACTCAATACGTTCATCAACAACACCACCCCAAATGGGGAAAACAAAAATTAAGGCGACACTTCGGGCACTATCCCTTCCCCACATCATACAACTATCGCAGGTTTGCCGAGGACATTTATATAAATACAGGTCGATCTACGTTCCCACCCTCACCTATGGTCATGAGCTTTGGGTAAAAACCGAAAGTATGAGATCGCAGGTACACGGGGTCAAAATGAGGTTTCTCCGCAGGGTTGCCAGGCTCACTCTCCGTGATCGGGTGAGGAGCTCGGTAATCCGTGAGAGCCTCAGAGTCGAGCCGCTGGCTTGGGCACCCGGTAAGGATGCCCCCCGGTAGACTCCCCATGGAACTCTACCGGGCGCGTCCCACTGGGCAAAGACCCCGGGGCCAGCCCAGGACACGCTGGCGGGACTACATCGCTCGGCTGGCCTGGGAACGCTTGGGAATTCCCCAGGAAGAGCTAAAGTCTGTGTATAGTAGTGTAGTGGAGCGTATAATGTATTGTAGTGCTATAGTCTGTCGCCAGGAAAAGGGAGGTCTGGACCGCCACTACTCAACACGTTGCCGCCGTGACCCTCATCAGGATAAGCCAACGGAGAAACGAACGAACTTCATACGAATGTGAAAAACAAACCAAAGAAGCTATTAATACCCTAATCAAGCAGTCATAGGTGGCCATGAATTTCACTGCAGTTATGACTCAACGTTGCGGGTCTTACTTGTGACTACAAAGACGGCGCGTGACTGCACGAGAACACAGCTCACACTGTGCGAGAGTATACTCATCTGACATTTGAGATTGCAGCCGCTTGCCCGCCGAAATGCCGAGACCACGACTTTGTTTTGTTGGGAACGATCCACGGTGCGGTTAAATAACACAAGGAATAAATAAAGTCACTGCGTGCAAACGTGCACACGAGGTGGGGCGGTGGCGAGGTGGGGGCGGGGTGGGTGGTTGGCGGGGGGCAGGTTTGGGGGGGGGCATCCGAAGTTCGGTTTGCAGGCAAGGCTAACATCAGTGGTGAGTGACATCTGAAACGGTCCCGGCCACCTTCTTTGACCAACCCACAATTATTATAATTCGAGGCACACGAGTGCCGAGGAGATTTGGTCATTGCAAGGATTCATTGCAAGGATTCATACTCCCACCTGATGACGGAGACTTGTGTTGCCTCCGAAGCGTCGTGATTTATTATTTTATTTCAATTATTTTTCAATTATTAATACATTTTTTGCCTACGTGGAATTACCGAAAAACCGAAGAGTATGAGATTTGGTGAATCAGATATACCAGGCTGGGTGGCTGAGTAGCAAAGAAAGTGCTCACACCGAGCCAGTTAGCAATGAGTTGAAGGTTAGATTCCCATTACAGTTGCACGGTAATTTTTGTCGAGAATTACCAAAGCAACGGCCATACAAATTTATGCAAAAAATCAATCGTTATTCATCCACGTATTAAACTGACTTCTGGTGTACAGACCACAATCCCAGATTTATCATTTAAAATGATAACAAATTACGAATTTTCCTGTATGTATGTGAAACTTCTTTCGCACCGTACGTAGAAAACTGCGCTAATAGGAGGTGCGGGGGAAGAACAAACAACAAACAGCTGCCAGGTCTCTCTGAATAGAATTAAATAAAGCTGAATGGGATCGGCTCACGCCTGGATGAATTGAGGTGCTCGCTAACCTGTCATTCCTTTGGGCTACACAAGTTTCCTATGCTGTATGAAGTATCGTACGCCAAATGGGATGCTAACGTCAAGTAGCTTTAACTAATAACGCTGTATTTACATTGCGGGTCCCAAGGTGCCCATGAAGAAAGGCCATCTGTGAGTCCCATTACCCTGCCTTAAGTTCACTCCAAAACCTTCCCTACGAGCAAACTCATCACCAAAAGAAATACACCCCAGGCTGTATTTCCCCACGATAGCAACGGTGGCAAGATAAACTCCCCTGCAAACGGTGCTCTCACGCGTCGACGCAAACACCAAAACAACCAAGACTCAGCGCGCACGTCGATACATAAACACTGCGGCCTTAACAGGAGAAGGAAACAACAAGGTTCAGTGGCCCTTCTTCACGACACACACACACAGAGAGAGAGGCCAGAGAGGGAGCGTGCGCCCATGCCAATGGGTCTACGCAGTTGCGCGCCCGTTTGAAATAACAAGAGAATCCGCGAGCAATAAAACAGCGCAGGAAATCACAGCGACGGCTCTCGCTCTGCAGTTGCAGTCCTTCGTAGCAGCAGCAGCAGCAGATGCCGGGACAAAGAACAAGAAGGATGGAGGTTGGGGGGGGTAGTGGGGGTGTAAATAAATGATCGAGTACACCGAGCGCTGCGAAATAAATGGGGCCCTTTGTACGACCCGCGCTGCAGCACGCGATTTTCCGAGCAACAAACTCGCCGGGGTTTGCTCAACGGAGGCGAATGAACCGCGTGTGTTTTGTGCGGAGCAGCAGCAGCAGCAACCAGCGAGCGGCTAAGAGCAGAGAGAGATGGGGGAGTGTAAAGGAGACAGCCAGCGGGTTTGTTTACACGCGGGCGGAGAGCGGCAGCAGGTTGAGAGAACACATCTATCTGGGTTATCGACAACGCCATCCATCAACGCGCTTCCGAGAAGAAATGCGGCGCTTGTTTGGCGGTTTTGACTGCATGCATGCTGCTATATTTAGCGGCTTTCTAAACGTCACGCCGTTTTGCATATGCCGCCGTGCTGTGTTTGTTCATAAATAAAGACGCTCCCCAATAAAACAAATAGCTTTCATGTTACAAATACGTGTCTATGCTGTGTCCCAGACCGCCCAACACGCAGTCTGAAGTTGTATTTGTGATAAAAAAAATACTTTCAAATCGTGCAGAAATGTGCCAACCAGTTTTGGCCAGACACTTCTGAAAAAGAGTTCCGCTGCTAATCAGGTTGTTCCAGCTTAATTTTAACACCATCGCAACGCCACTTCTGTACATTTCCATTTGTGTCGATGTAACACGATAATTATATGCCCACCCGAGATTATCAAGTCTATTTTGCTCAGTCAGAGCGCCTGAGATCCTGGCTTCGAATCCATGCAGCAACCTGTGATCAAACCAGGCTCTCGAATGTGCTGAGTTCATGGTCTCAGCCCAGTCGCCGGTGACTGCAATTGTAACACAATTTTTGATTCCTGGGTACTAAGTGTTATTTTTACATTTCTTATGCGTAAAGAGTATAGAACATTGCTATTATTCCCCACAAACGTCGCTTTTGTGACCAGGACTTTACGTGAACGAAAGACACAAACGCACACGTTTTCTCATTAAAAATAGGTAAATTTCTAAATATCACTGTCCTGGTCACAAAAGCAAAGTTTGTGGGGAATAATAGCCATCTTCTGTACTTTTGAGGCATCAGCAATTAGGAAATAACACTTACTATACAGGAACAAAAAACATTTTTTTGTTACACAGTGTAACCATGACACTGCGGTGACTCACACCATCTCCGTCTGAAGTGGCCACACCTCACCCTCTCCACAAACATAACGCTGGGCAGCGGTGGCACAGTGGGCTTGCTTACTGCACAATGAAATCGGGCATCCGAGTTTGATTCCTGGCCATGGCTAGCATCAGTGGTGAGTGTATCAGAACTGGTCCTGTGCCCTCTCTCCTTTACAGAGTGGCAACCAACCCCCATGACTGAAAGGCACTGGGAGGCCTTCATCCAGCAGTGGATTGACATTAATCCGCTATTTATAGTGTAATTGTAATGTGTTACATTTATGTAAATGGGGTACAAATGAGATGGAAAAATATCAGAAACAATACAAATGAGACACAGAGGAATTGATTCATGAATTAAATAATTACATCGAATCATGAAAATGTTTCGGATTGCTGAAGGGGTGAGACTCATTACTTCCCCAATGACTGGTATCAAACCAGACATCGGGAGACATTGAAATTGAATAATTGCGGTAAAACTTGGCCAGAAAACCCAGCAATATCAGTATATTCTTGCTTAAAAATAAAACACAAAAACAATTACCGTCTAATGAATCAAATTACCCACATACAATACAACAGCCACACGTTTGTAAGTTTAAATCAAGCAGTGTAATGTCTCGAACAATAAGCCAATTCATAAACCGATTCATGTCTGGTGGGCCTATGAATGCTTAAGATTTATCAGCAAGGCAGCTGCACTGGTCAACTCAGGCCACATCTACCACCGCTCTAAACAATTCTCAAGAGGCAGTCTAGGTTTTACTCCGTAATAAAGTTTTTTTTGGGTTAGTTCGCGTAAATATAAATGTGTCATTCGCCCACCACCACCACCCGACACAGCGAATTAGTAAGGCTTGTCAAGAAAACAAAACTTGCCAATTGATTACTACTTCAGCACACCGGTGTGTTGGAGAGTAAACCCACATTTACGATTTAAGTTCGAGACGTTTCGTTGGCGATTTGCCAGAATTGTGGGTTTCCTCTCCAACACGCAACGGGTGTGCTGACATAGCAACTCGTTGGCACGTTTTGTTTACGTAACAAACCTTACTAATTCCCTGCCGGGTGGTGGTGGGGTTAATGACACATTTATATTTACGTGATCTCACCCAAAAAAAAATAACCCCTTAAGTATGGATAACATCGAATGCGAAAGTCTACGTGTTAAACTTGGTTGGACTATTTACAGGTTAGGCATTTCCACTGAACACTGCAAATCTTGTAAGCTCTATATTTTCTTTGGCAGCTCTGTCGCGGTGACTCACTGGCCGTGAAGGTATTTGTTTTACTCCTTTTATGTTTAAAGACAATGTTTTTTTCCCCCATGCAGATGTGATACAATGCGACTTGGATTTACGTGGGATTTAAATGTGACCACGCCTCAAAGCGCTCTACGCAGAAACAGTGGGGATATTTTTTTTTCATAGAGAGAAGCAGTCGGTCACAGGCAGATGAGAAAGGGAACGTCTTGAGCCTGGAATTAAACATTGGCAGGGAGTCAACAGCACGGAGGGCTGGGGGAAGGCAGTGAAACTTAAACTTTAAAACTATTATGCCCAAATGAGCTGTAATAGCTCTTTTTCAGAAGCGACCTGGCCACAAATGTTATAAATGTCACGTCGACATTTATAACAGCCAAATACTCGACACGCATGTTTTTAAATGTGCAGGGGAAAAATCCATGCGACCACGGGGAGAGAGACATGCAAACTCCATATATACAGGCGTCAGGCACGGGTTCGAACCCACGACCTCCTGTATACCAGGCGAGGTAGTTAACATCTCACCACCGAGGGAAGAAAAGAAAATGAGTGATGTCCCACTGAGCTAAGTGTTGACTGGCGTGGGTTGGGGGGGGCTGGAGGCCTTCTGGAGTGGAGAGAGCGTCGAGAGTAGCTGAGTGAGATGAGAGGTAGGCAGGGGAGAGTCCATGGAGGATCTTGAAGACGCTGAGTGCTGTCTTGAAATTGATCCAGGATTAGATGAGATTCTGAGCCAGCGAAGGGATTGGAGTAACATTGTAAATTCTACATATTAATAATTAGTCTCCATTACGGTGCCCGCATGCTGGCACAGAGAGCACACGCAACATTCGACTGCACATGGTGGAGGGACATCACACGTTCTTAGCCACCAACTTGCTAACCACTTTTCTTTTAGTACATGCCACATTTTTTATTGACAGTCCTCAATATAAATTAGTCCGAGTGATTATATTTCCTGGAAGGTATTTCAGACCGAAAACTACGACAGTGGCCATTCCAGTAGCTACTGAAGTAGTAGTAGTAATAATAATGAGACAAATTGTTTGGTAACCATCAAAAGATTTAAACATTTAAGCCACAGATGGACAGGCTTTCACCATCTCTGTATTCCAGCGTCATTCGACCACACACGGAGTTACAGCCTTGTATTTACTCAACAGCTGACCTTTATCGACCATTCACTGCTAAATTGGCTGAAGAGCATCGCTCCACCATTTGTTGCGTGTGCGGCACGAAGGAGGAAAACGCCTCTTCCGATTGACCATCCGTGGCTTAACAGCCAATTACGCCTTCAACATAATTACGCCTGAGAGATGCACGGTGGTGCGAGATGACATCTGTTCGCTATTCACAGAAGACAAAAACTAGAGCCAATGAACTGACAATGTGTGGCTAGACAAAACAAAGCTTTAAAAAAAAACCCCGCTCTTGCTCCGTCTAAAACGTGATGAAAGGAAGGGTAAATAAAAAGCTAATAAAACGAGAGACGGGCAGACTGCGGTGGTTTATCTTGGCATTGTGAGTCCACATGGTTTGTATTTAAAGATACAGTGAGCAACACGCGATACAGCAAATGGCTACCAAGTCATCTCAGGATAAAGAGCAGCTGGAATAACATAGAAATGGCGCAAACAGCGTTGGCCGATCCATTGCCAGGGTGTTCACCAACAACCATGGCACGGTAATTGAATAGCGTAAACTTAACGAGCTCGGGGCATTGTGAGATTCGGTTAGGGAGGGTTAAGCGAGCGTCTCGTGTCTCACGTGGAGTGAAACGTGTTCGTACCACCAGAGTGGAATGTAAATCCGGAATCATCAGAATATTTATTGGAACTGTTAGGGTCACGTGGTGCTAGGTAATTGTTCGATCACCACGTGACTGGCACGAGAAGAATGTCAGAGAGTCCGTAGCTGCACCCCCTTTGCTCCTGCCTCACTCTGATTGGCTGCCAGTTAGATGACTAATTACCGTCTAAAGTTCAGCCAGGCGAATAAAGCAGAATTTTCACTTTGGACAGCCTTGTGACGTCACTTAAGTGAGACTTAAGCGGGTGTTATGTGATATTGCACGTGGTGTGTGATATTACGTGTTCCGTTAGAGCATCAAGTGTGAGGAGCATCAAGAGTGATAAAGTGTGAAGCCACACTTCATATTTTTTTTATTTTGGGAACCTCCACAGAGCCTATAATTCGTCCAGGGTGGATAAAATTTGTATCGCTTCGTGAAAAGTCGACTGGTTGTCTTATGGAGACGATATTTGCCATGGGAATGTGGAATTACCATCACTGGTTCAAAGCCACCAATGGAGTTGAGCAGTCCCTCACCTGTATGAGCAGGGATACATTAGAATTGATGATTATCGAATAGTATTTATTATAATTAATTTCGTAGGCAATCTGGTAAGTTTTTTTTTTATATTGACATCAGAATACTCTTGCGAGTTACATCACAGGCTCTCTCACCTTCACTTTACAGCATAATGCGAGCTTTGTTCATTTTCCAGCTGTAACAATGTAGGCATTGTTTTCCATTTGCAGCTTCAATTATAAACGTGGGGGCGTGCCTTTGACGCCAGAGCACAGTTTACCTACGCTACTCAATATACTGTTGCCTTCTCTGACATTCACCTTGTGGCAATGTGCTTTGGCGATTCCATGCAGCGGCCGCGATGGAAATCGAACCGTTGACTCGGTGCAAAGTGGCTCAGTGGTGAGTGTGCTCTATAGACATACAGCACACTCACCACTTGAACTTCTTTCGCACCGTACGTAGGCAACCGTGCTAATAGGAGGTGCAGGAAATGTATAGCAGCTAAATACTCTAAACGCATGTTTCTAAACGTGGAGGGGAACACTGGAGGACCTGGAGAAAATCCACTCGGTCACAGGGAGAGACACGTGCAAACTCCAAATATACAGGTGTCAGGGTCGGGATTGAACCCACAATCTCCCGCATACCAGGTGAGGTAGTTAACATCTCGCCACCGAGGCGTCACGAGGCCGCCAAGCCACTCCCAAAGTTTAAACGTGGACCAAGGCACCTCTCTGTTCACAGCTGCTGCGTTCTGCCTTCCTGTCCGCACCCCCTCCTGGCTGACCTCTACCACCTCCCTGGGACCTCTACACGCGACGCGGGGTCAATGCCACTTCTCCGCCCTTGCTATAAAGACAACAAAGGCAAAGATCCCCCGTATAGTCTTAACAAACTGTTGGGGGCAAGTGCTATTAGCGAGCATCTATTAAGGGCAGCATGGTACACGAGGGTGTGGGTGGCCAGCAGCATGCCCGACCGCGTTTGTCTCCCAAGTGGCGACGATTTTAAACAACACACAAGGTACTCATTTGCGGCTGAGTCGACCTAGCGGAGGAACAGGACTGGTTTAGATACTCTCCACTTGTGTTGGCCGTGAGTGGGAATCAAACTCGGGTCGCCGGGTTCGTAGTGCAGCGCGCTAACCGCTACACCACCGCTCCCCACTTCTCTTCCCTCGCTACACACACCCGCACACACACTTGCTCCAATTAGGTTGGTTCATTTTAATTTGTTACACAGACGATCCCATCTAGCCAGTTTGCTGGGTATTTTGCAAGGGAGATGTGTGGTGTGGCGTGCGCACAGCAGCAAAAAAAACCCCACAAAAGGCTAGTCATGTTTGTTAAACAAAAACTTGTACACTCAAAATTGTAATATTTTATAGGGGGAAAAAAGAGGACCACCTCTGGTCCGTTCCTCCACAATGTTTCGCCTTTGCAGCCTATTGGCCCTCTGGATGTAAGTGTTAGCCAGCAGCATTCGTTGAAGCAGCGGTGCGGTGTTTTGTTTGTGGGCACTGGTAGGCGTATTGCTTGAGCTCATAACATCTTGCTGGCCAGCAGTATTTGTTTAATAAGCCCGAGCATTGATGAGATCCAAAAGGTCAAAAACATTCCAGAGTTTTGCTTGCCTAAACAGTTTCTGCTGGATAACATAAACCGAGAATATCCCGAAAGGCCGATACACCAAAGCGCATTTATTTTCATTTGGAGATGCAAGCCGGTGATGGATTTTGTTACCACTCACAACGCTTCACAGCGGCACATTCTGACTTTTTATACAACTTTCGCAGGGCTCTAAATTCAGTTGACCACCGCAGTTGTTGTGTGTGCTTTTGCAACAAAAAAATGCTTAACGTACGTCATGTAAAAAAATAAAAAGTTTATACAGCATCGTCATTTTTCTTTCATACAAAAAAACCACAAGTTTACAAAATTACGAAAGCCAGCACGGGGAGGCCACGTGAGAAACACCGCCTTGATAATATTTCAAAAGCTGCCACGTCAAACGAGGCTCGCACGTCCCTTTGAAAATGTCAGCCAGGTGACCCGCCACAGAAAACCCACCCTGCCCTGTGGCCACGATTAAAACAGCCGCAGTTACTACGACCTCAGCCCCGTTGCCTGGGAAACAGGCCACACAAATTCTACTCCTTCACACAAAGACCAAGCCGACGGCCGCCAAGTAATTAGGACGGCGCATTTCAATACGTCACGTAAAAAAGGTTTCAGACCCTGCAGCCAGAGAGGCCAAATGAACGTCCCGTTTATTTGTTCGCGTACTGCAGCCGCTGCTGCTGCTGCTGCTGCACGAAGAGTCGGTGTCCCCACGGCTCCCCGCTCAAGTGGGGCCGCGGCAGAGGTCGCAAACGGGTTTTGATTCCGTACCCGTACCCGGCCGCACCAGGGTCGCAAACGGGTACCCGTACCCGGGCACGGGTACCCATACACTACCCGTACCCTACCCGAAATGAGTGACAAACGGTTACTCACCGGTGACTCACGGCCTACCCGTACCCGGCCGCACCAAGGTCGCAAACGGGTACCCGTACCCGGCCGGGTACGGGTAGCCGGGTATCGGGTAGGGTACGAGTATCGGGTACCCGGTTGTGACCTCTGGGCCGCGGTTGCTAATCTGGATCGGTGTCCTGAGGCGCAATCCACCTCCAAAGCGCTGGATGTCTGTCGAGACGAGCAGTGGAGTGGCGGAGGCTCCTCGCCACGACTGGTGGCCCCTCGAGTCGATGGCAGAAATTCCACCTTCCCATGGCGGGGCCACTCTCTCCGTCGGGCAACAACCACCGTTGACTTCCCGCAGAGGGGACTTTATCGACCACAGAAGGATGTTGGTAATTTAGGCTGACGACGTGAGTTGGAAAAAGCAGCCTCCTGCTCGTGAGTCACCCCACTCTGTGCACGATGTCACCCAGCCACGTGTGTGCGTGCGTGCATGCGTGCGTGTGGGGAGCGGTAGTGCAGTGGTTAGCGCTACGCTGCGCTACGAACTTGGCGACCCGGGTTCGATTCCCGCTCACGGCCAACAGCAGTGACGATTATCTGAACCAGTTTTGGGCCTCCCCTGGGTCGACTCAGCCTCAAATGATTACTTGGTACGGTGTGTAAACATCGCCACTAGGGAGACAAATGCGGTCGGGCGTGGTGCTGGCCACTCACCCCCTCGTGTGCCGTTCCGGCCTTGCTAACAGCACTTGCCCCAACAGTCTGTTCAGGCTATACGGGGGATCTTTGTCTTTTGTGCATAAAAAGGGGGAGCGGTGGCACGGCGATTAGCGTGCTGCGCTATAAGCCCGGCGACCTGAGTTTGATTCGTGCTCACGGCCAACGTCGGTGACGATTATCTGCACTTGTCCTGGGCCCCCCCCCTAAGTGGCCACCCACACCCCTCGTGTGCCACCGTGCCGGCCTTAATAGGTGCTCGCTCACAGCATTTGCCCAAACAGTCTGTTAAAGGCTACATGTTCATCTTTGTGAACGCGTGTGTGCGGATATACGCGTAAAGTGCTCTCTTGAGCAACTGTCTCAACAAAAAGCCACGGCTGCAAGAACGAAGGATGGGGGGGGGGAGACTGCTGAACACTGCACCTGCAGGGTTCAGGAGTGGCACGTTTTCATGTTCCCAACCAACCCGAGCAAGACAGCGCCACAAAAGCACTCTCACCCTCTCACCTTCCACCACCTTCCCTTCGCCCTGGGGCTGAAGAGGGTCGGGGTGGGGGGGGAAAGAATAACGCTTCCCTCGTTCATGTTTCAGGTCTCGTTAGCAGTACACGGCAGCGTGCTGGTGCGCAGCCGACCGTGACCAAGCGGCCCAAAGTGGCAAATCGTTCGCTCCGTCCGTAGAAGGTGGGGATGGGACGGGACGGGTGGGGAAACGTGACATAGCAAAGAAAAAATTTCATACAAAAATGTCGCAAAATGGTTACATTTGTCATGTTGAATGTTAAAAAGAAAGTGGGCTGCACCCTGTCCTTCCACTCGTGGGTTATCCGAGTTAACGAGGTAGACACCAGCTATGTAGAGTTTATTGAAACACATAGACAGATTCAAAATATAAAACGTTGGTAAAAAAAAATTAGCATTTCGCATTGTGTCCATCCTGGTTTCGATTACCATGCATGCCCCCTGTGTGCACCTGAATCGTTTGTTCGATCAAATACCTTTGGGGGAAAAGAAGATCAAGTGGGCTTGGGCAGGACACATCATGAGCACGGATAACGGCTGATAGGTGAGACTGGTAACAGAATAGCAGCCAAAGCAGGGAGGATACCCGAGAGTTGGCCATCATGGAGAGAAACCAATGCAACGTGTCTCAGTGAGATGGATCGTGGCATCGCAGGATCACGAGGCATGACAATGACGCCTTCATCTAGCAGCAGGCAGCCAATGGCTGATGATAATGATTATGTAATCGGCAATGACTCAATAATCACCAATTAATCTTAATTTAAGAGCTTTCGTGACTGCAGGAATTATTATTTGGTTCTTTTCGGTTAAGTCACGTCTAAAAATAAAATAATAAATTAAAATAACATATTACGACGTTTCGATTGCAACACAAGCAATCATCATCAGGCATAAAAAAAAATAGCAACAAAAATCTAACTAGAAAACTATAGACAGACATACAAGCAGACAGACATCACAATGGCACACAGAGAGAGGACACAAATCGGCACAAAGAGAGGGGTCGTTTCTGTGACGGTCCCTTAAATATAGAGAGGGGGGGGGGCGGGGACGGAGAGAGGGAGGGGGCAGAGAGAATTAGCATATCAATGAGTGTACGGCAACGTACTGCTGTTGCAAGTAAGATGACAATGTGGAACGGGCACGCAAGCTTGAAAATTAGGAGACAGGCACACGAAAATTAAATAACCTAGCAAAATATCGAAATGTGATGTAATACAACACAGAGAGTCGGTTAACACACAATTAACGCATAGCCTGGTTGATTACGTGTTTAAAAATTTGCTAAGTTAGAATTTTAAGTGTGTAATTCCTGCAGTCACGAAAGCTCCTAAATTAAGATTGAACCACTTCTACGGGGAAGTTTTAAGCTTATCCTTTTTCTTTCTGGCTATTTGTTCTCTCTGCCTGTGTCCTCTCTTTGGAATTTTCACACTTAAAATTCTAACTTAGCAAATTTTTAAACACGTAATCAACCAGGCTATGCGTTAATTGTGTGTTAACCGACTCTCTGTGTTGTATTACATCACATTTCGATATTTTGCTAGGTTATTTAATTTTCGTGTGCCTGTCTCCTAATTTTCAAGCTTGCGTGCCCGTTCCACATTGTCATCTTACTTGCAACAGCAGTACGTTGCCGTACACTCATTGATATGCTAATTCTCTCTGCCCCCTCCCTCTCCTTGTCCCCGCCCCCCTCTCTATATTTAAGGGACCGTCACAGAAACGACCCCGCTCTTTGTGCCGATTTGTGTCCTCTCTCTGTGTGCCATTGTGATGTCTGTCTGCTTGTATGTCTGTCTATAGTTTTCTAGTTAGATTTTTGTTGCTATTTTTTTTTATGCCTGATGATGATTGCTTGTGTTGCAATCGAAACGTCGTAATATGTTATTTGAATTTATTATTTTATTTTTAGACGTGACTTAACCGAAAAGAACCAAATAATAATTCCTGCAGTCACGAAAGCTCCTAAATTAAGATTGAACCACTTCTACGGGGAAGTTTTAAGCTTATCCTTTTTCTTTCTGGCTATTTGTTCTCTCTGCCTGTGTCCTCTCTTTGGAATTTTCACACTTAAAATTCTAACTTAGCAAATTTTTAAACACGTAATCAACCAGGCTATGCGTTAATTGTGTGTTAACCGACTCTCTGTGTTGTATTACATCACATTTCGATATTTTGCTAGGTTATTTAATTTTCGTGTGCCTGTCTCCTAATTTTCAAGCTTGCGTGCCCGTTCCACATTGTCATCTTACTTGCAACAGCAGTACGTTGCCGTACACTCATTGATATGCTAATTCTCTCTGCCCCCTCCCTCTCTCCGTCCCCGCCCCCCCCCCTCTCTATATTTAAGGGACCGTCACAGAAACGACCCCTCTCTTTGTGCCGATTTGTGTCCTCTCTCTGTGTGCCATTGTGATGTCTGTCTGCTTGTATGTCTGTCTATAGTTTTCTAGTTAGATTTTTGTTGCTATTTTTTTTATGCCTGATGATGATTGCTTGTGTTGCAATCGAAACGTCGTAATATGTTATTTTAATTTATTATTTTATTTTTAGACGTGACTTAACCGAAAAGAACCAAATAATAATCACCAATTAGCTGGGTGGTCATGGCGTACACCTGTAATCCAGGACTGTGGAGGCAGTAAGGGTTGGTGGATCGTGCAAATGCTGCGAAACTCCAATTCCCGTGGGCATCGAGGTGTCATACTCTGGTTCATCAGGCGGTACAGCAAATTGCGAACGAGTATCATCTGTTCGTTCCGTATGGGATAGAGTGTTGCCCTCTCGTATGCGTGGCTTTTCTCCAGCTGCTCTGGTTTCCTCCCACGTGGATAAAGATTCATTGGCTGGCTGAAAACGTCTTAATATATATAGAGGACTGCAGAGCTTGGGAAATTGTTGATGCTGGCACACTGCCTGGCTGCCTTCGAGCTCGTCTGTGGTTCCACAGCGATTGAGAGATGCAATTTGCATCAGTCACAACGCTTTGCAAAACTAAACATTCGAAGTTGGCCTACTTCAGCAGTTTTTTTTCTTGCTGTGGTTGTCCCACCTGATGACGATTGCTTGTGTTGCGATCGAAACGTCGTGATCAATTATTTTTCTACCTACGTGACTTTACCGAAAGAACAAAAGAGTATTCAAAGATAATTACTGTAATATATAATAGCTAACAGATGGTGGTACAGCAAATATACGTTTCTGATCTTTCTCTGTACGAGCATGAGAGTGTTAAGCCCTTGTATCTGTGAGATTTCCTCCCAAGGTGGAAAAAATACAACGGTCGACACATTGCATGAGATATTATGCTTTGGAACACTAAAATGTCATATTTTGACAATGGCACTGCCACTAATTTCAAGCAAAATTGACAAGGCGGACCTCGCAGGAATACAGCCTTCCGCTCGGTGCAAGCTGACTTTGTGGCGAGCGCTCTAACCACGAGACCACTCAACCAACCAATATTATAAATAGTATTTTATGGCACATACACAAGCACTGTAGCACATTTTTCAGAGCTACTCGACTCCGCAATCTTGACAGCTCGTCTCTTGTTGAATTGCAGGTAACAAATAGTACGTCGACGGGTTTACGAAACTGAAGCAACGGTGTGGGCTTTGTGTTACTTTTTTCAAGCCATGTACTTCAGCCAAAATCGCACAACCATGACCAAACACAAGTGTGTGCTTTCCACTGCACCCCACTCTTTTGACAACTTCCTACCACTGTATGACGGACAGCCCAGTCACCCACTTGGCACCACTTAACCTCTGTTTGTGATCTTTACGAAACAAAAACCAGTTCAGACTTTTGTGGTGATAATGCAATCCGATCCCCCAAAGTTAGGGCAGACGCAAGCAAGTTTCTCAGTTGCCGCCATTCGATTCCCGCGGTTGCCAACGTAGAGGTGCGAAATAAGTTCAACATACACACGTACGTTCGTTATCAAGCACGCGAGCGGTATCTTGCGCGATACCGCTCACGTTCTAAAAAACTTCCAAGCTCGCGTGCGTGCCATCCGTACATCAGTGTTGCCCCGTATCGTTACTGTGCATGAATGCTATTGGGCAACGCAGCGCTCGCTTGTAACACGGGAGCCCAGAGCGCGCAAAAATATCTCGGCGCGCGCGCGCGCCCTTGATAAAATGAGCCCAGGTAAAACACACGCAGGCCACACAACCACTGCAGGAGGGAATTCACGAAGCGGCGTAAGTCGACCAACTTGCGCGCACAATGGATCTCGGGCGGTCGAGGTTCAGCCGACCAAATCGCCGGCGCCAGGCTTTGGGCGAGAGGTCCGACAATTTACGATTGCACGCCGCCAAGGAGCGACCCGGTCGCTCGTTCGCTCACTTAATAACGGCTGAGAACAGTGTGGCCCTTGTGCCCAAAATTCTACACCATTGGGTGCCACACCAGCCGGCATTATGCATGTGAAATAAGAGTCGCCTGTGTTTCGCTAATTTAGGACTCAAACCAAATGCCCAGTGCTATTGAGTTGCGAGCATTTTTTTTTATTTTTGGCCACCAACGTGACAGCCATAAATAAATAAATAAACCGCCCATCAGCATGCTATGACCCACATTTTAAATTGGGGATGTATACAAACAAAACAGGCTTGCCGTTTTAAGAACCTTTTAAGGCTAATTGGAACGTAATTGAAAAATGAGATTGGTGCGACCTAAATATTTCAACAAGGCATGTACAACAAAAGTAAATGTTGTATCAGGTTCACTGCATATGACAGGAGTGGTGAATGATTTATGTTTGCAGCGGAGATTCCCTGCCAACACTGAATATCAAAAATGTTTTTCAAAGATCACCGTTAACAACAAATTGGTGTTAGGTGATGCTCACCTCCGCTGGCAGTCGAAAGGCTGTGATGAAAATTTCAAATTCTATAAACCATTTTTATTTTACCGGGTGAGACCCACCCATTGAGCTATATAGCTCTTTTTCAGAAGCCACCTGACCACAAATGATAGCTGAACGAAGTGGCTTATAATGTGGAAATATATAGCAGACAAATACTCTAATACCCATGATCCTAAATGTGGAGAGAAAAACAGGGGGACCTGGAGAAAAACCCACGCGACCAGAGGGAGAATATCCAAACTCAAAAAATACAGGAGTCGGGGTCAGGATTGAACCCACAATCTCCCGCATACCAGGTAAGAGAGTTAACATCTCGCCACCGCAGAGATCAGTATCTCTAGGAACGTAAAGATTATTCCCCTTCCCTCCACCAAGCGAATCAATGAATTGTCACAATTCTAGGTCACGATTTGATTAAATAAAATATTCCTCTCATTTGGTCTCAATGCTTCTGTCTTGCTTGTACAGTTTTATCAACTCCATCAAAGGCTTGGGTAAGACACGTAGCCTAGAACGGATGATGGAAGATAGTAAAGACAAACAGCAGAGTGGCAGCCAAGGAATGGAACACATCTGAGAGGACATCCGTCAAGCAGATGGAGTGCTGAGATCAGTTCATGTGCAGGTGCTGTTTGAATTGTTGCATCGCAAGATCACGAGAGGTGGCGACAATTGATCATGGTTAATGATGATAATGACACAAAGATTAGAGAAAATATGTAAGTTAGAAACACATTTTTGACCATAACTACATAAGTGGGCTTGGAAAGGACATATCTGAAAGGGATGACGGTTAGCGATCACGATTAACAATGGAGTGGCAGCCAAAGGGAGTGAACACGCCTGCAAGGGCGACCACTGCGGAGATGGAGCAATGAATTCAGCTCATGTGGAGGCGAAAAATGTTTTGTTGCATCGGAGAGGCCTTCATCCAGCAGTGGAATAGCCAGGTCTGCTGACGACGATGACGTTATTGCATTCATGAATGTGTTACAAGGTTACAATTCCTTAAAAAAAAACACTCTTAAGTATTTTCTAAACATAGTAACGCGTAGATCAATGCACTTGATCCATTACTGCGTATTATTAATATTTAATACGAAAAAGCAAATTTCGATGTAAGGGCAGTTCTGTAAAAGGTCAGCACAATATATTCATTCTCGTCAATCTGAAATATTTTGACTGCTCTTGGCAAGAAGGCAATATTATCCAAAACGCTCATCTTGCCGAGCTAACAGATGCTGCTACCGGTAATGCACGGCAATATTAAACACCATTACCAAATAACAGCCTGTGATCAAATCAACTTGGATGCACCGTCACATCTCGGAAGCTAATCTGGTTTGAGACTGAATAGTGTTTGGATGGGCGACCGCTGTGAATAACAGCTGTTATAGGCTGCCAGGCTACAACAGATAGCAAAACTCATTATTGTGCTGCACTTCTATGCTCCCGCGTATATGCTTCCCCGTCGTCATCCATCCGCATTGACCAGCGTTGTGAAGTATGGTTAAATAACCATCGCGACCCGCACATCATAGGGAGGTGCTCATCCAGCAGTGGAGTGACAAAAAGGACTGTACAATCACCATCGTGTTTTGTTCACCCAGGAAAGTCTCACCGAGCATCATGGCTCCTTCTCATGAGGGTCCTGCTTTCGAATGTCCGGCTATCCATTTATTGAAAGCGATGAAACTGCACGGATAAAACCACTGAACAACACAGAAATCTTTAACCCCGCAGTGTAGATGGTCCGTCAGACACCTACTTGCTAAACTGCCCTCTTACAGGCAACTCGATACCCCTATGGTCAGGTCAATCTCTGTGTGATCCACCAACCCTTGCTACGGGTTGCATGTTACACGTGTGAGCACTGGTTAATAAGAAACCTGGACGAGTGGTGCCGAGGTCAGATCTATAAACTATAAAAATGCCGACCAAGGGTCAACTCAGCCCATCATCACCACTATCTATAAAGGTATTCTAAAATAGGTACCACTTTGCGTAAACTGGGCCCTGCTATAGGAATGCAGATTTTCCATCATTAGCTCTAGGCCACAAGCAGACATACGTGGTGCCCTAATCCTCATATAAGCACGGAGAGAATGTGACTTTGACAATCAGTCAATAATAGGCGGCACAGTCATGAGCACACACGCCATGACGCTACATTGCTCAGCTGCGAACGCTGCAGCCCCTTGTCGAGCGTCACAAATCAATCGTGGGTGGGGTCACGGTCTCCTCTTCTGTTCCCCCTGTCTGCAGGAGGCATGCCCTTTTCACCCACACTTCCGACTTTCTGTTTTCACTTCTTGTATGCGCACCTGTGTCGCACTGTCTGCGTGGAGTGGCGGTAGAGTGATCAGCGTACTGAGCTACGGACCCGGCGATCCGAGTTTGATTTCCGACCATGGCCAACATAAGATGCGGCCACTTGCTCCACACGTGGAGCATGAGGACCAGCACAAATTATGACTGTGGCCACCAAAACTCAGAGAATCGCCCCACGTGCCGAACTCGTGCCCTGAGAGATGAATTCAGGGTGTCATCACAACCGCTCACTCTGCCTCGCCTGAAGCTGCTGAATGGGTTTTTAACCTCGACATCAACACAACTACAACTGCTTCCCCAGCAACACGCAGAAAAAAAGTGGTTGTGTGACATTTAAATTGGTCCTGTGCTTCCTCGAGGTCGACTTTCCACGAGTATCTGTTAGCGTGTGCGTGTTAAAGATTAGCACTAGGGAACGGTGGTACTTACCACTCTACCCCTTGTGTGCCTTACAGGCATTAACAGGTGTTCGCCAACAGCACTTGCCCGAACATTATGTTAAATGACACAAGGGGGATCTTTGTATTCATGTATTTTGCTTCTGTAATGTATGTGTTGCATGCCATATCCACGGTGCCTCAGTGTGAAATATAATAAGTAATTCACATGAATATTAATTCATTCTTGAACAACGCAGTGAATCATATACGTTAGGACCAAGAGGCAGTTAGTTACAGGCAGATGAAACAAGGAAGGTTTGGAGCCTCCTGGACTTAAACAGCGGCAGGGAGTCGAGAGTTGAAAATAAATTCACGTGTTTATATCAGTAAATATTCCATAGATTCATACCACTATACATGTCGTGAGGATCACAATGGAAAGGCAGGAACTGATTTGAGAATAACAATAACATTTCCCCGAAACATGGAAGCGATGAATTGTTACCTCCCAAATGGTAGTGCGGTGCTGTGTGCGTCTACCGAGGATGTGACATCGATGCATTTGTGCAATGATTAAAATAGCCTCTTTTGCTCATGGACACACGCATCAAATGGCACCTGTCAGAATCAGATAGTAACGATTCGTGCAAACTATGCGCAAAGGCACGCAAATGTTACAATTAGACTAACGGAGTGAACAAAACGAGGGAAATTGTGCAAACGAGACGGTAATATCAAGACTAAAATAGTTCCTTGTAATGAATCAGCAGAGTTAATGGAATCGCTGTATGGGGGGTGAAACATCACATGCCTAATTTCAAATGTGCAAGTTTAATTGTTAACACCAGAGGTGTGGACTCGAGTCATGTGACTTGGACTCGAGTCAGACTCGAGTCATGAATTTGATGACTTGCGACTCGACTTGGACTTGCATAACAATGACTTTGTCCCACCTATGAGATGTGGACTCGAGTCATGTGACTTGGACTCGAGTCAGACTCGAGTCATGAATTTGATGACTTGCGACTCGACTTGGACTTGCATAACAATGACTTTGTCCCACCTCTGGTTAACACTAAGCATACACGTACAATGTGTCGTGTATGAATTTCCATCGCAGTGTGTATGTATACAGTGCTTTGATATTAATTAAATGGAGTGTATCATATTTAGCATTGTGTGTTGGAGACGTACTTTTACACGTAATTTTTGTTTTGCTTCTGTCATTTTTCAGACAAATGCCAATCCACTGTTGGATTAAGCTCACCCCCCTCCCACTGCACACATCATGTCAGTCTGGGCTGTTTGTCCATACTCCATGTTGGTCAGTGCAGATGTTATCCGTGGCCAGGAATCGAACTCAGGTTGGTGGGGTTCATTGTGCAGCATGCTAACAATTGTGCCACAGTTATGCATTTACACATCACACCACATGAATTACTCTATACAGTACACCGAAGAGAACATTACAGACTGAGTGTTTGCATAAAATAATGAATGAGTACGGTGTCTTAAACGAATCATATTTTCTATTGGTTAATTGCTGAACACAACTTGAGTTGGTTTTGAACTCGATAAGAATCAACAATAAGCCACAAAACATACAACTTGATATTGGAGGCCTGCCAGCAAAAAGGATGTAGATTTTTATATATTTCTGAAAGTCAAATATATGCCTATTATTGTACAGCAATGACAACCTACTATTCACTGAAACAGCGAATTACTTTAATTATAAAAACTTGGCCAGAGTTTGGTTCAGTGAGAAAATAAGTAGTGCTCCAAGTCATGAGATCCCATCATAATCGGTCCCATCAATAATCATAATTCGTCGTGGGATACTAAAATAGGTACGGGTCCCTGCTGTACTTTATATTGCTATTCAACATGGGCTCTTCTGTGGTAAATAAAATGATTACCACTTTGTGCAAAATCATCAGTGGTTGTGAGACGAATAGCCTGTCCCCACCATCTTCTTGGTTCTTTCGGTAAAGTCACGTAGAAGGGAAATAATAAAATAATAGAAATAAAACGTAATAAAATACAATTCTCATGACGTTTCGGCCACAAGACGCTGTCTTTCCGACAGACCTGTTCTTCACCTGAGGACGGCTGCTTGCGTTGTGGCCGAAACGTCGTGAGAATTGTATTTTATTATGTTTTATATCTATTATTTTATTATATCCCTTCTACGTGACTTTACCAAAAGAACCAAGAAGATGAATCCCTGCAGTCACGAAAGCTTTAAATCGAAATGTTCCCACCATTTGAACATGGAATTTCCATCACTGTGTATGTGTGCATTCACTTGTATCTTTGATATGTGTGATGGCATATATGTAGGTATTTGGAGCGTGGGCATGTTAATGTGTTGTGTGTATGCAGTATATGTGGGAGTCTGTCTGGTATGTGTCCTTGTCTTATGTGTTGATTGTGCCTATATTTCTGTATGCGTGTGGTACATGGCCGTGCATATTTTTGTAAGTGTGTGTTGTGTGCATGCATGTGTCTGTGGGCAAACACATCTAATATATATGCGGTAAGGACAGATTGATGCAAATTCTAATGATGTTCTGTTCTACAGGGGCTAGAAAGTAGAAATTTGCCACAAATATTGTCGACGCTTATAACCTAACAAATTTCACAATCTACATGATCCAATTTGGATCAACCAAAGTTCAAAATTGCATTCTCCTGCTAAGCACTTACAAATATGATTCCCACCATCAGCGAAACCAAGTAATTCACCTTCCGTGGAGTGAGACAACTCACGCCGGAAAGCCCCTTTAGAATTTCTCTTTTGTACGAATACACTGTACATCCACACACTCCGCTAGGCACGGAACAGGACACGGCAGTTAACCTCAAACAATGGCATCACAATTCAAACCAAATGATTTCCCAGAGCTCCTGCCGGAAGGGTCCGTCGCTCATCAATGCCCGCCCCGAAGCGGGTTCAACATTCCCTGTCTCACAGACACTTGACACGCACAAGGCAGCAATCGCAAACACATTCACGCTGGAGTTCAACAGCTGACAAGTCACCGCTGAACAAATACAAGAGACATTAATACACTGCCCACAGCTTGTAAGTGGGCAGTTTTTTTCGAAGGGCAGTAACACTGCCGCAGACACCAAGACAAAGCTCGCCCTGTGTAGTGGCACACACTGTTGGGGCAAACGTTGTAAGAGAGCAACCTTTAAGGCTGGCACCGCACGCACGCACGTGGGTGGATGGGTGGTGGTGGTGTGGTCAGAACCACTTTTAACCCACCTTTGTCTCCCCCAGTGCTCATGTTTACACGGTGCATTCGCTGATCTTGTGCGGCTACTTGTTTTTTTTAACCTCGGAGAGGATCACTATCAATTTAGATGCCATTTTCCACCGATGCTTTAAATACCAGTGGCCACTGATGGCATGGAATCAAAGCTCTTAATGCCTTTGGCTTCGCTTTTTGCAGTGAGCTCACCGCTGTAACAACCACGACTCCAACCGCTAACGCGTGAACACGTAAAGGCAAAAAGAAAAGTTGGCAACCACTCGCATACAGTAAAGTTTGTTTTTTGCCGCCTCAGCGAATTCTGATACTAAAAATAGATAAGAGTGTTTATTAAGTGGTTTGAAGGAAATAACATTGTGTCCATCAGGCTTTGGGGGCCTCAGAATAATAAGGTTTGTCGGAGCAAGGTAAACATTAGAGGCCAGCTCCACACGGTCACTGCGAGTGCATTTCACGCGTATCTTTAGGGGCTCGTCTGGAGAGTTCACAAGAAATTCGTAATAAAAGCCACATGCAACCACACTGCATTATGTAAGTGTCCATGCGAACGATTGTGGGACCTCATCCAGGTCTCCCTTATGGAAAGGTAATGATCCTCAATGGACTCTGGTCCGGTTAAAGAAGGCATACTGAATATCATGGCGAGGATAAAAATAGTGTTGGGCAGAGCTCAACTACATTGGTGGTTCTGGGCCAGTGGTGGAGATTCGACATTCTTATGGCAAGGGAACAGTCGATAAACGTACAAAAATAGACGATGTGTGTTTGTACATTAAACAGGGTGGGTAATAAGTCCCTGTGCATGAAAGCAATATGATTAACCTCGTGAAGATAAAGGGCATGGAAGACTTCCTTCTTAATACCGTATATACTGTCCACAGTACTTCTCAAAACTACAAATTCCAGGAGGAAGAAGGCAAAGAGTGGCATTCGTCTCAGAAGAGTAAAAAAATAATGTCAACTCAGATGGCTAGGACATATCGGATCGGGTTAGCGGTAGCCATCTCAGACCAGCCGAGAGCAACGTAGACTCAGATGGACAGGGGGATCTGTCGTAAGGAGAGAGGAACCACAGCTGACGGTAAAGGTGATGCACATGGGAGCACCAGGGTGGAGATGGAGAGGTAGGCCGAAGTGAGAGGCGCTTTCCAAGTGGTGAAACAGGACATGAAAGACGGTGGAGTGGATGTTGAGATGATAGCCCTGGACAGGAGTGGACAGAGAGGGGGGCCAGGATGGCAGACCTTACCACGTGAGTGGGGGAAAAATGCAAGCAAGAGGATTTTACAATTTTTCGGAATTTTCTACCTGTAGTTAAATGCAAATGCTGTGTAATTATGGAACATTCGCCATCATAATGACAACCCTGGCATAACCCACATGAATGGGAAAAAATGCGAGAAAGAGGATATTAGAAATTCAGATTATTATTTTTACCTGTCGTTAAATACAAATGCAGTATGAATATAGAACATTCACCATCACAATCACAACCCTGATATGAACCTGATGGCAGGTAATTAAGGCAACAGGCGGCCAATATGCACACGCACACGTAAATAATAATGCAGTAAAATCCATACATGGCCCAGCCAGTGGCCCACAAAGACAAAATTCGTACACGCAACGACATTTGCACAACAAATGCGTCAGATACGAGCCGGCCACTGTGTGTTAAAGTCCATTGTGTGCATTCCATTGTGTGCATGTCATTACCTGTGACATAGGCTGTGTCGGGTGGTGGCGGGTTTAACGACACATTTAAATTTACGCGATCTAACCCAAGAAAACCTCTATGACATAAAACATTAGTCGTTAAAGCCTACGTGTTAAATTGCTTAGTATACATAGTGTCATGTTGCAGTATGCATGTGCATTATAGTAAATGTTATGCATTATTGTACGTGTTGACTATACACACCAGTGTGTATGTTCTCGTATGTATACACGTGTGTGTGTGTGTTTATATTGTGTGTTTATACACACACACAATGCAATACACAATGAATGTATATTACAGCAATGCATTCATGTACGTATTCCAGGGAGGGATGTGCATGTGTGTGTGACACCACGTTTGCAACATCGTGCTATGGCTACACACGTGTTACGCGTGTTCATCATGTATCGCATCTTGTATTTAAGTTGATGTCTGTGCACCATACCTGTCAACCCCTTATCAGTGCCATACCTTATCACAGATCAATTAACACCTCATCGGACACCCCGTGCCCCTTATACATCTCAAGGTTCATCCTGCAAAGTGCCATCGCAAGGTAGAGACGCACAAATATAATTGTTTTGCCCGTATTGAAGTGGCTGTGTACGCCTTGTGGACCCGAAAACTCTCGTATGGGGTGACATGATGCACGTGTGTGCACATGTGTGTGCACATGCATGTTGTGTGTGACCTGTCACTTTGTGTCACCACTGCTTCCGGCCTCGTCTGTAATGCTGCATCATCATCATCACACGTGATAACAGTGTGCATGCCAAATACCTATGGGTTCATATAATACTGTGTATTATATGTACGCATGTATGATGTTTACATGTATGATGTTCTCATGTATGATGGATGTATCTGTGTGTGTGAGTGTGTTTCACCCTTTCTCCCAATCTCGTATCCATCAAACACGTGTTACTGTACCGGTGAACGCCTCAATAAAGCATTACATGTGGGGTAGCATGTGTGTGTACACGACATGTATGAGCTTGTAATGCGTGTGTGTGTTGTGTATCTGTGTGTGTTGTGTGTGGGGTGTCGGTATGTGTGGGTGTGGATGTGTGTTGTTGTGTGTTGTGTGTGTCGGTGTCTGTGCTGTGTTTCGGTGTCTGTGTCATTGTGTGTGTGGGGTTCGGTCGCTGTGCTGTGGTGTGTGTGTGCTGTATGTGGTGTGTCTGTGTGTCAGTGTCTGTGTGTCGGTGTCTCTGTGTCGGTGTGTGTGTGTCGGTGTGTGTGTGGATGTGTGTGTGGATGTGTGCCGGTGTCTGTGTCATTGTGTGTGTGGTGTGTCGGTCGCTGTGCTGTGTGTGCTGTCTGTGGTGTGTGTATGTGGTGTATGTGTGCTGTGTGTGTGCTGTCTGTAGTGTGTGTGTGTGTGCTGTGTGTTTGCTGTGTGTGTCACTGTATGTGCTGTCTGTGGTGTGTGAATGTGTGCTGTATGTGGTGTGTGTGTGCTGTGCTGTAGTCTGTGCTGTGTGTGTGCTGTCTGTGTGCTCTGTGTGTGCTGTCTGTGTGCTCTGTGTGTGTGTGCTGTCTGTGTGCTGTGTGTGTGTGGTGTGTGTGTGTGCTGTCTGTGTGCTGTGTGTGTGCTGTGTGTGTGCTGTATGTGGTGTATGTGCTGGGTGTGGTGTGTGTGGTGTGTGTGGTGTGTGTGTGCTGTCTGTGTGCAGTGTGTGTGTGCAGTGTGTGTGCTGTGTGTGCACTGTATGTGCTGTCTGTGGTGTGTGGATGTGTGCTGTGTGTGCTGTATGTGGTGTGTGTGCTGTGTGTGTGCTGTGTATGCTGTGTGTGCTGTGTGTATGTGCTGTGTGTGTGTGCTGTCTGTGTGCTGTGTGTGTGCTGTATCGGCGTCACCTTTGCTGCCGGCCTCGTCGTATTCCACAACGACAAAGTAGTCTGCGAGTCTCGCCATGAGCTCCCCGTGGGCTCTCTCGCTCCTCCTCCTCGTCTCTCTCCTCCTCCTCGTCCTCTTCGTCCTCCTCGTCGTCGTCGTCGTCTCTCTCTCTCCTCGTCGCGGGGCTCATCGCCCAGCCGGCGAGGAGGAGGAGGAGAAAGGAGAGGACGAGGCGGAGGCGGCGGCGGCGAGCGGTGGAGGAGGCTGAGAGGGGAGCGGAGCGGACATGGCGAGGGATGGGGGTGGGGGGGGCGAAGGATGGGGCGAGGGATGGGGGGGGATGGAGGGGGAGGATCGGGGGGGGGATGGAGGGGGGGGATGGAGGGGGGGAGGGGGATGGAGGGGGATGGGGGGGGCTAGGGATGTGGGGGGCGAGGGATGGGGGGGGGTTGGGGGGTGCGAGGGATGGGGGGGTTGGGGGGGGCTAGGGATGTGGGGGGGGGCGAGAGATGGGGGGGGCGAGGGTTGGGGGGGGCGAGGGATAGGGGGGGTTGGGGGGGGGATGGAGGGGGGGGGATGAGGGGGGATGGAGGGGGGGGGATGGGGGGGGCGAGGGATGGGGGGGTTTGGGGGGGCTAGGGATGTGGGGGGGGGGGCGAGGGATGGGGGGGGCGAGGGTTGGGGGGGGGGCGAGGGATAGGGGGGGTAGGGGGGGGTGCCTCCAGTGGCCGCCACGCAAAGCCAAAGGTCCCCCGTGTAGCCCACCGCAGCGCTGTTTGGGGGCAAGTGCAGTTCGGACGGAGCCGATTGCAGCTGTAGCTTTAAGATCAGCATCACGCATCAGCGAAGGAGGGTGGGGATGGGGGTGGCCAACACCACGCACGGCCGCCTTTGTCTTCCCGGTGCTGGTACTCTTTTAAGGATGAGTCCATACCTGGTCAGTGCCCCTACATTATTACAGACCATTTCAGACCTTATTGGTCACCCCGTGCCCCCTTATACATCTCAAAAATTAATCCTGCAAAGTCCCATGGCGAGGGAGAAACACAAAGAAATAGACAATCACCACTACTACAATCACCACTCGCTTTATTACAGAACAATTCAGATCTTCATCCTGCAAAGTCCCATGGCAAGGGAGAAACACAAACAAATAGACAACATTTATTAAAACGGCTGTACGCCTCCTGAACCTGAAAACTTAATTTCCCAGTGGTACAAGAATACGGGCTAAACCGTATGGGTTGACATCTGTGTGTAAGTCGGCCGAGGGAGGACCCAGAACCGGTTCAGATATTCGCTACTGATGTTGGTCGTGGGTGGTGAATAGAACTCGGGTAGCCCGGTTTTGCAGGGCGATGCGCAACCACTGCGCCACCGCTCCCCGTGAATACTCACAAAGCCAAAGAGCCCCCCTGTAGCCTGAACAGACTGTTGGGGCAAGTGCTGTTAGCGGGCACCTATGTGAAGGCCGGCACGGCACACGAGGTGGTGGGTGGCAGGCACCACGCCCGACCGCCGTTGTCTCCCCAGTGGCGATGTTTACTACACACCGCACCAGCTACTCATTTGAGGCTGAGTCGACTTAGAGGGAGGACCCTGGACTGATTCAGATCACCGTCACCGGTGTTGGCCGTGAACGGGAATCGAACTCGGGTCGCCGGGTTCGTAGTGCACCATGATACCCGTTGCATGACCGCTCAACACGCGAGGCTTTAAATTTCGTTGGAGCATTCCCAGGGCAGAGCTCAGGGAAATGCAGGGTGCTTCAAAAAAACTGTTAACACTTCTGAAAATTTGCAACAATGCCACAAGAAATGTGCCTCCTCCGGGCTCTGGAGACCACCTGGAGAAGATCCCAGGCACGCGTTGACAATGATGGCGAACACCTGGAGGCTCTGTGACTTTTTGAAGCTTTTAAAATACATTTGTTATCACGTTACAGTGTATTATCCGTTCTTTTTCCATTAAAACGATAGTCGTATAAAAAAAGTGTTAACATGTTTTTGAAGCACGCTGTATTTCTACCCCTCCTCTTCTGTCTAGAGTGGGGGGCGGGGGAGGGACGGATGTTCGGAGATTTTGTAGGTCCTAGATAATAGTACCGTACATTATTATAAAGAGGGGTTTTTGTTGTTGTTCTTTTAACATGTTTATTTTTGTATTATTATCTTGTTGGGGCATTTATATTTTAAACAATTGTTTTAGAAAACACAACTGGAAAATGTGATCCATCATGTCTCACCGTAAAGGAGCTATGCATAGAGTTTATGCGTGTACAAGTCTTGTTAAGATGATGGCAATGAATCATATATTGGCGAATGTCCCATTTTTTAGGCCAATATCTGACAAAAACGACCCAATGTCTCTCTCTATCGTAATGATGACATGTTTCGGCTATTTCGTAAAAAAAAAAGTGAACCAGGCTTCTTCAGAAACGGAGTGGAATGTCAATACAGTTGATAATCCAGTCATGGAAGATTGTCTTCTGACAATAACAACGATTTCTGGGACTGTTGACATTTCATGTTCCACACGGGTGCCTAGACTTTTGGCCATCAACCAGGAACGACCTTATGCACAGTCATACTCTCTGTGGCTATTACAAATACAATTATTAAAATATTCTCACCAAGTTTGTAACATTCGGTCCATCATTTTTCAGAACATTAGTCCCATCCACTAGGAAAAAATAGAGTTCATCCCTCTGTTGGGCAAAATGGTGGTCTCCGTTTTATTGGAAAGTAAATAAATTCTACAGTACTGACAAAGCTCACCTATAGGTGTGTGTAATTACAGAGAGGGCTCTTTGAATATAGTAGGAACATGACTACTCTTTTGTGATATTTGCATGTTTATTTTGTAACCGTATGTATGTTGAACTTCTTTCGCCCTTGTATACAGCAAATCATATATTAGCCACTGTGGAGATGATGTGATGCATCACGTCAGCTCATGAGCAAGACCGATTGTGGCATCACAGAACCGTGAGGATGGTGATGGCGCACAGTGAGGAAGCCTTTAACCTGAAGTGTATAGAGATCATGGCTGATGCTGATGATACAATTGTTTGTCTGTATCCTAGTTTATAATGTGAAATTAGGAGGCATCATCACAAGGTATTATCACACAAATAAAATTGCAGAATTAAATCAAACGAAACGGGAGAAATTAGGCGACTACAAGCCCTGAATTGTGGTGGCTGCAATTCATCATGCCCGATATTAATGCATTTGTCAATCAACCCCATTCTCATCACGCTTGGCTTCCATTGACTTGGACGTGTATCCACAGTCAAAGTATCACTTGTGGGGGAAGTAATAGCTGAGTGATAATTAATTGATCACGTGTGTAGTAAACAAGCGGGTGAGAAGCACAACACATCACGTGCATTGTACCTCAATGGAACATGAACATAAAGAAAACAGCTCCATATCAGAACAAATATTTTTCAACCCACCGTGGTATGTACAGTATGTGGGGTGTGTATCTTTACAGATATGTTAATGCCCACTTACCCTCTACACCAATTTAAGCAGTGGACTGCAGATGTTTAAATCCTTTCACCAAATACCAATATTTCTGTTTCAAAAATTTACCCGGATAGTTTCAATTCCGTTAGCAATCCACTGCTGGATGAGACCTTCCCCTGCTGTGCCAGTCATGGGTGTTGTTTATCCATATTTCACCACAATAGTCACTGCAGATGGTAGAGTACTGGGTCAGATATCACTTACCAGTGATGTTAGCCATGATCAGGAATCACACTCATGTCACCAAGTTTATAAAGCGGTGTGCTAACCGCTGTAACCGCCCCCTCGGATTACAATTGGCCTAAAATGAGTACCTCGTGTTTTGCACCATTAGCGGTGGGTAGACAAAAGCAACCAGATGCTGACATTATGATTCCTCACAGCATATTCCCCAAAAGTCTGCATGGCCTTAACAAGATATTTGTCAGCATCTGCGGGGTTCCGTGTGCCTCTGTGCTGCTCTGTGTGTGGCCGTACCAGTCGCTGTTGCTTCTGGAGGCACTCAAGAGGCTTGGGTTTCTGTCCCGTGGCTCCCGCAGATGGGGATTTGGCCAGGGGACATAATCACAGCCTTCCCCCTCAGGGTCTCCAGTGCACATTCGACTTGTCCTACATGGCTTTATTGGCAAGCCTACATTTCGAGCTCGTCAGGCAGGCGAGGCTGCGGTTGGCCGGACTACATGGCCCGGATTATGTGGCCAGCGTGCCCCGCTATCACATGCCACAGCAGCTGTCACTTCTGGGGACCAAGCATCTACTGGCACAGAGCTGGGGTGGAGCGACGCACCAAAATCCGTGATGCACGTGGACGTGCCAATACCATTGCAGAATGACCATTTTAATTTATGCAATCTCCATGCTGGAGGTAGTGGTGGAGATGGGGTATGTGTATGCTGAAGGCGATGGTTATAGTGATGGTCGTGATGATGGAATTATGGCGGTGTTGATGGCGGTAGTTATGATGTAATGGTACCGGTGATGATGGTAGTGTTCATGACTGTGGTAATGGTGGTGGCCGTGGTGATGGTAGAGTTGGAGTGGTGACGGTGCTGTTTGTGTTATTGATTGTGATGTTGACGGTGATGATGGTGGCGGTTGAGAAACTGTTGTCACAACTGCGTTGTTCGTGCCCTGGCAGAATAGAGATATTTTACAGGAAGCCTTGCAACAGACGGTCAGGACCGCCAGTGTCAGGATCGGCATCTGTGGAGGAAGCTGAAAAATGATGCCGCTGGGCAGCTGGTGGTGGCTCCCCTCCACCAACAACAGGAGGCAGAGCGGCAACACTCGCAACAGCAAGCAAATGGCGAAAGTAGAGGTGACAGGAAATGTATTTGGCACCAATAACTGTCGCCTGCAAAGCAATGTCTACTTCTGTCCCATGATGTCCTGTCACAGTGTGCTTTCACCGGATACGATGGTGACATCACCGAGACCATGGCCAATAAAGATCAAACGACCGCTGCACTCTTCTGAGACTTTGGCGGTGCCCATCTCTTTCAGTGGTCTTGGGTCAGAGGTCAAAGCTCCACATTCCTCTGGCGGGGATCGGTCTATCCGCAGAATAGACCCACTGTTGACTTCTTGAAGGCACTGAATCATGACCAGGTGGTGCTCATTTTCCTGTGGCTTTACCCACTCTAATTAGTATGCTCAGGTTTATACAATGGGATGCTGCTGTGGGGTAATGACTGGACTTGCAATCCAGAGGTCAATCTTTCAGGGCAGCAGTGGTAACAATGGTGCAAGTTTGAACTCCCCTCCTCCACCTCTGTCCACCTAGCAAAATAAAAGAGTACAGCACAATCAATCGATCGGTAGGTTCCCTGTGGTGGGATAAAGTGTGGGTGCTCCCAAGATGTCTCGCCAGTATAGAAGAGTTGGCCAACATACTCTCTAGAGGGGCTTTCTAGAGCTTCCTGTAGCACAGGCCCCTTTCGCTAGCAGTGGCTTGAACAAGCAATTGAAGGGCTGCACCTTTATCTTTTTACCATTTATTCTCAGATCTCCCTTGCAAACGAGGTCATTAACCTCAACGGGATTGCTACTGGTCACATGGATGACGCGCGTAAGTGAATGGTTAACAATGCAAACGATTGTCATGTGACCACATACAGTGACTTGCCTATATTAGCATAGCATAAGTCGTGCGGTGAAGTATGGTCAATAACCCCCATGGTCCTCGACGGCGTGACGAGGCCCTAATCCAGCAGTGGAGTGACAAAATTGAGGTGCGTGACCATGTACGGTAATTTTCATGCACATTTCTGTGCATGCACCACAGTTACATTTAACTGGATTATGTAGAAAATGGTCAGGCATCTTTGCAAAAAGATCTCATTTCCTTTTTGAGTTCCTCATTAAACATTGGGTTTTGGTCCACATTAAGGGAACAAAAACCGCCTTGCATTTAATTGTAAAATAGACCAACGCATCAACAAGTACACCATGCAATTCAGCTGTCGGCTTTTAAAAAAGAATAAAACCCAACACATTCGTCAACAGCATGAATGCACACACACACACATACTTGCCGTTTATGGTAAATTAACATGTATTTAATAATAATGACTTGCCTCTGACCTACTAAACCGGGAGGTGCCCAATCTCAGCATCTAAGCTTGGTTGACCCCGGATAGTGCTTGAATGGGGGTGACCTCCACGCATGCCAAGTTGTCATCGGCAGCTGCGAGGCAGTGCTACATCGTGGTCAGCAGGGGTCAGAGTCCTGCGAAATGTATTGTATTGTACTTCTGTGCTCCCCACCTTCACCAACCCCCCAAAACAAGGTGAATCATGACCAATTAACCCCCGTGACCTGCACGGTGTGGGGAGGCCATCATCCAGCGGTGGATTTACAAAAGGGCATATCCAGTTACCCAGCTTGTTTTGGTGACAACAGACCGCAGCCACGAACAACAGCGTTAGTGTTGGGGTGGACAGGAGCCCAGTCAGCAGCCAGCCAGGAAACTCGAGGCGTAGATTATTTCAAATAGGCGTATGCTAATTAATTAACGACTTTTGGTCAAATTTCGATTTAAAGCTTTCGTGACTGCAGGGATTCATATTCTTGGTTCTTTCGGTAAAGTCACGTAGAATGGAAATAATAAAATAATACAAATAATACAAATAAAACATAATAAAATAATTCTCACGACGTTTCGGCCACAACGCAAGTAGCCGTCCTCAGGTGGAGAACAGGTTATGTTATGAAGAAAGGCTATTGCCAAAAGCTTATATTTAAGCGACTAATTTGAAAATAATGAAACAATTTACAGCTGCACGATGGCCCCCTCACGTCACGTGTCAGTCACGGGGGTTGTTTGACCATACTTCACCACGCTGGTCAGTGCGGGTTGGTGAAGGTGGTGCCCAGGACCAGTTACAGATATTGCTCGCCACCAATGTTCGCCTTTGTCGGGAATCGAACTCAAGCCACTGCGCAGTGCGCATCGACCACCGCGCCACCAAAACCATCGAACGTTCCACTCTCCAAACGTTTCCTATGAACTTCAAATCTAGATGATTTCCTATGAACTCAGCAAACGCGTGCACTGCGCCCGCGTTCAGGTGCACGCAACGCATGCGTGCATGCATCGCTCGGGCTTCAGCTAAAGGCAGGGGGGGGATTTCGTTTTTTTTTTCAATGTTTAATTTCCGTGCCCTCTCCGAGCACACCTCACGCGCGCGGACTCGAGAGTGAGAGGCCCTTCTTCGATCTAGATTTGAAGAAGGCCCTTCTTCGTTCCACATCGCCGCACGTCGCAGGAGCTGCGCGCACTCGGCGAACGAGCCATCGAATGAAGACGGCGGTCACCGCATCGCGCGCTATCAGATGCGCTCCCACGGCCGTCTGGAACGCTCTTCCTGCCGATGTTAGGAAGCCACTGGAGCTGTGCACTTTTAAATCATCCGGATTGACAACTCGTTTCTTTAGAACTGCTTGTTGTGTTTAGTTTGTTGTCCTTCCCCCCGCACCTCCGATTAGCACGGTTGGCTGCGTAGGATGCGACTTAAGTTTAACGTATTGTACGTACAATCGTGCACTCGATATTTCATTCGAGGATGGACGACACTGGCAGCCACGTGAAAGTGTCGCCTGCTAACACGAACCCGGCGTGCGTGGCCGGGATAATCATCTTCGATGGCATCCCAGAGCCAGCAGCACGAGTGTCAGTTACTCCTTTAGGACAGCTCCTGATGGTATATGGCAGTTGTTATAAGGGGCCGTCCATAAATGACGTCACGCGATTTTTGATGATTTTTGACCCCCCCCCTTCGTCACACGACGTCACAAAAAGTCAGACCCCGCCTCAAATATGACGTCACAAGCTCTGCCCCCCCCCCCCCAAAAAAAAATTAAACATGCTTCAAATCGCTTTAAACTATTGTCATTGTAGTGCGTATTTAATGTGGCGCTATTTAATTAAGTAGAACGTGTTGTCTATCTATATATATAAAATCGCAAATCTGTCTGTCTGTCTGTGTGTGTGTCTGTGTGTCGCCGGACCATACGCAGTTTCATTGGACGGCGGTTGCCCCTGGCAACGGGTAGCGACGCATTCGCTGCCGGGTGGACGCCATTTTTAATTCCCGTTAAAAACATGCGCACGCATTTGTGGTATAAACTCGATATACCCAGCGTTGCCCGGGGGGAAAATACATTTAAAATCTTATGAAAACTTTCAAACATTACATACCAATGAAAAAACAACTGTGTAATTACTTTTAAACCCGACGCGCCAAGAATCGATTCTCTGAATCGCGCAAAGGAATCGAAGGTTGTAGATTCCTTTACATTCGGACGATTCCCGTTTACTATAAGTTGCCTAAAGTCGATATAAACTGCTACGGACGGGAAATATCCGGCGTTGACCGGGGCAAAAATGTAATTAAAAACTCCTGAAAAAATTAAAAAACAATGAAAATGAAACTCTATCATTCAAAATGTAAACCCCCAACATGCCAGGAATCGATTCTTTGAATCGCACAAAGGACTAATCGAAGGTTGAAAATTACTTTAGGATCGCGCTTCCTGTTTAATATAAGTTGCTTATAGAGTTGATATAAACTGCTACGAATGGGAAATATCCGGCGTTGACTGGGGCAAAAATATAATGGTGAGGGCGGTTGTGAGTGGCGATTGTGAGTGGTGATTAGTGAGTGGTGAGGGGAGGTTGAGTGGTGACGGTGAGTGGTGAGGGTGAGTGTTGAGGGTGAGTGTTGAGGCTGAGTGGTGAGTGGTGATTGGTGAGGGTGTGATTGGTGAGGATGAGTGGTGAGGGAGAGTGGTGAGGGAGAGTGGTCAGGGTGAATGGTGAGGGTGAGTGGTGAGGGTGAGTGTTGAGGGTGAGTGGTGATTGGTGAGGGTGTGATTGGTGAGGATGAGTGGTGAGGGAGAGTGGTGAGGGAGAGTGGTGAGGGAGAGTGGTGAGGGTCAATGGTGAGGGTGAGTGGTGAGTGGTGAGGGTGAGTGTTGAGGGTGAGTGGTGATTGGTGATTGGTGAAGCTGTGATTCGTGAGGATGAGTGGTGAGGGAGAGTGGTGAGGGAGAGTGGTGAGGGTGAATGGTGAGGGTGAGTGGTGAGGGTGAGTGTTGAGGGTGAGTGGTGAGGGTGAGTGTTGAGGGTGTGATTGGCAGAGGTGTGGACTCGAGTCATGTGACTTGGACTCGAGTCAGACTCGAGTCATGAATTTGATGACTTGCGACTCGACTTGGACTTGCATAACAATGACTTTGTCCCACCTCTGGTGATTGGTGAGGATGAGTGGTGAGGGAGAGTGGTGAGGGACAGTGGTGAGGGAGAGTGGTGAGTGGTGAGTGTTGAGGGTGAGTGGTGAGTGGTGATTGGTGAGCGTGTCATTGGTGAGGATGAGTGGTGAGGGAGAGTGGTGAGGGAGAGTGGTGAGGGAGAGTGGTGAGTGGTGAGGGTGAGTGTTGAGGGTGAGTGGTGAGTGGTGATTGGTGAGCGTGTCATTGGTGAGGATGAGTGGTGAGGGAGAGTGGTGAGGGAGAGTGGTGAGGGAGAGTGGTGAGTGGTGAGGGTGAGTGTTGAGGGTGAGTGGTGATTGGTGAGCGTGTCATTGGTGAGGATGAGTGGTGAGGGAGAGTGGTGAGGGAGAGTGGTGAGGGAGAGTGGTGAGTGGTGAGGGTGAGTGTTGAGGGTGAGTGGTGAGCGCGTGTATGTGTACCTATGGACGGGGGGCGCGTGTGTGGGGCGAGCGGTAGTGTAGTGGTTAGTGCGCTGCGCTATGAACTCGGCGACCCGAGTTCGATTCCCACTTACTACCACCACCTGTGACGATCATTTGAACCGGTCCTGGGCCTCCCCTAGGTCGACTCAGCCTCAAACGAGTAACCGTGGTGTGAACATCGCCACTGGGGAGACAAAGACGGCCGGGCGTCGAGAATCCAAGTCCCGGGCGAAGCCGGGTAGTAAAGCTAGTATTTATTTAAAGTTGCGCATTTTGATGTGACGTCACATATCTCACCCCCCCCCCTCTCGTCACACATCGTCACAAATGTCTGAACCCCCCCCCTGGTGCGTGACGTCATTTATGGACGGCCCCTAACGCAACAACCCCAACGATTTGTGACCCCTGCAGCTGCAGTATCGTGCTCCAATGCACACGCTCAAATACGGCGCGCCCGATTCTGCCACTCTACAGCTGGACGTGAAGGAGAGTTGACCATACTTCACCACGCTGGGCAGTGTGGGGTTCTGAAGGTGGTGGGGTGGGTGCAGAACAGTAACACATTTTCTCTGCACTGCCCTCTACTGCCCACAACGCCTATTACACATGTACTGGATTAGGGGCCGTCCATATTTGACGTGATGATTGTATGCCAAGCTTGCAAATCGGAGGGGGAAGGACAACAAACCAAACACATCTTTTCGTTTATACATAGGAGGGGAAAACCTTACACCCCAACCCACCCACCCCCACCTCCCGCCCTCCCTTCTACATTGGTCACGGCTCAGAATCTTTATTTTATTTTCTCACAGATGTCCAGCAGACAGCCGTCAGTCTCCACCCCCAGGTCTCCCAACTCCCTCGGTCGCGCATGCGCAGCTGCCTCGGTGTGCCGCAAAGTTTTCCAGCAAGCTGGAAGGTTGTAGAATGAAAACAGGTACACATTCCTGCGGAGGGAGCTGGTAGGAACGTTGGGTTGCTCGGTCAATGGCCAGGGTCAACGGCGGCGTGGTGTATTCCGCAAATATGCCCGACTGTGAGGGCGGGCACAAGCCGGCGTGAGTAGGTTAAACGTTGAGTTTTACAAGGGCACCACGGGGTGACCAGTCCCTCCCCACACAGCCCCACCCCTCCCACCCCCCACCCACCCAGCCAGCCCTACCCATCCCACCCAGCCCCTCCCCACCCTCCCCACCCAGCCCCTCCCCACCCTCCCCTCCCCACCCAGCCCCACCCTCCACCCCCAGCCCCTCCCTACACGACGGACGGACACAATAATCCCCTGTGGGCTGATGTAACCAGGAGGTTCCTACCAATATAAAGGCACTGCAATCGAGACATCTAGAGCTCAGTCAGACCAAACACGACTCAAAAGTCCCACCTCACCGGTGCTGTTATTAATTGTTGCGATAAAATCAGCACGAATGCACCGAATATCATCAGATCCCACACAATATCATCAGATCCCAGAAGCTAAGCATGGTTGAGCCTGGTTAGTACTTGAGATGGGAGACTGCATGGCCATATCAGGGTTGTAAAGTGACCTGCAAATGGCAGTACATCAAGTAATCCCTCAGACCATCTGCGTGGAGCTTTTGAGTGTTATCTCCTTGCATACGTGCGTATCTTTCTCTCTCCTACCAAACACTGGCCAAACATGCCAATTCAGGACCCTCCCCAAAAAAGTCTTAAGGGTCAATGATGCAGTCCTGGTTATATTATATATGTATATAAACATAAAGGATTTTATTATTATTATATGGTTGGCTCATGTAGCTAATGGCTATCCCTGGCATTGCCTGGCAATTTTGGAATCAATATGATTCATAATTGGCTGTATCACAAGCTAAAGCCCAACATGGCAATGCTTTCTTGCGTTACATCGATCGCAAGACATTTCGTAATCCATTATAAGAAGCACTCAGCTCACCAATTGGGAGGTCTCAAGTTCAAATCCCAGTCAGGGGTCACAAACAGCCCATACTCTCTAAATGAAATGAGAACTGCTCTGTGAGAAATTAACGATTGATGTCACGTGGACAGACTGGCCCATATCATAGGAACGTGGAATGTTTACCACTGGCTAAAAGGACAGCAACACCTGAGGTGAGTGACACTCATGCTGGGTTGGCATGACAAGTCTCAATGTTTCAAATGTGGCTGTTGCCCATGCACTTCTGTGGCCTCTAAGTGGCATTTGTGTTTGTTTATGCAGGAGGGCACATTTTCTTATTCCAAACCGGCCCCAATTACCTTCCCATGAAAACACCATCGCCTTTGCCAGCGTACACACTCCCAAAGAGCGTTATGGAAATCCGAGCTGAATAAATGCAAGCGTATGCCTGCTTCGACCAATTCTCACGTCACTTTGTTAATAATGCATCGCTGTGTACTCGACTGATGTTTAGCGCTGTCAGAATAATTCACCTTCTATGCTGTAATATGCCCAAACAAATACACAATGTTCTGGTTATACATTGAAAAAACGAGGGACAAACACGGGATTGATCACACGCTGCCTCGTCGGCTAAAATGTTACAAGTAAACGGAAGGTCACGGTGCTTCCCTGATTAATTAATAGATGGGGTAGAACTATTGCCGATATCTCTATTGGAAGCCCTGAGCAAGTGGTGGAAATACCACATTTCTATGGTGGGTTTTCACACGAAATATAATCACACAGTTATTTTATAAATATATTGTACTAGCAGCAGCCTGTACATCCTTTGCGTGTGACAGCCTGCCTGTCCGTGCTTTCCTCCCTTCGGATGTGACCGTTCTTTTGGGCGTGACCATTACAGGGGATAGGATACTCAGAGACAAGCAGTAGATAACGCGCGTCCAGCCAGCAAAACTTTAAACAATATTTCATGTAGTACGATAACCTCTTTCAAGCCCTCTGGCTAGCGTGAAAGACGAGGCTAAATACTGTTTTCTAGATCTCCCAAACGCAGAGGCCCTTTAAACAGCAGTGACATGAGCAAGTAGTTGCAGGCTTGCACCATTCCACCTTATACACTGCATACAACGTTTTGATTGGCACTGTTAGTGTTTACACCCAATGTCACCTGTATTTTTTCTGCAAACAATGTTTGTTCCCAAGTTTTCCCCGGATAAATTTAACTTAATTGACTTGCGCTATTAAATTTAATCGGCTGTCACGCGATGGAATAATGCAAATGAACTGCACAACATCAAGTTTGGAAGTCATTTCGGTGTTTTTGAGCCCCGTGTCTCACGTCGAGTTTCATTCGAGGCCAAACACCTGGTGAGGGCCAGTCTCTGTCAGAGGAGGCACGACCGCTCTTCGTGTGGGACTCTGGCCACACGATAATAAGCAACTTCGTTGAGCTATCATGTGTGGCCAGGTGGCTTCTTAAAAAGAAGCTACTAGCTCAGTGGACGTAACCTGGTAACATTAAACATAATTGAGTTGTATTTGTATATATATGTGTGTGTGCTTTAAGTGATTGGTTTACCTTTCCTATACTTTACACTCCTATCGTGTTTTTGTTTGTTGTAACCTTTCTGACCTGCCCCTACTGAACATCTGTGAACAAAAAATGATTTATCGCTCATGGGATTCCTCCCGTCATACGTACATATTCTGATACATATTATTTTTGAAGGCAAGCTTCAATGTTGTGACAAAACGGCAGTGCGTGTGGTTCCCATGCGCTGGCTCTGTTATGCCCCTCGGGCTTCGGGGGAGTGGGGGTGGACTTCTCTCGCTGCTAAGTGAAGGTGTTGGATTGGCATCGTTCATTTCCCGCGAGCTACGCGGTTGCCTCAATGGGCCCCTTCTGTTTGAGCGGCGTTTGTTTTGACGACCGCCCAACATACAAAAAAAACGGGGGGGGGGGGGGCGGCTTTCAAGAGAGAAAAAAAAATCAAAATCTTTTAACTTTTTTGTATTAACGTCATTCCCAAAGTGGGCGTGAGCAGCGTCCATCCACCACACCCGATCCCATTGACCGCTTACAGCCTCTGCCGCCCCCCCCCCCACCTGGGCCCCCCAAAAACACCCACCCTCCCACCCTAAAAGGTGAAGCAGTTGCATACATAAGGTGCACAGGTGGAGCAGTAATCCCTGTTGGAGCACCCTCAGCTTGTGCAGTGGTGGTGCTTAGATTGTCAATAGTCATTTACCTTTTCCTTGAAACCAAATCTTCCCGCAAGCTTTTCTTCAAAGGTACGTAGACGCATGGCTGCTTGCATTACATTGCCATTTAAATAAGCTAAACTAAGTGTACGTGCGTTGCATTTTCACATGTCGCAAAGAGCTTTATTCGTAGCAGTGTTAGTACGTGATTATGTGTGCCTGATATTGATATCCAAGAACGAAGCTCTTTTAAAAATGTTTCGCAGTTGTGCTGTATATGTTTGGATAGTATATTGGAGTTACCGACCCCTGCCATAATAACATGGAATTTCTGCAATTGGCTCAGGACCACCAACTGATATGAGCACCAACCTCTTGCTCATTTGAACATGGAGGCAATTTGTCTCTTGCTCCAAAGTATTTCATTATTCTATTTAAAATGTTTAAATTAGAGGTCGAATGTATAATTCGGTAGGTGCACTGCTGCGTGCAAAACTGACAGCTCTAGTAAATTATTCTGGCGATGCAGATGTCTGGTAGACTCAGGAGGCTGATAATGGTCAGGTCAGAGCACTGCGCTAGCACTATAAAAACTCAAAAATATATTATTATTTTACTAGGTAAGGCTCACTGAGCTGGATAGCTCTTTTTTAGAAGCGATCTGGCCACAATTGATATCTCAATGAAGTGGCATATCATGTGGATATTAATAACAGCCAAATACTCTAAACGCACGTTTCTAAATGTTGAGGGAAACGCAGGAGGAACTAGAGAAAAATCCACGCGACCACGGGGAAAACATGCAAACTCCAAATATACAGGCATCAGAGTCGCTAATGAGATATTCATTAGCATCTGGGTGTCAGCCACTCGTATTTAAACCAAGACTCTTAGTTGATGGTCTCAGCCCAGTCGCAAATGACTGGACACAAACACATGCATTATAGTGACAGTTTTCTTTAGTGCAAATTATGAAATTAACGAATTATAATAATGCACATCCCTTTGCCAATTCACTGGTAGACGAGGGCTTCCCAAATCAGTCGGAATTAGAATGTTGTTTTACCATACTTCACTACGCTAGTGAGTGCAGCATAGTTAAGAGTAGCGCCTGAGACCAGTTCAGATAATCACTTTCAAACTGATGTTAGCTGTGGCCAGGAATCTAACTCAAGGTCGCTTGGATTTATGGGACAGTGCACTAGCCACTGCTACTCGCAGCAAACTGTTCTGTAAACTTCTTTTTTTGCAAGACAGACATAGAGAGTGACTCGCTTGGTCATCTCCAGAGAAATTGTGCTCAGATAGGGCCTTAAAGCATGGGATGATTTTTGGTATTGCCAGGTATAATTTGAGGCTTTGCTGTCTGCATACCATTTTAGAAAACAGCATCGTCTGTGCTCTGCCATAGAAGTTGATACTTTATGTAATTTCTGAAATAACAAAAAACAGCAACACATCACAATGAAGGAATTTATTTGTATATAAATAGGCGCTAAATGTTATGACGGCTTTTGCATGCCCAAATACAGGAGCACAATTAATTTATTCCATCATTGGCGCGGGGCTTAGGATTGCAAGTCTGTCGCATGCACTTGTGAATATTAATGCGCGTTCCGAGTTATCGATGTGACAATCTAAAGCCTTTAGATTGCCACATATCAAAATATGCAGTTTCTGCTATGGCATAAAAAAAGAGATGCATCTTCATACAAAAAAAAACGGGCGTGGATAATAGGATTGCTCTCGGAGCTTAATAGGATCGTTATTGGAGTTTAATAGGATCTGTATTAGGGTTGAATAAGAATTGTATTCAAAATACAAATTACATCGCTGTATAAAATCGGCTCGTGTGAAGGAGCTCGATGGAATGTTTCATCGGAAGATCCTGAGAATTGGCGACGGCCTAGGTATAGGAAGTCTTCAACCATGAGTGGATAGAACCTGGCTGGTGATCAAGATCGATGTGTAATCAAAGAGTATAATCAATGTCAAAGTGTCGCCCTGCTCAGATGAAAGGTGCTCATACCCGTGGTGCGATTCTGTGATCATGGATTTCGTTACGATGCATGTGACGGCACCTGGGCGTACTGGTGGCCCCACTAAATCCATCATCACAGAATCACACCACGGATATGAGCGGCGGAAAACATTCATCTGAGCAGGGAGACACCTTGACTTTGACAATACATTGCGGATTCGTGTAGGTTAGAAATGTGACCGCATTACCGTGCACGAGGGGTGTGTCAAGCTTCCTGACCATTATAGCCACGTTGCTCAGAGCCGCACGTGTGTGCGCGTGTGTGTGTGCGCGTGTGTGTGTATGCGTGCGTGTGTGTGCGTGCGTGTGTGGGTGTGCGTGTGTGGGGGAGCGGTAATGTAGCGGTGAGCGCGCTGCGCTATGAACCCGGCGACCCGGGTTCGATTGCCGCTAACGGCCAACGCCCTGTGACAATTATCTGAACCGGTCATGGGCCTCCCCTAGGTCGACTCAGCCTAAAATGAGAACCTTGTGCGGTGTGTAAACATAGCTACTGGGGAGACAAAGGCGGTCGGGCGTGGTGCTGGCCACCCACCCCCTCGTGTACCGTTCCGGCCTTCATAGGTGCTCGCTAACAGCACTTGCCCCTAAAGTATGTTAAGCCTATACGGGGGATCGTTGTCTTTGTGTGTGACGCGGGGCGACTCGCAGCTTTGGCTGCGGAAGATTTGAAATTTTAGAAATCTGCGGCAGCGCCCTGAGCGCGTGTGCTCGCTTCTTCCCCGGCTGCGCAAGCCAAAGCACGAGTGCCCAGACCGCTCCTGCTTCCGCGGGGTTTTATTGTTTAAATTTGTAAATGAAATGTTATATATATGGTCTGCGTCTTCATAAAGCCAAACTTTAACTGCCTGGGAGCTATGCGCATGCCACGACTTGGCCATCCCTGCCAAATACCATATGCGTGCGTGTGATTGGGCAATAGCGCAGTTGCTAGAGCAACAGAGTTTCAAGAATGAGATTATGAGTTCAAACTCCGGTCAGGGTTCACTTAGTCCCATTATTACCATCATCGTCATGATTGTGGCCCTCATGGGACAGTAATGAGAGCACTGCTTGATAGCTATGTAGGAAGTCAACAGTTGCTGCTTTAAGAATAAACTGGTCTCTGCCATGGGAACGTGGAATTTCCACCACTGCCCAAGGATCACGAGCAGAGATGACCTCTGCCCAATACTAATTGAAGCACGGGGAAACCTTTTAAAACGTATTAATAGCCCTTGAGAGTAAACAAATGCAGTGGAACCTCTCTCATCCGTGACCCACGTACCGACGGTACTCCATCCTATTAATTATCCCCGAATCGATTTGCAAAAAGTCCTGTAATAAACATCTACCCGTGGATAGGAGTCACATGGAAGTGGTCTCACAGAGGTGCTAAATTCATCCCGTTACCCGTAACCCGTGATATGTCCATGAAACAGAGGACCGTGTACGGCGCCTGTAACGATATTACCACGATAACAAGACAAATGTGCTCGGCGTTCTCACCCGAGTTAGATTCCCGGCCACAATATTCGAACCAGTCAGAATGTACCCCCCCCCTTCACCAATCTGCGCCGACCGGCATGGTGAAGTATGGTCAAACAACCCCCATGGCCAACATGATGTGGGGAGGCCTTCACGGACAAACGCCTGCATGCATTATTATTATTATTGTTGAACGTGGCTATAAACTGTTGTTGTTGTTGTTGATTCATCTTGACTGAAAGCTTTCGTGAATGCAGGAATTCATATTCTTTGGGTCTTTCGATAAAGTCACGTAGAATTTTTTTTTTTTTACAAAAAACTATGACGTTTCGATCGTAACACAGGCAATCGTTGCTTGTGTTGCGATCGAAACATAATTGTTTGTAAATTTCTGTTGTTTCTACGTGACTTTACCGTTGTTGTTGTTGTTGGCGACGTTAGGTGCATCTTGCCCACAACCTGTCTAATTGGGGCTGTTGTTGCAGCCGACAGCGACATGCGGATGCTCCTGTGGTCGATGTTCCTGTGTGCGTGGTTCTTCATTTGGGCACTGGAGGCCGAGACGGAGGCAAAGCAGCTGCACAGGTGAGCACACAAAGAGCACCCTCGCCAACCCCTGTACGATGGGGAATTGTATGTATATATTGAACTTCTTTCGCACCGTACGAAGCCAACCCTCAATCAGTCCAGCCCACTCAAACACGACCCCAAACCCCTCCAACAAGAGCCGAGTTGGGTCCTCCCTTTGCTCTTTCTGAAGTTGACCCCCACCTATAGAGATCAGTGAGCCAGCCCACTCCTCTGCCAACCGCGATCACGACGACTCAGGGAGCTCTTGCTCCATTGCCCCGTATCGTGACTCGAGAACGGGGGGGGGGGGGTAGACAGACACTCACAAAGATGTCAAACCATACGGTTTAGTCCGTTTTCTTGTACATGGAAATTTAGTTTTCAGGTCCATACGGTGTGCCGTTTCAATACGGGCCCATGTTTTTGTCTATTTGTTTGTGTTTCTCCCTTGTGATGGGACTTTGTTAGATGAACTGAGATTTATAAGGGCCACGGGTGACCAATAAGGTCTAAATTGGCCTGTAATAAGTTAGGCACTGGTAAGGGGTTAACAGGTTTGTTATTCTTAAACTGGGACTGTATCCTGCGGGACACGGGACAGTCGTCCCGGAACCAGGACTTTTATATATATATCGATATCTACACATCCAAAGCACGTGTAGATATCGATATATATATAAAATAAAGATGGACGAGGCTTACGAGACCACATGTTCACGTGGTTAGAACAAATTATGCTGCAGTTAGCGCCACGAACACGACTCGCCTAATCGTGATTGCCATGAGTACATTTTACGTCACCTCGGGGAGACGTGTGATTGATGGAGACGCGTCCTTTATTTAAGTATCTGACAACCTCTTGAGATTCATGATCGCTTCTCCATCGGAGACCATAATGTAGTGACAGTTACAATTTTTTTTTTTACAAATCTGCCGTCTTAAATGCCAGTAATGCATGTGCTTTTAAGTGTTTTTGTAAAAATCCCCATACTCGAACCAGTGTTGGGTAGGGTGATCCTGATTGGGAATTTCACATTACTATGGCAGGTGCCAGCCTTTCCAGAGAACGAGCAATGGTTGCCTTCTCACGAAGTGATTACTAATTTTTCTTGTTTCTTTCGGTAAAGTCACGTAGAAGGGAAATAATAAAATATTACAAATATTAAACAATAAAACATTCTCACAACGTTTCGACTGCAACACAAGCAATCATCATCACCTGAAGCAATCATCATCACCTGTGTTGCAGTCGAAACGTCGTGAGAATTTGTTATTGTTTTATATTTGTATTATTTTATGATTTCCCTTCTACGTGACTTTACCGAAAGAACCAAGAATATGAATCCCTGCAGTCACGAAAGCTTTAAATCAAAATTTGATTACTCATTGTTTTATCAACCCAGAGGCATCACGACGACGACGACTATGATGATGATCATGACGGACTTGGTTGATTTCCGAACTCAAAAGCATCCTCTTGTGAGTCTAGCAACACCCACCGAGCTGTCAAAGATATCTGAGCACGTCGAAAAAAAAGACAGTCGCCACATCTGGAGTGCAGCGTCTCTGGCGATAGCCGTTCAATCCACCCCAAGGGGGATTATACGGAAACATTGCAATGGCCTTGTGTTTGATTCTAACACCGCCAGAGCAAATCAGAATCTTTATTTATTCTGGAGGAATCGGATGCGCTGTGAAGCTCTTTTTCACAAATGTTCAGTTGTTTTCACAGATGTCCATTAAATCACCCAGAATGCATCTGATCTTGTCAAGACCTAGGATGCTAAGTGGGGTTGAGCCTCGGTAGTGCTTGTACGTACGTACGTTGAATTTCTTTTGCACCGTACGTAGCCAACCGTGCTAATCGGAGGTGCGGAGGAAGGACAACAAACTAAACACAAAAATTAGGTCTAAAAAATCTAGATTTAAAAGTTCATAGCTCCAGTAGCTTCCTAATTTTGGAAGGAAGAGCGTTCCAGACGGCCGCAGAAGCGCACCTGAAAGCACGCGATGGCGGGTGACCGTCTTTGTTCGACGGCAAGCAGCCAAAAGCCGCTGCCGTGAGGATTTGTGATCGCCACCAATGTGCGAAGAGAAAGAGTTGCCATAGGACGGTAGAGGGAGATGCAGCAGACATACAATTGTTGCTCTGCACTCCTCTCCACCTTCACCAACTGACACCTACCAGCCTGGTGAAGTTTGGTGAAATATCCGTCATGACCCTCACCGAGGTGGCGGATGTACAAAATGCGCTGTACCCCTACACGCACAAGGAACTAGGATAATTTACTCTAGACTGTTGCAGGGCGTTTGGTGGATGGACTGCAAATCTGGATGTCCCATGATGTAGTAGGCCTTGAAATGGAATGGACTAACTACTGTACCTCCGATTAGCACGGTTGGCTACGTACGGTGCGAAATAAGTTCAACATGCATACCTGAATATCTGCCTCACTTACAATTGTCATTGCACGTTTGTTACTTTGATACATTCAAGTGTAATCGTTGCAGCCCTTTGCCAATACACGCCGTGTGTTGCATCATGGTGCTTGTTGGGCCATACTTCAATGCGGGTTGGTGATGTGGTGAGCGAGGCCAGAACCGGTTCAGATATTACTTTCCACAAACGTCAGCCATGGCCAATCCTGCCACACGAAGGCAATTTTATTGTCTATCAAATCGGGAGTCTCATGCATTTCTGTAGAGGGTGGTCCAGATGTCTTGCGACCCCCAATTAATTGACCCCTACTTTTTTTCCCAGTGCATATTAATTTCTATTTTGAATAAACCTTAATTTAAAAAATAATATAAGTTGAAGAGAATTACATGGGGGGGGGAGGGGGTAGCCACAAGACATCTGGACTACCCTGTACATACTCACCAATCTGTCGCGAAAGTGCTGGAGCATGATTACAGGTGTGTGTGTGTGTGTCTCCATGTTGAATGTTAACTTTACAACCACGTTTACAATTGCCTGCTCCCGACAATGAGCCGGCTCATTTGCTTTACTGCCGGCTTCCAAGTTTTATTGCCACTGGCAGGGCGTGCGAGAGATGGGGTGCGCTGCCACCTAGTGTGCAAGTGATTTCCACAAGTAGACCGGCCTCGTCTTCCAGGGCCCATTCCATACGATGGGGGTAACGTCACCCCTGATCCTCTCTGCGAGAGTTCGCAATGGGAATTGTATCCGTCTCACGTGGCGTGACACCAATGGCAGGATTTGTAGTATAGATTAGAAGGGGGCAACACAAATAAAGTGCACCGTGTAAATCGAGCCGTACACGTAATTGTGCACCACATTTGCTTTTCCCACCCACACACTTCCCAATGTCTCATGGGGCCACGTTAGCCTCTCGTGAGCTCGGCATTTTTAGACTGCTGATGGCGGTGACTACAATCTCCATGCTGCGGTTGAACCGTCTCGTTCGATAAATGAAATACTGCTGGATCCTGGGACCTGGTCAGGTGATTCGGAGGGCAGATTGCTGTGCGCTGGCACGAGCTGAGATCCTGCGTACAAATGAAGGCAGCCCGCCTCTCGATTAAACTGGGGTTTTGGGTTCAATGAGCTCATGGTCTCAGCCCACTCACCAATGGTGAAGGCGCAGTTCCTTCCTCACGACACTGGTGGCGGATCACTTGAAGGGATCTCAAAAGTAGTTCAGTAACATCCACCTCTGTGGGCCCTTGCCTCTGCTCTGTTCGCGATCTAGATGGAATTCAAATCTGGCACAACAACAACACAATGGGCAAAAGGCACAACCGGCATCACACACATTTTGTCGCATCATTTCTTGTCACCGCCACGGTGGGTTTTACGTAATAGCAAATTGCCCCCCTTTGCTGTCGCGGTGACGAACAGGTCTGCGGTCCGGGCCGAGCCCCGTGGCGGCCGCGGCTCCCGGGGCGCGAGGGCGCACTTGGTGGGCGGTATGGCGAGGCCCGCGATGCCGCTGGCGCGCCGCGTCTCCTGCGTGCTGGGCACGTGCGGCGTGCAGAAGCTCAAGCAGCTGCTGTACGAGCTGGGCCGCAACGACGGGGAGACCACGCACAACACCCGCGACCCCAACGGGTTCGGGAAGTGAGCGCGAGACCGCGACACGGCAGCGGCGGCTACGATGCGGACAACCAAAGGGCCCTTGTCAAGAGAACGAAATTCACGCTTCACAATTAAGCGTCACTAACAGGCCCACTGGGTGGCTTTTGGGGGACTAAAACCGTGCCAGGGAATTGAACGCTGGTGACGATGGTGGTGGTGGTGGCTCGTTACGATCTCCTTGCTGGAGTGAGTTAGACATGTTTCGCTTGTTTATGTTAATGGCTGGGAGAGGTGGCGTGGTGGCTTCGAGGGCTGAGCTGACTCTGCTGGGATCCTGGGTTCAAACTGACTTCTCGAACGTCAGGGAGTTCATGGCTTCAGCTCCTTCGCCAATGACTGCACACACACACAAACATCCCATCATATTAACAAGTGAAAAAAGTGACACGTACATAAAATATGCACTTGAAGGAACTTTAGAAACCTCAGAATTAATTCTGTCGTGCCATTTTCCATATATCGGTCTCTAATATGCGGTAACAACACTGAATTTCTGGAGAGGCTCCAAATGGAAATGTCTTCGTCTCATGGTGTAAATGGCAATAGCACGATTGAGATATAATTGGGAGGAAAATAATGCCAGGCCTACTGCATAGGATGTAGGCTATTTTCCCGCGGACTGTGTGTGGTCCATTTCTGAGCCAAAAAATATTGAGGCGACAGCCCCATCATTTGCAATAGCAACGTCGGCCTCATCTCACTGCCAGCCGCACAGAGATTACAGAGTGGAATGTTGTCGAAGTGCACAAGTTATAAAATAGTAACACGTTGATAATTGTTTTTTTACCCTTCATGTTTGCATAGACCACAATACCTGCAGGTATTGTGGTCTATGCAAACATGACTCCTTGTAAAAAGGTGTCAGTTTTGTTGCCAGATAGAAGGGTAAAAAACCAATTATCATATTTTTACTGGCAAATGAGGTTCCAATAGTAACACATTCTTTATATTAGCAAGCACACGTGGTTTTGAAAGTTTTTTTTTTATGATTTGAGACTGTTGGTTTTGTTTTTTGCTTATTCCAAATGTCAGCCAATAAAAATATAGCGTATTATACTGTGCAATAGGTCGACAGCTGAAATGGCGATGCAAGCAGTTATTGAGACAGTTGCTATCCGGTCGGGTGGCACTGTGTTTAGAGAGCTTGACCCCAGTCAGGGGTCAACTCAGCCCATCGTCCTCCTGGGAAAGCAAACGACATGTGGCCAAATATCCCTGAATGTGTCCGACCTCGTCAAACCTCACAAGCTAAGCAGATTTTAATCTGGTTAGTGCTTGGATGAGAGACTGCTTGGTAATTGCAGGTGTGTATTGGGACGCTTGGATTTGCGAAATGTCCAGGAGATGTTTGCATTGCAATAGTTTATTGAATCAATCTGTGCGGAGTGTTGTTATCCCCCCCATATATGTGTGTATTTTTCCCCAGGTTCCCCGATTTCTTTCCACGTGCCAATACTAACGATTGAAATTGGCTGAAACTGCCCAAAACAGGGAGTCTCTTTAAAAAAAAAAACCTATTCAGATGGTTAAATGGGGCATTATTATTTTTATTCCTATTTACAATTACAAAATGATTCGCACATTAATGAACAGGACGATCAACTCGGTAATTCTGAGCAACTACACAGTGGCCATCCTCACCCCCTGCTATAGGAATGTAGATTGTTTTTGTTCTCACCACTGCCTCAGCAACGCCAATGGAGTCGTGCATCATCGAACTCTCTTGGTTGAACGGGAAGAAAAAGAAGACGCCTCTGTCTCTTCGATGACTCTGATATTTGCTCGACGCACAAACCACACACGCAACTCCGTGCTCAAATGCGCGTTGACTTACGACGAGAATTTACTTTGGTGATGGTTCTTTAACGATATGTTTTGTAAGCAATGTTTAAACGTCCTGTTTTAAACGTCCTGTTTTGAATAAACGCCGTGCATGGAATGCATATTAACAATATTGCAGGGGGTCGTGTGTGTCGATTATCGTGCGGTCCATATATACGTGAGCCGGTAAAACACCAGCGATCCCAATCGCATCAACACCGCCATTGTCATCTCCTCGGGGTCAGTAAATTGACGACCGCGTGATGAATGTTTGCATAACTTGGTAGGACGCAAACTGTGGTTGTCTTAGGGAGAGGGGACTGGTTCCCGTCATCGGAATGTGTAATTTCCACCACTGGTTAGCATTGGGGCCCTTGTGCCCCCTTATCCATTGCTGTGGGCAAAATATGGCTGCTCAATTTTGTCAGTGATCAGTTTGGAGAAGCAATATATACACTTGCACAGGAATGAGACAAACTGGGTCGAGGATTGTTTCAGCCTAGATACACACAGATGCCAATAGCGCAGATTAAACACATTCCTGCGGAGGGAGCTGGTAGGAACGTTGGGTTGCTCGGTCAATGGCCAGGGTCAACGGCGGCGTGGTGTATTCCGCAAATATGCCCGACTGTGAGGGCGGGCACAAGCCGGCGTGAGTAGGTTAAACGTTGAGTTTTATAAGGGCACCACGGGGTGACCAGCCCCTCCCCACCCAGCCCCACCCCACCCAGCCCCTCCCCACCCAGCCCACCCCTCACCCAGCCCCACCCTCCCCACCCAGCCCCTCCCCACCCTCCCCTCCCCACCCAGCCCCTCCCCACCCTCTCCACCAAGCCCCTCAACACCCTACCCTCCCCACCCAGCCCCACCCCTCCCACCCCCCACCCAGCCCCACCCTCCCTCCCCACCCAGCCCCTCCCCACCCTCCCCACCCAGCCTCTCCCCACCCAGCCCCACCGCTCCCATTTTGGATGCACGACGAACGGACGAATACAATAATCCCCTGTGGGCTTGGTGTAACCAGGAGGTTCTTATCAGTATAAAGAGCTAAATAGCCGTGTATGTGTTCCCACTCATGTATATGTATTTTGGTCAATCAGTCGATGTGTCTTCTGGACGCAAGTTAATTCAGCAGAGTATCTTTAAGAAGACCAACCCCTGTTTATTTTTGACTTCCTGGCTCTCGCCAGCAGAGCCAGGCCTGTTGCCCAGATACCGCTGGATTCGAAGGCGTTGTTGGCAAAGAGCAACTTCATGAAAAAAATATTCTACAAAAAATAAATGTCTTTCCAAATCGTTTGGAAACTGCGCCACCTTGAGGAGACAATTAACACAACAGATGACCTTTAATATTCCTGTACATTAGATTATACCCATATGTTTTGGGTTAGATCACGTAAATATATAAATGTGTCGTTAAACCCGCTTCACCCGACACAGCCAATTAGTAAGGGTTGTTAGTAAACAGAACATGCCAATTCGTTACTAGTACAGCACACCGGTGTGTTTGCGAGCAAAGCCACAACACTTACAATCGGATATTGGTCGCGAAAGCCTACGTGTTAAACGTCACATTATCACAATCGTTATTTAGACTGGAGGAATCCGATGATCTATGCACCTCTTTTTCACAGATGTCCAGCAGGAAACACATTAGAACACGCTACAAATGCAAATGCTGTACATACCCTGTGTACGACACTGTAGTTTATAGTGGGGTGGCACAGTGGTTTGCACATTCGGCACACAACTAACACCAGAGGCGATTTATTTCTAAATGGGTCCTGGGCAACCCCTTCACTGATACGCACTGACCAGCGTGGTGAAGTATGGTCAAGCTTCCCACGTGAGTAAAAGGTGTGGCGAAGCTTTGATCCAGCAGTGTATTGATAAAAGTGCTGGCTATATTTATTATTTTACATTAAACACTGCAGTTTGGCTTACCAGGTCGACCGATCTCTTAGTGACTTGGATCAAGGGTTGGTGGATCATGTTGAGATCATGTGGGTGACACTGCCCTCCAGAGCAAGTAGGCAGCTATGTGTGTGGATCTTTACACGTGTTCTTTGCTCACGCGTGTAGCTTAACCCTGCTCTATCAATCTTGCTTCCTCCACACGAGTAAAAAAAAAATAGGAATCGCTTAAACCAGGGGGTCGGCAAACCAAAAACAAGAAGAGACAATTTTCTTCGAATTCGGCAACAAAAAACCACAACCTCAATGCGTGTGAACACGAGACATGTGTCCTTCATAAATAACGCCACGAAACAACCCTTAAAGAGTCACCGCATGCGGCCCCAGAGCCGCAGGTTCCAGTGACGAACCTCCGATAAGCACGGTTGGCTACGTACGGTGCAAACGAAGTTCAACACACAGACATACATACGAACGAGCCACTTGAAAAATAATTTTAAAAAATACTTTGTTTTGCGGCTCGGTGAGGCTGGGTGAAATACTGTGCATGCATGGCTCCCATGCAACTCAACGAGTGGTTTTAACATCTTTCATTTGATTTATGATTGGCCGCGTTGCATTACGCGCCAAATTCCTCATCGTGTAACCCAGGCCGGTGGCATTGCGGCAAAGCGCTTGACTCACAATCGGAAAGGCTGTGAATTCGAGCTGGTGGCGTGGGATATCAAGTGTGTAAGCGGTGAAAATACGCCAGGGCCCAGGTGCCAGGTGCTAATTGGATCGGGGCCCCATTTAATTAATTGCACTGGGGCCCCCATCAAAGCACATGGTCCCCCACTGATTCGATTCTCGGCTTCGGCTCAGCCCCTTCATTCTCTTCGGGGGCACGAATGCAAGTACTGTACCACTTTGTGGGAAGTAGGGGTCGGCACGGTTTGGCTCAAACCACCAAACCGCGGTTTGAACCGAACCAAATCGGTTTGGTTTGGCTCTGTTTGAACTGGTTCGGTTTGGTTTGGGGCTACGAAAACCGACTCGGTTTGGCTCGGACAGGGTGGAACCGGCTCAAACTAGTTTGGTTCAAGCCAACTTAAGAGGTTTGGTTTAGCTTAGTTTGGTTTGGTTTTGGTTTGGTTTGGTTCAGTCGTCGCTGGTTTGGTTTGGATTGCTCAATTTGAAACCAGTTTGAGTCGGTTCAAACCGTGCCGACCCCTAGTGGGAAGTCAACAGTGCTCATCTGGGAATGTGGAATCTCCACTTCTTGCTCAGGGCTGCCAATGCCATCATAGTTTTGCATTGTTTTTACATTATTTGTTTTTTTTGCACTTTCCTTTCATTTCCTGTGTATTTGTATCCCTGGTCTCAACAGAGGAGTCTTTGAGTATCAATGGGCTGGCTCTCTTGTAGATCTAGAGCCAGCAGCGTAACTAGCGTGGGGTCAGGTAGGGGGGGTGCCTTGCCCCCCCTGGTGGCCAAAGCTACGAGTTGAGGCCTCCGAGACAACCACCGTGAGATGTTTTCAACAGCTTAAAGAATAAACACGTATTTTAAATGCGCTTAAAATGAATTTTCATTAAAATATTTGATTAATTATAGGCAAGATGAGCCGCGATTTTTAGCCTCGGTGTCACCGTGCGAGACAAATTGTGGCCCCAACGTGATCGATTGCCGCACCCCCTGAGCTGATTACGTGGTTACGCCACTGTGTAGAGCCCTCTTGTCGAGCCACTCCTGGGCGAGGGCCTCCCTCGTGCCGTGATATTCGTGGCGATTTTTCACCCCGCCGAATGGTCCCTCGTGTGCTTCTTTAAAACGAAACGACTCGTTGACAATTGAGCGAGGAGACGCTTTGGCGTCACGATGTTGCTGCATGGGCAACAGAGGGCAGCAGATTACAACCCAACCATGCGCTCTCCACCCCGCACACCAACCCCGTGGCGCCACGCAACGTGAACGACGTCTGGTGCTTATTACTCGTTTCAAAGCACCTCCCCCCACCTCACTCTTTGTGTTTATTTCGGGCAATGGAAACAACCTTCGACCGTCTCCATCGCACGGCACCGTCCAGTCGGCCAAGAGACACTGGACTCACCTGGCGAAACGTGGAGACTGACAAAACAGTCTCCACGTGATGCTGATGTAATCTAATTACATTTTGTCAGGTAAGGCCCACTGAGCTATGTAGCGATTTTTCAGAAGCGACCTGGCTATCACAAATGATAGCTCAACGAAGTGGCTTATCGTGTGGAAATTCATAGCAGCCAAATACTCTAAACGCACTTTGATTCTTAAATCTGGATGAATATTCACAGAGCAAGCACGGTTAAGGCCGCATGGATTTCCACGCTTCGAGGCAACGCGTCTCTCCCCCTTCTCGATCTTCGTTTGCAGCCGTGATCCCAGTGGTGGCAATCTACGCCCATCGACCTATGCTTGCCTTCCCACAAGATGGTACTGATCTTTATAATCGCAGATCGACCGTGGGGCCATAAAAGGCTGAGTTGACCTTCGACTGGGAATTGGAACCCTCCGGCTTGTGAGTCAAGTGCTGCAACTATTGAGCCACCCGTTTGAGCCAGTTCACGTATTCAATTCACGGTGTGGATTATCTTATTTACTCGTGTAAACCCTGCGTTACAATATGAATAAACCTCTTGACATTTGATAATACAGTACAGATCAAACGACTGAATGTGCCCGATCTCAACAGGTTTCTATAGCTACGCTGATTTTCGCCTGGTGAGTACTTGGCCGGGAGATTGCATTGGAATGCCAGGCGCTGCAGGCCTCAGCTGCGAGGTGGCCAGGAGATGACAATATATCAGTGGATTCTTGAATCTATCTGTACAGAGCTTAGAGTGTTATCCCCTCGTATGCGTGATGAGTTTTTTTTACAGGTGCTTGGTTTCCTCTCACTTATCAAAAATTCATAAAAATTGGCCAAACATCCCAAACATTTTTCTTTGCTGTGATACAATTTTTTGCTGTTTTTTTTATTTTGGGGCCATTTCTTAATTCATGACTTTGAGAGACATTTCAGAGTTAATGTCCGTCGACATATTCAGCACTTCCTCGATCAAGTCTGGGTTTCTCAAACACGATTCACCTTCGTGGGTTTAACTCTCAGCTCGCAAACCCTTATCTAGTGTCCCATCCGCGTCTGTGCGAGCCTTGACAACGCATAAATTGAGCGTTCAGTCGTGACGCGTTTGTTTGTGCGGATCATGTGGCTGTGTTTCTCTCTTACGTGGGGAGCGGTGGTGCAGCGGTTAGCGCGCTGCGCTACGAACCCCGCGACCAGAGTTTGATTCCCGCTCACAGCCAATACTAGTTACGATTATTTTCTGAACCGGTCCTGCGCGTCCCCTAGGTCGACACAACCTCAAATGAGTGAGGGAGATAAAGGCGGACGGACGTGATGCTGGCCACCCACCCCCTCGTGTTAAGTGTCGGTCTTCAAAGGTGCTCGTTAACAGCACTTGCCCCAACAGTCTGTTAAAGGCTATACGGGGGATCTTTGTCTCTGGGTGGTGTTTCCACGCTGTTTGTCGGTTAAAAATAAACTACAGGTCACGTGGAAATAATTAGTTCACGATTAAGTGTGCCAAGTTGTCTCGCAAATCATCATCACCATCGGTGTGCAAATCTGTGCCCCATCGTAACCAGAGCATCATCAAGCGAAACAAAGCTCGCAAGATCGCTAAACAATTGTTGACATCTGACAACGAGCCCGAGTGGAGATGGAGCGATGAAATCAGCTGGGCGAATGTTGTCGTCATCGCAGGATCGTGAAAGACGATGACAGCTTTCGGTGGCGGCTTGGGGAGGGCCGTCCTCATCCAGGAGGAAGTGCATCGATCGTCGCTGGCGATGATGAAGATGACCATTTTCTTGCTGTTGATGGAATAGCCTAAACTAAATATATATATACCATTGGAACCTCATTTGCCAGTAGCAAAATATGATAATAGTTTGTTTACCCTTTTATCTGGCAACAAAACTGAGGTTCCAATGGTGTAAATTCTTACCCCGAGCTCTCATACTCTGATGGTGCATTGTCTTTGAGTTGTGCGCCTTTTGGCGTCATCTGGTCCAACACCATGTGAGACGAGGCTCTAAGGAAAGCTGTCTCGGGTGTGGACCAATCAATTTCAAGGACAGTGCATACATTATCAGAGTTATGTTTTTTGTTTGCATTCCGACTGCAGGTATTGTGGTCAATGCAAACATGACTCCTTGTAAAAAAGGTGTCAGTTTTGTTGCCAGATAAAAGGGTAAAAAACAAAATATATATTTTTTACTTTCTCCAAATTTGATCTTCCACCGTGCACATGGTGGACTCGTGCGAGAAACCGGGTCCAACTGGTTTCTTCACCGATTTTCAGTTCCCAGTGAGAATGTCTTAGACATTATTTAGTCGTGTACAAATCTAAACTAGAACTGCCTTATCCAAAATTTGCTCGAGCAAGGAAGCACTTTGATCGATAGAATATACTTTTTTTTTTAAACAACAGGATGCGGTGCAGGTTTGCATGCTTGGCTGCCTGACCGGTATGCTGATTAGGGTGTTTTTTGCAAGAGGTATTTGTTTGACCCTTTGTGAGCAAATCTAAAGCCGCAGTTTGCATTTCCGCAGGGCCTGTGATGCACGCACGCCCGAGGGATACGCGTGACAAATCCAGATGTGACAAATGTACAGAACTCCGCTCGTCACGCAGAGCGTGGTCACGCGGGGTTACTAATCACTGTTTGCTCTGCGTGAGTGCGCTGGCAAATTCCGTGGCCAGTCGCGTAACTAGCGTGGGGGCAGGGGGTCCCTTGCCCCCTCCACCTCCCTGCCCTCCCGGTAGCCAAAGCTACGAGTTGAGGCCCTACTCGACAACCACCACACCACGGAGCTGCAGTTTGCTGCATTTTGCGAAGACGGAGCTCCCCTTACAGCACCAAATGTTCGAGACCGTGAGCGTAACGATACGATTGGGCCAGGGGAGCCGCGATATATTCGAGCCACTGGGTGACACCGTGCGAGACAAATCAAATATTGGGGGGCCCCACCGAACCGATTGCCGCACCCCCTGAGCTGATAACGTCGTTACTACTGCACTGTCTGTGCCCCATCATCATGAATATCGTTATTCAATCATCATCACTGCGCAAGTCTAAAGTATATTGGGTACCGGTATAATATATCTACACGATTAAGTCTTCGTTATTAAGTTTGTTAATTGTGAATTAAAACATCTAATTTGTTAATTACATATTAATGCAACTTTAACATGTAGTAAGCCTTAAATTAGTTTATACTTCTCAGTAACGTATGTAAATATGTAGATTATTGTAGGGAAAAATGTACGCTTATTTAAAATATATGGTCTGTAGGTAGGTGTGGTAGGGAGCACAGACGAACGCAAGATTGGGCATGACTGCTTCCGACCACAATAGCATTGCAGATTGATTTCGAGTTCAAATCCCCATTAAGAGTTTTCTTTGGACAGTATTATACACAGTGCTGTCATTACAAACACTGGAGTGTTGACTCAACAGGTACGATAAAATGAGTACCGCTTTGTGAGGAAGTCCACAGTGGTTGTCCTATGGATAGACTTTTCCCCGCCGTAGCTATGTGTAATGTCCACATTCCCGAACGGAAGAGTACGCTTAAGAGGACTACCATCCTCAGCCCACTTGATCCTTCTTCGCAGGTAACGTGAGCCCTCTCTCCAGCCCAAGAGGACGACCGCCGTGAATATGGGAGCGATGCGATCGGCTCGTATGCACGAGCTCAGACGGATCGTTGCATCGAGAGATTGAGATGGGGCGCCGCTGTGGCGAGATGTTAACTCCCTCGCCTGGTATGCAGGAGGTCATCGGTCCGATCCCGGACCCATGACCACCGGCTAGAGAAGAGATGGAGTGATGTGGTACAGGAGGACGTGGAGCTGAGTGGACTTGCCGATGACTGGTACCAGCGGTGTCAAGATCGGCCTCAGTGGAGGAGGCTCGTGAAGGACGCTGCTGGGCAGTTGGAGGCAGTCGCCCTCCAGCAACAACGGAGGGCGGAGGAGCGACGCTCACAACAACGAGCGGAGCGCCGGGTGACTAAAGCACAGCAAGTTAGCACAGTAGGGGGCACAGGTGGTGCATCAGCCAGTCATCTCAGTCGACCCGTGGCACCTGCTGGGTCTGCCACGTGACCTCCTGCCAGCAGAAGTTCGACACTTCACGTAGCCACAATGTGCACATGGCCTGGCACAAGCGTCGTGGTGACGTCACGGCCACTTAGTGGCGAATGGAGGTTGTTGTTGTTGATCCCGACCCTGGCGCCTGTACATATGGAGTTTGCACGTTGATTGTTGTCTTGTTTTCCCCTCCACATTTCGAATCATGCGTTTAGAGTATTTGGTTGAGACACATTTCGACATGAGGAACCGTTTCGTTGAGCTATTATTTGTGATAGGTCGCTTCTGAAAAATAACTATAAACCTCAGTGGGCCTTACGTGGTAAAATAAAATAGTTCAGTTTCAGATGGTGGTGGATTGGGGAGGCTTTCATCCAGCAGTGGAAAGATCATGTCTGATGATGATACATTATTTGCTATCGTCATATGCTGTGGACATTATGGATGGACGTGTTTTCACCACAGTAGATTAGGACGGCCCCGATATAAGTGAGCAATGCCCAGTGGTCGTTTGAGTAAGAATGGGGCCATGTTTTTGTTGGTGCACTGGGCTCATGTTGGTAGTGAATGTTGGTGGTGGATGTTTCTTGGTAAACGTCGATGGTAAAACTGTGACCACGGTCGTCTTCGCCAGGCCGTCACCGTTCCCAGTGCTGCTCTTAGGAATGAATTACCTCTCACCACAGTGAATATTGGGTTCCATTTCAGGCTGAACTGACCTAGGTGCAGTTATCATGAGATTGCATAGCGCAAGACATTACACGTTCTTACAATCACCCCAACGTATCAGCTTTGATGAGGATAATCCGATACCATATTTTTTTTCATGACAATGCTATCGCTGTTATGGCCAAGTCATTGTGACTTTTCGTGTCGACTCTATTAAGAAATGTTTTTATCGGAGGTGGCTGGGTGGCCCAAGGAGGCTCATAATGGATGCGTCAGAGCTCTGAAGTCGATCCTGCGTTGAAAGTCTGGGCGTCAGCCACTCGTGGTTTAATCCCGAGCGGAGTGATTTTTTTATCGGATCGAGCTGCACAACCGAAAAAAAAGTTATTCGGCTGAGCGTTGCACATCCCAGCTCCTACGACTACATATTATAAATATGAGGAAGATTAATATGAACTCAAAGCACACTGGGGACATAACAATAATAAAAGACGACATAATTGAAAACAATAAAGGTCCTATTATTGTTGTACTGAGTCACAGACAACCGAGTCACCGTAAAAAGTTACAGTACAACGCAGCATATCTGACTACTACACATCTACCCTGACCAAATAACCAGCCACACAAAGTGCTGAATGTGTACCACGGTGCAACTGGCATGCTCGAGGGCTGGTTGCACATCCGACCTGGTCACATAGCCGCCTTTACCTTTGTTGTCGCCGAGTCGAAATTTGCGACATTGCAACTGTATTAAAATCTGTTAACAAGATTACAAGGAAGACCTCAACACGTTCGTCATTGACTCTGTGGCCTTAAAACAGATTTTTGTTTTTACATAACAGGTGACCTTTCGTGCAATGGCTCTTCTTCATAGATGTAGGTAGGTGCTACGATACGAATGGCCATTGCTTGAAACATCACCTATTCGCCCCCCACAGTGTTGTTATCGACGAACGGACCGAATTTCGTTGTCAAGCTCGCGTGTTCACCGCTGCCAATGCGGAAGCAAACATCACCAAATGACCAGTTTTTTTTTCAAAATACAAATGTAGAGGATGTTCCGGACATCTTCACACGCAAACACGGGTTAAGGGTCAGGGGTCACGGGAGCACTGCCGTGCACGACACGCAATCCGACGATTGAGTGGAGGACACTGATCGAATTAGTGCAAGCAAAATTATAATTATTATAAAAGGGCAGGAAAACGAATGATTATAAAAGGGCTGGACATTAAAGTGAGCGGAGTTGGAGAGTTCCGAGGTCGGTTTTTGATGACGAGTGAAAGTGTGGTGTGAGTTGGCGTTGAAAATAAAGATCCTTCTTAACCAGCTCGTCTCCTCTTCACAAACGACGCTCAATTCGCGCACGGAGCGTGGGGGATGATCTTCTGCCTCTCGAGGAGACGTTCTCCGACAAACGCAAGCCACGCACTGCAAGGTGAGCGCATTGAATTTTTATTGATCCGTTTCCACGCATGACACAGCTAGCTGCCATGCACACACACACACCTCAGAGCGCAAAACAAACAAAAACATTTTATAAGAGATAAAAACAAACAAAAAAAATCGAAAATAGATAAAAACGACGGACAGAATTACTCGAAACGCCGAGTACGTGCAGAATGAATAACGACGACGAGCGGCATCACCACGACGCACGGGGACCCTCGAGCCATTCTAAGTGACGCGACCACGGCGTGCCCTTTGACCTGTGATTTTGGGAGCTAATGTCAGCGACGCAAGCCAAGAACTGGGCCAATGAAGCGATGAGGTCTGGGGATCGCAAATCGACCACTCTTTGGTGGTTGCCCCACCCCACCCATTCGGCTTCCCACCCCCTCCATCGAAGGTGGGAAACCCCCCACCCCTACCACCACAGGGCACTTGGTGACGTCACGCCACTGGCCATGACGTCACCAAGCCTCGCCCATCAGCTGCTGACAGGTGGGGAACAGGCGGGGGGAAAACTTAGATGTTACCAACTATTTTCGTGTTTTCCCAATTAGTCGAGAAAACGAACCGATAGATCAATCGATCACGTCAATCATCGTAAAGCCCAGCTCTAGTAGACGCAAGGTCACTGTGTGAAAAAGACGTAGCCTTTGAAATGCACTGTTTACATTTTACTACTCCTTACCGCTGTCCTGCTCATTTGCATACAATTATATTGTCTGTCCTACTGTTTTTGTTTTTTAAACCTGACATTTTCAAATGCGGCTATGGATTGATGCACATAAATAAAAAAAAATCTACCAGAGATACGATTACATAGCGTTTGCTTATATTAGCGACTAAAAGAATATTCCTTACGTGGATAAATACGTTTCTAAAAATGACACTTTAAATGTTTGTGCACATGCTAAAAATTGCAGCAATATATAGAAAAAGGGCCAACTTTGTTATTAACCGGGAAAGGCAATTCATTTTGTTTAATGCCAAGAACAGTTGCAGATTGTATCGGACGAGTCTTGTGACAAAGTGAGGCACTACTCTTTTCAAGTTGCAAGGCAAACCGTTGGTCTGGGTGTACAAATGTCCGCTTAAAATATACTGCCCCTGACGAACGCAGATCCTGGGAACTGGGTTCACACGAACCGAATGCCGCGCGACTGCATTCAGCATTTACTTCTGCACTTGCGTAGCGGTTTAAACGATTATGCTTTCTTAAGTCATACATTTTTGATTTTTTTCCCACCCAAAACAACATAAAAAATATAACCAACAACCACCCATTAAAAATAAGACCGACTATTGACAATGTATAAAATGATCCCATATTCTCCTTTGGCAAAACATAAAAAAAATACCTGTCACATTATATATTATTATTATTGTTAATGCAAGGCTTTCGTAAAAACGGCGTACAACGTCCAGTAGGAATTGAATGCAGAATCAGAGGGGGGTTTCTCTGTTTTAGAGTTACTCGGTACGCAACGATTCACCATCGATTCAAACCCGAATCTTACACCCACGACAGACACGCACGTACGTACGTGCACGAACCATGCACGTTCAGGATCCGATGTTATTTTCCTGCGTCGATTCTATGGAAATGTGACCGTCACGAACAAGAAAAGAAAGCAGTCTAACCTTGATTCGAACCGTGACCCCCACCCCCGAAGGTGAGACAATCCGTCGAAGAAGCGGAACGTTAAGTCACACACACACATAAGTTACTGCATACAACACCGTGGGGGTCGGAGGTGGGGTTGAATATCCGTGATGACTTCGCACGCGAATGAGGCTCATAACGCCCGCTCAGCAAATGACCGTGCACACACTGCAACAAGTGACAGCACAGCGATTATCAACGACGACTGCAAGCAGCACTGCTGCTGTTCTATTTTTCTACGAAAACATGCGGCGCGACCGAAGCACCGTCGTACACGGAACAAAGCGACTCAACCCTGATAGGCAATGTCAAAGCATGGGCTACCCACCTTACATAATATATTAGCGTATTCTGTGGACTATACGAAGCACTTCCCGCCATACGTAGCCAACCAGATTGAGATCACTTTATTCCAGAGTGTCTTATACTCCGGAGAATACGGTAATAGACTTCACAACATCCCGTACGATCCTGCAGGATTTTACAACATTCAAATAAAATGTGTTTAATGCACTCCACTGAAAGTGTGGTGCCAATGATAGAGCTGCCTGGCCAAGCAGCTTGGGAGTGGTGGGGCAGGTGGATCACTCTGAAGCGCTGAGCGCCACCGGTGCTATTCATGGGGCATCCACTTCCTAAGGGACATGCACGAGGAAGTACGGCAAGTAGGTCGTTGCAGAGTTGGAGTAGTCACCTCTTGGAATTGTAGGCAATGGCCAAATATCACAACGAGGACCAAATTCGGAACATGAGTTTTGTGGATGGATATTTAAAATGATTAATGTGCCAACCTTTAATCTGAGCTATTTAAACATTTTCCAACATATGGGTTAGTATAAGTGAAATGCATCTACTGAGCTCGATGACACCATCTGTTTTTAAAGGGTATCCAACGTCAACATTTTGCTAAAGGACATTCATATCCATTGCAAATTGCCCCCCCCCCCCCCGTAATGAGAATAATGTGGAATTTCCAGCGATGGCTCCGGGCCACCAATGGAGATGAGTGTTGAATGCAAACCTCCCAATGCTTGACTGAGCAGGGAACTTTACTTAAATAACATTTAAAATTGCATAGTAGATGCGACACTCAAGATGCAAAAGGCACTTCCATAATCCCCAATTTAATTACAAAAAAGGGTCTTCTTGAAACAAATCTATTTCACAGACGTCTCCTCGTGTTCTCAATGGGGCTCTGAACACCGCTTTAAATATAGGTGACATCTGCACAAGGCGCAGAAAAACCCGACACATTGTAACTCCTGCACGATAATACAGTATGCTTGCTTTAGAGACAATTAAGAAAGTTTGCGAATGCTGACGACTATCAAACCAAATTAAACCTAACTAACATGGTGCCTCGTTCGTGGATAACTAATTTAGAATGTTTAACAACATCGTTGACATTTGAATATACATGATTAACATAATGAGCTGAAGTAAAAAAAAACCATTGCTGCTGTTGTTAAATGAATGTTGTACACATTTAAAGACAGCCCACTTGTATGCAAACACCACCACAGAAATGTACATTACATACAGGCTATACCTCTCAAGTAAATATTAACTCACAACGAAATCCACTGACATTAATAAAAAAAGCTATTGCATATCAACATTACTTTATTTCCATTTCGAATGGCTAACCCTTGCAGCAGCTTCACAAAAAAAAAAATTGCAGGAAATATTTTGCGTTTCTTTTTTTTAAAAGGTGCCTTAATGTTTAAATTAGTTCCACCAGCAGAGGTTTAAACGCTCACAAATACACCACCAATCGACTCGCACACAGCATGCTCGTCACTTTCCTCAATATACTACCCACGGAACTGGACCGCTTCAAGGTCGCGCAACGAGCAAAGGCCACAGTGGGAAAGCAGCACCGGTCCCCAAGAAGTAATGAACGAACACATATACCGCATATAAACACACACACACGCGCATACACACACGCGTACGCAACTATCAATTGACCTTTTCGTTGAGGAGGTAAAAATGACAGTAAGCATAACAGCTCATCTCGGGAGACCCAAGATTTTGCTCATGTTACGATTTTTTTTGCAAGGTTGAAAAAAAAAGCATTTTTATTATGATAATAATATATAAAAAAAACACCCCAGCCTTAATTGTGCTGCATATTTTGCAATGACAGAAACAAATCTGGAGCAGATTTCTTTTCGGAGTCGTCTCCCGTGTTCCATACACTGAAAAGCGAGTAATTGTACTGATGTTTTTTGTCTTGTAGAGTAAAAAAAAAGAAAGATAAAAAGGCAGCACGTGCCCAAAACAGCAAGACGAGAAGAAGTCCGTTTCGAGTCACCGTAACATCCTCGAGACGGCTTTTGCGTTAACGCCGATAATGATGATGGCGACGATGACCGTGATGAACCGGTGCGTCTGAATTCTGCTAAAATCCCATGAAACTTCCTCAATCGACAATAGTGCAGCAGCAGCAGTAGCAGGCGCCATCCACCACCAACAACATCTTCCAAAAAAAAAAAACACGGGGCCATCTATATTCCCTACGTCTTGCGTCTTCACTTACGTCAGCTTCCTCATCGCGCAATTCTATCGCCAAGACGATTTCAGTCCCGTTTGGATTCCCCTGCCGGGGCAAAAAACGTAACACGAACGGACAGACGCGCGCGCGCGCGCACGGTCGCTATCGGCGTCAGCGTCGGCGCGAGATCTGGGCACGCGGCCCCGGCAGCAGCGCATCGTTCAGCTCGGCCATGAGCGCCAGCTCCTCGGGCGGCAGCAGCGAGAACTCCACGCAGAAGGTGAGGAGGTGCGCGTAGAGGCTGTTGAGGTGCGAGTGCACGTCCAGCGCCACCGTCTCGCGGAAGTGAACCCAGTACACGTGGGCGAGCACGTGGAACAGGTAGCGGAAGATCTTCTGCACGTACGAGTTGAAGAAGTTGGGGAAGTCGCGGCCTGCCGGGTGCATTAGGTGGGGGGCGGACGAGGGGGGGGCGGGCGGGGGACGGGAGGGAGTAATCGATTAGAATCGAATCGTTGGTACGTTCGGTGGCCGCGCCACTGTTATAGCAGCTTGGTGATGATGGCAAAGGCGCTGTGTTTTCGCAGGCAGGGCGAGTCTGCAGTGGTTTCACAGCAGGGCCGGTTAGGGGGTGGCGATGTTGCCATGCAGTCTGACACAATTGGCGAAAGCCGAGAGTTATTTTCGAATCTGCCAAGATTAGGACCGTGACGGGCCTTCCCGTTTCGGACGGCGACACGGCAACGTCACCGTCCGCTGTGAAGCAGTCGCCACGTATCTCTGGTGAACGGGTCCGCGGGATTAACCAGGGCGGCCGCTGGGCTCGAGCAACGAAACCTCTGCGACAACCCCGCGAACGCGCTGCCACTCGGGCCAACGCCGCCACCCCCGTCCAATTGGTTAGTCAGTGAGTCGTCGACTTCACTGGCTACTCGGCGATTCGGTAGGTTTATCCTTTACTTGTCGACGAACGCCTTCAGGCCGGTTGCCGCCGCGTTTTCGAACTTCCCGACTAGCAATATAAAGTGCGCGAGTTCAAATCCCGGTCAGGGGGTCAGCCAACTCGGCCCCATCATCCCCTCTGGGTCGAGTAAAATAAGTACCACCTTGTGGCAAGTTGTTCTAGTGAATAGCCCCCAACCTGTAGAGAGCGACATTTCCACCACTGCCTTAGGCCTGCAATGGATGTAAGCGCCGCCGCAGTGCCCACCGGACGCGCGTGGTGGGGACACCGCGACTTTTTGGCAACGAGCGAACTTCACAAAGCCGAGGGATGGGGGGGGGACACACACACACGGAATTTTCATCGGCGCAGCCGGAGGCGAAATACGCCTACGCCGATCACTTCCCCCCGTCGAATTGACGGCTACGGTGGGAAACCCAGGCCAAACGGGGAAAGGGAAAAATCGCGACGATCGACGCGCGTCTCACCGTATTTGGTCGGGAAGATCTTTTCGTCGGTGACGAGGCGCTGCACGTAGCACATGACGTAGTCCACGTACTGCGGCCCCGTGCACTTGAGCTTCTTGCCACGCTCGCCCTCCTGCCAGTACAGCTGCCTGCGGTCGGGAGGCGGGGGAGGGGGGGTGACAGCGGCTCGCTCCGTTAGGACGTCGCCATCGAGGGAGGCGGGGAGGTTGGCCACGTGGCTCACGGGGTCAGAGACACTGAGCTGACCCCCCCGGGGGGGAGGTTTCTCGAGCGATGGGTCTCAGCCTGGTCGTTAAAAACTAAACAGCAACACCCCTTTGTGTGTATTCTTGGGTCTTTCGGTAAAGTCACGTAGATAGGTTCAAAGAAAATAATAAAAAATAACAGAAAACTACGACGTTTCGATCGCAACGCAAGCGGTCGTCTTCAGGAAAACGACCGCATGCGTTGCGATCGAAAGGTCGTAGTTTTTTGTTATTTTTGATGATTTTCTTTGCACCTACCTACGTGACTTTACTCAAAGACCCAAGAATATGAATTCCTGCAGTCACGAAAGCTTTAAGTCAAGATTTACCCCCCTTTGTGTGGTTGTTGACTTCTGTCGATCTTATGGTGGACCACGAAGCTCGTGGTCCAACATAAACCGCATCCGTGCAAACCATGGCAGATGCGGATGCCTGATACACCTCTGATTAGCATGGTTGGTTATGTACCATTCGAAAGAAGTTCAACATACATATATTTACATGCACAAATGGAAAATGTAAAACTCTCCAGTACGTGACTGTGGTCATCCAGAACAGACGTGCAACGTATAACGACACAATGCCCCGATCCACAAGCACAAAGGAGACATCACAGCGACGATACACTCCGCTGCTCCTGCCGCAGTTATCTGGCTTGACCACCGGAATCCTGGGTTTAACTGGGCTGAACTGTACGAGAAATCTCACAGATCCTTCAAATATCTAAACATTGTCCCATCAGGCTAGGATGCATTGGCTGGGTCATGTAGCCTGCAATCCAAACTAATGAATGCTCAACAAACACTTGTGTGTCTGGCCAGATAGAGGGGGCTAACTAAGCATCGCAAACGTTGGATAAAGAGATAAGAGTGGTATGTGTTGCAGGGGGACTTGGAGCTGAGCAAACTTAATGACTGGAACCAGCGGTGTCAAGATTTACATCCGCGGCGGGGACTTGTGAAGGACGGTACTGGGCAGTTATAGGCAGCTTGCGCTCACATAAAAACAAAAACTGCAGGAAGACGAGCGATGCTCACAAAAATGGCAGAGTGCCAGGTGGCTAAAGCATAGCAAGGTGGCATATTGGAAGGGTGCAGGTGGTGCATCTGCCCGTCATCTCAGTCGGTTAAGCTCGAACACCTGGGTCTGTATTCTGGCTTCCTGCCAGCACTTCAGGTGGCCTCCCGCAGTCTACCCAGCCTGGAAAAAATGCCACAAGTCAAAACGTCTGCTCCTCTACCTGAAAATAACAGGGGCTTGCTGTCGCTGCGCATGAGCGTCCATATGCACGTGCAATTATAAACCGAGTGGCCTCCGGCGACAGTGAATCACCCTGAGCCGGAGCAAATCGCCCGGAATGCACCTCGATTTCATCAGATCTCAGGAAACGCGGCAGGCAGGGTTGGGCCTGCACTGTGGTCAGATGGGCGGTCACGGCCACGCACGAGAGGTTGTCATCGGTTGCGAAGCCATCAGCTGGGCAGCAGAGGCCAGTGCAACCAATTCCACCGTTGTACTTCTCCGCTCCCCCGTCTACGCTGCAGCAACCCGCACTGACCGGCACGGAGAAGTACGGTCAACAAAACTTCCCAGGACCCCGTACCGCATGGGGAGGCCCTCAAACGGCGGCGGATTCAAAAAAGGGCTGTGCCGTGTCCACGCACGTAAGCAAGCGCTGCCATCACAATCATCTGCACAATCGTCCCCGATGGACGGGCCGGCAGAACGATGGACGGACGGACCGAATGACGGATTGATGATGTGACGGACACAGGCAGGTCCGCGCGCCCGTGATAAACTCCGCGCTTTTCTGGACGGTGTCACGTCGCCTGCTCACGGCGCGCTCGCTGGACCGCCCGGGTCAGGCGGTGCGCCGTACAGGACAGCCACCTGATAGCGCAGGCCGCGTGCCACTAAAAATAGGCCGCGGGGCTTTGTGCTCGTGCCAAATGACTTCGATAACAAAGGGAGTCTGGTTACGGTCAAAGACAGCGGCCACAGTTTATACAGCGGCCCTGTTTAGACAGCGGTGCTGCTTCGTGCGAGTCTTGCCGTAGACTGTGCACTACGGGGATGTTTTTTTTTCGTAATGCAAAATTAGATTTTGTAATTATGCAAATAAATACAGATTTATAGAAAGTTAACGGTTTTCAAACCAAATCACAAAATGCGAGTTAATGGACCGAGATGACTAGCAGGTGCAACACCTGCGCTCCCCGCTGTGCCACCATGCACACACACACGCGTGCGCACACAAGTACATGTGCGCGTGTGTCTTAAGGGTAAGACATAACAGACTGATGGGCCGAGTGCTATTAGAGAGCACTTATGAAGGCCTAAACAGTGATCGTGTGGTCAGCACCACCCACAGCTGTCTCCATAGTGCCACTTACACACCACACCTGGTACTCATTTCAGGTTGAGTCGATACAGGGGAGGTCCATGACCAGTTCAAATATTCCTCACAGATTTTTGGTCGTGAGCGGGAATCGAACTCAGGTGGACTGAGGTAGCCGGGTTTGTAGAGGCTGCGTGCTAACAACTACAAAGATACCCCGTATAGCCTTGACAGACTGTTAGGGCAAGTGCTGTTAGTGAGCACGGCACACAAGGGGATGGGTGACCAACACCACGCCTGGCCACCTTTGTCTCTCCAGAGGCAATGTTTGCACACTGTACCAGGTACTCATTTGAGGCTGAGTGGACCTAGGTGAGGCCCAGGACCAGTTCTGATAATCGTCACCGGTGATAGCCGTGAGCGGGAATCGACCTCGGGTCGCCTGGTTCGTAGTGCAGCGCGCTAACCGCTACTACACTACCGCTCCCTAACTACAGTACATACATGGACACGCACACACAGACCCATGCAACTCATGAGCACAAGTATTAAACAATGGTCCTTTTGTACGTGGGCCTTGTTTGAATTACCAATTATCAGCTACTGGCGGGCCAAGTAACTGCAAGAACAACACTGCCTGTGCTCCATATGTTACCCCGGTGGTATAAATAGCCCTTTAAAGTTGCACAAAGCAGGTTTGTGAGGTTTTTTTTCTTTCTTTCTGCCTTTGCTTCCCAGATCTGGGCTAAGGTCCCAGTGAAGTGTGGGCCACAACTTGAGCTCCGGCACAGATTCCCTGGTGTCGACGTCCACCCACCCCTCGCACGCAATGGTTCGTTCCAGAGTGGACGTCCACCCACTTCTGCGACGGTGGGACCATAACACGGGCGTGGGGTTGTCTGGACAAGAAGGATTTTATTTAGGATTTAGTCGCTTCCAGTTGGATTACCTTGCTGATCTCGTCAATGAGCACAAACCCACTATGTGAGCTAAGGTCATCCTCGCAGCGACAGCTGCTTTGGGCTCTGCCATCGAACGAAGCCGTTCACTGCCACCGCGCCCTTCCAGGTGCACTTCTGCAGATGCCTGGAACCCCTCTTCCTTCCGATATTGGGAAGCCACACTGGAGCCTATGCACGTTTAGATCACCTCGATTGAAAACTCACTTCTTCAGAACCGCTTTTTGTGTTTCGCTTGTCGTCCTTCCCACGCGCCTCCAATTAGCCTGGTTGGCTACGTATGGTACGAAAGAAGTTCAACATACACACGCTTTTATAAGCATGGCCGGTTGGTGCTGGGCTTTGAGCGCCACGAGTTGAGATCCTTATTGGGGGGCCGCCTAAGCTCATCATCATCATCCCGTAGTTGAAAAAAGATGCGGCAGTCAACAGTGGCTGTTCTATGAATAGACTGGGCCCCACCAAGGGAATGTGGAATTTACACCACTGGCTCCGGGCTGCCACCTGAGATGCACACCGCTCAGTGCTCAATCGATGATGGGGAGCAATTACGTTGGTGAAACGTACAAACGTGCGAAGTTGTGCGCACTTCACCTGAATGCGCGCCATGTTCTCGGGCTCTCGGTAAGCTCCGTGAGGCTTTGAGCCCGGTAAGTATTTGGTTGGGAGACGGCTTGGGAATAGCAGGTGATATAGGCTCGTGCTGCGAGGTGGCCAGGAGGTGGTGATGGAGCGGCGAGTTCTTAAGATCTGTCTGTCTGTGCGGAGCTCTGCGGGGGGGGGGGGGGGTTTCTCCAGAGACTTCCAGTTTCTCCCCCAAATGCCAATCACCCATTAATTAAATCGGCCAAATATCCCAATGCAGGGCCCTCGTGATCTGCTGATATAAATAAAAAAGGAGTCTTGGGACTGTGTAAGGCTCTTTCCTGTCTAAAAACAAAGGGCATTCCTATCTTTTTTTTGCATGCGTCTTTTGGTATTTAAATTGTAGCCCTTTACCCGCCCCTCCGATTATGTATGTTGAACTTCTTTCGCACCATACATAGCCAACCGTGCTAACCAAGGTGCGGGGTAAGGACGAAAAAAGGATTAGCATGCATGGTTGGCTACGTACGGTGCGAAAGTTCATCATGCATACATGATCGTTATTTCTGACTGTATTCTATTCATACAAAAATAATGTTGTATATTCACACATGATCTCCATGCTGCAAGAATCATCGCAGGGTCTTATGACAAATCGTACTATTTTGGTTGATCGTATACATTCTATTGTACGTGTGCATGAGAAAACAACAATGCGTGGATTTACAAACTTAGATAATAATAAGAAATGATTTAATGTTATATTGCATCATTCACATAACATCAAACATGACCACGATGGCCTTTATGGCTCTTAGCATATTAAACATTTCTCATGAATTACGGCGACGTATTTTTTTTTCTCTCCCCACAAAGTACCCTTCTATTCCAATCTAATACATTTAGATATATGGGCTCACTGCTGTGAATTCACCACCCTTTTAATTCAGTATTTTTCCATTCAGCAGGGGTGTTCCGCAAACACTCAAACGTCGGCTCTTCTATTTTATTCTCGTTACCGGTAAAAGGAGCTCGTTTGGTGGAGTTTATTTCCCCGTAAAAATGTTCCCTTTCGTCTCATGCCCCCTGCGGTCTTCCCACAATACAGTGCAGTCATGACAACTACTGTACGATGAATAAAACATAAAATAAAAACTCCCCCCCCCCACCCTCCAAAAAAAACAGAATGTGAATTACTTGCTTCTTGTGCAACACGAGGCACTTTAGTAAAATTAAATAAACTGCCAGATTTGTTAATCCGCTGCTGGATGAGGGGTCCTCCCCACGCCTTGTGGGCCATGAAGGATATTTGACCATACTTCACCACGCTGGTCAGCGCGGGTTGGTGAACACAACAATTGATATTGCCGCTCTGCCCTCGACTGCCCACAACGCCGACTATTGCGCCTATCGTTTTAAGCGCCTGGCGACCAGCCGTCCGAGCACGACCCACCCAGGCTCAAACCCTGGTTACCTTCCGAGATGCGACGAGGTTGGGTGCATTCCGGGTTATTTCGTCACGGGCGCGGAAATGCCGTGCGCGTATTTTAACAACTTTTCTGGTTAGGAGTCGAAGAGGTAGTGCTGACGGCGCACCTTGCGCTAAGCGATTTCACAGAAGCTCGTGAAAATGAGAACCGAGCCTTTTTGTGTGGGACGCACGTCAGGGCCCTCAGGGAAATTACAGCACAAATACCGACACGCAGGAGTTTACCGTGAACTTCAGAGGCCAACATTTACGGAGACGTTGTTCTTAATCCCACCTAATCGTAACGCCACGGGACGGTCGATAAGCGTTTCACAAGCGTCTTGCCCGTGATAATTCACGACCGTATCACGAGGTACGCCATCTTTGAGACTTCTGCCCAGAAGGGTGAGGCCCGAGTCTTGAGGCTAATTTTCAGGAGGGTTCTGCTCAGGGCGTTCGACCGCATCCCTTCTTCTTCTTGGTTCTTTCGGTAAAGTTACGTAGAATAGAAATAATAAAATAATAAAAATAAAACATAATAAATATTTTATTATGTTTTATTTTTATTACATAATAAATATTTCATTGTTTTATTTGTATTATTTTATTATTTCCATTCTACGTGACTTTACCAAAAGAACCAAGAAGATGAATCCCTGCAGTCACGAAAGCTTTAAATGGAAATTCGCATCCCTTCTGCTGATCATCTATTGAGTGTACTGTAAATCACCCGCCATGACACGGACGTTGACAAATAAAGTAGAACAAAAAAACTGATGAGAAGCCGGATGTTATTTTTTGGACAGAGAACCACTTTGAATTTAGTAAAGACAAAGATCCCCCATACAGGCTTAACGGACTTTTGTGGCAAGTACTGCGAGGGAGCACCTATGAAGGCCGGCACGGCACACGAGGGGATGGGTGGTCAACACCACGCCCGATCGCCGTTGTATTCCGAGTGACGATGTTTACACACCACACCAGGTACTCATTTGAGGCCGAGTCGACCTAGGAGGAGGACCGGTTCAGATAATCGTCACCGGCATTGGTGGCTGTGAGCGGAAATCGAACTCGGATCCGCTGGATTCATAATGCAGCACGTGAAACCTACCGCTCACAGCATTACACACAAAGACACATACCTCACTGTGGCGTTCACACACACACATACGCGCACGTGTACTACAACCGCTACACCACCGCTCCCCACTAACAGCTCCTACCTACACGCACACACCCTGGGCAAAACCCTGCTCGCCGTTACCGCCAAACTCGTCACTGCCTCCGCAGGCGCACGTGGCTTTTTCACGCGGCGGCGGTTTCCGATTCTCTCCGTGAATCACCTGTGACCCGCACGCCACCCATCCCTCCCCCCCACGAGTGTAGGCCCGACGGGGAGAGAGGGCGAGCGACACAAGGGAGTGCCTTTGTGTGCGGCGTGATGACTTTCAGACGGCGGAATGTGCCGTCTGACAGGTGCGCCGCCGCTACTTTTCCCGCAGCCGCCCGCGCTTTTTGACGTCCATCGCTCGCGGATCGCGGTGCCGCGAGAATGTTTTTCGCGCAAAAAAATAAGACGATCCTTTTCGCAGACGATGGGGTTCAGGGCTCAAAAACAAAGACGTGATACTACGCGTATCAAACGAAAGCGTCCGAGCGAGACAGTGAAACGTACAAAAACCGTTCGCCTACATACACACGGTTCGGTACAGCACAGATGTGATAGTGAATGTTACCAGGGCGGAACAAGGACACATTTGGGCGGTAATCTGGCGACACTGGTTTTAAGTTTGACGGTTGCACTCGCACGAATAATCTTTCTCAATGGTGCGTGCATTCATACATAAGGAGTCAAATGTGAGCGAAGTGATTCATAATTGGGTTTTCGGTTTAGGTCGTCGTGTAAACGAAATGTCTTGCAAACCCTCCTCCACCCGACACCGCCGATTGGTAAAAGTTTCACGTGGCGGAACCCGGCATGAATATCCGGTAAAATGGGGTGGACTGGGTACTGCGCTACCCTCCTGAACGCATGGTAATCGTTGCTCCTGCGAGATAACAAGACAAATTTGGACATCGCTTTCATGTTATTCTATTTTCGGTTGTGTTCAGTTACATTATTACTCATCCCCTGTCTCCCATTTTCTTCCGCCCCCCCCTCCCCTTATGTACATTTCTCCCGATCGTTAGCCCTACCGCGAGTCGGGACGCCCTCGTTTATTCGTTCCCTAATGTCGAGGGTGCATTACGCCCTGGCTTGTTACGCATTATCTGTTGTTTTTTTTCCCTCGTGTTGAAATTCCCACTGTATTCTGGGTTTTTTTTCATGATGAAAAAAAATTGCTTAGAAAGTATAAAAAAAAAAGTGTCACTTGAATCAAAAGCGGCCTAATTAATTACTGCTTTAGCAGCACTGCCGGTTTGTTGCTGGAAAATAATCTCGCAACATTTTAAAGGGGAGCGCGACGTTTCGCTGGAGACTGCATCCGGCATCGTCAGGTTATCAGCTTAGATCTCAAGTGAAAGCACTTCCTGATCCGGGTCCTTGGGTAGATGCGGTACAATCATGCAAGTGGATCTAATAATTAATTAGTTGATTGGTTGTGACAGGCAGGGTTAGGTGAGTGTCATAAGGTGACTCTATGGAGCAATTAGTGAAAATAAGCCAGCAATTTTTGTTGAGGTGTATTGTAATGAAGCTGGGATTTTAATGCCATTGTGATTCTAGTTAAGCGTTAACAGGACGTACTTAGTGAGTTGTTATGAATATAATCGAGTGTTATTTTGTTATTTAACGCAATCACAATTTAGGGCCATGAAGGCGAGTATTTTTTTCTAATTCCTGTCCGTATAAAATTGGCGAGTGAAGTGTTGGCAGGCGTGGCCAGCCATTGAATGCAGCGCGTCGTTTTTAACGTTACGTCAGCGCAACACCACTGACAATCGGCATGCACGGTAATTGCAGGTGGCCATAGGGGAGTTATAGAGGCGGGTTTATTAAAATGGTGCGGTCGAGCTGTGGAGGATTAAGTGGTCTATATAACTTAAAGAGATTGTAATCGGCTACATTTTTTCATTGCTGCACTCCTTTTTGATAATTGCAGCCGTTGCAGCCACCAACGTTTTGGGAACAACCTTTAACTTTGTAAATCCTACTTTTAAAAAAATAGAATTAGCGCTGGATACAGTCATGCTTGCCAATTTGATTTGTAACGTTGATCCTTACCTGCGTATCGATAGTTCAATGATAATGTGCCATTTTATTGAGAGATGAGTGGTTGTTATCTTGGTGTGGTCTGGGACTATTCTGTTGTCGTTTATGCTGCCTTAACCCAAGCTCGATCGATCAGACCTATATTATAAATTAACTCATTCATTAATACATTATTTTAAAAACAATTATTTATATTTAGTGACTTGCTTACCTCTGTCTCTATTTTGCATTGCTATCGTTGCTTTTGTGTCGTTCGCTGTGGTAACTCGTTGACCCGCCCACTCGCTGACCCGCCCACTCACTGACCCGCCCACTCGCTGACCCACCGACTCACTGACCCACCCACTCGCTGACCCACCCACTCACTGACCCACCCACTCGCTGACCCACCGACTCACTGACCCACCGACTCACTGACCCACCGACTCACTGACCCACCGACTCGCTGACCCGCCCACTCGCTGACCCGCCCACTCGCTGACCCACCGACTCGCTGACCCATCCACTCGCTGACCCACCGACTCACTGACCCACCCACTCGCTGACCCACCGACTCGCTAACCCACCGACTCGCTGACCCACCGACTCGCTGACCCACCGACTCGCTGACCCACCGACTCGCTGACCCACCGACTCACTGACCCACCGACTCGCTGACCCATCGACTCACTGACCCACCTACTGGCTGACCCACCGACTCACTGACCCACTGACTGGCTGACCCACCCACTCACTGACCCACCCACTCACTGACCCACTCAAACTGGACCTCTGTGAATAAAAGAGCTTCTCGGCTCATCAGATTCCCCCTCCAGCCTCAATAAAGATTTTGATTCCGAATGATGGCCACCGCCGCCTCACACATGCTGCCTCGCGAAAGGCCGGAAACCGCCGGCAAAGCCACACAGAGCGTTATGCGGGCGGTGCCACCTCCCGTCCAGTGGCACACACGGGAAGAGATGAGTATTTTTTTTTCCTAAACGATTTCCGTGTTAATCCGAATAGTGAAGTATTGGAACAGATAACTGGTAGCATAATCGATTAGTTAATTAATCAGATAGCATTATTAAACTAATCCACCAATTAACTCATTAAGCGTGAGGTTTTTAAGTATACATGTACCCCATGTTAAACATTGTTGATGGGAACCTCATTTGCCAGTAAAAATATGATAATTGGTTCTTTACCCTTCTATCTGGCAACAAAACTGCAGGTATTGCGGTCTATTCAAACATGACTCCTTGTAAAAAGGTGTCAGTTTTGTTGCCAGATAGAAGGGTAAAGAACCAATTATCATTGTTGATGGGTTTACAAAGTAGAAAAGTTAAGCTAAAAAAAATGTTTTGGTACAAAAATATTACTTTTACATTAAAATAAGAGAAATTGTATTGCCAATACATATCTCAGGCCCTTTGTAAGGACTTGAAACACAACACACGCCAACGCAATAAATAATGTACCAGGATTTAACGCCTTACATTTCAGAAATTCCTGATTTGAAAATTCTAGGTTGTTGCCGCGAAGGAATCCATTAATGTGTACGCCTACTTAAAGTGTGCTGGCATGCGTGCACACACACACACAAACACGTTACATAAACAAAATACGTAACCTCGTTTCTGTCTCTCATCTTCCAAGCGCCTCGCTTTTGTATAGGCCAATCTCCGTATCCCGACGAGCTCATGCCAAGCCAACTGCACGAACATCTCGACACATTCCTCGATACCACAATGAAATGTCAAATATAAAATTGGTGACGTTTTGGCCAGAAGCCCTTCCTCGTGGCACATCAATGGAGACCAGAGAGAGTGGATAACAAGAGTTGGAGACTATCTCTCTGGACGCTCGATATGGATATGGATTGAATTTTAAGGCCACAGTGGTAATCATGAATGTGTTGAGCTTTATTCGGTTACTTGCGCTCGTGCACCACTGCCAACGCAGCAAGCAGCATCGCTAAATAATTTGTTCAACTCCAGTGTTGAAAACTGGCATTATGCCTACACGACCTATTCCAACAGTAACTAATGACGAACTGTTATATAACGTCCGTGCATAACGAGTGGAACGAGGTGGGATTCAATTCATGGAACCCTGGCAAATCTGCCACCTCCGTGGATAAAGAGCAAATAAAAGCCCCCCGTCATGTGTGTCAACATAACAGATGCACACGACAACAACAGGGTGAACATAACATCGCAATTTCAAGTATGCAGCCTCGCAATGACCCATAACTACGCTGAGGCCGCCTCTAATTTTAGTCGTGCACAGATTACTCAGAGAAAAACACGAAAGTGTTTATCAGATCCAACCTGTTTACGTCGCCATTACAGGAGTGCTTTTTTTATGCCCCCACCCCCGTATCTGTCTGAATAGATGCGAAATAAATATTAATGTGTTATTAAACTACACGCCTTCCAGAGGTGTCATCCATGATCAAATAATTATAGTTAAGCAGCAGTTTGAGATCGTAGGGTATGACTTACACTTCAAAATGCACATTATCGTCATTGTGTAAGAATGTAGATTAAAAAAAATAGGAGAGCAGAAATTACGTCCCATTAATGTTTGATGATACATGAGCTGGGCGAGATGAGTGCTGGGTGAGCTGGGTGAGTTGGGTGCTGGATGAGTTGGGTGCACCATGGACACGCTACTCACATGCCAGGGATGGTCATGCATGGGCAGGAGGTGCTGGTGCAGAACTCCGACACGGTGCTGTACTGCAGGTTGACGTGGTTGAAGAACGTCGTTGCTGCAATGGGACGACACGAAGAAAGTGAACCCCCAGTTCAGTCATTCACTGCCTTCCCGCACACGGCCGGTGTGTATGCGTGCATGCGCGGTAGTGTAGCGGTTAGCGTGCTGCGCTACGAATCCGAAGACCCGAGTTCCATTCTCGCTCACGGCCATCACCAATGATGATTATTTGAACCGGTCTTGGTCCTCCCCTAGGTCAATTCATCCTCAAATGAGTATCTGGTGCGGTGTGTAAACATCGCCACTAACGAGACAAAGGCAGCTGGACGTGGTGCTGGACACCGACCGGCCTTCGTGTGCGCACTAACAGAACTTACCCCAACAGTTCGTTCAGGCTATACGGGGGATATTTGCCTCTGTATGTATGTTGAACCTCTTTCCGACCGTACGAAGCCAACCATGGTAATCGGACGTGCGTGCGCCAATCTACATTATTACGGCAGGGCCCAGTCTCCGAACAGCACAACCACGTGGGTTTCCAAAAACCGGCACGCACTTTATCAACCCCGGAGGGGATGAAGAGCAGAGTTGACCCCACCTGGGATTTATTAGTCGGGTGCTCTAACATTCGTGATGGATAAACGTGCGTGTGTGTGCGTGTGTGCGTGCGCGCGTGTAAACGGACATCCATTTTTTCAATCCACTGCGGGTCAGTGCGGGTTGAGGAAGCGGGCAGCACAGATGTGTGGAGCACAGAAGTAGAGTACAACAATGCATTTTGCTGTATTACCAATGTCTAGCCACCACCTTAGCCAGCCCTCCCCAAAACATATACGCACCTTTGGGGGCTATTTGACCGTACTTCCTCATACGTACGTACGTGTGACATCTCACAAATCCTGCCGCCCATATCTGCCCGAGTTTAGACTGCACACCGGGGTGATGAGGACTCCAAAGCCATCGAACGAAACGGAACGTCCGCTCTCCGAAAAGTTTCCGGCCCGTGCCTGCCGTGGCGCTGTTCGGAACGATGTCCGACGTTTCACTTTGCGTGCCGGGTAGCTAACTCGCTGGCTCTGGCCCCTCTTTTCGGTGAGGAGGAGGAGGGGGTGGGGGGCGGAGGTGGGCAGAGGGGGGTGGACAATGCGTAGCCACGAAAAAAACCTACACGCACGGACGGGAAATGTCCTGAGAACGGGCAGGCGGCGAGATTAAGCCAAATTAAGGACCGTCCAGCGCGCTGGGCCACGTTGCCCACTGCTCAGGTTTATTTTATTCGGATCGTTTAGCCGCTCCGAGTTGAGCGCATTAGAAGGATTTACTTGTTCCAGGGTCAAACAAAAAGACCATTCTAAATCAAATGGCTTTTGGGATTTGCCCAAAGCTTCTCAATTTGCAGAGTATAAATAACCGACACCTGCTGTGGTGGCGAGTCCACCACGCCTGTAATCCTCGACGTGGCAAGGGGGTTGGTGGATCGCTCCAGAGATGGAGCTGTCGCGCGAGTCAAATCGCTCAACCGCTGGGACGCTAAAAGCCTCCTGACGTCCGCCTGAGATAGATTTACAGGACTCCTCTCCTTCGTAATCCTATTACTCACGACTCATATTATCCGCTGGAGCTTTAGGATCTGGAAAAAGTCCTATTATCCGTAAACCTTATTTTTCCTATTATCTGGAAGAATATCGCATCTTGCTTCATGGGAGAGCTTTCTATTATCCGCAATTTCTTAACCTGTTAAGAGGATTCGTGCGACATTTTAGCCCTATTATCCGCAATGTTCCCCCACCATCACTACGGATGGGAGTTCTCCTGTAGGTGAAATCAATTATATAATTGCACCTCCAATTCGGCACGGTTGACTGTGTACGGTGCAAAAGAAGTTCAACATACCAGGCAAAGAGCTACATGCGTTTGAATGTTTTCACATTTAGGTGTGAGGAGTCTCAAGGCAATCTACTTTCATTCAACACGTTCAAATATTCAACAATTAAACTGACAAAAAATGCTAATGCCCAGACCCTCATGTCAAAGTCTTAATACTTACTAAAGCTTTACAAGCAAAACAAAAGAAATGATCTGAAGTCAGAGTGACTCCCCGCTGAGCAGCTGCTGGGGCGATGTTCTTCTTCTCAATTGATGGTCATGAACCAGCGATGGAATTTCCACATTACAATGGTGGGGGCCAGTCTCTCCATTCGACAACCACAACTGATTTACCACAAAGCGGTGCAAAATGTATTGGCCAAAGAACCGATGTGGCCGACTCGAACTTATTGGGATTTGAACTCGCAGCAATCTCTGGTGAAATCTACGGCGATTGTCCTACGGACAGACTCAACCCCGGCCAGGAGAGTGTGGAATTCCACTGCTGGCTCCGCGGCCGTGAACCGGAGATGAACACCGCCCCCATGATGCTCGATTGAGCATGGAATCCCTTGGACGTTTGACCTCACCGCTTCGGGAAGGAGAGCCAACAAATGTAAAAGCGTGGCCCTGAAGCGGTTGGAGAACAGGAGGGGGAGGGGGGGAGGACAGCCTCGGGAATCGGAAGTCTCAACAAAAGGAGTCACGGAGCGACGGCCGAAACGTCACCCGAGCCCCCGTCGTGGTAGCGCAGTCCCCATTAACAATGTTTCGTTCTACCAGGTAAGGCTCTTTTTCACGAGCGACCTGGTCACAAATGATAGCCCAACGAACTGGCTCATTGCGCGGCATTGTATAGCAGCCAAATACTCCAAACGCGCGATGTTGATTCTAAATGTGGAAGGACCCGGAGAAAAATCCACGCAACCACGGGGAGAACATGCAGCAGGCGTCAGGGTCGGGATTGAACCCACGATCTCCTTGTATACCAGGCGAGGGAGTTAACATCTCGCCACCACGGCGCCCCATTGACACAGACACCGGTGAGCCTCAGAGAGCGGATGCAGCGCGCACTCTCTCTTGGCGAAACCCAAGTCGCTCGGCCCGGCCCGTCCAGGAGGCCCGCACACAAATTGCTGGCATGGGATAGGGGGAGTGGAGGGCAAAGGTCGTGCGGGCCAGTAGGCATGCGGGCGCAAACGTACGCGCAGGTGTGCCCGCAGATGACCAACGAACGCACACTCCGGACACAGGCACACACGCCAATGTAGCTTCGTAGACAGACGTACGACGACACAAACACACGCACGTGCAGGTATGGTCACAAACAGACATAAACAGCAGACGCACGCACACTGACACGGACATTCAGATACGTAGACATTCAGAGACACAAATATATCCCAGGATTGCCCGCAGACCCATACATACATACACACACACATTTTCAGATACATAAACATAGAGACACACCAAAAGACATGCTCACAGACCCACAGACAAAGGTCTCATGTATTGCCTAAACAAACTTTTGGGGCAAGTGCTATTTGAAAGCACATATTAAGTCCGGCACAGCACATGAGTGAGTGGGTGGCCAGAACCACGCCCGGCCGCTTTTGTTTCCCCAGTCCTGATGTTTACACACTGCACTAGGTACTCATTTGAGGCCAAGTCGACCTAGGGGAGGCCCAGGACCAGTTCAGATATTTGTCATCGGTGTTGGCCGTGAGCGGCAATCGAACTCTGGTCGCTGGGTTCGCAGCGCAGCACGCTGACCGCTACACTCGACAAACACATTGAGTTACATAAACACAGAGACACACACCCGAAAACATGCCCACAGACTCAAACACACACAAAGGCATACACATTTAGGCGCAGACACACTAAGAAAGGCCGTTCATATTTTCTCTGCGCATATGTTGGCCATGGCCACGAATAAAACTCTGGTAAACGGCTTCAAAGAACAGTGCAGCACCGCTCTTCGGCATGCACCAGCGCCCTCGGACTACCGGACTGTCTGTTTCACCTCAACCACTACACTGCAGACTGTTGGGGCAAGTGCTGTGAGCGAGCACCGATGAAGGCCGGCACGGTACACGAGCCGGTGGGTGGCCAACACCATGCCCAGCCACCTTGGTCTCCCTAGTGGCGATATATGACAAATCTGTATTACCGATGAGGAGACGTGTTCTGGATTATGAGGCATGAGACATTCTTCTTCTGGTGACCAGATTTCTAAACAGGCATATGAATTATTACCTAAATTCAAAGACAAAAATCTCTTCAATAATCACATACTCACAGATCGCAGATTCACGTCCACAGGAACTCAGACAGACAACGACTGTGACTCACAAACACAAAGACCCCCCGTATAGCCTGTAACAGACTGTTGGGGCAAGTGCTGATAGTGAGCACCTATGAAGGCTGGAACGGCACTCACAGCACAACCGAAATGTCACTGCGTGCCCATAGGCGCTGGAGAGTTGGACACCTTGCGAGGACACCCGAGTAAAACGAGCCGGTCTCAACCAGTCACTTCAACGAGTCACTTCTCCTTCAGAGACATTCTCACGAGTTTGTGACTCTGATGACAATGACACCCCTGGGGCAAAAAAAAAAAACAGCCCTGCAAAGGAGGGTGGAGGAAACGCATTGGGGTCAAACAGCCATGTTTTTCGTCACGTGCAAAACGAATTCAGCCTTTTGTTTGTAAACTACATCCAACGAGGCAATTGTTTTCTAATGTTCGTGATTAAAAAAACAACCTTTTAGCTGTGGCTCACCACGGGGAGTAGGATATAATGCATGGACAAAGGAACGGGAAAGGGAAGAGAGAAGAGAAAGAGTGGGAAAAGGAATTGAAAAACGTGATCCATGAAAGGTTCAGTAGAGCTGGGGATAGGCTACATGAGGGCCTTGTGATAGACAGTAGGCACGGCTCAAGATGCGCAGCAGGGAGAAAGAAGGAGCGGCGGGCAGGGAGGGGTAGGATGGGGGGAGAAAGAATGACCGTGCCGAGATGTCGGGATGAGAGGGTGATGGTGACGACGATTAGAGGGGATGAGGGAAGAGAGGAGAGAAGGAGCGAGCATAATTGAGTGGCGTGGAGCAGCGTCTTGCTTTCGCAGGCGGCAGGGAGAGGGATTCCATGTGGGTGTGGCCACACAGATGTCACGTGATTTACGGAAGGCGTGAGCTGACTTAGATATGTATGATGTTAATACGAGTCGTTGATGAACACTTAAAAAGCCCAGGAAAGGCCATTTATCCAGGACAACCTAAAGTCCTACTTTTATGAGGTCCCTGCTTGGGATGTTTGGTTCAGTTCCTAAATGAATAGTTTTTTTGGAAGTGATGATGATGATGTATTGAAGAAAAGCAATATTTTACAGGATGATGTTCAGTTTTGATATTCAGTCAAGGTGGGAGATGCGGGGGTGAATTTCAGAGATATTTATGGGGCGTGACTAAAACAGTGGACTGCTGTTCATTTGAGATTTTAATCGGAAGCGATGCCTGGAGGAAACCCATGCGCAGGAAAGGAGAATGATCAAACTGCTATCAGAAACCTACAATAATAATGATGATGAATTATTTACCCAGAAAATCCACGCCGAGTCCGAAGATGCTTTTTCTACATTGGGATGTTCGTCCAACACCGGGTCACATGGCGTGTTTTTTTTTTGTTTGCCATCGGAAGAAATCAGAGAAGCCGGAGGAAACCCACGCAGAACTGAGGAGAGACCGCACAAACTCAAACAAACTGCACGAGGGGAGTGGCTCCCGAGTCGCGAGTGGAACCCAGGCGCTTCTCGCTCGTGAGGTGCGTGCGTCGCCGCCTCGCCTGCCACTGAATGTCTCCATGAGCGCGCGTCGCACGGACACGGCAACGGATTCTCCGGATTACAAAGACGCGTGTCTCCTGGCCTTTCCTTAAAAAAGCACGGTGGGGGTGGGTGGGAAATAGTGCGTCTTATAATCCGCGGAATATGGCGTGTCTGAGAACGCAAGGATCGGCACGACAAAAGATAGTCTTTTTTATATGTAAATTCAAAAACGTGCACCTTACATAACCTACAAAACTGTGTCGGCAACTTACATAATAACGCACACGAAGTAGACAATTAAACTAAAAACTGCACAGCGGCCGTCACTGTTATATACATTATATATAACAGTCACTGTTATATACATTATATATAACAGTGTTTACATATTGGGATCGCGTTTCCGTAAAAGGTTGTTAATTCCGTGAAATGTTTTTGCCATTGTGACATGTTTCTATAGAGCGGCGCGCTCCGGTAATTTTCCACTCAATGGCGAGCCCTCCCCTTGTCACGATCGACCAATTACACAACAAAGGCCAGCAGCAGCAGCAACAACAACAACAGCAGCAGCAACAAGTCTTGCGCCGAGCCTGGGGGGACTGATAAACCGGGTGAACGCCCAGAGAGATTCATTATCTCTTTTACAACAGGTAGGTGGAAAGTTAAACGAGCATAGGAGTGGTGGTGCAATGCTTCCCCAGGCCCTCTGAGCATGCCTGGGGGGGGATACCCCGTGAGGGACGTGTGTATGTTGAACTTCTTTCGCACCGTACGTAGCCAACCGTCCTAATCGGAGATGCTCAAGGCAGTCAACGGGAGACTTTAGGGACACTGCACCATGGATGCGGTGAGCAGAGTTTCAGCTGGTGTTCCTCGGTGTAGAATTCTATCATTTAGCTCGGCGCCGCTGTGGTTAGAACGCGGGACTCGCACGGAGCTTTTGCGTTCCGTTTGGAATTCAACCAAGTTCTTCATCATCAAGATAAGCCCTCTGGGTTTATTAAAAGAGGATCACTTCACGCAAAGTCAACAATGCGTACGCCATGGATAGACGGGCGTCTGCCGTTGAGGAACGTGGAATTTACTCCATTGACTCAGGACGGCCAATGGACACGGGTGGACAGAGACCATGACCGACGTCCCTCCCCGACGATAAACATGACAGCCACTCTGCGGGAAGTCAACAATAGCTTGTCATGTGGATAGACTGGCCTCATGGGAGAGACTTGCCTCATGGGAGAGACTGGCATTTGCCACAGGAATGTGGAAGTTTGATTTGCGCCAGTGATGTCGACAAATCACAGGGTGCACACCCACAACAACAACAAACACCCGTCATTCGCCACTAAGTGGCGGTCACGTCACCACGGTGCCTGTGCCAAGCCAGGTGCACTTTTGAGGCCACGTGAAGTGTTGAAGTCTCGCTGACAGGAGGTCACGAGACAGACCCAGCAAGTGCCATGGGTTGACTGACCGAGATGACAACTTTCTGCATTTTCGCCGCCCAGCGCCCCCGCTTTATTGTTGTGAGCGTCACTCCTCCGCCCTCTGTTGTTTTTGGAGGGCGACTGCCCTCCCAATGCACGGCAGCATCCTTCGCACCCACACTGCCCCCGACGCCTGCACCACCACCGGGCGAGGCGGCGCACGTCCTGTGATGCGGCGCATGTCCTGTGATGCGGCGCTTCGGGAGCCAAGGATCGGTGGATCGCGATGGCTCTGTGACACCCTCAATCCCGTCGGGGGCTGCGAGGTGACCAGAAAACAGAGATGGGCACCGTCCAACGCTCACCGAAATACGGTGACACTTATAATTCTGTTATTTAATCATCTTACCCGCACCAAGCAGGGTGTCCACATTCACAAAGGCAATGTCGATGCTCGATCTGAGTTCACGTCCTTTAAACTCCCCACTGCTCCTAAAGGTCCCACACCGCTTCTCAGGGCCTGACCGCCCCCATCACTGCTTCCATCAACACTCCCCTATCACCGTTCCTCATCACCGCTACTATCAGCGCCCCCCATCACTGCTCCTATCACCGTCCCCCCATCACCACTTCCATCACCGGTCCCCCGGTGTCTCCCCCCCCCCACCCGGCGGAGCGGCACTCACTGTAGGTGGCGAGCCACTCGTTGCGGTCGATGGCTGGAGGGAGCCGCACGAGCGAGCGGAAGTCACAGTCGGTGACGTGCGCGCGCGCGTACTCGAGCTCCAGGTAGAGCTTCTTCGTCTCCGACGATTTCTCCTTCTCCTTCTTGCTTTTCCTGCTCGCGCAGCGGACAAAAAACGAAGACAACGGTGCCGTTAGCGCACACCTATGAAGGCCGGCACGGCACACGAGGGGGTGGGTGGCCAGCACCATGCCCGGCCGCCTTTGTCTTTCCAGTGGCGATGTTTACACACCGCACCAGGTACTCATTTGAGGCTGATTCGACCTAGGGGAGGCCCAGGGGAGGTGAGTGCCGCTCCACCGCTCGTTAAGAGCGCGGGAGATGTTCCGAGGTTTAGAATTGGGGTGCGGTCGTTGGAAAACAAAGCGCCGATTCTATCCAGTCGCTGGACACGCAATTCCACACCAGGGTGACACATCCTAGCCACGAGTCACACGTGACCACCACGCCACAGGGCGTCTCCCATCGAGAGGAGGTGAGGAGGAACACGTGCGGTTTACAGCGAGGCACACGAACGTCAACAGGCGACTCGTTGTTGTCACAACAAAAACAGAGCGGAGCAACGCAGACGTCCAGAATAAACACCTAATTCGAGACCCAAACACCATCGCACCTCCTCGCTTCCTTCTCAAAGACACCGGTGGAACTAACATCAACCGGCCGATGCATACATCTCCTTTATTCAATGGAAAATTCAAGACACAGGCTCAGCAAGCACCGACGGATGCGAGCACAGAACAACACTCACTTGCGCGCGCATCACAATTCCAACATACGCACAAACAGACGTACGTAGCGCGCGTGCGTATACCCGTACGCGGACGCTTACGCAACGTTAACCACCAGCCGACCGCCGCGACGACGCGCGGAGAGACGGCGCTTTCTGCACGCGCCGCACTCAACCTGCGCTCGAAGCGAAGACAAATCACGCCGGCAGTCAGTTGCGGGGCGGCGGAACGCGAGCGGACGCCCCTCCGCCCGTTTACCGTGAAACCCCGCGGAGCTCTCGCCGCCATCACCCAATTGTAACTCCGGTGCCCAGGGCGGTGGTTCGCGAGGACCGACGTTGATCGTGGTCACGCGAGGGGCTTGGGCGGGCGAACGCGTCGCTGGATGGGGATCGATGGCCATCGGTCGAGAACTCGCAAACGGAGCGGCAGCCAAAATAAATTATAAACTTTTGATTTTACCAGCTCAGGCCCACTGAGCTATGTAGCTCTTTTTCAGAAGTGACCTGGCCACAAATCATAGTTCAACGAAGTGGCTTATCACGTGGAAATTTACAGCAGCCAAAAACTATGAATGCACGTTGATCCTACATGTGGAGGACAAAACAGGACTCGCAACAATTTTAAGTAGTTTTTCGTTTAGTTTTGTTAAGTGATGATAATGAATTGAAATGTACACAAGGGCTTTCTCTGGGTACTCCAGTGTCCTCCCAAAATTAGAAGAGCTACCCAGACATGTATGTGAACGGGATTTTTCGAATAAACAATGAACTGTGACTATATCATCCCGTTGCGATAGGCCAAGGCATGTATCAATGTGTTGCAATGTCTTTCACCATCTTCACAATCCCATTACTCCTCTTATCAGCTCTACGAACATAATAATCCATGGCCGCCCCTTTTACTTCTCCCAGAATGCACTGCTTCTTTGGTAGCCCAATGAATAGGGCCCTTCTTGTTATCTAAGCAGATGGACAATTATGGGTGGCTTCTTATGGGAGGTATGAGGGGCGGTCTTTCCCTCCTCTGGGTTAGCAGCGTTGCTTCTAGTTAACACTAACTAGCTTCTAGTTAACACTACCTAGCAACCAGTGGACGGTGGCCAAGACGATAGCTAAACATCTCGATGCACGATCCTCCAGAAAAAAAATATCCCCCGAGACTCAGTGAGGCGCTTTTTTACACACGAAAAAGGGAACAAGCGTTGCACGTGGATACAGAATCCTTCCTATGTGGACACGCGATGCTGATCCGTGTTAAAAATAATACGCGCGAGTTTAAAGTCCGGGCGCTCCGGTTTCATTTTGCGTGCGCATCGCTCGTTCCAGCGCGGTGGTGGTGGGGGGATGGGGGGGGCGGGTCACTGTGACCTTTGCCTAAATAAAGAGCACGGCAGAAAGGATACGTGCACAACACACCACCTGACCATAACCCTGATCCAGATAACGATCCGTCCAATTTGCATGTGAACCCAGCAGAGTGGCAAATGCAAAGCAGCAGGGCTGAGGTCAGGTCCACGTGGACCGGGGTTCAACCGCAACGGTTCCCACTGCGTCCCGGTTGTACTGTAGTCTACTGTACTCTCCGTCATGATAAGACGCTCTGGAAAGTAGGGCGCACTCCGAATTTGTGCCCGGTGCTAATAATGCTCTTCTAATCTGGTCTCACACACACACAGGTGTCTCTATTAGATTAACAAACGCACCCCCAACTTTTTCTTAAAAACGCAGTGGTGGGGGGGGGAAGTGTGCCTTATAAACGGGTGAGTAGGGTAGCTCTCCGATGTGTTTTCGGTGTTATATTGCACGTTGTTGAGCGTTATGCCCGATGTTTTTCTCCACGTACTTGGGACCTTATTCAGGAAACGATGATATAGTTTTAATTTTTCGATTTAAAGCTTTCGTGACTGCAGGGATTCATCTTCTTGGTTTTTTCGGTAAAGTCACGTAGAAGGGAAGTAATAAAATAATAAAAATAAAAAATAAAATGAAACAATTCTCACGACGTTTCGGCCACAACGCAAGCAGCCGTCCTCAGGTGCTTGCGTTGTGGCCGAAACGTCGTGAGAATTGTTTCATTTTATTATGTTTTATTTTTATTATTTTATTACTTCCCTTCTACGTGACTTTACCGAAAAAACCAAGAAGATATAGATTTAATTTTTCGATTTAAAGCTTTTGTGACTGCAGGGATTCATCTTCTTGGTTCTTTCGGTAAAGTCACGTATATTATTATTTCCCTTCTACGTGACTTTACCGAAAGTCACGTAGAAGGGAAATAATATTATTAAATAATATTATTTCCCTTCTACGTGACTTTACCGAAAGAACCAAGAAGATGATGATATAGTTCCTGCTGCTGCTACTGCTGCCGCCGCTGGTGTCCGACGTAATCCAGTTCCTGAACAAGCTCCCAAGCACGCGGTGCAGGAAACGCGCGGCACCGTGCGGAACGTCACATGCTACGACCCGAATACAAAAGTGTAAGAGGTAAAACTTATCCTTGTTTTTTCATACTTTGATACTGAAAAAAAGGTCCCATTTTGTAGCTGCTCACCGCGTGCTACAGAAGCTCCGATACGTGTGGCATTGTCCTTGTGCTGTTCACCTTTTGGCGTTCTCTGGTCTGACGCTGGTGAGACTCGACCCTAAAGAACCCTGTTGACTCTGGTGTAGGCCAATCAATCTTGATTTGAAGCTTTCGTGACTGCAGGAATGCATACTCTTTGGTTCTTTCGGTAAAGTGACGTAGGTATGAAATAAAATTTATTTTATTGACTTTGACCAAAAGAACCAAAGAGTATAGGCCAATGAGTTTCAAAGACAATTCGCATGTTATTATCAGAACATGTTTGTTTGCATGTTCACCACAAGTACGTGTGGTTAACAGAGACATGATTCCTTGCAAAAAGGTTTCTATTTGGTGGCTGGACATCTTAACACCTGTTTTGTTGGCAAAAAGGGTCAAATCTATTCTTATTTTTCATGTAAGAGACCTTGTCACGCACTCTCCCGAGAGCCGGAAGGAGATTGCCGCCTTTGACCTGGCCGCAAACTTCAAAGTGCAGCGAGGAAGTCGTGGACTTTGTCAGGCGATGCAAATTCTGAGCGGTGGCGTTGCGAAAGGAAAGAGCGCGCGGTGGTCACGCTCGCCGGGGCCATGCCGCACCCCCGCTCGCCCGCGCTGCCCCAGCCAGAAACACTTTTCACTGGGACGCCGTCCGTGATGACATTACGATGCGTATGTATGTACGCATGTTGACAGCTACACTGTTACCTTTCTTCCTGCCAAGTCTTGGTGAAAACAAAACTGATGCCTCCCATCGCCAGCAGTGCGGCAAATGGCCGAGAGCGGAGTGTTCTGTCCATGTCATCATGTATGTACGTTTGTTGAACTTCTTTTGCATCGTACGTAGCCAACTGTGCTAATCGGAGGTGCGGGGAAGGACAACAAACGAAACACAAAAGAGATGTGAATCTGGATTGAGATGCTCAAGGAATCGTGGTTCGTGTTTTAACGATAATCATGCAGATGATTTAGGTTTCAATGGACGTGATGATGCCATAAAAAGAAGTTGTCAAGAAATGAGTTCTCAATCCCAATGATTTGAAAGTGCGTAGCTCCAGTGGATTCCTAATATCGGAGGGAAGAGCGTTCCAGACGGCCGCGGAAGCACATCTGAAAGCGCGCGATGGCGGGTGACCGTCTTTGTGCGACGCATTATTGCTGACCCGCCCATACTGGACATCTGTGAAAAAGAGCTCCATAGCTCATCGGATTCCTCCAATCGACATAAAGATTCCGATTCATGTTATTTTTTTGCGGATAAAACAGCAATAGTATGAAGACAAATCGACTCGCGATCAGAAAACTGCGAATGACAATATCCTTAGGTTTTTTCGGTAAAGTCACGTAGGTAAAAACATTAAAAAGTAAAATAAAATAAAAATAAAAAATCACGACGTTTCGGAGGCAACACAAGCTTCCGTCTTCAGGTGGTACCGTCACAGCCACGACAGCTGTATCAAGTAAATGACAATCCCAATCGGGGGTCGACTCGGCCGATCAAACTTTTCCAAGACCCCAATAAAATGAGTAGCACTTTATTTTGAATCAGTAGTGGTTGCAGCTATGGACAATACTGACCTCCTGCTTGGGAATATGTAATCTCCACCACCAATGCAGGGCCGACCAACAAAGGTGTGAGCAGGAGAAATGTAACTTTTGCCCGTGACTCCACTACCAGATACATTCTGTCCCAATTGACCATTAGCTGCTTATAATAGGTAACCCTATTTAAAGCTACAATCACGAATCTACTTCGAAACTAAACTTTTATTTTTATTTTACCAGGTTAAGGCCCACTGAGCTATATAGCTCTTTTTCAGGAACAATCTGGCCACAAATGATAGCCCAACGTAGTGGCTTAGCATGTGGAAATTTATAGCAGCCAAATAATCGAAATGCGTGTTTCTAAATGTTGAGGGAAAACCCAGAGGACCCGGAAAAAAACCCATGCAACCATGGGGAGAGAAACATGCAAACTCCGAATATACAGGCATCGTCAGGGTCGGGATTGAACCCACGACCTCCTGCATACCAGGCGAGGTAGTTAACATTCCGCCACCACGGTATGAGATCCGATTGTGGCTGCCACGTTCGTGGTGGCGCTGGGTTGACGGTTCTGTGGAGGTGCCACGAGTGAGCGTTTCTGTTTGAGATGTTATCGCAAGACGTGGCTTGCTCGACTGAAAAATTATAAGTAAGGAGAATCTGTATATTTTTTACGAAGTATTGCACCAGTAAAAAAAAGACCACCCTACGTCAGCTAGCAACAACAAATGCAATAACTAAATACCAAACCACGACCACAACCACCCCACCCACTACAATTACAACCACCTCCGTCCGCCACCTCCGTCACCATCCTGGGCCTGTTGCCGCAGCGATGGGGACGAGAAAAACCTTTTGCGGGCCACTAAAACGCGTCAAGCGTCGCAATCAAATGAGGCCGGCCAGAAAAACGCCGCACGCACTGGCGGTTGGCGCAGACGAGGAAATGAATCACTGTTGAGGTTTTTGTCAATTTGTCCCCCCCCTCCTCCCTCTGAAGGCGTTGGGCTGCCATCGACTTCATGAATTCAGAGTCAATGACGCAGGGCTTGGGAATGCTGGCGAATAATAATTACGGGTGTACGATCGCCCCCAAAAATCTCCTTCTTACGTAAAAGGATTTTGACTTCGGTGTTTTCACTGTAACCTTGTCACTGAATAAATGTGAAATGGAATGTCCTGGCTCAAAACACTTTAGTACCGTACGGCCAAGTCAAAGCAGAATAAATATACAAAACTCTCAGTAAAAATCAATACCAAATCATATTACTGCAGTTAAACTCCTCTTTCCCATGCTAATGTGAGGGGCACGATCTGCCAACCATACAATCCACCACGGAAATTACCCCTCCAGAAGGGGCTTTGTGTCAGGATTCATGATGGCTATGGACTATTGATAATCCCAACAGAGCACCGCCAACATTTTTTAGAGAATCGTCCATCATCAGCCATGGCCACTCCACTGCTGGATGAAGGCCTCCCAAAGCTGCTGCCACCTTTCAACATCTTGCGATGTAACAATGCACACAACAGCTGCAAAAGGTTTAATTGCAACGGAGAGTGGTCCGTGGAAGCAGATATCACAGAACTACCACTGAGACCTTTTCAAGTGACCCATTGTCCAGTTTGCCAAATTCCATCGATCAAGATGAAAATTTCGATTCTCCGAGTAGAAATTCGCTGAATTGGGTGCAAGCCAAAAATGTCGAGGCTTCTGTTGGAGTCATTGCTGAGCAAGCCGAGGCCATCGCCTCACCACCCTTGAGGATCCAGGTTATCCCCACTCACAATCACAGCAGTGCCGGACAGTGCTCTCTCTCTCGCAAGCCACACACACGGCGGTGTTATCCTGCTGAGCCACCCGGGCCACTGTGAAAAGCATTTTCAGATGGGACTTCTCTGCTCCCATCTCCGCAGCACCCCTGACTCAGTTAATCCCATCGCTCCTGTCGGGTCGGACGCATACACCTGCTCCCTCCCTCTCCCTCTCGAGACCCACCCTCCCCCAGGCCTGAGACAAAAGAATGAGGGGAATGACCGCACTTACCGGCAGATGGGCACACAAAGGACAGCCCAGTCCCGGCTCTGGGATCTCAGCGGAATGTACAGTGCAAGACGGGCAGGGCACACGCGGGCACGGGCGATCGCGTCCGGTGGAGACGGCACCACAGCCAGAGCCATCGGACCTCAACTTGCGTTTAGCCCCATCGCTCGAGGTTGTCCGGCAGAGTTTGCCATTGGGGCGATGGCGCGCGCGATCGCGAGGCCGCGGGTTCAGATGCCGGGCGTGGGGGAGACTCGGCCCATCTGGAATTGTCACCTTTTGTCGCAGACCCAAGCCGGACATACTTTTCAGTCGGCCGAGGCCTATCATAAAAACGTGCAGTGTACTGGAATGAAGTTCAACACAATACCTGTACCAGAACTCGGTACAAATCAATTCTGGCCATCCGAACACAGATGATAAATCTTGGTCAAACTCCAGAACAGGTGGCAACACGAGACTGGGGTTGATGTAAATGACTTCCACTTTGGGGAAAGTCAACAGTGGCTGTCACAAAAAAGAAAGACTTGCACCATGTGTGGATGAAGCCAGGTAGGGATGTAAGAATACATCGATTCAATACGATTCGATTACAGTAATTGTTCACGATACACATGTTGAATCAGACGCATGATACATACGTACAATGTGTGAAAAATATGGAAAGGTTTCCGCCAAGGGTTTTGATTCTGCTACTGAGATAACCGCCGCACCCATTGCTCGTTCGAGCGGAGAGACGACACTTTGCCATTTTTTGAGTCGTCAGTGATTATGCCGACGCCATAAATGTCACTTGCGCACAAAGCCCTTTCACCGCACATTAGGGTCACGACAAATTTACGTCCATCCCAGATGGGGCTTGAACCCAGGCACCCAGAGAGTCACGGGCGTGAGTCACCGCACACGACGACGACGGAACGCACTCCCCCCCCCTCCCCCCAACTCTCGGCGAATAAATATTTAAACGTTCCAAAAGACATCGACGGCACTTTCATTTCACGTTTTTCTAAAGTAAAATAAACTGATCCGCACGTCCTGCAAGAGTAGATTGTCGTTACCGTTGTTGACACTGGCCCTGCATGCGCTAAAACCCGTCCGACAACTTGTGTGAAATTAACAACGCACCGTGGTGTTTTGTACGCCAGTTGCTTTGCTTAAAAGCTCCTGCTGCTAAGTTCACCGAAGAAGGAAATTCTGAAGACATAAACCTTTTTAGGGGTTGCACCTTTTTTCTCTATTTCAAGGTGACCTTTAAGAGGGGTGGAATAAACCAAGCAGTCTTTCGCCAATCCTTTATGAGTAAAAGCTTATACAGTACTTGTAAGCAGGGAACTAATCTATTGAAAGAATGGAATAGGTAAACTATTCATAATAAAATAATAGAAATATAAAACATTAATAAAATAATAGAAATATAAAACATTAATGTTTGATATTTCTATTATTATATTATTTCCCTTCTACGTGACTTTCCCGAAAGAACCAAGAATATGAATCCCTGCAGTCACGAAAGCTTTAAATCAAAATTTATTCATAAGTCTATTTAAAAATTGGTCATGAGAATGCATTTCTAAAATGTAATTCTCATCAGGCCCCATGGTGTTAACCGCAGTCTCCAACCCTTCTTAACTCCGTCTCTCTGGACTCTCTACGTGCTGGGAAGGGCCATTTCCAGGAACGTCGCCTATTATATAAGTTTTCTTTTGGAAGTCACAGCGTTATTGATAAATTATTTTTTATTTTATTAATTGTGCTTGTGCACCAGTGCTAACAACGCAGCATCATGATCATCACCACCACAAGATAATGAGATTACTTATAAGCAGAACTCCGTCCTGCGTCTCCGCATACAAGACACGTTTTAGTCTTGCATGGGCACATTGGCCCTGGAGGGCCTCATCATCCAGCAAAGCAGAGCGGAGTGTTGGGAGATCAACCCCTTTTGTAAAACAGCTCTTTGTAAAACAAAATAAAATGTATGTGGCCCCACCTCGCTCCGTACAATGGGGATTTATCCCCTCATTCATTTGCTACGTTCGAGAGAGGCGAACCAGCAGGGGTGGCGGTGCGCTATCAGGAGGCACACACACACACATGCAGAATGCCCACTTACGAGGTGGAGCATTTGCTTCGAATGCGTCTAAGGAGAAAAGAAACCCTTCGCAGTTTCGTTTCCACTTTGTACGCGTTCATAATCAACGTTTTTGGGTGAGATCGCATTATTATAAATGTGTCTCAACCCTCCACCACCCGACGTGGTCAATCAGTAAAAAATGTGTCACGGTAACAAAATGCCAATTAGTGACTTCTTCTGCCCACCGGTGTGTTTGAAGAGTGAATCCACAACATTTAGAATTTGAGTACGACGTTTCGCTGGCAATTACATCCAGCATCTTCGGGCGATTTGCCAGAATCGTGAAGCAATCCACCTGCTTAAGGTCTTAAATAGTGCAGGATGGCGTCATCTTTGTTGAACCCCATCAGGTTTCGAGATCAGAGGCGGAGGTGGGGGGGTATTGCAATTATGTAATAGATTAGTAATCAGCCACTTAGCATGTGACTCCTCTAAAAGGAATTGCAATAGTGGAGGGTTTCATCCATGGCTGATGATTATGGATATATTTTTACTTCAAAACACTGTACTAAGTGGGAACGCCTGACCAGGTTATAAGGGTTGTTTTTTTGTGGAAAGAAAGTGGAGCAGCCAGGGAAGCCCTACACATAAATAGTGCGTAAACTTCACCCGTATATAGGTCGATGACCTACTGCCGCCTTCCCACGGGCACCACATCGCTGCCCTATAGGTAGGTATCCTATGTCCTGGTTGGCTCCATCTGTACAAGATCCACCAACCCAGTTTCCACCAAATAAATGACTCCAAAATCTTTACGCTGTACTTCAATCAAAGTTCTGGCAGAGATATTATTGGCTGGCGTTGTGACAGCAGTGTGCGATCAATCTCCGGCAGATCGTGCATTTTAAAAACCACAGATTCCTCAAACGCACCTTTGACACACACACCAACGATTTCCCAGCGTTGATTTTGTTTCTAAAGCGGCAGGAACGGACGACGAAGAACACTGCATTTTTCGAAGAGGACTGGCTTCTCGATAAACTGGACGCCATCGTCAAACAACTGGGAAAATAACAGCAGCAGCAAGAAAATGATGATCGTGGCATATAGATAACTGCTTTTTGTCGAATGGCGGCACCTTTGTGCCGGCGAGATTGCCGTGGGGGGCGCGCCAGCCAGACGCGCCGACGTGTCTGGCTGGCGGGGTGACGCAGATGATCTTTAAGAGGACTCGAGACGCAATCTCCGAATGCCTTCGCTCGCGAAAGACACGCGCGGTTGCTATTGTGCGCTCGGGACACCCCGCCGAACTTACACAGGGGTCAACAGCCATGAGAGATTTTGCAATCGCCTCCATGGCATGAACCCTGCTTCGAAAATGCCTAGTCACTCAACGTACAAAAATAACGCGGCGGCGATCATAATACATTCCATAATGTCAATCCACTGATGGACAATAATGTCAACTTTGTAACAAGGTGCACATTTGCTCACTCTCGTAGGGAGAGAACGACTCAACAGGAGCGAGGAGGATCCACAGACAAGGACGCGGGAAGGCAGCGACGCGATGAGCCGTCGCCAAACAATTGCTTCCCAACAACACCTTTTTGTTTTGGAGATTATTTCACCATGTTTAGTGCGGCCTGGAAGCGTATTATTAAATAAGATACATTACAATTCCTTATAAGGGAAACAAACACTAACTGATTACTAATGTAGCATAATCACAATAAAACACATTCCAAATGATTACTAATCTACAACTCGCATCGTAACAATAGCCTGATTACTAATCTAGTATATAATTACAATCACTCCCCCCTTGAATCTTTGCACCTGATGAGTTAATGGGTTAATAATGACGTCACCCTGCTGCTGCTCTATATAAGAACGGGAGACACAGCAGAGCCTCACCATTCTGGCGAATTGCCCGATGATGCTGGATGCAATTACCAGCGAAACGTCGTACTCAAATTGTAAATGTTGTGGCTTCAACACACCGGTGGGCTAAAGCAGTGAACTATTTGTCTATTGTCAACGTGACACATTTTTACTGATTGGCCGTGTCGGGTGGTGGAGGGTTACGACACATTTATAAATAACGTGATCTAAACCCAAAAACGTTGATTATGAATAACATTGGTCGCGAAAGTCTACGTGTTAAACTGATGTTTCACCATGTTTCACCATGTCCGTCAGTGCAGATTGGTGACAGAAGCGGCAGAACCGGTTCAGATATCTCTCGCCGCTCACTCACGTCAGCCGTGGCCGGGAAGACAACTCAGGTCACCGGATTTTCTCAGTGCAGTGTGCAAATTAATACCGTAAGCCTCTCTTAGAAGCTGAACATTGCTTTATGAACATATTGCCATTAACAGCCACTGTGTTACGAACAAAATATACTTCAACTGGAGAACGGGTTTTCTATTTTGACTCAAAGTCGATTTTCTTCATATTTTGTGCTAATTTTTTTGCCAATGTCCCCCCATTATTAACAACAGCGCAAATCGGCAAAAGCCAGGCGACGGTATTTCGTGATTTCACCACAGTGGGAATCTGCCTCCTAATGCTCTCTGGGCAATGGCTATTTTTCACAGCAGAGCGACACAAGCAAGACACCTCGGCAATGCGGGTTCCTCGAAAAGACTGATATTTCAGATGGAGATAAACACAGTCGAAAAATACATTCGCTTGCATTTCTGCCCCCTCTCAAATAAAGAATGCGAATCGCGTGCTTTTTTTTGTAGTAAGTGCACGCGCAAAACATTAGCGCGCGCGTCGACTATTTTAACGAACAAAAAAACATTTAAACACGCTAACGAAATTAACGACTCTTCGCCAGCTGCTCGCCCGAAAGCTCGCCGTGTTCCAGCCAGAAAAGCATTTTTTTTGCAAAACCAGATTCTTGTTCCCTTTATTTTTTTTGTTTCAGTCCGGCAAGCCACTTCTTTCCCAAATCTCCATAACAAAGCGTGGCTCGTGGCACAACCCCAGTGCCACCACGAGCGGCTGCAGCCAAAAGCCAGATTTCGTACCCACCACACAAAGCAAGCCAACGGCCACCACCACCACCGGCACCCAGCAACAACCGTGGGGGCCCTCCCCTCCGGCAACAACCACGCGACACTTACAGCTGTTGGGGAAAGGGCCCCCTGTAATGAGACGGTGGCGTGTGTGCGTGCGTGCCTGGGGGAGGACACGCCTTGTGTCTGGCCAAGCAAATCGACTTGTGTCTGCGCTCCTGAAGCCATTTCGTCTGCCACCGATCCCCTCCTCTCCCGCTTCTCCCTCACTTCATTTTCACACATGCCAATCTTCCTGCCCTGGATCAGGCCGGTGTTGCGAGCGAGCGGTTCAAACGGGGTGAAGCATTCGCGATGGCTTTCTGTTTGCTTCGGCTAATTGAAAGGTGTCCTTTAATTTAACCACGCGCTGAGGGCACGTCGGCAGTGAATCGTACGGCATGTGAAACCCGGGCGATGGGGATTGTTACCGCGGTGCAGGAGTGTGACGACCGCCTCCGTGGGTTGCACGGCGCTCAGACAGCTCAACATGGCTCACAGTCGGAGGGTTACGAGTTCCAATGCAATTTGGGGCTTGACTTTGCCCATCGTCCGTTGATAAAAAAAAAATGCATGACACAATGTGGGCAGTCAACAGTGGCTATCCTGTGGACACACCTCCGATTAGCACGGCCGGCTACGTCGTGCGGTGCGAAAGAAGTTCAACACACGTACACACGCTGGCTCCCGCCATAGGAATGTGTAATTTTACACTTTCAAATTGGTCACACTCAAGTTTCCCTCCCGTCTGCCTATATTCCCCTACGGGGCAAAATACCACAAATGTTAGTGTCAAAATTAAAGTGAATGCTTCATTGAAATCAGTTGCACTCGATGCACCAATGCCTCCGAGTAACTTTGCTTTATTGTCCTCAACTTGTCCACTGCACGTGTCATTCAGTCTCAAAAACGTCTCATCAATGGCTCTGTGTACATCATTGTCTGTGTGTCTCTCTCTCTCTCACGCTCGCTCTTCCTTTCTTTCTCTCACTCGCACACAACTGACAAATTGTTTGAGCTGAGCCATGTCGAAATGCATTGTTGGGTTTGTGTTGCAATTGGACAATGTGCACGTAAGCACGACGATGATGATGATGTCACCTATTTGTGTCTCCGAAGTGGTCTTGCGCGTTTCATTCACGACTCTGCGTCGATCAGTGTCGACGTGTCCGTGCCTTTGTAGGCACACCTCGTGAACGTCTGTGCGTCTCATTCTGAGAGTTTACGCTGCCCACCTCTCTCCCTTCACGTTCTCCCCTGCCCTTGTCCCTATGTCCAACTGGACCCGCTTGCACGGTTGCCCATCCGTGCTTCCGTCTAAACACGCTCGTGTCTCCGCTGCGTCCGTGTGTACATCGCCCGTCCCCGAGACCGACGCAGTCCTCCGTCTCTGCTCCCCTCTCCTGCCCCGGACCCTCTCAGCAGATGGCCGCGGCATCCACCCGACGCGCGTTTGAAGCCGCGACACCGCGCCAGCTGCTTGGAAGCAACTCAACACGGCCGCTGTTCCGGTCCCCTTGGCTGACAGACACCCCCCCCACACCCCCCACTAAGACCCCCCCACCCCACCCACCGAGCCGCCCCCCTCTTCTTGGCTTCCACCTCTAACCCCAGCGCATGTCCTTTGTCCGAATCCCAGCAGGGGGCGAGGACGGGTGGGGGGCACTGATGGGCGGGTGGGGAGAGGGGGGGGTGCTGGGATGGATCTCACCACCAACCCTGCCACCGGCTGCATTTTAATTAAAATCCCCCTACCCTCCGCTCACCCACCCGCTCTTCTCCACGGCTTAGCGGATCTAATGAATTCTCCCCGTGGACCACACGTGCATGACGTAATGGTGCTCGCAGCGGTGGCTGCTGCTTCTGTGCAACTTTTGAAACGCGGCCGCCTGCGTCCGTCCGTTTGTCCCCTTTTCCTGCCGGGAAAATTACAAACGTCACTGAACGCTGGGCGGTGTGTGACCTGTGAGCGAGCGAAATTCCTGTCGAGTAGGGTCCTCTCTTCTCCCACTCAGCTCTTGCCGAAAGCCATTCTCTATCCCGCCCCCAGGTCTCGCTTGGGAAAAAAAACAACACTTATAGCCTCACCTGGGTTTTATTAAAGGTCTCAGTCCGCCTACCTGTCTACCACCGCTCAATAAATCTATGACCGGTACCGTGTACATTTATTGGTGTACGTATAGGTTCTGAGCAGGGGCCCACTAACATTGATTGGCCCAATAAACCTCTATGGTAATTGTGAATGTGGGATGATTTGCCCTTGTGTGTGTGTGTTGGTGGGGGAAATGACAGTTGTTCACATACTGAACTATTACGATCTTGGCAACCTGGGTTCAATTCTCAACCTTACACAGCAGTGGCAGGCTTTATCTGACCCATCTCCTTTGCCTCCGCATATAGATCAACTCAGATTTAAATGAATAGCTTGGTGTACTCTTGCAAACAAAGGATGAGGCAACCAAAGGGCGATTGGGGCGTGGTGTTTGGCCACACCACCACCCTCTTCTTGTGTGCTCAATCCACGGAGAGAGGTGCTCACTAACAGCCCTCTCTCTCTCCTACAGCCCGTAAAGCTACACTCCTGTAGATGGCTTTATCTGCCTGCATACGAGATTATAGCAGCAGGACAAAGGGCTCCGATTTGTACGTGTAGATTTGTTTACTGTGCATCCATTGTGCACGGAGGAAGATGGCACTGACAAATGAAAAAAATATATGATGCACTTACACACTCTGGTAAAGAAAACCGTGATTTCCCGATTTTATAAAAACGTTCATTTAAATAAAAATCCCTCCCATTGCGTTGCGCAGGTTTGTTCCAGAACGTTGAGGGTGGCATCGACTTGGGGAGATCTTCATCCAGCAGTGGAATGATCATGGCTGCTGCTGCTGATAATAGTGATGATGATATTATATAGGTAAAAATATGTGAAGATACTATAATTTATTTTGTAGGGCTTGAAAGGAGTTAAAGTATTACTTCTGAGCGAGTTAACTCAGGAGCCTTGCATGGCATTGTGGGTATTTCACATCGCACTCTTCTGACACTGCTGTTTGTGAACGTTGCTTTAAAATCTCATGGCGGCATAAAAACACATTCTCGGATGGAAACCTTGTAATCTTGTGTCAAATATAATAAATATGTGAAATCGGCATTACCTTATAAGGATGAAAATCACAGTAAAATAAGCTCAACAAGGAACCCGACAGTTGAACAATCTGTTTTGTGTATATATTGTTCTTTTTTTTTGCTGGTTTTCATAAAAGCCCTCTTGGGTTTCCAACTTCACTTGCACACAATGGCGGAGCCAGGATTTTCAGGTAGGCAGGGCAACCCCTCCAACAATGAAAAATTATAGGAGTTGTTAGTAAGTAAGGACTTGCCCCTTGCTTTTATTTGACGCGTGTGCGTCGATGGCGCAGCCATCGATCGAGGGTCGAATTCGAACCGTGTGTGATTGGCATCGCGTTCGAAGAAGGTGAATGCCTTCAGGGAAGTCGTGGACTGTATACGCAACTGCGCACAATTCTGTGAGTCACTTACAACTGCTTTGCCGTTACTTATTGCCAATTACGGACGCAGACTATTGTCCTATCATCTCATAGAGTCCCTGGCACGTAATAATATGCTACACAGTGGCAGTGGGGGTCGCAAAATGCCGATTTATTACTAATAAACCCCAATGATCCGATCGAAATTAGGGATTTCGATCGGATCATTGGGAGGGCACGTGCCACCCCACCACCCCCACTGGCTCCTCCAGTGCCTGCACACCATTTAACCTTCTTTTACTTGCACTGTTTGTCTTCACTTGTCTTTTTTGTGAGAATAAAATCTAAATAAAATCATACAAGGAATTGCAAAGTTACGAGGTAAAATCCCAATTAACTCAGCCAATCATCCTCCTATAGGAGGTTAACAATTCGAGTAAAACTGGGAAGACAACAGTGTTTGTCTTACGGATAGAATGTGAAATGTGAAACTTCTACTACGATGAGCCGAGATGGGTACTTGCCCAACTCGGGTTTGCGATCGTCGCACCCAGCAGAAGAGAAAAGCAAAGTATGCCACTCTAAAACATATATATATTTTTAAGTGGCCATAACGATCCGGTGGTTTTGTATTTACAGGAATGCGAGCGAGAGAGGGGGAGCGCATTAAACGCATCTAACGATCAACCGAACCCCGTCGTTGCTAACAACAAACGAAGAGCGGTAACCCACGCGGTTCACCTGCGCGGTTCACCTGCGCGGTTCCCGCTGAGAATTTATCCGACGTTCTTCCTCGTTCGCTCACCGCTCGCTCGCACCACCAGATTTCCCCGCACCAGCGCGACCTCCATCTCACGGGCTCCTTACCACCGATCACGTTACCAAACGCCGCCGGTGACGTTTTTATCAGCGGCCGCGGCGAACAAGAACAAAAAAACTGAACAATCGCAAAGTACCGGATTAAAAAATCCATCGAACTGAAGACTTGAAAAATACAATTACAAAATGCACAAGCAGACGATTTACAATCAAAGATGACTATGGGTGTGACTCGGGGTGCTGCTGCCACAGTGCTGTAAATGGTGAACAAAATGGACTTGCAATCCAGAGGTCTCTGGCTTAGTTTGAAATCTACTGGCATGGCAGTTGAAACAATGGAGCAAGTTTCTTAGATCCCTCCCCTCCCTCCTACCTGTCCACCCAGCAAGACAAATGGGTTCACCGCAGTCAATCAGCAAGTGGTGGAACAAATAAAGTATGGGTAACTCCCACCTCAAACTAACCTTCACTAGAGAGGCTCTCCAGAGCTCTCTATAGCGGAGGCGCCTTCTGCCAGCAGCGGCATGAGAAAGCATTCGTAAGGCTACACTGTTACCTTTCTTCCTGCCAAGTTTTGGTGAAAACAAAACTGATGCCTCCCATCGCCAGCAGTGCGGCAAATGGCCGAGAGCGGAGTGTTCTGTCCATGTCATCATGTATGTACGTTTGTTGAACTTCTTTTGCATCGTACGTAGCCAACTGTGCTAATCGGAGGTGCGGGGAAGGACAACAAACGAAACACAAAGAGATGTGAATCCGGATTGAGATGATCAAGGACTCGTGGTTCGTGTTTTAACGATGCTCATGCAGATTTAGGTTTCGATGGACGCGATGATGCCATTCGACCGAGGGATATGAGCTCATTAAAACGTGAAGGATTGTTCCCCTACGAAAGCGCAATTTATGCTGATAAAATTACCAAAGTGCTTCATGTACCATAAAGCCAGCGCTCTTCACAATGTCAACAACTGAGTGGCTGACTTTAATCTAAAAAGCACAGCATAGTGATCAAGCCAAAAGGCCACAGTGTTCCTGGACGCAAATAAGCACTGAGAGATGCTCATTTCCATTGGTGGTCGTGGGGCAGTGGTGGAAATTCTACATTTCTGTGGCAGGGACCAGTCCGTTTAAGGAACAAATTAAAATAACTGTCGACTTCCAGCAAAATGAGTGCCGCAAAAGCGTTACTCATTTTTATTGACCTCAAAGGGATGATGGATTTGAACTCAAAGAGGTTAAGTCTGTGAGCCATGCGTTCTAAAACCAGAGAAGCACCCAAAGATGCCATGGCACAGCGCGACGATAGAGTAAGGGGGCTTGGGCAGTACACGTTGCTAGAAGGAGTGATGATTGATCGACAAAAATAATAAAATAATGACGGGTGAAATGCGTCCACCGGGGGGAGATGGAGCGATGAAATCAGCTCGTGCGCAACGAGACCTTAGCGGGGTTGTTGCATCGCAGAATTTGGGGGCAACGGTGACGGCTGGGGGTGGGGGAGTCCGACTTCATCCAGCAGTGGAGAGATCATAGCAGAGGATGATGACTTGCAATAACAGCAGCCCCCGTTGTCTTGGATGCGGGTTTTCGTACGACTACAATCGCTGTGCTCTCGCCCGTGGTTAAATAAAGGCCGCCGTGCAATTAGTCAAGGCAAACAGAGACCCATCAACACGCTTCATCACCAACGGAACAAAGTTCCCTTGCACGCTCTCTCGACAAAAAGCTGCCCCCCCCCCCCTCCAGATGGAAGAAATATCCAGGTGTTTGCAAAGTCACTGCTGTTTAATTATTGTCAGGTGAGGAAGGAGGCGGCTCTTTTTTTTATTCTCAGGCGTAAAAGCAATAAAGGCATAAAACCTAATGTGGCGGATATGGGCGGGCGCCCATCCAGATTATTTGCATTACAATTTACCGGCCGGAGGTGGTAGGGTTCGGCGGCACGTCCAGAACAACACGGCCCTCCCTGCCTCCCCTGCCCTCCCTGCCTCGCTCAAACTGCACGGCCAGCGGAGGGAAATTTTAAACGAGAGACAAAGGCGGCCAATGAATTTAAACTTGCCATCAATGGCAGCCAATGAATTTAAACTTGCAGTTGGCCTGTGGAAGAAAGCTTTTGTTGTAGAGGGCACGTAGAGTGATTTTTTTTTTAAAGGTGGCCCTCATTCGGTTTTCTAACGCTGCACCCAACGTTGAAGCTTACAGCCCGGGTATAAAACCGTATTGCACGGGAGGACAACTCTTTTTGATAGGGGAGGACCAATGTTGCGGATCCTATTATCCACGGGGTTATCCGTGATTTTACTCGCAAATAACCAAGCGGGTGAAAGGATGAACTTGTCGGGATTCGCTCTTATCCGTGACCAAAATAAATCACGGATAATAGGAGTAATGGCATAGCGCTTGCAACTTGCGGATAGCCCTGCGGGTAATAGGACGACTCCTCTCATCCGTGGAAATATCGCGAGTATTAGAAAGTCGCTTTCGGTGTGGGTAAAATCACAGATAAGTGCGGATAACAGTTTATATTAATTAAGTTGTCACTACTTGTGCCACTTTCTCAGAACCATAAACAGGAAATGCCCCGCGCTCCATGTACATTTGAGTGGGAAACAACATCGACTGACTTTTGGCAACACCGTATACACTTTCAAATGTTCAGCAGTGAGGCGGGTTTATACACGAGTAGATTAACGAAAAAAATGGGTCAGCGTACATTATAAACACGAGGTGGAACCAAGAGAAAGGTCCCATTGGGAGGGCGCGTCTCGGCATTTTGAAGCCTTTTAAAGAGGGCCTTAGATGAATAAATAAGTATTTTTAATGTATTTATTTTGGTGAATATCTATAAAATAAAAACATTTTCGAGGTCTCAAGGAGGGGGTCATCTCCCCCCTCACCTCAGATCTGCCAGGAGAGTGTTGGTGACGAGGTTCAGTGTCGCGACTGGGGCTTTAGGGGTACTGTACACCACTGGGGGTTATATAAGTGGCTGCTATGGTAGCTGGCTGGGTGTTATGTCTGGCCAGAGGGTGTAGTGATGCATCAATTCATCGACGAAAATTGTCATGTAAAGCTCACGATCGAATCACACGTGTACGAATTGATTTTTTTCAGACTTAAAACAACTTGCACACAAATCAAATGCCAATGTGACATGCAGGCTATTGGGGCAAACGAAAGTGGGTAAATTACACAAATGAGGTGGTAAAAACGCGAATAACAAATTAACTCATTTGCGATTCGAATCATAGCCACGACTCGTGATAATGAATAAAAAAAACACATGAGAAGGTAAATAGTTATTTTACACAATGTCTGGGAGCCAGCCTGCTTTCTAGCACCAGAGCACTTTTCATCGGGCATTGGCTCAATTTCCAATAATGGCCGCTCTGGCAGTTTCTAAGGGGAATTACCAAAAGTGTACGGGAAATGCATGGTTTGGCGTCCTTATTGTTTGTTTACGAGAACTGTAACGGCTGGACAGAACATTTTACGGCTTATTCTCAAACTCATAAAGTACAGTCGGTGCAAAAAAAAACGTATTGCCAATATCAAAAAATTACGGAGGAATTAATAGCAGACCCAGCATGCTTTGCATTGCAAGATGACATCACCATTCAATTTACAAGCGTGTGTAAGTGCTTGCTGTGCAGTGCATATCGTAGTTCCATGTCACATCGTCATCTTGAAGGGAAGGGCTGCAACCAAGCTATAATAAATTGTTTCTCGGTGTTGCCGTGCTCACAGAGCTCAGCTCAACATCGGAAGGTCAGGAGTTCAAATCCCTGATAGAGGTCGGACTCACCCCCCATCATTACTCTGGGATTAATAAGTTGAGCACCGCTTTGCAGAAGCTCAACAATCGTGGCTGTCCTATGAAGAGACAAGACCCCCCCCCACCCCCTAGGAATGTGGGAATTTTACCATCACTGGCTTAAGGCAGGCAATGAAATTGAGCATTGCACAATTTTCGTTTGGATATGGGGGATATTTGGACTTACCTAGGGGGAATAAAACCCCCAGTGGAAAATCATTATTCTCCTGAGTTTCGAATTAAACCATCGCTGGCAACTCACAGGGTAAAAACAATAACGATAGTTGAACACGTTAAACTTGCTAAATGAGATTTGTCTCTCACGAGGTTAAATAAAGGCAAGTAAGTTGAACTGCATTGACATGCAGAAAGGTTGCCCAGAATACAACCCTGCGCTTAATGTTGCAGAAGCTCTGCCAAAAACTTTCCCCATAACCCTCTGAAACCACATTCTGCGCAAGTGCAATTTCACCCTACAAGCTAAAACGTTCACGAGTTCTGTCCGGCTGTGCTGTAAATTTACAATAATCACCTTATACCTCCGCCGCTTCAAAAAACCCATCACATCCGCCAGGTAGTGAGATCACAGTCCAGTTTCCTAAACATTTATACTCCGAGTCATTGGTCTAATGTGCTCCCCTCACCAGCCCGCACTGATGGACAGGGCAAAACGGAGCGGATGAGAATGAACAAAGCAGCCCTGGGTTTAATTTCCGAAGCAGAAAAAAAACAGTAAAGCGTCTCCCCTGTTCAAATGAGCGTTAGGGGTCGTCGCCACTGGTCTGCTTCGTCGTCCTTGAAAATTCCACATTTCCTTGACGAGAGTCAATCTCACCCCACTGTGACACAACCACTGCTGCCTTCCCTCAATGTGGCAACCCCTTGGGGGTTTGGTTATGAAGATAGGCCGAGTTGACCCCTGGCTGGGATTTGAACTTGCGACCCCTTGCGACTGCGAGCGGAGCACTCTAAAACGGAGCACCGGAGATTCGTTAGCGGCTGACAAATCTAAATAAAAACTAGACTCGTTAAAATTGGCAGCGTCGGCCTTTAAGGAGGCAATGAGCCACAGTCTGCCGCGTGAACCACAATCGCAGTCGGGCGGTAAACGAGAAGCGTCTTCAGTTACTCGCCATGCGCGCCCGCCTCCGTAATTATACACGACGGGACCGAAATGCCGAGGTAATAAAAATATGACAAATCTCAGCCTCGCCGTGTTTTTATTGCGCCGCGCCGCCGTGCTCAGTCGTAGCTGACGCGGGATGCCTGGCGCCTAACTCGCGCTCCGGTCGCTCGCGTGTTAGCATAGCCTCGCCGCCGCGGCCAGAAAGGGCCCTAATTGGACTGGTCCAATGCCCCGGCTCGATTTTATTTTATAAACCCTCAAAGGCAGAAAAATACCACGATCGCTTGTTTATGTGAATGCGTGCGTGTCCTGCACGTGTGTGTTTGTGTGTGTGTTATGCATGTGTATGGACAGCGGTAGTGCAGTGGTTAGCGCACCTTTCTATTAACCTGGCGACTCGAGTTAGATTCCCGCTCATAGCAAATATGAGTGACAAATATCTGAACCGGTCTGGGCCCTCCCCTAGGTCGACTCAGATTAAAATGAGTACCTGGTGCGGTGCGTAAACATCTGCTCTGGGGAGACAATGGTGGCCGGGTGCGGCGATGGCCACACCACCCCCTCTTGTGCCTTGTTGATCATCATAGGTACTCGATTACATCACTTGCCCCAAATGTCATTCAAGCTATAGGGGGGGGTATCTTTGTCTTTGTTGGTGTGTGTCGAGCAGGACTTAATAGGTGCTGGCTACATTCAACACCACCTAAAGAAAGTTTCCTTGAATCAAAATGTGCCCCTGAATCTGGACCTTCACTGAATCGCGAGGGAGACAAATCATGAGATCCATATCAACTATCATACAATGCAGTATATTACAATTCAGATTTATGTAACATCTAAATTGCAGCATCCACATCCATCTCCAGACACTCTCATAACAGAATCTGGTGTGGGACTCCACTAGGTTGACCGAGCTTAATATTAATGCGGTGTTTATTGTGGCTGACGTCAGCACTTGGAGAGACAAATGTGGCAGGACAAGTACGGTGCTGGCCACCCCCCTCACCACCCCCGTCCCCCTTTGCAGTCTCAGTAGGCGCTCGCTAACAGCACTTGCCCCAGGAGTCCACCCACATTGACATAATCACCTTTTTGTGTGTTTGTGGACCTTAATTGGTACTCGCTAACAGCGTTTGCTCCAAAAAGATCAAATTCCGCTAACAAAGATTGCTTTTGTACATATGCTACGCTCCAATGTATAAGAGCTAGGCAAATCCAGGCTTTCTGGCCTTGAAGATTGCCCTCTTCATTCCACACAAACCTCCCTTCTCCGTCTGTTTCATTTTAAAGAAAACGAAATTATCTCTCTGCTCAAGTGATAAATGGCACGACACCCATCTCCAATGGCGGTGCTGAGACAGCAGTGGAAATTTCCCACAATTCCATGACAGGGTTCATCCCTTCAAAGGACGGCCAGCGTTAAGACTTCCCACAGAGTGGTTATATACAGTTGCTCAATTTGTTGACCCTCGAAAGAAGGGATGATGGGCTGAGTGGACCCGCTGACCGGGATTTGAACTCAAGGCCTTCTGACCGAGCTGAGTGTTCAGTCAGCAGACAACAAATATCGCACTCACTGGCCGCCAAAGCCAAGCCTTGGGGCGAAGCATTATTCTTTGTAACCACCACAATGGGTGAATATATTTTTTCAAGGGTATTAATGTACAGTTAATTAAATGTACGAAAGTAATGACCGTACCAGTAAAACTGTCTTGTATGTACTCCTTTAAAAAACAAAACAAATGTGAGCTATTCATTGGGCTCATTTTTTTACGTCTAACGTTGCAAAAAAAGTCTGTAGACTAGTTTAAATAAATCACACCTTAATGTGCTCACTGTTAATCGCGTAACACAAGAACTCAATCAGCGCTGCATTTAAGATGACACGTGAGGACCAGTCGTGGTCGAGCAACTTGGAGCTAAGAGCTCAGTGTGCTGAGCTGGCACCGCTGAAACCCTGCATTCAAATCTGGGCAGCAGCCTCCGAGTAAACGCAGGGTCCTCAAGTTGATCGCCTAACCAGTGATGCACCCAAAAAAACCCACCAAATTTGGTTTTTTGCTTAATTTCTCTGCATTTCAGCTCTGCGAGTTAAACATATAAGTTTGCCAAGTTGACGAACATTACTCTGTAGAAGGGCATTGGGGAAAATACTTCCCCCCCCTAAGAGGTCGTTGGAAAGAGTCTCAGAAGAAGTTCTGTGAATTCCACTTCCGTGGGACTGCTCGCGAGCACAGGGTGTTGGAATGCACTGCAAGAGTTTACGAACGGCTTCTTTGCTTCACGACACAACACGGATAGCGCACTCTGCATTGGATTGGGGGGAAAGAGACACAAATAAAAGACGGAAGGGGCTCTCAAGGGCTCGTGGAATTCCTAAGCTAGTCACACATCAGCCTTCTGAGGTCAGACATTTTATAGCCAGGGTCACATCCATTATGCAGTCCAGTATTTACACAAGAGAAAGGTTAACTCGTCCATCTGTTTTACCGATTCCAGCCATCAAATCCCCTTGTTGGCCTTATGCCTTTTGCATGTAGTGCAGATTGACTTTTCTGACCATGGCCTTCCTCTTATACAGTATTCATCATAGGCATGATTTGGTACTTGCTCCTTTGTAATTCTGTAACACAATTTAGTCGTAATAAAAAATAACACCGTCAAAAATAGGTACATGGCCCAATTTCCATCGTGATGAACCCACTCTAAACTATAGTTGTTGTCAAAAATGGGACAATTTTGGCAAAACTCGCCGATGCGTGACCGTTCTGCCATTGCGTCAAGATGTGAATTTGGCCCAAAGTGTTATCTCCATTTGAATTTTCAAGGGGGGGCAATGCCGATCTGGCCCCGTCTTTACGTGTCCCACCAACCCCAGTTCCGAGTCATTGAATGATTGGTGCGTAAAATGGGCAGCACACATAGCTAAGAGAGAACATCCTACTTATCAAGAACCTCTCAAATCCGGAGAGATCCCTTTAATTCTTTGTGAGGCTTCCTCATTGGATTAGAATCCATTAGCCCAGCTGTGGTGGTCACGCCAATGTGTACCATTGAAAATAAATAGACAAAATAAAGATCCCCCATATAGCCTCATCAGACTGTTGGGAAAAGTGCTGTTAGCGAGCACCTATGAAGGCCGCCATAGCACACGAGAGGGAAGGTGGCCAACACCACACCAGGCCGTCCTTGTCTCCCAAAGTGGTGATGTTTACACACCGCATCAGGTACTCATTTGAGGCTAAGTCGACCTAGGAGAGACCCAGGACCGGTTCCGATAACCGTCACCGGTGTTGACCGTGAGTGGGGATCGAACTCGGGTCACTGGGTTCGTAGCGAAGCGCGCTAACCGCTACACTACCGCTCCCACAATATAGGCAATGTGCACACGCACACGACAGTATGTGGTCATTTGAAGACAGAACAAAAACATACACGTCCAGGGCTATACGTAGTTGGCATTACACAGTTGGCATTACGCTCTAACTCATGAGTGAAGAAATGGATTCGAACGCCTGAGCTCGAATCTAGGTTAGGGTTAAATCATCCCAGCCATCGCGATTATCATTATTCTTATAAACATCAGCAAAATGTCTATAGGGACTCTTTGTGCCAGGGCAGTATCAAGATGATTAAAAAAAAGAAAAAGTCTATAAACTTTATGGCATTTCCACAGGTCGTTAGATGTTCAAACACCAAACAGACACCTGCCTGCAATAACCTTACACACTTGCTGTAAAACATGCAAACAAATATGTTTTGAAACCGATTGGCCTCCACCAGAGAGAGCCTCTTTCATTGCTTTGTCTCGCCAGTGCTAAACCATTTGGTGCTTGAACATCTTAGCACCTGTATATGTGCCAGGAAGGGTAAAGCCTTTTATTTATTTCTATCATTAGCAAAATAATCATCAGCACCGAAACAGTCACCACCACTGTCATCATATTCCCTCCCAGCCAGTAAAATAAGAACCACCCTGTGAGGCGGCACTCTTTACTATGAAGTCAGCAGCGGTTATTCTCAACAACGGAGATACTGGTCCTCGACACACGAATGTGGAATTGCCACCAGTTGCTTAGGACCATCCATGGAGGAGGCGAGCACTGCCTAAACGCTCGTTTGGACATGGGGACACCGATTTTAAAATAATACTATATATAATAATACTATATATAATAATACTATATATAATAATACTATATATAATAATACTATATAATAACTCTGCGACGTAAGTCATCAGTCATCAACCGACCCATTTGTTATGACTCATGCCCCATTGTTTTCAGTAAACTTTTCACCTCCACATTCATTCATATGGGACACCAATGCTGAGCCAGCTGTCACCCGCGTGGATGATTCATTGCAGTCTCACCGCAAGGTGGACATCATTTTCACCTGCCCGGAAATTTCGCGAGTTGCTACGATGTGCCGAGGCCGCGCGTTCACCACTGGTTGCAGGGGGTTCGCGGTGCGATACCCTGCGGCCGCCCTGGTTAATGCTGCTGTGCGCCGTTCGCTTCAGTGGACGTTAAATACCCCCTGGCGCCTTTCGAAGCGAGCAGGCCATTGCGTGCCAGTGTCAAGGTCCAAATTTGCCAAATTCGGAAAATGGCCCGCAAATTACTCGATTGGAATCACACCGCAGCAATCGTCGCGCCCCGGCATGGCACACGTGGGGGTGGGTGGGCAGCGCCACGCCCGGCCGCCTTTGTCTCCCCATTGGCGATGTTTACACATCACAGCAGGTACTCATTTGAAGCTGAGTCGACCTAGGGGAGGCCCAGGACCGGTTCAAATAATCGTCACTGGTATTGGTGGCGTGATCTGGAATCGAACTCGGGGACGCCGGGTTCAAAGCGTAGTGCAAAGCGTAGTGCAAAGTGTAGTGCGCTATCCGCTACACAACCGCTCGGCCACACAAATCAGCAGCCACATACAAACACACAACGAACAACCAAAATAAACATCACCACTCATAACCTTTCATGCAAATTAAGGACCCTGTCATGTTCCTCAGAAGCCTCCCCGCCGGTCAGGTTAATCATAACACAGGGGCATTCAAACATTTACTGAGCTCTTAAAGGGAGTTGGGTTAATGAGTGTTCGAGAAAATTTCCCCCCACATAAAGTCACGAACCCACTGCAGAAATGAACCCACCCGATCTTTTGTTTTCATTTTCTGAACAAGACATGCACATTACAGAAGTGTTGTTTTACTTGTGTGGACCCTGCTGGAGCAATGTGGATTTTCTAGCAGTAATGGATCAGGGCCCACCAACTAGTTAGTCAATGAACAGTATAAGGAAACGAAATTAATATTGCATTCTCAAAGTCCAGAAAGCATGAAAAGCAGCATCATCTGTTCTAAGGCTACTTACTCAACTAAACTAAATCTATTTTTATTTTACCAACTAAGGCCCACTCTCTTTTTTTTTTAGATGTGACATTGCCACAAATGATAGCCCAACGAAGTGGCTTATTACGTGGAAATGTATAGCAGCCAAACACTCTAAACGCACGTCGATTCTAAATGTGAAGGGAAAAACTGGAGGACCCGGAGAAAAATCCACTCGACCACAGGGAGAACATGCAAACTCCAAATACACATGGGTCAGAGTCGGGATCGAACTCACGACTTCCTGTATACCAGACAAGGTGGTTAAATATCTCGTCACGGCGGCATCATTAGTAATCACTGATAGTGTACGACGAAGTAATATTGAACCTAAAAAAAACGTCACACAGACACAATGCTGTTACATAGCAGCCCCTCGCTTCGCAAGCATTGTTCACTCCACGGCACACTTTCGAGCTCGCTCAATCTACGCGGCACACCGAACGTCCGTCTGCCGCTGGTACTGCGTCGTCGCGACCAATGGAGAGGGGAGGGCTGGGGGTTAGGGAGGGGAGAGGGGCTGGATCGGACATTGAACGGCACGGAGGAGAGTTCGTCTGTGCTCGAAGCTTTCATGACTGCAAGGATTCATACTCTTAGGTTTTTTCGGTAAAGTCACGTAGGTAAAAAATAAAATTAAAAGTTAATAAAAGTAATAATGGAAATAAATGCAGTAATGCAGTAATTTTAGCTGTGACGGTCCCACCTGATGACGGAGACTTGTGTTGCCTCCGAAATATATCGTGATTTATTATTTTATTTTATTTCCATTATTACTTTTATTAACTTTTAATTTTATTTTTTACCTACGTGACTTTACCGAAAAAACCTAACAGTATTCTTTCCTTTTCCATAATTGCGGAAAACACGGTGGCGTTTCAGCTGGCTCTTTTCCGTAGCAAATTGGATTAACATGGTTGGCTACGTACGGTGCGAAAGAAGTTCAACGTACATACATATGTAGCATTGCGCCGGTTGCAAAGCGCTTGTCTGTATGTACTGTATAGATCTGCGGAGGCGTCGTAACGCCGGGTTTTTTGTGAGCACAATTTTAAGTGCGTCTACTTTTTGGAATTTGCGAGAAAGAGAAGCTGAACAGTGTGTGCATGCCAATTTTAGATTAAAGAAAAACACACAAATTCCTTGAATAAGGAACAAAAGATATACTATCTCCAGTTTTAGTTGGGAGGTGAAATCAATTTCTTTTTGCTGTGCATGGGAAAAGAAACCCAAGATAATAAATAAAAAACGTGGGGAAAAAGGGTCACTTATGTAATGACAAGGAAAAAAGCGACTTTTGCCAACGCAAGACTCCAAACCAATGCTTACGACGTGCACTAGAAAAATAACCCACCAGCATCCTAATTGGGAGGCTTATCTGAGAGTCAAAGCCTCCGCTCGTGTTTACGTAGTTATGGGAGGCAGCCACACAGAGCTTTTCTCAAAAACGCATTCCTCCCATCTCCCTGGAGGTGTGCCGAGTGCACGTCGTTCATCCAGTGCACGTCGATCATCTGATGAGATTCGTGTGCGTCCAACGTGGAGCGTGCGTCACGTCCCCAGCTACAGAGCTTCAATGGAACTGTGGCCGCGTGGGGGCAATTGACAGGAAAGTCGCCCACCGTTGAAAGATGAAGGAACCTACAGTGCTGGAGTCAAGCAAATGTTGTGCGCAAGAGATTGTGGGAAGGCCTCCCTCTTCCCCCCCACCCGGGTTTTGTTTGGGTCAGAATGCCCTGCGATGCAAATTTAAGACCCAGGGAAAGAGCCACTCTTCAGTGCGCACGTGTGTGTGCATTTTGCTAGGACTTCAAGTGTACATAGCCTGGCACAAGCGCCGTGGTGACCTCACCGCCACTTAGTGACGAATGGCGATTGTTGTTGTTTGCGAGGACTGTTTTACAATCATGAGCAGGGCAAATGACTCGTCTCACCAATTAAAATGTTTCACTTTTATCCATGTCCCATTATAACTTTTACCGCCCACAAAATGATATACTGTAGCTACAAAATAAAACCCCAAGTCCAGAAGAAACACGTTCTGAAGTTGTAATCTCAACGCGATGTGTACCTGAACTCGCCATTTTACTGCAAGCTGGCCATTGTGTTCTGGTGTTTATTGGTCTCAAATGTCAAATTTCGAAAGAACAACTTAAAAAGTCAAAACGATTGAGGCACCAACTGAGGGCCCCTACATGCCCTCTTGTTCCCAACTGAACGAGAGATAATGAATGTCAACGGGCCCTCACCTGGCTAAGAGAAGAGACATTTATGCTGATTGCCTGCACTTAAAGCGTCGTAATCACAGCAAACTGACGCACGCAACACAGATAAACAAATTACTAAGACGAGTATTATAATAGTAAAAACCCTATCCATGTGCGTGTGTGGGTGAGGTGGAGGGTGCGCGGAGCGGTGGCGCAGTGGTTAGCGCACTGCGCCACAAACTCATTAACCAGAGTTCGATTCCAAACGACGACTCAACTCAATTTTGAGTGATTCAATTGAAGCGGTTCGAGACATCCCTTAGGGAGACAAACACGGCCCGGGTGCGCTTCTGACCACACCAGCGCACCACGCAATTCAGCCTTAATAGGTGCTCGCTAACATCCCCTTCCTTCCACCCCCTCTACGCCCCCATAAGTCAATAAAGGCTACACGGGAGACCTTTGTCTTTGTGTGTTAACAGATGCCTTCATTGGCTTGCGTGGTAAACAGACGCTGCCGCTGTGTGTAAACGCAGCCCTTTGTTGATGCATATTTTCCATTTGAAACAGAGAGAGGGGGGTTGGTGGTCGTTCTTCTAATAGTCCAACACATACACAAGAACTGTATTTGCTATAAAAAAAATCTATATCGAAGACAAAAAATACTCCGAAAAGTGGGAAAGACGTGTATATTGCACAGAATGTAATACGGCACAATGCACAGGGTAACACCATCCTCTCTTGTGAGCACATCAGAGACAGCGAATCAGTTTTGAAAGGTGCACAACTCTGTAGTGTACAATATTGAGATTGGGCAGGGCCCTTCACCCAGCAGTGGATTGATCATGGCTGATGAGATAAATGCCATTGATTGGTGGGAGACATGTGGAGAATTTAAATGAAATGTTTCCCGTCAAATATTGTATCTAAACTAAAAACTAAACTATTTTGTTGTTTTACCAGGTAAGGTTCGCTGAGCTACGTGGATTTTTTTCAGAAGCGTCCAGGCCACAAAACAATGGCTCAACAAAAGTGGCTTGTCATCATCACGTGGAAATGTTGAGCAGCAAAATACTCCAAACGCGTGATGTTGATTCTAAATGTGGAGGGGGGAAGAAAAAACCCTGAGAAACCGGAGACAAATCCAAGCGACCAACGTGGAGAGAGAGAGAGAGACACACGCAAACTCCAAATATACAGCAGGCGTCAGGGTCGGAATCGAATCCACAAACCTCCTGCATACCAGGCGAGGGATTTAACAGCTCACCAATGCAGAGCCCCTATCACAATGCAATATCGAATCGATTATCTAGATATGCAATCGACCCTGTCATTTAAATGTATGCTATTTGTCTGAACGATGAGTGTGAGGAGGCATGGGGGAGTGTGTGTTGCTGTTGTCTAATTTGTCGCGGCTATCCCATCCATCATTCCATGTGAATTGAGTTTAAACCGAGGCATTCTTTCCAGCCATTAAATATTCAGCGTCAGCCTCCATGTGAACGGGCAGGTGAGGAGAAGGCAGGTGAGCACTGTAGGTTGTGTGTGGAACGACACCAGGGGGTATGGAGCCACAGGTGAGATGAGGACATTTACTCTGCAGGTGAATGGGTAGGTAGGTCGACACAGGGAGAGCACACGTCCTGTTTGCGATAACCTATTGATACACAGACGTAGACACGACATGCAAAGTAACAAGAAGACAAAGACCCCCCCCCCCCCCGTACAGCCTTTAACAGACTGTTGCTGTTAGCGAGCACCTATTAAGGCACACGCAGGGTGACCAAACACCACGCCCGGTCGCCTTTGTATCCCCAACGCTGATTTTGACACATCGCAACTAGGTACTCATTTAAGGCCGAGTTGACCTAGGGGGGTGGGGTTCAGGGCCGGTTCAGGGTTGCCAATGACATTGGACGTGAGCGGGAATCGAACTCGTGGTCCGCCGTGCTTCGTTTCGCAGAGCGCTAACCGCTGCACCACCGCTCCCCAAATTATACAGACAAAGATCCCCCTTATAGCCTTAACATGCCGTTGGGGCAAGTGCTGTTAGCGAGTAGCACCTATGAAGGGGGGTGGGTGGCCAGCACCACGCCCGACCGCCTTTGTCTCCCAAGTGGCGACGTTTACACACCGCACCAGGTATGCATTTGAGGCTGAGTCGACCTAGGGGAGACCCATGACCGGTTCAGACAATCGTCACCGGTGTTGGCCGTGTCGTGGGTGGGATTCGAACTTGGGTCGCCGGGTTCGTATCGTACCGCGCTAACCGCTGCACCACCGCTCCCCACAAATGATACACACACGTACAGAATATCACACACATGCAGACACATGAAGATCCCCGCGTTATATAAACCGTAGGGCAAAGTGGGTGTTTGCAAACATCCATAACACGCGTGGACATCAAATAAGCTGCCCTTAAAAAACACAGACACACACAGCTCACACATTACCTGGACAGCATAGCCATCAGAAGCAAACAACAACAACAATACAACTCCTAAAATACCATTGTTCCCCACCGCCTTGGTCACTCCTCTGCTGATAGTTACACATCTCAACTTAGGTGGTGATCATTTATGGCCGAGCCGACCTAGGGGTTGACCGCCACCGTTTTAAAAAATATTGTGTTGTGTGCCACCGGTGTCAGCTGTGGTGGGGAGACACAAAGACAAATATCCCCCGTGTAGCCTGAACAGATTGTTGGGGCAAGTGCTGTTTGCGAGCTCCTATGAAGGCCGCTCTCACGGATACACACACACAGATAGACACACACACATAGACACGCACACGGATAAACACACACACAGATAAACACACACACAGATCGACACACACACAGACACACAGATAAACAGACACACACACACACACAGATAAACACACACACAGATAAACACACACACAGATATATACACACACACACAGATATATACACACACACAGATAAACAGACACACACATATATACACACACAGATAAACACACACAGATATACACACACATGGATAAACAGACACACAGATACACACACAGATAAACACACACGGATAAACAGACACACACACACGGATAAACACACACACACACGAATAAACACACACACACACACGGATAAACACACACAGATAAACACACACACAGATAAACACACGTATAAACAGACACACACACAGATAAACACACACACAGACACACACACGCGCGCGCACACATTCACACTCGGACACAACACCGCTTACTCACAAAGGCTGCACAACAGCGGACACAAGACCTCCATCCTCTGCCGTGATCCAACTCACCATCTGAACAGCCTCCCCATGGCTTGGAGCACCATGCTGTCTGTCTGTCTCTCTCTTGGCTGCTGCTGCTGCTGCACGGGCGTTTCTTGCTCGGCTCTCGTTCGCGAGTGCCTCTACTACTGTGGCGTGTGGCTACAGCAGTCCACGTGCCATGGGAGGGTAAGAATCCCCGCACAGGCAGTTCCAGAGCAGCCTCTCGCTCTCTCTTGCCCTCTCTCTCTCCTCCCTTGCCGAGATGTCCTTCGGCTCGCGGTGCGGTTGAACACCACCAGCTCACCCACCACCCAGTCACCCACCAACTCACCCACTCACCCACCACCAACTCACCCACTCACCCACCCACTCACCCACCACCAACTCACTCACTCACCCACCAGCTCCCACTCACCCACCACCAACTCAGCGGTGTTCAATATGAACCTCGCTGCGAGATGTTAAAAAAAAAATAAACGTTAGGGGCTTTTCATTTGAGTTATCTTACCGGCGAGCCCGGTCTACTTTGAAACAACGAGCTAAATACGCATCAATTCACGCGAAACCCTCCGATTTTTTAAAAATCACAATATCTCGCTCGGCGGCCTCTCCCGAAGCCGTCTGACTCAGTGCCTCTCTGTGAGTGTCTTGAACAGACCGCGCTGAAACGTATTGTGGACAGCAGACACACACACGCACAACACTGTACTGTTACAGACCCACCCACCTCTCTCTGTGGACCTCCCTTAATCCCTCCCCTCTCTCTCTGTCTCTCTCCTCCCTCTCATTCAATCGCAAACCTCTCTCCAATCTCTCTCACTCCCCCCCCGTCTGTGCGGGTATTTTCTCTCTTGTCTGCCCGGAGCTGGGCGCTTTTCGCCAGAGAGGCCGTCCACAAATGACGTCACGCGATTTTTGACCCCCCCCCCCTCGTCACACGGCGTCACAAAAAGTCAGACCCCCCCCTCAAATATGACGTCACAAAGCTCTGCCCCCCCCCAAAACCATATTTCCATTTTGAAAATAAAACATGCTTCAAATCGCTTTAAACTATTGTCATTGTAGTGCGTATTTAATGTGGCGCTGCACTCTGATGTTGTAGGAGCAAACATTTATTTAAAAGTCTATTTAATTAAGTAGAACGTGTTGTCTATATTTATTTAAAGTTTCGCATTTTGATGTGACGTCACATTTCTCAAACACCCCCCCCCTTCGTCACACATCGTCACAAATGTCTGACTCCCCCCCCCCCCCCAGGTGCGTGACGTCATTTATGGACGGCCCCTTTACACGATGCACCATCAGGTTTAAGTGAATCATTAAAGCATAACGTCGCATATCCGGCCAATTATTCCGCTCACTATGCACGTGCACATCGATGTTCACATATCCGATGTCTTCGTGTGTTTGTCCCGGAGAGCCGTCGATGCGAGGCGTTGTATTTGTAACATGGACCGGAATATCGTTGAAAAAAGTGTTCTCGATTTTTGCTAAATACTCGGTTTAATCTTCCATGACTAAATTCGACAAACGAGGGTGTGTCAATACACCAACTTGCATGCATTCACCCTCATCTACATTACATATTATATACACATTTAAATGTACATTGAGACACATTATTTGTGTATGAACGCACAATAATTTACGGGTTGTAGTTCACTGTCCATCATCCTTATGGGGTGATAACATAGGTAACACTTCGTGGGAAGTCAATAGCGATTTCCAAAATATATCCTGGCCATAAATACTGTAAATATGATGCAAATGTGTAATTTAAACCACTGGCTCAGGACCCAAACTATATTATTTGGGCACTTCCTTTTAACTTGTAAGAATACACGTGCACATCAGCGAAACTGTATGCGTAAATATACCTGGTCCATTCTAGAGACATCTGCACTGGCATTGCCCTCTTCCCCTCCCCTGTATCAACCCACACTGGCCAGAATGGGGAAGTATGGTGGTCGAATAGCCCCCGTGATCGACGTGGCGTTGATTAGATTTAATCCAGCAGCGTATTAACAAAGGGCATACAATTAAACCCGAATGTGGTTAAAATGTCATTTTAAGAACGCTTCGTTTTTTCTTTGCTGCTGCCATTCTTCTGACATTGGAACTACATTTTTTTAACCTCCAGCCACAAAGTGCTCCAATGTGCACAGGCCACTAAATTTGTATCGGCCAATTGGACTGCATCTTGGCACGGGCGCAGTTCCAAACCAAAGCTGCTCCGTGTCTCCACAACCCAACTATCATCCGATTCGTTATCATGGTGACGCGATCTCCCTACCTGCCCACGGTAACCGGACACCGCTCATTACCATCTGCATTGTTCTTTGTTCGAGCCCATGAATCCTCACCACATGCCCGTTTACTCCAAGCCACTACCAACACCCTATGCGCCACCACGCCTCCTTCAGCCGATGTCACAAAGGCCCATCCCGCAGCGCTCATGCGGGATTTGCTCTGCCCTTCATTGACATGCTAATTTTTTCTTTGCCCCCTCCCTCTCTCCGCCCCCGCCCCCCTCTCTCTATTTAAGGCCTCGTCACAGAGACGATCTCTCTCTTTGTGCCGATGCGTGTTCTCTCTCTGTGTATCTTTGTGATGTCTGTCTGCTTATATGTCTGTCTATAGTTTTCTGGTTAGATTCTTGTTGCTATTTCTTTTATACCTGATGATGATTGCTTGTGTTGCAATCGAAACGTCGTAGTATGCTATTATTTAATTTATTATTTTATCTTTATACGTGACTTTACCGAAAGAACCAAAGAGTAATCCCTGCAGTCACGAAAGCTCCAAATTAAGAAAGACCATCCGAATCCAGATTAACTGCAGTTGCGTGCCACCACGCAGCCTCCACCAGCCGTCACCATGCCGAAGACCTCTCCATTACAGCCACAAGCAGCGAATTAAAAGCTCTGACCCAAATTCTTCTCTCCCGCGATCAACCATTCTCCCGTTTGCCTGGCGGGTAATGCAAAGAATGAAAGAGGGAATCACAAAACAATTAGCCATCGGCATAAACCAGGAACTTCCACTGCCGCGCATCCTGCAAAGGAAGAGAAAGACAGCCCTTGCCTCCAGGGAGCATTCCACTGTCAGACTCGATCCCTGGCTGTCTTTCAGGAGCACGAAATCCTGCTGTGAACGTGCAACCAGGTGTCAGTCATTTCACAGGAATGCGGCGGCGGGGGGAAAGCGCGCGGGCTAACGACGCGCTCGGATTTCGGCGGCGAACATTTGTTTTGCCATAAACCCAGCGGACAAATATGTACGAGCACAAAGCCGGTCCGTGAAAAATAAATACAAATTATGTTTTAATCCATCAGCCTGTTGGCTTTCCGCGCTGCAATGATCAAACGGGCATTTATTAAAGGAAGAAAAGCATGTTTTGGACTGGTTTCAACCTTCTGAGTCTCATCAGCAGAGTCAGGATTATTAAACAAATGCTGCTGAATTACCAGATGTTATTGACAAGAGCACTCCTTCTAAACCACGGGGCCCTGCTCTAAGCAAAAAACCGGTAAATGCCCATTGAACATATGTGTATTTACTGTTCCTTCTAAAGACATCCGCTTGCGTTTCTCATTACACCAGCGAGCAGCAGCGGTTCAGACTTGTTTATTTTCCGAAAGGCTTGCTTTTGCTATTATTCCTTTTGTATGTTTAACTTCTGTCGCACCTTACGCAGCCAACCGTGCGAATTCGGTTGGCTCCGTATGCCAAAGCGGTCACCTTTCTACAGCGATAAATCGTTGCAAACAATACAGCAGGTGGCGTGGTCACGCTGCAAAGCCCTTGTTAAACGAGGCTCCGTCCATTGAAAGATGATTGCACAGGAGTTGATATGTTCACTGTCCCGTGTGAGAGGTGGTTTGTGGGTAGGGGAAGGCCGGGCAAGATCGCCATGCTGAGCTGCGATCACGCCACCTGCGATCACGTAAATGCCAACCGAGGCCACCTAGCCGAAGCAAACCACATAGCTGCTATTATCCACATGTTCAGTATTGCTGCAAACAAGCTGTTACCCTTGACGGCTCATTGTAATTCACATCGGATGAAAAATGCACGTGTATCCTTAGACAATGATATTAAGCAATGCACGCTCACGTGAAGGATTTTAACCAGCTGGGCACGATGGCAGGGCCTGTATTATCCAGCAAAGCCAAGTGGAGTGCACATACTGATCAACAGCAACTGATCAAGGTTGTTTGACTCAAATGCGGTAGGTTGCGAATTCAAATCCAAGTTAAAAGTGAACACAATTGAAATAATGAGTACATTGAACTCTTATATTTGGGAAATCAACAGTGGGCACCTTCACGGAGAGCATGGCCATGAGAATGTTGAATTTCCACATCTAGTTCAGGGCTGCCAATGAAGATGAGCTCTGTGCCAAACTTGAAAAGAGAGGAATTTGTTTTGTTTGCATCTCATGTCGAGTACAACAACCAGCCCTAAATAGATATTTTATTTTGTAGTAACAGGAGGTAGGAATCTTTCCCCACTTGGTTATGGGTCTAAGGATCGCTGTCAACCCTCAATATTTCCACGGACCAACATCCATGCAGTAAAATATTGTTTCGTGAAGACGGTTCTACCCACCGCCTTGCAGACCACAGCTCACACGTTGGAAACTACCGTTCTTTCTCAGGGCTTCAGTCTCAAACTCCCTGGGAGGGTGGTTTCTTGGTTCCCTGATGATGGGGGATCATATACAGTATTTTAATACAAGACAAATACATGTATGACTTTAAGCTGTGACCCTGCCCTGTCGACCGTCATTTTTGGAAGCGTAAATAAAGTTTTTTTGGATTGTATAGTGTAAACAATACACTCAGCTATAACTGTGCCCAAATTCAAGTGTTCTAACCCTTGTAAGAACAAGTGAACTGACTCACTCGTGATCGTCCACGTGTATTAGATGACCTCTAATAAGAGTGAAACCGCTGCAGAGGCCGCGTGCCGCTTGAGTGTGGCAACATTTTCAAAGGTCACCGCCTAATATGAAGGTCACCACCTAATATATAATGTAGGGCCCTGTTTGAATGCTGGAAATGTTGAGATGGTTTGCCCTTTAGAAAGCTTCTAGATCTGTCTATGACCGCACGGGGGGGGGGGGGGCAGAGGGTGGTCCCCAGTCAGCGACGATTAGTCAATTTGTATAGGTTGCAGTGACAGCAATAAGAAATGTGGTTCCAGGATTGGCCTTATCAGCCACAAGCTCTGACCATCATCGCTGTGCATGGGTGATCATCATACTCGATCTCGAGGGATCGCAGATGATGGGGGGGGGGGAGGGCTAACATTTAATTCCTTGGACCGGGACCCATGGCAAACCATGCTCCGCCACTGACTGTACGTACGTGACCATGTACGCAGGCATCGGACCACGAATGCTGACGCCGTCGCCGCAGCGGTACACGACCCCCTGCGGTGTGCACACGTGGAGCGAGTGTGGCTCAAAAGTTGTGTGCAAGGCCACGGGGTCAGCTTGGGCTCACCACCGTTCCTGCCCCTTTGTGAGCAAGGAAGCGGAGGCAGCGTGGTCGGCATTGTGCCGAATACATTCCACGCAGAGCACGGGGATTTACTGCCTCGCCTCTCCCCTTAATCTGGGTCCCCGTCAAACAGGTATCGGCTGACCTCTGTGTTCGTGTCTATGCTTGTTTTGGGGAGTGGTTTGGCTGTTGCAGTTACAGTAGTCAAAAATGTTAGATTTTTTTAGATTAAACCCGGAGAACTGGAGAGATCCTAATATACTGTCCTCTCATTTTGCAAGAGTGACCTGGGTAAAAAAAAAACCCCAAAGGAATGCAAAATAAACCCAGCAGGGAAACTAAAACAAGCTGAGCGGAACAACCGCTTCAGAGGAGAAATACACCACACTGTACGTATATTTTCACACAGTACATCAAAATTAAAGAATGTCCCTTTGAAATACATTTCCTGGGTCAGAATTACTTTTAAAACATTCATAGTCGAGTGCATCGTGACGTTATGGATTAAGGGGCCCACCGTCTCCCGTGTTCACCACAGTGCGTTGCGAATCTTGAAATATTGAGAGGGGGTGTTGTTTTTTAACCCAATTCGAAAAAAATGCCTCCTCTTATTATTTTGGTTGCACTACTATACACTACTCTACTATACACTACACTACTGTACACTACACTACTATACACTACCATACACTACACTAACATACACTACACTATACACTACTCTACTATACACTACACTACTATACACTTCACATTGGGCTCTATGGAGGCCCGTCGTTAAGCGATGAGTCGTTAACAGGGGTTCTACTATATTACACTGGACATTTCAACATCAACAGCAGCAGCTACGATCAGTTCACGACTGCGTAAAAGCCTTCCCAAGCTATTCTTTGGTTCTTTCGGTAAAGTCATGTATAAAGATAAATTAATAAATTAAATAATAGCATACTACGACGTTTCGATTGCAACACAAGCAATCTTCATCAGGTATAAAAGAAATAGCAACAAAAATATAACCAGAAAACTATAGACAGACATACAAGCAGACATACATCACAAAGACACAGAGAGAGAGAGAACACGTATCAGCACAAAGAGAGAGGTCGTTTCTGTGACGAGGCCTTAAATATAGAGAGGGGGTGGGGGCGGAGAGAGGGAGGGGGGTGACTGCAGGAATTATTCGAAACGTCGTAGTATGCTATTATTTAATTTATTATTTTATCTTTATATGTGACTTTACCGAAAGAACCAAAAAATTATTCCTGCAGTCACGAAAGCTCCGAAATTGAGATTTCCTTCCCAAGCTGTCGCGATCTCTCACACAGCCCTGTGATGTAACAATCCACTTTAGCACCTGCACACCACCTGAAATCATCGCTCCATCTCTTGTCGCGGAACGTACTCTCACAACGCGATCTCTCCTTTGGCAGCCGCTCTGTCATTATTCTCGACCACCAGCCATCATCCCTTCTTCGTGATGTCCTGCCTAAGCCAACTTGCTTTTTTATTTATTTAAATGAACAGTCAATGCGATGTCTAACTTGTGTGTGTTCTCTAATCCACGTGCTCCTCTTTCTGTGTCTCAATGTCATTTGTAAAAACTCATCACTCCACGCTCTTCAATTTTTGTCCCAGCCTGACCTGGTCGAGACGTGTCCAAAGAGAGAAATGCTATGAATCAAACTAACCTGGAGCTCAAACAGGAACTGTGGATGCTCTTCAGCATTGGCTGCTCTGAACCTGCTCAAACGAGCTATTAACTGGCGCTTTTCTCTGTTGATACCCCTCATCCAATGCTGGGAATTCCACATTCCCATGGTAAATTGACAGTTTCTCCATAAAGATAACAGATGACACCCACAAATCGATCCAAGTTGATTTGATCGCCAACCGAGATTTGAACTCGCAGCTAAGCGTAATACTGCAGTGATACATGAGCCACAGCCAACAAATACCACCGGGTTATTTATAAAATTCACTTTCCAGTGCAAGGAATTTGTAATACAGCCTCCTGTAATTGTTTACAGTCGCCGTGACACGGGAGCTCTTCATCGTGGCTCTAACTGATCACGCGCGCCCTCTTGTGGTCACTAAACTAAAATTCACTTTTTTTTACTTCACCAGGTGAGGGCCCACCGAACTATATACGGGACCGGAGCTCTTTTTTCAGAAGCGACTTGGCCACAAATGATCGCTCAACGAAGTGGCTTATCACGTGGACATTTATAGCAGCCAAATACCCTAAACGCATGCTTCTAAATATGGGGGGAGAAAAATCCACGCAACCACGGGGCGGACAGGAAAACTCCAAATATACAGGTGCTAGGGTGGGGATCGAACCCACGACCGGTTCGGATGGAACCCACGACCGGTTCGGATGGAACCCACGACCTCCTGTACACCAGGCGAAGTCGTTAACATCTCGCCATCACGGCATCTCTCGCACCGTGGCATCTAAGAGTAAACCCCTCGCCGCATTCCTACCAAGGACCACATCTGCAGTGTATGAAATACGTTTCTGTTTCAATGGGTTTGATTATTATTGGCATTAGCCAAGCTAATGGGCCCCTGGGTGTGCAAGTGGGAATCCACATGTTGCGATTCCCAGCGGCAGACTCTGCAGCGGTGAGCAGCGGTGACTAAACCATCAGTTGGTCAAAATTCCCTCGAGTTTAATTTGATGGTGACCTAAGCCAAAGGGGACCACGGGGTATTTCTTCAGGAACCGCTGATGGTTTTTGCATAGTGCACAAAGGCCGAGTGCATTTGTATACATTTCTGTTCGTTGTTTGAAACGTATACTTACTCGGGTTGTTAACATTGTTTTGTCATTGCCGCTAACCAAAGAAAACTGGTAAAAACTGGTTATCGGTTTCCCGCACATATAGAAATGTATCGCAAGCGACGTAACGTGTACCTTTTTAAACTGAGAAACGAAAGCAGCTGTCGCAGTTCGATTTCTAATATTTTTTTCAGGATCAGAATATGTATTCATGCTGGCAGAATCTGATGAGCTATGAAGTTCTTTTCCACAGATGTCCAGTAGATTTCATATTATGAAGCGGCAGTTGAAACAATGGAGAGATTTTTTTGTTGTTTAAATCGACGCCCAACTCCTTTCTGTCCACCCAGCAGTATGCAGTACATGGGTACAACACAATCGATCGGCACGTGCTCTATGGTATGTACGTATGTATGTTGAACTTCTTTTGCACCGTACGTAGCCAAGCATGCTAATCAGAGGTGTGAGAGAAGTACAACAAACTAAACACAAAAATTAGTTCTGAAGAGAAATTAGTTTTCAATCTCGATTGAAAGCTTTCGTGACTGCAGGGATTCATATTCTTGGTTCTTTTGGTAAAGTCACGTCGTGAGAATTTAATTGTTTTATTTTCATTATTTTATGATTTCCCTTCTACGTGACTTCACCGAAAGAACCAAGAATATCGTTTTCAATCTATAATTTCAAAGTGCATAGCTCAAGTGGCTTTATAATATCGGAAGGAAGAGCATTTCAGACGACCGCAGACGCGCGTCTGAAAGCACGCGATGCGGTGAACGTCTTTGTTCGATGGCTAGCTAAAAGCCGCTGCGAGGATGAGCGGAGTTCACGTGATGGTTTATGCTCGACTCGATCAGCATGGTATTGTAGCTTGGGGAACAGTGTACTCCAACCTCTTCCTAGACGCGTGGTCAGTGTGGAAGGGTAGACCAAATACCCGAGGGCTCCAGAAAGCCCATGAACTGGTGAACCAAAATGTTGTTTTGGCATGGGCTAAAAGTTGACGTCTTGTTTGTATATTAATTTGTTATGCACAATTATACTGCAGCAGCACTTAATGAGTCTTGCACCCTTCCAAAAAAGAATTGGTCAAATCTCCAAAATGCGGGGAAGCTTTTGAAAATAATATGGCGGCATAAATGACATTGGGTTTTTTTCTAGATACAGAAAATGCATTATTGTTTATTATACTTATTATAAATAAGGCATGGCAGTAATTGTCGAGAACGCAGCTGCTATTACCCTTCAGTGTTATGACTTGCAGTGCCAAGTTGCTGGATTGTGCTTTCGTGAGTTTTGTTTTAAATGTGTATTATTTGCAGTACCATACGTGTAAGTGTTGCATATTTTAATTTCGTTGTCTTCCCTATACGATGCACTGCAATTGCCCTATCGAGTGGGGTAATTGATTCAGAGATCTCACAGCGCGCCACACACTACTTGTCAGAGATTGATGCGCGGACACATTTTTTCAGAGGGCTTCTTTCTGAATATTCATGCAAACGTTTTGTTGCGTCCTTTGCACAGTAGGGGACGCACTTTCTCACGCAATTCAGCAATCAACTATCAACTTAACGCTTTCGTCAATAACACCGTGGCCTTAAACGGACAACCCCCCCCCCCACCCCCACAAATATACTGGACGGCATTGTGGGCAAGACTCATCTTCATAGGATATCAAAGATGGGTCATGACATCAACTATGTATGTATGTATGTTGAACTTCTCTCGCATTATAGGTGATTACTTCACCTATGTATGTTGAACTTATTTCGCATGATGGGCGATTACATCACATATGTATGATGGGTCATTACATCACCTCTGTGTGGACGTTGAACTTCTTTCGCACCATACGTAGCCAACCGTGCTCATCCTTGTTCGGCAGTGCTATTGATGGGTATGTCGAGTCGTATTTTATTATTTGTGCTTGTGCACAACTGCCAATTATGCAGCACCAGCAAATGATTCGTTTCATTCTGCAATTAGACCGTCGTATGGGTAGTCAAGTTGATATGTTTCATTCTCAGAGCTGGAATTTATCCAAAATCAAGTGCAAAACTAAATTTAATATGATGGGGTTTATTTATTTATTTGTGCGCGTGTGCAGCGACCGCAGCCATTGGGGGCCAGACTGAGATCATCAATTCGGCAAACTCGTGAACCCAGTTTCATCAGGGAGAGTTACCGAACTTGAACCCAGGATCTCGGCGTTGCCCGGTCAATGCTTCGACCTCTCAGCCACCTCCTTCAGTAACGAATATTTAAAAAGTGGCAATTTTTCTCAATTATTTACCTCAACCAAAAACTTTAAACTTTTTACCAGTTAAGGCCCACTGAGCAATATAGCTATTTTTCAGAAGCGACCTTCCAACAGATGTGGGTTATCATGTGGAAATTTAAAGCAGCCAAATCATTCTAAATGTGGAGGGGAAAACTGAAGCACCCGGAGACAAATCCACGCGACTACGGGGAGAGAGACACACAAACTCCAAATATACATGCATCAGGGTCGGCATCGAACCCACGGCCTCCTGCATACCAGGCGAGGTAGTTAACATCTCACCACCGTGGAGCACCCCATTTACATTTCCAACCGCATTTGCAAGCTTAGACCGTATTCTAAACAAAAAATATATATTTTCTGATTGATTCGTCGATTGAGATTGGTCGATGACAGCCTCTTGCAGCATCTAACGGGTGAGAATATGACCGAGGAGTTGCTTCCTTTAATAGGACCCACATTCTTGTTCGGAACGCCGCTCTAGTAGCCATAATACGACTGTGGGAAGGGGGAGGGGGCTGAGCTGGACGCGGGGGGGGGGCTGGCAATGAGTAACGGGCTCCAAGACCCCCAAACCAACCAGGCCTCCCCCAAACAAAACTCTGCAAGCACACAGACCCTACATCTCATTCAGCAGCGACAGCTGTTTCCCCCACCCACTATCACCCCCCCCCCCCAACGGATCCCATGCGCGCGTCGTCGAGAAAGGCGATATGCCCGTCAGATGGGTGCCATGTCCAGGCTTCTGACCTCACGCCTGCAAATAACCAGGAATGTGAATTCCATGTCGGCCAGGTCGGCACGATCCGTAAAAATAAACGCCCGACAGCAGCGGACACAAGTCGCGCATTCCTCGTCCCCATGCCATTGAAACGCGCGCCGTCCGTCGTGGATTTGAGTGCGTGCGTATGGGCGGTTGGGGGGCAGTGGTGGCGTAGCGGCGAGCGCACAACCCGCCACGAAACCTGGCGGGCGACCAGAGTTCGATTCTCGCTCGGCGCCTTGCATGGGTGCCAAGTGCGGTGTATCAACATCAGCACTGGGGAGACAAAGGCGGCACGGGCGTGGTTGGCGGTGGTGGTGGTGGGCACGCAACCCTCTCGTGTGCCGTGTTGAATTTTATTGGTGCTCGCTGCCAGCACTTACCCCCAACCGCCTGTAAAGGCTTCAGGGAGGAGTCTTTATCTGTGTGTGTGTGTGCGTTATGTATGTATGCATCGGTCAGTCATCTTAGTCAGTCGACCCATGGCACCTGGGTTTGCCCCGTGACCTCCTGCCGGCGGGCGTTCGACACTTCACGTGGCATCAACGTGCACGTAGCCTGGCACAAGCGCCATGGTGACTTCACCGCCACTTAGTGGCGAATGGCGGCTGTTGTATGCGTTTGGTTGGGGATTAGTTTGCACGGCGGTTCATGCACCGCGCTACAATCCCAACAACCCGGGTTCAATCCCTGGCCACGCAGAGCATCAGTGGAAAGCTGGAATCTCGAATCAGTCCTCTGGGGCTTTCCCTGGGCCAGGGGTTGGCAACCTTTCAAAGAAGAAGAGACATTTTAATTTTATTTTTGTCTTTGACCAAAATAGTTCTAGAGCCGCGCATGCCACGCAGAGAGACTTGTATACAAACACAGCATCGGGTATAAAGCAGATGACAACAGCGACAACACATTCTGACTTCAATAAATCAATTTGTGATAAAATCAAATGCGTCTCTTTCGTTAATTCCTCCCCCTTAATTATTCTACAGTTTGTGACTTGTACATTTTATCGTCACCAAGAGATTCCAATGTGACCTCATTCTCTGCCATATTTAATCGATTATCTTTACGTGAAAATATGTTTCAAGATTTAAGTTTTTTTTTTCAAACGGCTGCCCACAAGGGGGCAGCAAAAAGAGCCGCAAGGGGAGAAGACAAAGAGCCAGAGGTGGGACAAAGTCATTGTTATGCAAGTCCAAGTCGAGTCGCAAGTCATCAAATTCATGACTCGAGTCTGACTCGAGTCCAAGTCACATGACTCGAGTCCACATCTCATAGGTGGGACAAAGTCATTGTTATGCAAGTCCAAGTCGAGTCGCAAGTCATCAAATTCATGACTCGAGTCTGACTCGAGTCCAAGTCACATGACTCGAGTCCACATCTCATAGGTGGGACAAAGTCATTGTTATGCAAGTCCAAGTCGAGTCGCAAGTCATCAAATTCATGACTCGAGTCTGACTCGAGTCCAAGTCACATGACTCGAGTCCACATCTCATAGGTGGGACAAAGTCATTGTTATGCAAGTCCAAGTCGAGTCGCAAGTCATCAAATTCATGACTCGAGTCTGACTCGAGTCCAAGTCACATGACTCGAGTCCACATCTCATAGGTGGGACAAAGTCATTGTTATGCAAGTCCAAGTCGAGTCGCAAGTCATCAAATTCATGACTCGAGTCTGACTCGAGTCCAAGTCACATGACTCGAGTCCACATCTCATAGGTGGGACAAAGTCATTGTTATGCAAGTCCAAGTCGAGTCGCAAGTCATCAAATTCATGACTCGAGTCTGACTCGAGTCCAAGTCACATGACTCGAGTCCACATCTCATAGGTGGGACAAAGTCATTGTTATGCAAGTCCAAGTCGAGTCGCAAGTCATCAAATTCATGACTCGAGTCTGACTCGAGTCCAAGTCACATGACTCGAGTCCACATCTCATAGGTGGGACAAAGTCATTGTTATGCAAGTCCAAGTCGAGTCGCAAGTCATCAAATTCATGACTCGAGTCTGACTCGAGTCCAAGTCACATGACTCGAGTCCACATCTCATAGGTGGGACAAAGTCATTGTTATGCAAGTCCAAGTCGAGTCGCAAGTCATCAAATTCATGACTCGAGTCTGACTCGAGTCCAAGTCACATGACTCGAGTCCACATCTCATAGGTGGGACAAAGTCATTGTTATGCAAGTCCAAGTCGAGTCGCAAGTCATCAAATTCATGACTCGAGTCTGACTCGAGTCCAAGTCACATGACTCGAGTCCACATCTCATAGGTGGGACAAAGTCATTGTTATGCAAGTCCAAGTCGAGTCGCAAGTCATCAAATTCATGACTCGAGTCTGACTCGAGTCCAAGTCACATGACTCGAGTCCACATCTCATAGGTGGGACAAAGTCATTGTTATGCAAGTCCAAGTCGAGTCGCAAGTCATCAAATTCATGACTCGAGTCTGACTCGAGTCCAAGTCACATGACTCGAGTCCACATCTCATAGGTGGGACAAAGTCATTGTTATGCAAGTCCAAGTCGAGTCGCAAGTCATCAAATTCATGACTCGAGTCTGACTCGAGTCCAAGTCACATGACTCGAGTCCACATCTCATAGGTGGGACAAAGTCATTGTTATGCAAGTCCAAGTCGAGTCGCAAGTCATCAAATTCATGACTCGAGTCTGACTCGAGTCCAAGTCACATGACTCGAGTCCACATCTCATAGGTGGGACAAAGTCATTGTTATGCAAGTCCAAGTCGAGTCGCAAGTCATCAAATTCATGACTCGAGTCTGACTCGAGTCCAAGTCACATGACTCGAGTCCACATCTCATAGGTGGGACAAAGTCATTGTTATGCAAGTCCAAGTCGAGTCGCAAGTCATCAAATTCATGACTCGAGTCTGACTCGAGTCCAAGTCACATGACTCGAGTCCACATCTCATAGGTGGGACAAAGTCATTGTTATGCAAGTCCAAGTCGAGTCGCAAGTCATCAAATTCATGACTCGAGTCTGACTCGAGTCCAAGTCACATGACTCGAGTCCACATCTCATAGGTGGGACAAAGTCATTGTTATGCAAGTCCAAGTCGAGTCGCAAGTCATCAAATTCATGACTCGAGTCTGACTCGAGTCCAAGTCACATGACTCGAGTCCACATCTCATAGGTGGGACAAAGTCATTGTTATGCAAGTCCAAGTCGAGTCGCAAGTCATCAAATTCATGACTCGAGTCTGACTCGAGTCCAAGTCACATGACTCGAGTCCACATCTCATAGGTGGGACAAAGTCATTGTTATGCAAGTCCAAGTCGAGTCGCAAGTCATCAAATTCATGACTCGAGTCTGACTCGAGTCCAAGTCACATGACTCGAGTCCACACCTCTGCAAAGAGCCACCACCGCATGAGCCGCAAGTTGCGGACCCCTGCCCTCGGCATACCGGTTCCTGGTCGCCTGTTCTTCTGGCCACACCAAACCCCACTGTGTGTTGTGCTGTCTGTGCCCGCCTCAATACATTCTCATCGTACCCGCGAGCTCTGGTCTCTAATGTTCAATGAGGGTTGCTGCCCGCCTCTGCGTGCTGCACTCGCAGGCGAAGAGCGTCGTAAACGTGAGCGTGAGATGAGAGCACGTGAATTTGATTCAGCTGTCACCATCAGCTGTCCTCTATCCACTGCTGGACAATACCATCGAAAGTGCGTGGTTATGGACACAAGCCATCTTATTATTGTGTGTGTGTGCTTGCGAGCTCGTCTCCAAATTTGTTTGAGTTATCCCCTGGTTTATATAGGTTTTCTCCAGCTACTCCAGTTTCCATTTCAGTCGCAGAAAAATACTCAACACAGCACGGTGGACCAGGCGAACAGAACCCTCCTGTAGCAATAACGGGGCTAGTGAGACTTCCACACGCAAACAACTACGATCTTATTGACTTTAACCCAACAAAGGTGTAATTCCCTTTCCTGAAACCTTATCCCTTGAGCTTTGGCCCAGCAGAACGAAAATTAGTAACAGCTGTCCTCCATTTGGAGGGAATGGCTCCACCATGGGAATGGGGAATTTTCATTCAATGGCTCCAGGCTGCCAGTATAGACGTGACAACTCAATGCTCATTTGGGCTTTGAGATACTTTGAAAAATGTGGCCACGTTATATCCTTATTAAGCGATAAAAAGCACATCGACTTTGTATGTGTGCATGTACGTTGACCTTCTTTCGCACCATACGTAGCCAACAGTGCTAATCGAAGGTGCGAAATAAGTTTTTAGTTAAAGTAGTGCCCTGAATATGCGCACAAAGTCAGGGTGTCTTCCTGCTCAATAATGCACGTGGCCCTGAACGTGTTAAAATATTCTATCCCATAAGCGGACTCCGGCACAATGGACAGTTAGCACGGGCCATGCTTGGAGCGTTCTCATTTGCGCGGCAGAGAGGGTCGGAACACGGGGCGTGAAACGTAGCCGGCGTTCAGCGCTTGGTGAGAGCGGTTCTTGGCTTGCTCCTGCCTTCAGGGAACACAGCGACACGTCTTCCACACGGCATGACCTTCTCGTAACCCGACACACAGCCAATGTCAACGTGCAACGGTGCCAAATTTATAGCGTCGTCCCCGGCCTTTTGCCGCGCGGTTCGAAGATTGACGAGGGATTTACACTCGCTCCCCTCCTGAATTTTAAAACCTCCCCGAAACTTCATTATTTGTTAGAGCTTGTCCGACCTTGTGCATAATGGCAGTAACATATTTCACAGGGAAGTCGTGTGAATGCTGCCTTGGGCTCGTGGGAGGATGTGGAATGGGGGAGACGCTCTCACATTCTCTCTTTCAACGGAGCCTCGTGATTCCTGTGCTAAACCCAACGAGGCTGCGAGCTTTCACCAGGATTGTGTCTGTGTTATGAGTGGTGGCACATCACTGCCGTGCAGCAGATGTTCTATAATACAGTCCAGGGCATCAAGTAGCCAAGATTGAGATAGGGTCTATACGTTAATGCATCCCCGCATTTCGTGACAGTCTTGTTCCGTTTTAACGTTCGACTCTTCCAAATATTCGCGTCTGGATTTGCCACCGCCTCCGAATGGTTATGGTTAAGAAGGGTATGATGCTGCGTTGCGTGACACTGGGCCAAAGTTTAACTGCTATGCGAGCACGTCTTATAAAAGGAACTCTGCTGTGTGAGCTACCATATTTTGCAATGAGAGTATAAACAAAGTTTACCGCTACCTCTGAAAGAATCGCACGTTTTGTCCATTTCTCAATTTTCCTCCAACAACTGTGCCATTGGCATCCCGTCACGAGATGAAGACTCCATTTGGAAATCTCAGAGAGCAGTGCAACCCCTCGTGTGTTGGAGAATGGTCCATGGAAGCTAATTTAAATTGAACTTATTTTCAGATCAAGTGACCTTTTATCTACACACTAGGGGCCATACATTAACTAAGTGCCCCATTGTGATGGAAATGTTTGATGCATGATATTCAAACCAATATTTTTACATTCTCAGAGCTGGAATTTAGCCAAATTAAATGAAACACCAAAAGTAACGTGGTGGGCTTTTTTTGCGTATGACATTCTTGAAGAATCACGTGACATTCTTAAGTAATAATGGCACAGTCAATATAAACATTGCATACCTCCAAATAAAACACCAATAGAGATCAACAGTATCAGATGCCCCAGCCAAATAAACCAGCACTGAACCACTCACCCTCGAGGGCCGTCTGATCATTTATGCATGAAATTACCGAAGTGAGTTGCCAATGTTAAAGTGGACTTTAAAGACCAGAAGACACGAATCATCACTCACAAAATAAAACAATTGTGTCATTCTAACAGGCCACAGGCTTTACTTGTCAAATCGCAACTGAAATAGTATTAAAATACCGTAACAATGATAAATAATATTGTAACTGTCAAAAAATTGGCGCGGTGGGTAGCGCACTGCGCAATGTACCCGCCTACATGGGTTAAACTCCTAGCCGAGGCTAATGTTAGTGGCGAGTGATATCTGAACCAGTCCTGCCACCCACCCCCCCCCCTTATTCGCCAACCCTCAATGACCAATGTGGTGAAGTATGGTCAAACAACACCATGACCAACACGGCACAAGGAGGCCTTCGTCCAGCAATGGATTGAGAATGAGCTGTAAATTAATGCAGAGTAATTACGAATCATCACAACAACGTGACTGTCGCTATGTGTGGACAATTTAATAGCACACTCGGCCGATGGGGCTCAAGGAGTTGAAACCGGTCAAATAGTGTGCCTGCTCGAATGGATGCCACAGAAACTCCTTTTCGAGAGAGAGTCCAGAGAACAAATGTAAGTTATATTATAAACTTGATGACACGGACCCTTGTCTGATTATAATTATTGATCATCTGCGTTGCGAAAAAACTCACTCGCAAAAAAGGTACACTTCGGGTTAAAGTAGTCAAACGGAAAGAAAAACATTCCTTTGATCAGACAATGAATATCAAAGAGTCAAATAAACACACCGGGACAATGAACTTCAAATGCTTTGTTTTGGCAATCCAGATAATGAATGTCAAATGGTTAAGTAAAGAACGTGAAAGAAAACACTGAAAGTGTCTCGCTGCCCAAGTGAGCGTGGGCCGGTGCTTATCCAATGTCTATGGCCACAGAGCCAGTGGACGGCAATTCCATATTCTAATGGCGGGAGCAAGCCACTCCATAAGACAACCACTGTTTCACTTCGCAAATAGTTGCACTCGGTCCATTAACCCTAACGAAACATTCCTATTCGTTTATGACAGTCAGAGACACAGAGCGTATGGATGTTGAACCTCTATCGCACCCTACGTATCCAACCGTGCTAATCGGATGTGCGGAGGAAGGACAACAAACTAAACACAAAAAGCAGTTTTAAAAAACGAGTCTTCAATCTTTATTTAAAAGTGCATAGCTCCAGTGGCTTCCTAATCCGGAGGTACACGTCTACTAGATGACATTCGTTTGTGTACATATTTAGGTGTCATCTTTCGTTAGTGATAAATTGCAGCTGAAAAAAACTAATCAACTGGCGTATTTGCCCACGTGACAACTGGATTTGATTGGCTGTCGGCTGATCACTGTTTCATAGCTTTTATGGCTTTATTTTGGTGATTTTTGAAACGTTTTTCGGTTTGGCCATGTTTGTTTGTTGTAGTACAGAGTTAGACTGATGGCGTGAATCTAAGTTGTCTTGTTGTTGTTGTTTGACTTGCATCCCACTGGGATTTTTGCACACAGTGTTGGTGTACGGTGCTTTTTCTGCAATATTTTGCTGTCTTTTCTTGGATTTTCTGTTTGCATGTTCATGTTTTTGTTTTTTTGTTTGTTGCGGTTGCACCCGATTCAAGAGCCGAATGGCTCACAGGGCTATACCTAATAAATGAAACTTGAAACTTGGTGGAGGGTTGTTGTAAAACAGTTACATTTCAGCCGCACGATCACGCCCAAGATGAAGCAATTATGAATCGTATTGGTCGAGAAAGTCTATGGATTAACATCACTTGCAATTTAATTCGTAGGCCCTTTGCAGCGCTGACAGCCAGTGTGTTCTGGTAACAATAGGTCTAGACCTTGCGTCAGCGACTTTGAACATTAAAACAAAGACCCTCATCACTGTAAATAACAAAGATCCCCCTTAGAGACATGCAGCAGCCTGTTGGGACAAGTGCAGTCAGCGAGCTCCTTTGAAGGCTGACCCGAGGCATGATGAACGGCTGTGGCTCGCAACACACCCGGCAAACGTAATTCACATGCTGCACCAGGTACTAATTTTTATGGCTGAGGTGACCTAGGGAAGACCCAATACCGTTACAGATATTCGTCACTGATATTTGGGTGGCTGGTTCCGAAGCGCAGAGGGCCAAACCGCTGTACCACCCGCTCTCCGCCGTATACAAAGACAAAGATCCCCCGTATAGCCTTCAACAGTTTGTTGGGGGCAAGTGCTGTAGCGAGGGGGTAGGTGGTCAGCACCACGCCCAGCCACCTGTCTCGCCAATGCTGATGTTTACAAAGCGCACCAGGTACTCTCATTTAAGGTTGAGTCTACCTAGGGGAAGCCCGAGATCGGTTCAAGTATTCGCCAGTTATGGGTCATCCTGCAGCGCTATCCAGCACATCAGTGTCCCACAACGACAATGATCCGTCCGTATAGCCTGTAACAGACTGTTGGGGCAAGTGTTGTTAGCAAGCACCTATGAAGGCCGGCACGGCACACGAGGGGGTGGGTGGCCAGCACCACGCCCCGCCGTCTTTGTCTCCCCAGTGGCGATGTGTACGCACAGCCCAGGTACTCATTTGAGGCTGAGTCGACCTAGGGGAGGCTCTAGACCGATTCAAATATTCGCCAGGGTTATTGGTCGTGAGCGGGAATCGAATTTGGGTCGCTAACCACTACACCACACCCCACCTCGCCCCCCAAACACACACATCACGGTGCAGCCCTTTCAAGCACAATCGCGTCACGCGGACAACGATCCCCCCCATATCGACTTAAACAGGCTCTTGTGCCATTAGGGAGCACCCTGTGTCCCAAACACACAGGATAGAGGAGTTGTAAGTCGGGCTCACCTGTGTAGCGTGTACGATCCATTGCGCTTGAGACGCATGCTGGCCCAAATGGCCCGCAGGAGGCGTTTGGGGCACACGTTTGCAGATGGATGGGCGACCGAGGCACAGAATACCACGTCCACCCTGACTGGCGCCGCCAATCGGAGAGGTGGCGCCCAGACGAGTCGACTGGCTGAGGGTAACAGTGTGCTGCTGCTTGGTTAGCTGACCAGATGGCTGGTCACCCGTTTGGTTAGCTGGCTACGCTGGCTGGAATGCCGGTGGACTTTTTGGCTGGTCAGATTTGGCTGGTTAGCTGTATAATTCGCTGTCTGGCCGAATAGCTGGATAATAAGCTGGATGTCTGGATGTTTGCTCGGCTAACTGCCCGCCTGGCTGAGTGATTAATTGTAATGGCTGTGGCTGACTGTTTAAGTAACTGGCTGATTGGCTGGCTGGTTGGTTGGCGGATAATTATGAGCCTTGCTGGCTGGCTGTGTGGCTGGCTGGTCAACTAAGAGGCTTGCTGGCTGGCCGGCTCAGCTGTGGAGAGATGTGCTGCCAAGACGATTTTATCCAAAGAGCTATGGCTGGGCAAGCGTGGATTTCTTCACAAAGCCGACACTCCTTTCAAATCAATTCTTCGTGTATTATCCGTTTTTTTACGTGGTTTATATTCGGAGTTCAGCTCAATAGATGAAAAATTTGCAGTTTATGGTACTGGTATGTAATTAATATTTATTTATTAGACTTTTGTTTGGCATTGGTTAAATATTTTTCGCCTCTGTTTTATGTTCGCTGAAAGCGTATTTGTACTGGGCTTTGCAATAAAATGTCACGGAAATTTCTGCAGAATTTATTTAATCTATTGCTTTAAATATTTTGCACAAATGGAAATATATATATTCCCAAATCATGAATGTATTCTCCTCATTTAATTTAAATGTGGAATATTTGTACATATATGTATTACTCGTTTAACATATATTCAAAGGAAATAAAAGTATTGTTAACACTTGTTATTGTTAATGAAAAAAGATAAGCAATCACTGAATATAATTACAATACAAATTTTGTATTAAAACTATTCTTAACGTGCTGATCATTATTATCATTAACAAATATCACTCTGCGATGCTTGAGAAAAGTATTGCTTTAATTCGTACTTGAAGACCGTACTGTACCCGCTTGCAACGTGCAACGTTTTTTTAACATAAACATTTAGAAAAATGCCATCTGCACCACGAGCCGCAGCAAATGCCTCTCTCCCTCCCTTCCTCTCGCTCGCTCTCTCCCCTTCCTCTCCCCGCGTCTCCCTCGCTGGCGATTTCAGAGCCACACAAATTCGACGCAAAAAAAAAGACTAAGGCTGCACATTTGGCGTATGCTGTCACCTCCGCTGCTGCTCCCTTGTACCGCTGCTGCCGATGCCACTCCTTCGTGTGTTCTCAAGAAAGTTCACCCCGAAGAAGTCACAGTCAGCCAGCGCGCGCGGGTGATTGCTGCGTCTCGGATCTTTGAAAGGCTGGACGTGAGTGTGAGTGAGCGTGTGTGTGCAGAGAAGGCGGCTGTGGAGGGCAGCAGCTGGGAGGGAAGGGGGGCGGGAGGGAGGGAGGGAGAGAGGCAGGCACGAGGGGAGGAGGAGGAGGGGGTGATGCCGGATTGCCGTGCCTCGTCCGAAACGCACGCAGGAAGCGACCTGGTCTCCGGGACATTTTCGCAGGAAACTGAGCATGGCTGAGCCAACAAAGTCCAGCCTCTCTCCCTCCCTTCTCGCTCGCTCCCATCCGCACTCCTGCTTTAAAAACAGCCCCTGCTGCTTCTGCCGCATGCTGGCACATCCATAATATACATCTGCGTGTGTGTCTGTGTTATTGTACCTGGGAGCGGTAGTACAAAGTTAGCGCGCTGCGCTACGAACCTGGCGACCCGAGTTCGATTACCCGCTCACTACCAACAATGACGAATATCTGAATCGGTCCTGGGCCTCTCCTAGGTTGACTCGGCCTCAAATGATTACTTGGTGCGATGTGTAAACATCGCCACTTCGGGCGTGGTGCTCGCCCCCCACCCCTCGTGTGTCGTACTGGTCTTCAAAGATGCTCAAAAGAACAATATTTGCCCCCACAGTCATTTGCCCAAACGGGGGATCTTTGTATTTGAGAAAGCTGGTGGTGCTGTGGTCTGAGTGAACGACTCACAATTGGATGGTTTGCGGGTTAAAATCGTGGATTAAAGTTGGGGTTGACTCGGAGCATCATGTCTTCGAGGTTGTTAAAAGAAGTTTAATCTTGTGGAAAGCCGATAGTGGTTGTCCTATGGTTAGATTAGCATCCGCCGTGAGAATGAAGAATGTCCACCTTTAGCCAATGTAGACGAACTCAATGCTCGTTTGAACAGGGATGAACTCTGGCTGAGCTCGATTTCTGTACCATTTTTTTTGTATCTGTCATTCTGCCAGTTTTTTTGGGCGGAATAGTTTTCATATCAAATGGGGGAACTTTCCACATTTGGGAATTCACGGGGTGGCTGATTCCACGCACAAAAATAATGACACACCCATTATGTCACTACGCTTGTCACGAGGTGTGGTGGAATGACCAACAATTGGGCAGGATTAGAGTGTTGCCAACGTGCGGAATTGTTGTCAATCACGATCACAGCATGTGACTTGGGCACGGGGAGTACTAAGAGGGTGTGGCGATCCATTCCACCCAGAGTCACGCCTCGGCCTAATAATTCCAACTCCATATGACGAGGAATCCCACATCAACGACAGGAAAAAAAAAATTGTGCAGGTCGGAAATCCACATTGTAGTTCTTCTGAACTGGTGGTTTCCCAATAATGGGAGCTTTTGTACATGCAATGCACCCATTTGTGTGTTGTTATGAGAACCTCCATTCGATGCAACAAATAATGTTTGCAACAAATAATGTCTGCACTTTGCAGCGAGTGTCACAATGGAGGCACACGCACACATGAAGATGGTGAAGATGATGATGAAGACGAAGAATGTTTAATGATTGTGGTGAAGCCTGTGATGATGATTGTGGTAATGATGATGGTGCCGACTATATTCATGCCATTGTTGATGATGATGAGGACGATGGTGATGTTTTTTTCTGTTACTGCAGCTGCTACCTCTGACGTTGTGTCTGCTATTGATGATACTGTACCAGTAAGAGGTAAGTGCCCCTAACATCAGTGACAGCTGCTCTGATACACTTAAACGGATGCCTGATGCAGTATGTGCTTGTCCTTTTCACCTATTTAGCCGTATTTAAGGTAACATTAAAACACGTAACAGGCAGGCCATCTCTAGAAGGCTACCGTCTTCCAACCAATAGCAATGTTTCAGAGACAATAACCCTTGAGAACATTGCCAATACTAGAACGGTTGATCTCAAATTATTGGAGGCTCCGATCAAATTCCTCCAAACCCACCACAAGCACTTTCCACCGAAAACGATTGTCCAGCATCTGCCCACCCTTGATGTGTCCTTCCGTGGCAGACCAGTGCACTTATTATCCCATCGTCAAGAGAAGCGCCTGACCTTCAAGCCTCACATAAAACAGGTCTGTGAAAAGACAAAATCAAGAGTCGCCCTGCTGCAGCAGAATGACCACTTGGGGCATCTCAGTCTGATGGTCTGAGAACTGTCACCCAATCGCTGATCTACTCAGTTGCAAGAGTCACTGCGCTCCAGCTTTTTTACGGGAGATCGTACACAAAACTGCTGGATGCACAATTAAATAACGCGATGCGCATCGTAACCAGAACACTGAAACCGACACCAAATCCCCTGGGGCTCCCTGTTCTGCCGAAAGTTCTACCACCGAATATCCACAGAGATTGGCAAACTGCAAGGGAGTTCAATTGCTTTCTTGCCAACAACAACCATCTACCAATCATCAGCAAATACCTCAACAATGTACCTCGCCGCTGACTCCAATCTCAATCCTCTTCTCTGGGATCGCACTGTCACCTTGCTAGAATCTCACCCAGATCCCAAAGAACACGAGCAAACGGAGTGGAACAAATGCGGACGTTCGAAATAACAAAAAACACCTCGCACGAGACCCACACATGACACCTCCCGGCTGTGAGATACCTCGAAGGCACCGGCGGTGTAACCATGAACCGCATCAGAACAGCAGCAGGGCAATGCCCACATCTCCTTCATGAATGGCACATTAATTAAAAACAAGCCACAGTGGTTTCGATTGTGGTAATGCAACGCATACGATGGACCGTGTCGTAAATCACTGGAGTCTGCACTCCTTCAACGGAGGAATAGCAAAACCAGACGAACTCTCCCCTAAAACCCTCACGTGGCTAGCAGACCTCCACATTGGTACTTAACTCCGGAACATATTGCCAAGTGATACGATTGGTGTGGGTTGGTGCATTGGTGATTTGTGGATCATCATCATATGCAGCAGCAGACATCGTTACCTTCATTGTAACCATAATCTTCATTGATTCTCATAACAATCATTGGTATCATTACCATTCTCATCCTCGCAATAAAAACTGTTATCATCATCATTGTTTTGAAGTGGCGCTAGAATTTCTCGGTGGAGGGCAAAGCAACCCACACATTAGTGTGCACATACTTATCGGGTTCCCATATTTTATATGGAGTGCTCTTGCCAATAACGTAATTTCTTTCAAATTATCTTCACAAGTAAAACCCCACTTTTGTTTACCAAGTGTGAAGGAACGTCTGCGTGGGCCTTTGGCCCAGATGGTTTCTCTAAAACGTAGCGATCCGGCTCAGCATGGAACAGCAGGGACTGACGGGGTAAGACAGGGGAGTAGGTTTAGGGAGATAGTAGAAGAGAGAGGAGTGGGTAAAGGGAGAGAGGGGAAGAGTGGGGAGTGGGTAAAGGGAGAGAGGAGAAGAGAGATGAGTGGGTAAAGGGAGAGAGGGGACGAGAGGGGGAGCAGGGCATGCATAGAGGAAGGGGAGATGGGGCCACATGAGTGTGGGAGGCCACGTGCGAGGCAGAGTCCACACTGAATCCTTCCACTCACAGGCGTCCTGATCTTTATTCGCATTCCACATCGCAGCAAAACAAACGCCCGCTCACAAACAAGAAGCTCGGGACGGTACCCAAACTCTGTTTGCGCGGTGGTGCCACGGTTAGCGCACTTACGCTACCAACAACGGCGACCCGAGTTCGATTCTCGCTCATGTCCAATAACGGTGGCGAGTGTCTGACCCGGCCCTGTGTCTCCTCTAGGTCGACTCAGCCTTAAATACGCACTTGGTGCAGTCTGTAAACAAAGGTGGAGGAAAACGCGCCGTGCATAGGCGCTCTCTAACAGCACTTGTCCCAGTCTGTAAAGGCTACACAAAGGGGGCCCTTTGTTTTTGTGTGGGTGTGTGTGTGCTTCGTGAACACCGATGAAGGCCGGCATGGCACACGGAGCAGCGGAAGAGCGGCACTGAGTAATCGCTCCAGGCTGACTTGGCTTGAGGGAGGCCCGGCCCTAGGTTCAGATTGCAGTGGCCGGCGTGTCCGCGTTGTTGTTTGCGGACACGCGGTCGAACTCTGGACAACTGCGAGGTGCCCAGACCACGACTCTATCTCGCGCTGCCCAACTGCCCTGAACGCATAGACGCGCTCGCCAACAGCAGATGCCCGTACAGTGAATATAGTGCTGAAGGGAAGACCTTTGTCTCAATCGGCGTGTGAGTGTGTTGTGTTATTGTAACTCGAGCAAACGCATAGAGGTGCTCATTGGTCTAAGGCACTGCCCCCCCACCACTTTCCCCTTCACCCCCACCCTCGGCGGACTCGCTTTCCTCCCTTGAATGCGTCACTTTTAATATGAACCACATGGGCCGTGCCAAAAATCATGTCGACATGTTTTCGGTTCGCTTGAGCCAGGGGGCTCTTGGTAGGGGGGGTGGAGGTTGCGAATGCGCGCATTGAAGAGGCTCACTCAGCGAGGAGGAATACCCGCGCCTTGTAAACAGCAGCCTTGGCTGTCGGGATCGAGGGTAACATTGGACGGAGCCAGCCTGCTTAGTCGACATCGTTTGATATTTAAGGAGAGAAAAAAAACGTATTTCGTAAGCGCAGCTCGGTTCTGCTGGCATGCGAATGAACGCTGCAGAGTCCTTGTGGGATAAAAAAAAACGCGTAAAAAAACCTTCGATGACATTTTTTTGACGGCATTGTTTCATGATGTCTTCCCCCCGCCCCCAACATTCTGTTCCGATTGTTACGAGATGAAACGTTCAATCCATAGCCCCCGTGAAGCAGTGCATCATCAGCCTGCGTGTTAGAGAACGGCTCGTGGAAGTAGAGTGTATAGAACTGCTTCTGAGTTCCCTTCCAGTGACCTTTGTTTCTGTCGACACAGAGGGCGGCGCAGTTTCCTCCATGCCCTGTTGCAGAGATGTGTTTGTCCTGTGACAGTCAAACTGGTATTTTATAATGATCAGTTACAACATTTAGCCAAATCTATATATCTAAATCAGCTCAAGGCTCCCATGAATTATGTGACTTATGTGTGGCCTCCCTTTACTGTGAACCCCCCCACCCCCCTTTTTCCCGCCCCCTGTGAAAACAGACGCTACTATATGTATCAATGTTGAACTTCTTTCCCACCGTACGTAGCCAACCGTGCTAAGTGGAGGTGCCGCTGCTTCCTGATCGCTCCGTGCTTCTCTCTCCCTCTCTTCCCTTCCTCCTCGCATCACCATCTCATCCCCGACATCTTGGCCCGCTCATTATTTCTCCCCCTTCTCCCCTTCCTGCCCAGTCCTTCCTCTTTCTCCCTGCTGCTCATCTTGAGCAGTGCCCTCTCCGTCTGCCTTTAGGGACTTCCTTCCCAGCAATCCCTTTCCTGGTCACCTTGCCCTGTCTGCTGCCCTTTTGTGCAACTTACTCTGCTTCCCTTCCCGTGCTGTGCCACAGGTAAACATTTATATGCATACAAAAATTAAATAAACAAATTGACGTATAGGTATTTGGCATAGAAATCACCATAAACCTGTTACACTTGAATATTAGGTTTCATTGCTGGTGGCTGAAACCCAGATGTGAATCCAGGATCACAGAAGTAATGTCTCATTGCTCCGATTCATGAGCCACCCAGCGACATCTTGGATGACAATTTAACTACCAAATGTAACTACGAATGTAAAATGTATTTAAAAATACTGTTAGTATTAACGTGACTTCACACCTACGTAACTACATAGTGTGTACGCATGGCACATCAAATAGAAACACCTATTCAGGGTAACATTTGAATCCTTGCAATTGTTTGGGTTCAGGAATCATGAAGATCTATAATTTGAACGCTTGATGGCTCGAGCCCTTTGGGCAAAATGGTTGGAATTGACATGTGTAATGTCATCGCTCCTCCATCCACAGTCGCACATTACACGAGGTAGACACAGCAGCATGTGAATCATACACACAGTGTTTACAGGCATTTATCGTCCGTGCGAGATGGGCCTTTCAGCAAAATGGAATATATCAATCTCTGACATGGACATATTAAACTGTGTGAAGTTGCATCTCGCCATTTGATAGCGCCGCTGTATATCATTTGCCGTTCTGTCAGGTTTTGCACATATTTGCACTTTTCGTGGTTATTCTCGACTGCTCCCCGTGTCCCTCGTGCTTTGCGATCCGTTGCAAATTTGAGAAATTTCTATCATAGCAGAGACGTGTATCTCTACCGGCTGTCTCACCTGCATAATAACGATCTTGCATCAAAGCGCCAAACTGTCTCATTCCTGAAGCGATCAAAGTAGCGGTGATAACAGTGGTGAATTCGCGATGTAGGTAGTGGGGGGGGAGATTGTATTGCTATTTACCAGAATAAATAAATTGAATGTTTTTCATTATTGTAGGGCCCTATTTCGAAAGTTTGACATTCCAAAATGCCCCCGACTCGGGAAGTTTCTATATCCGCCTCTGTGCGCTTATATTTATGTGTGTGTGTGGTGTCGACCATGAGACAGTGGGTGAAAACTGCACATGGCGGGAGCAGAGTGTCCATTAAACACAACCACAATCTCAGCCTAAATAGAATAAACATCCTGTCGATCACAAATCAGAGAGGCACACACAGTGACAGCCATTGCCTCTCTCGCCGAGTTGGAACGAAGATTTGCACGCACGCTAAGTGAGATCCCACACACACTCCCGAGCGTTCACTTCACAGCAGAGCGTAAATTGTAACCCTCGTGTGCACACCTCCTGCAAGGCAGGGCAGTTGCCACGGACGTAAGGAATGTCTCGACCCTTAACGGTACGTAGAACACGCGTTCTTTTTGAGAGCTACTCGCAGGTGGCAACGGCGCGGTTTTTCATATCGGTTCATCTCAGCCTGCAATCGTCGACACTACCTCGTGCCACGCGCAATCGACTCATATGAAAGGCCAATAGGCAGGTGTCTGATGTGGCCTTCATAGATTAGACTGCCTCACTCGTCTCTGATGAGTTATTTAGACAACAGGCTGCCAAGACTTGTCTCTAATTGGGTATCTCGACAATAGACTGACAAATACGTCTCTGACGGTGTCTTTAGACAACAGGCTGACAGACCCGTCTCTGATTCGGTACTTTTTAACAACACACCCACAGACCAGTCTCTGACTGGGGTCTTTAGACAAACCATTCTTTCCTCGACCAATGTTATCTTAACAAAATAACGTTCGATTTGCAACAACACCCTTCCTCTGGCACATCGCATGAAATAAGACAAAGAACGAACGGAAAACCGAATTTCCATGAAGATTTTAACTTCGCCACTCCGGGCACCACCTTAGTGCGTCTCGTCCGACGCGGCACGTTCCACACGAGGCCCTAAACGCCGGTGTTTAGGAATACCGCCTCTTCGTCTGCGCGTGTGTGGGTGACTTTGACTGGGGTCAGATTTGCTTACCGCTGCCAGCTGTCGGCTTCTCCGGTTACAGACGGCCAGTTCGCTGAGATTCGTGCCCTCAAACAGCCACGAACCGCGAGGAGAATGCCGGAATTAGGGCGCTCCCTCAAGAATTGATGGCCTGGATATAGCACAGTGGGAAAAGTCGCAAGGCCCTCAACTGTGAGGACCGTGAGTTCAGATCCTGGCAAAGATCGACTCAGCCTCGTGATCGTCACAATCATAGACCTTTGCTCAGTAAAACGAATTCCACAATGCGCCATGAAGTCACACGTTGTCACAGACGGCTCCCTGCAACAGAATGTGGAATTTCCACCACTTGTTTTGGGTGACCCACAGAGATGATAATCCACTAGATTGAAAATCGATTTCTTTAGAACTGCTTGGAGTGTTTAGTCTGTTTAACACGTAGGCTTTCGCGACCAATATTATTCATAATCAACGTTTTTGGGTTTAGATCGCGTTATTTATAAATGTGTCGTAACCCTCCACCACCCGACACGGCCAATCAGCAAAAAAGTGTAACGTTGACAAAAGACAAACAGTTCACTGCTTTAGCCCACCGGTGTGTTGAAGCGTGAAACCACAACTCAAATTGTAAATGTTGTGGTTTCACGTTTCAACACACCGGTGGGCTAAAGTAGTGAACTATTTGTCTTTTGTCAACGTGACACTTTTTTGCTGATTGGCCGTGTCGGGTGGTGGAGGGTTACGACACATTTATAAATAACGCGATCTAAACCCAAAAACGTTGATTATGAAGTGTTTAGTCTGTTGTCCTTCCCCCGCACCTCCGATTGCCACGGTTGGCTACGTACGGTGCGAAAGCAGTTCAGCATACATCCATACAATACTAGTTTGAGCAGAGAAATGTTGCCTTTTGGTTGACTTCCCATAATGCAGTTAATAATGTTTCTTTAAATCAATTACCATGATGTACTATGCACTATAAAACTGCTATCCCAAGTTTGAGTTCCAGTTATGGTGAGCGATTGATATCTGATCCGGTCCTGGGTTCTCCCTTATCACCAGTGGTAGTGAATGTTTTCATGGAGAAATTTGAAACAGATGCCATCCTGACATTCATCCTACGCCATTCACGGGCAAAACCACGTCAGCAGTACTTAATTCAGCTCACTTGGTTTCTCTAATCAAGGACATTTCACTCTCTCCAGATGATTTGCTTGTCAGCTTCGATGTAGTCTCTCTGTTCTCTGTACCTGACACCATAGCAATCATTGAAGACTTGGCCCAACAGGGACTGAATCCTGATGTCGCAACTTTGGTGAGGCACTGCCTTACCAACACTTACTTCATCTGTAATGGTACATTCTACAAACAAAATGAAGGTACCCCTATGGGTTATCTTTTATCACCAGTGGCAGCGAATGTTTTCATGGAGAAATTTGAAACAGATGCCATCCTGACATCCACCCTACGCCCTTCCCTGTGGAAGAGATAAGTATATGACACTTTCGTCATTTGGCCACATGGCTAGCCAGCACTGAACCAGTTTTTCAAGCACATCAATTCCATACACCCATCCATCAATTCACCATGGAAGTGGAAAATGGTGGCAAGCTACCAATCCTGCATGTTTTGACCGAGAAGAGGCCTGATGGCTCGTTGGGACATTCCGTCTACAGGAAAGCCACCCACACGGATTCCTATCTAAAGCCTGACTCCCACCACCATCCGGCCCAGAAGAATTCCCTCATCAAAACACTACACCGTAGGGCCCGCTGTATCTCCACCAACACCACCTAGCCAGTGAACTGGAGCACGTACACCAAGCGTCTGGGGATGGAATTCCTTTCCAGCTCAGACCCCGCTTGCTTGCCTATCGCCACATATACAACCTTGTTGTAACAGCTCTCTCGCTGGTTCAGCAGTTCCACTGCTGGATTATTTTTTTCCGCCTGAGAACGACTGATTGTGTTGCGATCGAAACGTCTTGATATGTTATTCTTTGTTTTATTTTATTTTCTATCTACGTGACTTTACCGAAACAACCAAATAGTATGGATTCCTGCATTCACGAAAGCTTCAAATCACATTAACAAGCACGGTAAAGTATGGTTCAACATACATACATCCAGCACGCCCCTAAATATGCGGACATTCTTTTCAATCACAGTTGCTGATTGCAGGCCCAAAGGCACAAACACCAAGCGGCGAGCAACAGACAGCACCATTGAAGTTGGCAATTTATCGGAGTGAATATTTAAGTTAATTCAGCAAGGTTATTAAAAAAACACTTCGGGAAAAGAGACAGCGAGAGAAAATAACAAAGTCGGGCAGTGCGAAAAAGAGAAGCAGAGAAGTGTCGTGACCTGCAGTGTGGTGCTCGAACACAGTATATGGTTGGTGAAACGGTGTCGTGACCTGCAGTGTGGTCATCGAACACAGTATATGGTTGGTGAAACGACCAGCCTGGTAATCCCAGTGGCGTCGTAACGACATTATGAGCTCAGGCGTCCGGCGATCGGTCAGGTGTGGCCCCAATCTTTTGTTTTTCTCGCACGGTCGCACCCACGTTTTTATGTATCGCGGCTCCTTTTGCCTCATCACATCTTTAATAATCTCCATTGAAAAAACCAAACCGCGTGTTAAATAAGTGTGTTGTTTTTTTTCGATTTAAAGCTTTCGTGACTGCAGGGATTCATCGTCTTGGTTATTTCGGTAAAGTCACGTATAATGGAAATAATAAAATAATAAAAATAAAACATAATAAAATAATTCTCACCATGCTTAATTATGTTCGCTAAAATAATTAAGCATGGTGAGAATAATTTAATTATGTTTTATTTTTATTATTTTATTATTTCCATTATACGTGACTTTACCGAAAGAACCAAGACGAAGTGTGTTGTTCTTTAAAATAACAACACACTTAAAAACTTATTTTACACTGTTGTTGAAAACAGAATTCACGGTGGTTGTCAAAAAAACCCCCAACTCATAGCTTTTGCCACAAGTGGGCGGGGTGGACAAGGCACCCACTGCCCCCACACTCGTCACGTGACTGCCGAGGCCTCAACACGGGCGAAGGAATCAACGAGTGAAGTTCATTGGAGCCAGTAGCCATCATGGTAGTTACGATAGAAGACTTTGACTTCAGATGGCAGAAGCTGAAACATTGGTTTTCGGCAGCAAGCAGTGGTCAGTTTCGTTTTGGAAATCGTGCTATTTAGGTGAATACTCTTTGGTTCTTTCGGTAAAGTCACCTGCAATCGAAACGTCGTGATCTATTTTTTTTCTACCTACGTGACTTTACCGAAAGAACTAAAGATTATGGATTCCTGCACTCACGAAAGCTTAAAATAAATTATTTAGGTGAAGTTGTGTATGTACTTGTATTGGGTTATATGACTGTTATATGCTCATGCGTGCTATGTTCTTGCCATTATGCTATCGAGAATGAAGTTATATTTGATTAAATAATTCCATAATGGTGAAATAATTAATATAATGAAATAACACGGAGATTGTAATCAATACTAGTTCCACTCTAACCCAGGGGAAAATGCCTATGGTGCTTTTTCCAAGGACAAACCACAATGCGGCTAAATATATTTGTTGAGTAACATAATGTACCAACAATCGAGCCACAGCAGTAACATGGTACAGTACCTTTGTTACTAAGAACACACTGTATATTAATTAACATCAATTGAACGGCTAAAGTGTCTGTTCCATTGACAAAATACAACCCAGAACCGGAACATTTACTGAAATTCGTTAAAACAATTGGTCTTCCAAACCGACTGCTTTAAACAGTAGCATTTACTCAAACAGGTCTTGACTTCTGCGAGTCTCATTAGCAGGGTGTGGTTCGCCCAACGATTGCTGCTTTGCCTTCGCCTCCCGTTGGAGGCGAAAGCCATTCATGATGGACATAAGAGAGGAGCTGTTTCACTTCAAGGGTTAAAAAACAAACAAACGCCTTCACTGTTTCACAATTTCTTCACAATCCACTGAGAGATGCCACACAATTACGCGGTGCTTACCATGCCACGGTTGTTTCACGTAAGCCTCAACTGGCTGCTTTAGCGTTTTTCTCAAATCACCCGTAAGTGTATTAAATTCCATCAAACCTCGGAAGCTAAACATGTCCGTAATGATATGTTTTTTTTATCTATATATAGCCCCTTCCTATAACACGAGGCGTCTCAGAGCGATGCGCATCATATCCCACCTCAGCACATTTGAAAAGTTGGCAATGCCAGCATGAGCGACCACCGTGCAATGACACGTCATTATAGGCTGCGCTGGGGGTTAGTGAAGATTCGGCACAATCCATTTGTTGGACTGTAATTCTACCCATTGTCATTTGTATGACTGCTGCAAAGTATGATCTTGTGTTTTGATTTAGTGCGCTGATCTTAAAGGTCCACTGAAAAATCTTGATACTCCTACTGATGCTCCTGCTGTTGTGGAGTGACTCATGCAGCCAGCTATGGCTACAGGGTTTGGTGGTAAATGTTTTTTATGTCGTTTATTGTAAAAATTCAGTCACAGTTCCTATGATCACTGTTACATTGCTTATGGCTTCATTTTGGTAATTTCGAAAAGTTTTTTGGTTTGGCCATGTTTTGTTTGTTGTAGTACGGAGTTAGACTGATGGCTTTAATCTAAGTTGTCTTGTGGTTGTTGTTGTTGTTTGACTTGCATCCCACTGGGATTTTTGCACACAGCGTTGATTTACGGTGCTTTTTCTGGAAGACTTTGCAGTTTTTTCCTGGATTTTTCTGTTTGCGCATAGTCACTTTAAGATGTTTTCTTGTTCATGTTTTTGTTTTGTTGCGGTTGCACCCGATTCAAGAGCCGAATGGCTCACAGGGCTATACCAAATAAACTGAAACTGAAACAATCAGCACCGGACTGACAAAGACGCTTTACATGCACATGCCACCGGATGGTTTGACATTTATCTTTTTTTTGTATTGTTCTGTGAGGAAGAGGAGGAACCGCCTTGGAACGTGACCACAAGCCAGCATGGGTGGTGCTGAGACTTGGGTTTCCTATATCCATCGCCCATTGCCTGCAGTGCAGCACAAATGATGAAGTTTTTCCTATCTGGAGCCACGCACATACACACAAAAGATGAAGATCCCCCGTATAGCCTTAAAAGACTGTTGGGGCAAGTGGTGTTAGCGAGTACCTATGAAAACCGGCACAGTACACGAGGGGGTGAATGGCCAGCACCATGCCCGACCGCCTTTGTCTCCCCGGTGGCGATGTTTACGCACCGCGCCAGGTACTCATTTGAGGCTGAGTCAACCGAGGAGAGGCCCAGGACCAGTTCAGATAATCGTCACTGGCGTTGTCCGTGAGTGGGAATCGAACTCGGGTCTCCTGATTCATAGCGCAGCGCGCTAACCATAACACTACCGCACACACAAAGACAAAGATCCCCCCCCACCCATATAGCCTTAAACAGACTGTGGGGGCAAGTGCTGATAGCGAGCACCTATTAAGATCGGCACAGCACACGGGAGTGGAGGGGGGGTGGTGGTCTGCACCATTCCAGGCCGCATTCATCTCCCCAGTGCTGATGCTTAGTACACCGCACCAGGCACTCATTTCAGGCTGAGTCGACCCACCACCGTCACCGATATTGGCTGCGAGACGGAATCGAAATTGGGTCGCTGGGTTTGTGGCGCGCCGCGCGCTAACCGCTGCACCACCGCTCCACACAACGCACACAACACCCACGCACACAACACAACGTGCACGCAACACACAAACGCACGCGTGGTCCCAACAGTCCTCGACTATGCATTCAGCATTTTTTCCGAGCAATTAGTGCCACCAGTGTTCCCGTCCACGCCCCATGGCTCCTCGCGAAACGGGCCACTCTCAATCGTGGAGAGCGCATTTTGTAAACTGAACCCTCTTGCTGTTTTAGCTCTCCCCCAGAGTGAAGAAAACGTTATATGTATTAAGTGTTGGTTATATCTGCATACAGCAAGCACAGAATATATATATGTAGTGGGTCCAATTGAGTTGCAGACGTCTCTCTTTAGAGGCAACACTTGTATTGTAACATCAACACGTTAACACAAAGGGGTAACTGCCCCTTCACCAGATACAGCCTGGGGTGGTGACCACCTGGCTAACTACACTATACGTAGGAGTTACAGCTACGAAGGGTCAGACCCACACTCAGGTCCCCGACCACGTGTTGATGCCTCGTAGGACGTAGAGCTTCCAGCTTGGAGATGTGGAGCTTCCAGCTTGTGGAATGCAGCGACCCCGGTCCCTCTCAGAGACCCACCTTATATCCTCCCGGGTCGGGGCCGCTCCGCCCTCGGCCCCGCCCACCTTCTCGAGCGTTCTAGCTCCCTCTCGACCCCCCTCCAGAGCTCTCCCTGGACACGTGATCACCCCCTAGCCCCCCACCTGGGCCCTTCTCTGTGGACACTCCAGATCACGTGTCTACGGGGTCAACCAGAGTGCCATGGCCCGGGGCAACCCTGTCCCTGGGCTGACACTCTCCTTCTCCCCCTTGTGGGAGCCCGCACTAAGCGCTATGCGTGGTGCCCGCGCTGTTCCAGCGCTCACCAAGCCCCGCTAGGGCTGGTACTACACCCGCCTAGGGGGTGTGCTATGCGCAAGCCGGCCTCACACAGCAACACACACGGTGCTGTCTGCGACGTAGGAACATCGCACGCCACGGCCCTCCCGGGCCGGCACCATACAATGACATCCCCGATGTCACCACATGTGTACAGTGTACTTGAGGACCCGGAGAAAAAACCACGCAACCACGGGAAGAGAGAGACATGCCAATTCCAAATAAACAAACATCAGGGTCGGGAGCGAACCCATGTGCCTCCTGTATACTGGACGAGGTAGTTAACATCTCGCCACCGTGGCACCCTTTATTTAGTGAAATGAACCGATATATTAATTTCATAATATGAAGCTCCTTAAGTGGGGCTTAATGTAAATAAGAGCGGTGCACAAACAATGCACAACAGGTTCGCTGAATAATGAATGTATCTTGCAGGGGGCATAACTGGGAAACACATGAGGTCATAGAGGATAAAGCAACGTCTTGAGCCTGGAGTTCAACAGGAGTAGGTACACAAGAAAAACAAACATTCAGGGTAATACAATTAATTAACTTTAGTCACGGAATGGTAGTAAGGGATGACTGCTGGGCCGCCAAAATATTTCAGATTAATTTTTTTCTTCAGAATATGTATTTTATACTGGAGGAATCCGATGAGCTAATATGCTCTTTTTCACAGATGTCTAGTTGACATTTGCTAGGACTTGCCCCTCCATAGCAATGTGGAATATCCCCACACTGACTCAGGCTGAGCAATGCCCAATGCTCCGATGAGCAATGAGACGTGTTGATTTGATGTTGACGTGATTGCGAATGATTTCATGCAAAATTAAGGAAGTGCACTCTGAGTGATGTACAAGCACAAATGTGAATACTGATGAAGCTGTGGTGCAGTGATATGTGCACTGCACTACGAACCAACCCGGGGTACCTGGGTTCGATTCTTGCCCATGGCAAGTGATATCTGAACCGGTTCAAGGTGCCCCCTTCACTAACCCACATTGGTCAGTGTGGTGAAGAATGGTTGAACAAGCCTCATGATAGACACGGTCTGTGAAGGCTTTCATCCATCAGTGGATTGACAAGAACAGTACATAATCGATAGCTTGTCACTAATACAGTACTGAGATGTGGGCATATGTTTGGGTGACTGTGCTGTTTGTGTTGTGCTTTCACTGAATGTGTAACCTCTTACAGAACGCCTAAGCGAGTGTAGAAGCTGCTGTGGTCTGTATTGTTGTGGAAAAAATGGTGGAGCGGTGGCATCGTGGTTGGTGCACTGTGCTATACACCCAGCGTCCTAAGTTCGATTCCCAGTCACGGCTAACATCAGTGGTGGATAATTGAACCATTTCTGGGGCTCCTTTATGTCGAAATGTTGAATCAACCTTTAACGAGTACTTGCCACGGTGCGTAAACGTCAGAACTGGGGAGCCAAAGGTGGCCGGGCGCAGTGCTGGACACACCGCCCCCCTTGTGCGCCATGCAGGCCTTCATAGGTGCTCGCTGACAGCACCTGCCCCAACAATCTGTTAACGGCTACACGAAGGATCTTTGTCCGTTTTTTAATTTCTGTACAAATCTGCCCTGTGGTTTATCTGACCCCCCACCCCCACCACGAACGTACATGTGGCACTGATTTTCTCCACGGCTTGCCGCAATGAGTTTGAGAAACCCAAAACGGTCCGGACGATCCACCACTCCAATATTTTAATAATGTGCACACATGCAATGTCACGGGATTTATGTGTATATTTTTTACAACATAGTTGATCAGCTACAGTTTCAAGCAATATTGCCAGGGGAGGCTGACCCAGGCTAGCATTTCACTCTACTCTAATTTGAATCTATTCTGGACTCATTCTGATCAAAACAGCCCGCAGCCATATCATCTGTCTCCAACAACTGGGGCTAAAGCCTCATTCTGGAGAGGCCTTTGCTGCGTATGGCTTTGCAGAAGCTGTGTGAGAGCAATTAATCAGGCTGAGTGTTGCTGTGATTGAAGCCATCCACTCACATTATTATAGTTAGGTCATGGAAGCAAGACCAGCGCAGGTATCGACTCAACACATGTTTACTCTATGAAATTACTCTATGGGCAGTCAAAAATCGCCATACAATGGACATATGGGTACTCGTCATGAGAACGTAAAATATGCACCACTGGTTGAGGAAAACCAAGGGAAGATGAGCACTACACCTTGATCACTTGTGCAGAGGGACACTTTTTTACTTTAAAATCCTGAATTTTAATCTGGATTTCTGCTCCCCGTGAGTAAACCTTATCAAGTGGAGGGAGTTCATGATCTGTCTCAGTTCGGTCACTAATAATTCTACAAAAAAAAGCCAAAAAGTGACAATTTTATTTTTCCCTTTAAGTAGGCTTATCGCTGACAGTTTACTTCACCCACAGATCTAAAGTAAATAGTGTGGTCTGTAGAGTTGTGTTGTAGTGCCTATGATGTATCTAAATGGATTCCATTTTTTTAATGATTGTTTTGCTTCTACATAAATCGGACGTTATTTATCTTGCGAACGCCACATTAACAAAGGCATGTCAGAGCGCTTCATATGAAAAAAATTTACATCCCTGCCCAACACATATATACTATGAGACATTGAGTTTAGAACATCAACAAAGCAATGCATACTCTAGTCAGTAGAACGTTAAACTAATACCTATTATAATTAAGACCAGTTAGTCGTATCAAGATATTACACAGCAAACGCCGGTATCCAGCAAGCCTCATGTGCAGTCCTGATAGCACGATCATAATTAATTCGGCGAGACAATCCAATTTGGTATGTGAAACTAAATATATATGTATGTATAATATATTCTAGAATGAATCCTAAGAAAGGTTGCCTCTGAAACATAAAGGTTGGTGGGTGACACCGGGATGTAGCCACCTTATGCATCAGAAATGAGCAGGGCAAAATAAGATCTAAATGAGGTAGTACAGGAAGTAGGTTTCTGAGATATCTGCATGCGATTTTGAGTTGTATGCACCTTTTTGCATACATTTCCTCCAAGCACTCTGGGTTTCTTTCAAGCACAGAAAATACCAACATATTTGCCATACATTTCAGTCAGCCTCAAATGAGTCTTTAGGCTCAGTTGAGGCTTGTCTTGTTAAGAAAACAACGTTTTTGTAACATTGCCGAGTGAAAGTACCGTAAGTTTCCTGCCAGATAAAACACATGGCGCTATGCTGCTCCCTAGTGGATATTCGTGAACACGGACTATGTGCTGTTCGACGTACCAATAACATTACGTAACCTCAATCGCCTGCAAACATAGTGCATTGTGTGGAAGCAAATTCATGCCTCAATTTAACTGTAACTTTAGCTGCACCGAGAAAGCCCAAAATGTAAAATACGCGATTTGGCGGGAACGCTGTGGTCACAGGCATGCTACCTTGTGCGTCATGCATTTATGTGTTCAGCTACACACAATCAAAGTGCAATCCTGTCCTCATGCATCAGCAACGGGGCCGTTGCTCAACCCTCTCTCGGCAATTCTGATCCAGTAAACACGAATTTCACATTCCTACGATAGGGCCAGTCCGCATACAGGACGGCCACTGTTGATTCTCCTGCACAAAGTGTGATCCTCATGTTCACTCCAGTGCAACTCAATGTTTTAATTGACCGGAGGAAATATTTTGCAGACTATCCTCGTAAATTGGCAGACAACACACCTCCCCATCTACACAACACAAGATTCTGTGGAGGGGCTGTTTGCGGAATACCATGCACCAATTACATACATTTCTGAATCAAAACGACTCTAAATCGTAGCGTTTGCAAACAGTTTTTCTCCAGACCAATTTACATGGCTTTGTGTACCATCAGTGGTGGTCCCCGAATCACAGGGTTGGGACTACTGATGTAGATTATAAAGTACATACACAAGCAAACATGTATATACCTATAATAATCATAGTTTACAGCCTTGTCAGTTATGGGCGTTTTTTTAAAACCATATTTCACCACGCTGGTCAGTGCAGGGTGGTGAAGGGTAGGGGTAGGACTGATTCATATACCACTGGCCACTGTGGATGATAATTGCACTCATGTTTCTGGGTTCTTAGCACAGCGTGTTAATCACTGCGCTATTACTCCACCGATTGTTCTCTTCATGATCATAATTACCATAAACATCTGACTGGCTGGGCAGCCTGAAGGTCAACGTGATTGCTACTGAACCATTTTGCGTGGTTCAGTGGTAAGCACCTCCAATTATCACGGTTGGCGACGTACGGTACGAAAGAAGCTCGACATACATACACAGCACTTTTTTGTCAATCCACTGCTGGAGGAGGGCTTCTCCACACCATGTGGGTCATTTGGGGGTTATATAATCATACTACACCACGCTGGTAATTGCGAATTCGTGGTTGGGAAGCATAGACTTTGGGGCATAGAAGTACAGTACAACAATGGCTTTTGCTAATATTCCCTCTCTGATGCTCACGACGCAGCCCCACAAGCCCTATGACAACCTGTTTGGGCACGAGTGGGTCACCCATCCAAACACTATCCAGGCTCAAACCTGCTTAGCTTCCTGATGATATTGTTCACATTCTGGGTGACCGGGGGGGGGAGTGATTGGGGGGGGCGACATAAAACGACCAAGCAATTAAAGTGTCGTAGAGAATTGAAATAGTCCACCGTCTAATTGATGGGGGTGATACAGACTGTAGCATCCATGACTACGAAGGTTTTCACTGTTTTGCTGTGTAACTCTACGATATATTTTCCACCAGCCCACAGGGGATTATTGTGTCCGTCCGTCCGTCGTGCATCCAAAAATGGGAGGGATGGGGCTGGGTGGAGAGGGGAGGGTGGGGAGTGGCTGGGTGTGGAGGGGCTGGGTGGGGAGGGTGGGGCTGGGTGGGGGTTGGAAGGGGTGAGGCTGGGTGGGGTGGGGCTGGTCACCCCGTGGTGCCCTTATAAAACTCAACGTTTAACCTACTCACGCCGGCTTGTGTCCGCCCTCACAGTCGGGCATATTTGCGGAATACACCACGCCGCCGTTGACCCTGGCCATTGACAGATCAACCCAACGTTCCTACCAGCTCCCTCCGCAGGAATGTGTTTTTATTCTACTGCGTGGTCGTTCCGGATAATGTCTGATGTCCGCTCCACCTGCTGTGAGCTTCTGCAGGAACTGAATTTCAGCGCTGGATATCGTGCAGAACAACACACGCCGCAATCTGAAGTCACAACCGACAGCTATACTGCAGGATATTATCACGAGGCAGAATATTTCCTTTGGCAAGAGGAGCATGTGAGCCGATTAAACAGTCAAGGCATGATCTTAATTTTAGAACTTTCGTGACTGCAGGAATTATTATTTGGTTCTTTCGGTTAAGTCACGTCTAAAGATAAAATAATAAATTAAATTAAATAATAGAATACTTTAATTTAATTTATTATTTTATCTTTAGACGTGACTTAACCGAAAGAACCAAATAATAAGTCAAGGCATGCTTAGCAAGTTTCAAAAGAATACCATCAGCAAAGTATTTGTTTTTTTTATGAATGGGCCACCGTTAAAGAAAGAACATCAATCAATAACGCTGTTTTTCTTGCACGTGGTCAATTCCGAAATATCTTTCCCTTCAGTTCCCTCTACATGAACATTGCCTCCATTCTTATCATTGTTTGTGGCCTTATAGGCTGCAATATGCCATAACTCAAGTGTCTCACTGCTCTAATTTTTTGCAGGGCATTCAGCCAGCAGTGCTACATTCCACATCACCATTGCCAGAGCCATTCCCTCCAAAGATTGATCCCTGTAATACTACGAAAGTATGCTACAGTACACACCGATATCGACAACAACCATCGCAATTCGCCACGACAACCATGCGTAATATCTATGTAGTGTGACTTACGAGACACACACACACACACAGATCTGGAGGCACCCACGATTTATCAACAACTAACAGGGCTAACTACACTCTGGGTTATCCTAAACCCAACCGGGTCTCTATGTAACTTACCTCCCCGACGACCAAAGACCCGAATGAAACGACGTTGCACGGTGAAGTTCCCTCTCCCACGATTACTCCGCGCCCGTCCCTCTCTGATCCTCTCAATCCGTGGCCTCGCTCCGCCCGTACGGCCATGACCCCCTGCTCGGTCTCTCCCGACGGAACCGGGGCCAGCGTCATGTGTCCTTTTCCAGGCCCCCTTCACTACCCCCGTGTCGGCAACGTCCCCCCTCGCTCTCTCTCTGCGACGGGACCCCGCTCTCTCTAGGGCCGGCTTCTCCACCATGTCTCCGCCTGCACCAGAGAGAGAAGCGTACACATTTAGTGGTAGGAACCTCCTGGTTACACCAGCCCACAGGGGATTATTGTGTCCGTCCGTCCGTCGTGCATCCAAAAATGGGAGGGGTGGGGCTGGGTGGGGAGGGGAGGGTGGGGAGGGGCTGGGTGGGAAAGGTGGGGAGGGGCTGGGTGGGGAGGGGCTGGGTGGGGGGGTGGGGCTGGGTGGGGAGGGGCTGGGTGGGAAGGGTGGGGAGGGGCTGTGTGGGGAGGGTGGGGAGGGGCTAGGTGGAGAGGGGCTTGGTGGAGGGTGGGGAGGGGCTGGGTGGAGGGTGGGGAGGGGCTGGGTGGGGGGTGGGTGGGGTGGATCTGGGTGAGGGGTGGGAGGGAGGGGTGGGGCTGGGTGGGGAGGGGCTGGTCACCCCGTGGTGCCCTTATAAAACTCAACGTTTAACTTACTCACGCCGGCTTGTGCCCGCCCTCACAGTCGGGCATATTTGCGGAATACACCACGTCGCCGTTGACCCTGGCCATTGACCGAGCAACCCAACGTTCCTACCAGCTCCCTCCGCAGGAATGTGTTCCAAGTTGTGGGTGTAGCCGGAGTACACGCCATAGAGATGCTATTTACGTCTCTACATCTACACAATTCAGATGATGTATAATACAAAACATAACAACTCTTATTGGGTATTTTTCCCCCGTCAAAATGACATTACATTCCACTTGCTTTTATCTTCGTCATGTCATAGAATTAAGACATTTCGTACGGAAAGCTTGCAGCAAGAAATTTCACAGCAGCATCCAGTTTATAGAATAAAACGTTTCTTAAAGTACCCACATTCTTTCAATTGCATCTTCTCTACACTAGGTGGCGCACCATGTAACATGCTCTGCTCCAGAGCTATTCATTGAACCGCAGTCAAATACAACACAAACTCAATCTTGAATTCATTGACTTCAATAATTTAAGTGGTGTTTGTTTTTGTTTCCCAGAATAAGCTATGCGAAAACCACATTTTATACTTTATTTTATTGTGCAGTCAGTGGTGACCGGGCTTAAGCCATCGACTCACTTAACCGACAAATGTGTTAATCCTGGGCGGTTACCCAGACTTGAAACTGAGATCTCGCCGGTCGTGGCTCAAGTTCTCTGACAACATTTGCTGTCACCCGGCCATCTCCCATTTTGTATTCTAATGGCATAACACAGTTGATACAACTAACTACTGCAACTCAACAATGTGTTTTCCAATACAATACTTTACTTGATTTCACCAGTGGGAAGTGAGAAACCATGGCACTACTTGATTGACTACACCGACGACAATATAAATACAGGCATTGTCATGGCTTTCGTTTTATTTGTGACCATAAGTAAGCTGGCGTTCAGGAGGAAGTCTGCTTCGCCGATATAATTATCCAGGAAGCAAATTCCGCAGCGTGACTTGCGTACAGGAAACCCTAAGGCGGCAGAGTTGGCATTGCGTGCACACATCATGAGCGATGGGTGGGGCTGTGTTAGGTAAAGGAGCAGCCCTGCAGGTGCTTGTTCACACGACCGCTGGCTTAAACTAAATCATTTAAAAAAAATCTTTTACCAGGTAAGTCCTCACTGAGCTGCTATAGAGCCCCTTTTTCAGAAGCGACCTGGCCACAAACGATCGCCCAACGAAGTGAAATGTATTGCAACCAAATACTTGAAACGCGTGATGTTCATTCTAAATGTGGAGGGAAAATCTGGAAGACCCGCAGAAAAATCCACGCGACCACAAGGATAGAAAACATACAACATGCAAATATACAGCAGGCGTTTTGGTAGGGATCGACCCCACGACCTCCTGCATACCAGGGAGCTCTCGAGAGAGCCCCTCTAGAGAGAGTATTTTTGGCCTACTCTTCCACACTGGCCAGACGTGTTGGGGGAGAATGGGAGTACCCACATTCATGGCCACCTGCCGATTTATTAACTGTGGTATACACGTTTATACTGCTTGGATGGACAGAAGTTGGGGGCTGGGGGTCAGATGGAATTTAACAAAATGTCATTGTTTGAACTGCCACGCCGGGAGATGGAACCAGCGTGCTAACCGTTGCACCACTGCGGCACCAACAAAGACAAAAGTAACACTCCCGGCCACATTTGTCTTCAACCCGGCGGTGATGATTCCGACCACACCACCACCAATGTAGTGCATAATCATTATTTTAGGTCGATTGGCTCAAAGCGAATGTATGTACAGTACTGTAGGTATATCGAACTTTACTTACACTGTGCGTAGCCAACCGTGCGAATCAGAGTTGTGGGGGAAGGACAACAAACTAAACACAAAAAGCAGTTTCTAAATAAATTAGTTTTCAATCTGGATGATTTAAAAGTGCATCGGTGGCTTCCTAATATCGGAAGGAAGAGCGTTCCCGACGGCCGCAGAACATGGTAGGAATGCCACATTCCCATGGACGTGGTGAGTCTCTCCACGCGACGACCACTGTTGATGTAATCCTAGTGAGCACTGAAGGGATGATTGATTGATGATGATGAAGGGCTGAGTCAACCGTGGACCAGGAATTTAACTAATCACCTTCCAAGTGAGTGGGCGGTCTAAGCAGAACTCCGTAAGAATATTAACCTTTTAATGGAAAAGCATAAATAGTACGGACAATCATCATCATGACCACCATCATCCGTGATCTATCAACAGCTGGATGAAGATCTCCTTAAGTCCTAGCTCATGGTCCCACAATGCCATACATGGCCCATCTTGCTTCCTGCACATGACATACAGTACATGTACATCCCTTGTGCCAATCCACTGCTGGATGAAGGTCTCCCCACGCCGTGCCGGTCGTGGGCGCTGGTTGACCATACTTCACCATGCTGGTCAGTGCCAGTTGTTGAAGGCAAGGGGCATAGACGTGGGAACATCGAAGTACAGTACAGTACCAACATGGATTTTCCTGCACTGCCCTCTGCTGATAACATAACTCCACAGCAGCTTACAACACCTGCGTGCATGCTGGCCGCCCATCAACTCCCTACCCAGGCTGAAACCTTCCGAGATCTGAGTAGATTGGATGAATCTCGGTTGCTGTGGTGGTCACACAGCACAGCCCAGTCAATTGTTTCTGACAAAACAGTCGTCGGTCTGGCCTAAAGATACAATAACCATAACAGTTGCAACTTATAACTCGCCGCTGGACAGTTTTCCGATCACTCTTGAGACAGAACGGTTTCAGAGGCGCGAGGAGAAACCACAGTCAAGCGGTGAGCAAATCCCCCCACACCAAGCTCTGCGGTCCTATATATATAGTGTTATCATTTCGATTTAAAGCTTTCGTGACTGCAGGGATTCATCTTCTTGGTTCTTTCGGTAAAGTCACGTAGAATGGAAATAATAAAATAAAAACAATAAAAATAATTAACTAATTCTCACGACGTTTCGGCCACAACGCAAGCAGCCGTCCTCAGGTGGAGAACAGGTCTGTCGAGAAGACAGAGTCTTCAGACTCTGTCTTCTCGACACCTGAGGACGGCTGCTTGCGTTGTGGCCGAAACGTCGTGAGAATTATTTAATTATGTTTTATTTTTATTATTTTATTATTTCCATTCTACGTGACTTTACCGAAAGAACCAAGAAGATATAGTGTTATCAGTCAAGCAATGTGATATATGGTCAGAAACCGGTGCACCTGGAGAAAACCCACGTGTGCTAGGGGAGCAACATGTTGTCCCATACACATGGGACAGGTGGATAGCGTAAGCCAGAGTATGGCATGAGCTCGACGCCCACGGAAAGGGAGTTTCGCAACATTTGTGTGATCCTCCGACCCTCGCTGCTGCCTCCAAGGCGCTGGACTACAGGGCGTGCATGGCCACCATCCGCCGGGAGGCAAACTGTGACAATGAGTGACGCCCCTCCTCCATTGTTCTGAGAAAGGAGAAGTGGAGAGGGAGTGACAATGTGAGTGTGGTGAAGCCATCCACTCACTGTCTGCGGGAAACCACTTTGGGGGTGGGGGGAGGGACTCGATGTCCACAAATCTCCACTGAGCCCCACGACGCTGGGTCATTGGGTGTGGCGTTCCAGTGAATGTGACCCAGGCTATGCGCTGCATCTGCCAATCATCTCGGTCAACCCATGCGGCGCCTGGGCCTGTCCCGTGACCTCCTGCCAGCAGCGAACCTTCGACATTTCTTAAACCTGGCATCAAGGTGCATCTAGCCTGGCACAAGCGCCGCGTGGTGAGGTCACCGCCACTTAGTGGCGAATGGCGGTTGTCGTGTAGGGTTGCCACCTGTCCTGTCTTTCCCAGGGACGTCCTATTGTCTTAGTTGGCTGACCTGGGAAAAATCCAAGACATTAAAGTCCCGGTTTTTGTCAGTTACATAATATTCCAGCGGTTCTCCCCCTATTCTGTAAATGTGATATTCTTTTTCCCATATATTCAGGGGTTTTTTGTACCATAGAGGCGGTGATCCTAGATTTTTTGTTACGCGTGTTTTCGTATTGCGGTTCTATAACACGAATACAGGGTAATCCAATTAACTACTATAATGACTTAAAGCTTTCGTGACTGCAGGCCTGGCCACCATTCTCCTTAGACCCCGCTCTTTCCTCCTTAGGCCCCACCTCTTCTTGATCGGACCGCCCCTTCTTATATAGGCCCCGCCTCCTGTTTAGGCATCACCTCCCCCCAGACACATGGTGGGGCTGTTTATGGTAGAGGCGAGGGTGCTGGAAGGAGTGGGGAGTGGGCATGCAACAGTGGTAGTGGTGAGGGTGTTGGAAGGAGTGGGGAGTGGGCATGCAACAGTGGTAGTGGTGAGGGTGTTGAAGGAGTGGGGGGAGCATGCAACAGTGGTAGAGGTGAGGGTGGTGGAGGAGTGGGGAGTGGACATGCAACAGTGGTAGTGGTGAGGGTGTTGGAAGGAGTGGGGAGTGGGCATGCAACAGTGGTAGTGGTGGGGGTGTTGAAGGAGTGGGGAGTGGGCATGCAACAGTGGTAGTGGTGGGGGTGTTGAAGGAGTGGGGAGTGGGCATGCAACAGTGGTAGTGGTGGGGGTGGTGGAAGGAGTGGGGAGTGGGCATGCAACAGTGGTAGTGTTGTGTTGGAGACATTGGATGTTAAGGGCGTGGCGGCTTCACGGCCAAAGTTTCTTCTTAGAGCAGCAATATAATTACAGACCACGATAAGGAATGTACCGCAAGCAGAACGTTTTCAAATCAGTGCACATGCCTTACTATGACATATAGATCTTACAAATAACGTGGAACAAATCTGGCTCACCTCGAGTGTACAGTAATCAAGTCAGCATTGCTTCGACCCTGTAATTTGTTTTACTTCGATTGCGATTATCATCTCTATCCAATAAGCAGGCAAAAAACTGGGCCAACGTTCCATGTCCACTGGGTTGTTACATTTCTTTGTTTCATGTGGGACGCGGTATCTATTAATGCACTGAATGAGTTCACACTTTTCGTCATCTGCTTTATCGCTGAGGCTCTACTTGTCCATTCGCCTGCGAGCCATGGGTGGAAAAAACCCGATTTTTCCAGCGGCAAGCATCGTGTTTTTTTGTTTAATACAATTAAACCAGATTTCGGGTAATTAAAACCTGGTTTAATGAATACGAAACTCTGATCCAAGGCTTAGGCTGCTTCCTCGTCGGTGCTACTATCGTACTCGGGGCCATCGGGCACGGGGTAGTCGTAGAATGCGGCGGGCAGGTTGGTCTTGATGAACACGAGCTTCTCCACAATCGTGGGCGCCAGTGAGTTCCTTCGCTTGGAATGGATGAAACCCATCGTTGAGAAGTGCGGCTCTGCAATTAAAACCAATTAAACCGTGTTTCTCCCAATCTCAGATGATCGGGTTTAATATAAAAAGACAATTAAACCCGATTGTAAAAAACCCGACTGTGCCACCCTTGCTGCGTGCAGAGTTCCCGGATCTCACGGGTCAACAACATCTGGGAAAACCAGGCCAACCCTTACGGATCCATTCACCGCCGGCTTCACCCAGGCTTGGGTTGTGCAAGCTCACTGGGAACGCACGCACACTTTGAACAACACCGCCGAACGAATGACGCTTCGAGCGCACGCAATAACGCACGTTTCGTGTCACACACTCCACTGACAATAATAACAACAACAAATACAAACACCCCAATCCCCCCGGACCTCCCGGTGTAGTCTTGATAATACTTTTGGGACAAGTGGCTGTTATAGGGGGCACCTATGCAGGTCGGAACGACACAGATTGGGGGGGGGGGGGTGGGTCGGTCAACACCACACGCGGCCGTCTTTGTCTCCCCAGTGCTGACATTTACACGCCACACCATTTAATGTTGAGTCGACCTAGGGGTGGCCCATGGTTTACATATTCGTCAACGTTATTGGCTGTGAACGGGAATCGAACTCAGGTGGCGCAGTGCTGCCAACCACTGCGCCACCGCTCTCCACTAGCAAATCCAAAGATCCCCCGGGTAGCCTGACCAGATTGTTGGGGCAAGTGCTGTTAGCGAGCACCTGTGAAGGCCGGCAAGTGGGGCACGAGGTGGGTAGTCAACACACACGAGAGCACAGTGATTACGGTACACGTGCACTGAGTGGCGGTGACGTCATCCCAGCGTTTGTGCCAGGCTAGGTGCACCTTGAGGCCAAGTGAACTGTCGAAGGCTCTGTTCACTGTAGATCACGGAGCAGACCCAGGCGCTTATGGGTTCACTGAAATTGCGAGCAGATACACCACCACCTGTGCTCCCTACTCTGCCACCTTGCAGCGTTATAGCCGCACCGCGCTCCTCCGCGTTGTGTTGTGAGCGTAGCTCCTCTTGCTCGCTGTTGTTCGCGTTGTTGTCGTTGGAGAGCGACTGCCTCCGACTGCCCCATTTCGCGTCCTTTGCGAGTCGCCTTTCGCAGAATGGCGAACTTGACACCACCGCTGGTACCAATCATCGGGACAGCAAATACTCGCAGACAGACAGACACTCACTCACATGGCACTAATCCCACCAACACACCCCCCTCGCCCCCTCCCCTTGACCCCTCCCCTCGCTTCCCCTCCCCCCCTTCGCCCCCCTCCCCCCCTTCGCTCCCCCTCCCCTCGACCCCCCTCGACCCCCCCTACCCCTCGCCCCCCACACCCCTCGCCCCCCACCCCTCGTCCCCCCACCCCTTGCCCCCCCACCCCTCGCCCCCCCCCACCCCTCGCCCCCCCCCCACCCCTAACCCCCCCTCCCCTCGCTCCCCCTCCCCTCGCCCCCCTCCTCTCGCCCCCCCTCCCTCGCGCATGCGCACTGCGCCTCCCCGCCCGTCAGCCGCCATCTTCGCGCGGCCGTTCGTTTGGTTGTGGCCGCTCTGCTCGCGCGGTGGTCGACGACTCCTCTGCATCCTCCCTCGTCATCGTCGTCGTCCTCCTTCTCTCCGCGAGTTCCTCTCCCTTACCTCCACGCATCTCTCGTTCTCCTCGGAAGAACCTCGCCCCGCCTCCGCGAAGCAATGAGACGCGGCCGAGTGTAGCCGCGGCGTCCGTTCCCGCCTCCCGCGCGCGCTTCCTCATTGTTTCCCCTTCGATCTGCCGGCGGCGCGCACATCAAAGCAACAGGTGCCGCTTCCCCTCCTTCTCGCCGCTGCGCCACGTGTCTATTTCTCGTCGCCGTGTCATCGTTTCGGTTAGCGCTTTGTTGCTTGCGAGCCGCGGCGCTATCGTTCTTGCTTCGCGTTCCCCCGAGGTTGGGGCCTAGTTCTCCGCGGAGCTTACGGCTTTGCCTGAGTTGGCTGCCGCCTAAGATGCTTCGGGTTCCGCGGACGGCGCCAGCCGATGTGGGGAGGCGTGAAAGCAACCTAGGCCCGATATGGGGTTGTTTCTACAGCAGTAGACTGTTTTTGTTGTTGTTGAGGTAATTGTGAATGATTTTAGACTGTTTTGGCTCAGGTGTTGTGAATGTGTACGTGATTAATGTATTGCGTGTTTGAGACGGATATTACTCGTAATGCATGCACTAATGCAGTCACGTGTGCATATACGAACACATGCTACAAAATGCATTAACACTGTACAGTACTCACAAACTACCAAAGCACTAATACCACACGTATAAAAACACACTGCTAACGCGTTAGTACACAATCTAACACCTGACATTGGTAGCTCCCGAACATAATATAACACTAACTACAAATGACACGTATTGCTAACACTAACACAACAACACTAGCATTCACATTTGGAACGTAAAGGTACACATTCTGTCAAATACAAGAACACAACACATACACATTACCATACACCAACACATTACTTTATAGACAGGCAGCCCGACCAGTTCTCTGTTATTGGAGCAGTGATCGTTCCAAATATATTGATTTGTTAGTCGTCTCGTTTACATTGTAATTTGCATACTTGTAAACATGTCTGCACGGTTACGTGTCCTAGTTAATGTCTCATATCTAATGTGTCGCAGCTAATACATAGCTAATATGTCAATATAAAGTGTGCCATAGCTAATATGTCAGCTGCACTGGTCATAGCTAAGAGTCATATGGAATGTATGACATAGCTAATGTGACATCTAACGTGTAATAGCTAATATAGTCATAACTAATCTGGCAGTTAACGTACCATAGCTAAGATCGAAAACATTTAATGTGGCATAGCTCATGTTTGTCATAGCTAGCGTTATACCTTCTCTGTAGTTAATATGGCACTTGATGTGTCAAACTGTTAGAGGTACCAGGTCATCGCTATTGGGTGTCAGCTAAATGTAAGACTGAATGTGTTATAGCTAACGTGAGCCATGGATAACGTCTCGTTATGTATCAGTTAACGTGTCAGCTAATGTGTCAGTAAATGGCGTTCCTCTGCGTGACCACGATGTTATTCCGTCCACGGCGCCCGGTCAGTGGCCCGAAGGCACTGTCAGAGTTTCTGCTGTTTATGAACCACTCAAAAACTGCTGTCGCTCAAAATACTGACTTCTTTATTCAACCTCTACTTGTTTAAGTACATTCACTGGTGTGTTTTGGTTTGACTGGAACCATCATTCTGGTGGGGAGGTAAAATAATCACCATTTTAAAATCAGTCGTGGCCTCATGTGCAGACTGCCACTGCCATAGAAATATGGATTTATTTTTCTCCCTTTTTGTTTGGGACCACCAGCAGAGTTAAGTGCCTCCCATGTGTGTTTGAGCAGGGATACGTTATGACCTGACTTAGACTTTGGTACTAAATTGCTATATTTCATTGCACATTAAGTGCCTTATTTTGGTTCAATGTCACGTGTGTTTGCACATAGGACAGTCCTTTTCCCAAGAAAGCCTCCCCTAGTCTCAAGACTTTGAGGAGCGGCCGGCTATTGGAATTATGCCACATACATTCAATGCGTTTTTTTTCTTACTACACTAACATCATTTTGTTGACCTGCTATTTCCAAATGCAGAGGAATCTGGTTAGTTGATTCCCTGGATTAGAAAATCAATTGAAATGTGGCCTAATTTGAGATTGCAGTGCAACTACTGCCCTTTTGTCAAGTGCAAATCGTTAATAAGCACCAATCGCCCCTTTCTTTGTCTCTCCGCGCCCACTCATTAATTGTGTTGCAAACATGAATTTCAACCAATTTGCACTGACGGTGTATGTGGGTGTAAATTGACCTGTTCCATAATGCAAGATAGACATTTATCCAGTAACTGAAAGCTTTAACATTTGACAGCACAGCCCATTGAATTTGACAATGACGTTGCCGTAAATTGGCTTTTAAAGTACGTTCTTTATTTATCCAGGACGGTCAGCACAGAACGGTTTGTTTACATTGCTGGTCTCTGAAGGAGGGCGCGAGTTCTTTGTGTGGTGAGTGGGCACATGTTTGGTTATGAACCGTACTTATATCACTGCCTGTCACTTGCTCTTCTCTCGAATCAATGATGAAAGCTCCTGTCCCTGTTGTGTGATGAGTGGTGTTGTAAGCTGGCTTTATGTAGAGTGTGTGAATATGGAAATATGCAAACTTTTTTCTTTGGAAGTTGGAATTTTTATTAATTATTGTACGTATTTACGGTTTTCGGATAATATTTTCAGGTTGAATGTAGATTCGTGTCAATTAATTTAGTTTTTGGTATTAAGTATATTTTAAGTAAGTATATTTTGAATTAGTTGGTATGGTATTTAGCAAATCTGTGAAGATAATTGCTCACACTTTTAAAATTCCAAAATGTAATAAGTTTAAAGAAATCTTAAATTGCTTTGGTAAAATAGCAACAATGAAATTAGCTGATATAAACTTGGGTGCAATTCATGTGTTTCTTGAAAATACTGTACGTGTGTATCTGTTAAATTCTGGTAATGGATTTGTCCTGATCGTATAAATAATGTTAAATAGTAATTTTAATTTGGCAACGCAAAATCGAGGCAAATGCTGTGGGAAAATGTGGTAAGCTGAAAGAGGTGTTACTGTACTTACAGTATTACTGTACATTTGTTTCGATTCTCATCTTGGCACAATGCTTTAACCCTATTAGAATAAAAAAATCAAGATCTTGTGTTGGTATTAAGACTCTTAATGTTTATGAATTATCTTGGTAATGTTAGGTATAACACAGGCAGATGCAGTGTCCAAGGTATTAGGCAGTATATTTATCTGATGATGTTTGACTGTATAATGTCATACAACCTTCATGTCTTGTTCTTTCAACGTGAAACAATCGTTGTCTGGCGGCACAATTAAGTGTTTCACATTCATGTACTGTGTGCAATATGCTAAATGAAGTGGACCTGCGCACATACATAAAACGCTGAAAAAAATCCCTACAAATTAGCCTCATCTATGTCAATGATGTAAACACTTTAGGCAGACATTTATTTGCATCACAATATCTGCATTGCTCATTAGGCTTCTAGCTTATAACTCTACTGTATTGGGTTGTGTGTAGCATGGACAATATATTACTTGCAACCATTGGCTTAACGAAGGGCGTATATGGTTTTGGTGCCAGTTAGCGCTGTAGTGAAGTGCTCAACTCCGAATTGGAAAATTATGAGCTCACACCTGGTTTCGGGGGGTTGCTCGGCCCATTATCCCTACAGAATTCATAAGACATTTACCACTTTGTGGGAAGTCAGCCATGGTTGCACTATGGATTTATTAGCCCTGCCATAGGAATGTGCAATTCAACTACTATTTGATCTGTCAACAAAGATTGGTACTGTATGACTTGGTACTCATTTGAATCTAGGCAGAGACTTAATTGTTTTTTTACCCCAAATATAGATTGAAAAACATCACAAGCAATAAATACGCGGAGCTCTGTTGGATGAAACAAATATATACTTTTCAAATTAGTTTTCTGCATCTTAGGTACAGGATTGCTCACATGGTGTCCTCCTTTGATCAGCAGACATGTTGGGTTATGTTGACTTGACTGTAAATGTTAGATACATTTTCTTGAGATGATGAAAATTAAGAGCATTTTTCTGGTCAGCTGTTATCTTTAAATGTCCCCGATATCATTTGGTACAAGTGCACGTGTGAACCTGTACATAAGACTGTTGTCCAACCTTATTCATAATCTTATGCTTGGCCTTGACATGCGTTCATGACTATAGTTTGTTTAGCCAATGTTGTTTTACGTTGCATTGTTTAATTTATCGGCTGAGTTGAAAATGTCACCGGGTAGTTTGCGTGAACTGGTGTAAAATGGTTGTCTTGTTTTCAATCGGCACTGTAGACATTGACGTGTATTTGAGCAGTGTTGCCATGGCGTTGGGCCCTCATGGAGGGATTACTAATGTGGAAATTCTATGTTTAACTACTAAGGAGAAGCTGAATGCAATTCCTAGTTGTGTGGCAATGTTATTCATAAATTTGGTGTGTAACCTCCCTTTATAACGTTTATTTCCTTCCCCAAGATGTATTTTAAGATACCCCTCACATTTTATATTTGTATGCTGTAATCGGCACAGTTTGTGCAGAGTTCGAATTTGCCATTGCGTGGATTTTAGTGAACGCAAACATGCTGGCCGATCTCGCATTGTTGCTGAAGTATTGCACTGCTAGAGTATTATTTGAAGAGGTAAGAGATCATGGGACCCATTGATGTCAATACTACTTGTGAAAAATGCAAACAGGCTGAATGGTTTGCTGGATGACAAGTGCACGAGGACACTGGCTGGAACCTGGCCAAGCGGACTGCCCCGTGATATTGCTTAGCGATGTCTGCATTATCCTTGACCTGCAGTCTGGTTGGTTGGAGGTAGTCTAGTGCAGTTCATTGTGGAACTGCAAAGTTGTCTCTGGATCTGTTCAGTATGACTCCTTACCACTGTGTCACCTTCAGTCGTGATTATTAGTCGATGGGTGTACTGCATCGGCTGGAAGTCAAATAAAAGTGACCTGTGCCATGCAGGGAAGGTAATGTTGCTGTGTGCACAACTTTGTAATGACTAATTAGCACAGTCAGCTTTATGTTGCAGAATTAGTTTGGATGGCAATTGACTTGTGTAGTTTATTTTACTTTTGGGCTTGATACAATCTCAACAACAGCTGTCCACTAACCCACAGGTGCAGTGCTGAATGTGGAATTGGGAATGAAAGATTTATGTAGGTTGTTAAAACCTACATTTTCAGCGGTTGGAAATTGGGCTACCCATTTGAGAGACTGGTCCTTGCCATATGGATGTTGAATTTCCCCTGTTTGTCTCAGGGTTGCATTTATATATTAAAAACTCAATAATTAGAGTATCATCTGATTTTTCTGTTGATTTTTAATTGCTAGCATCACCTGTACATAAAACCTAATGTGGCATAGTCATTAGGTCATATTGTTTCCCTGCCAAATTAAGTGTGTGGTGTTGCTCAGAGCCGATTTGTGAACGGTATATTATGATGGGGCTAATTTATTACTTGTTCATCCACGATTAACTTGCTTCAAAGTGGTTCCTATTTTATAAACCTTTTATTGTGAGTTGACTTTAAACAAACAGGTTGACCTGGCTTAATATGATCCGTATGGCTGTACCTCGGGGTACCAAATAATACAAAATGGCCGAAGCAATTAAATATGTTATTTCTGGGATACTATTTTTTCCAGGGGTGTACTTAACTCTGCGACTGGAGTACCAATCAATCCGAAATCAGTGCTACTCCGCGGTGTCGAAACGCCAAACAGCATAAAAAAAATCTTTTAGCGAAAAATTCAACTTTGATTCGTGCATCGTGTATAGCTCGTTGAGATGAGTCGATTGCCGCCAACCATCAACGGACTAAATATGACTGCATCACGGACATTATGCGAGAGCCGGGGTACCGCCATAAGGTTGATGTGTTGCATCATTTGTTGCAAGCCTGTAAAATGTACGTATTTTTTTGGTGTATTATTAATTGGTAATACCCATTACTCGAATTAAACGAATTTTTCTAAATTTGTATAATCCGTATCACTAAAGTAAAAAAAACGACTTTAAAACTTGGCTAAGGTCACATTGTCTTTCTAAGCATGCTTACGTGCATTCTGGAAACAGTTTTAGGTATTGCTACAAATCTTTTGGGAGCAGGTTTCGTCTGAGTGTATTTTATGAGCATGTCTTTCCTTATCAGTACAAGTTTGCAAACAATTTGTATGAATTAGACTTATTCGTTGACATACCTCATGATTATACTAGTGATTATCCACATCCTTCAAGTGTCTGAAATGTACATCCAAAATTATGAACTGTCCCTTTAAATTTACACCACAATTACAGTTTTATTTACACATTAAAGTTAAGCCTCAAGAATTTCCATAATTATTTTATAAGGACCTATTTGCGATAATCGGCCCATTCCTCAAGTTGTTTTCTGTGATGGAGGAAAAAAAAACTTGAGTATGTAGAGAAAATCTATGTGTATGCTCTGCACAGATGGCCAAACAGAAATATATTTGCTGCACTGCCTCCTGCAGGTACCTTATTGATGGCAGATAGGCATCTCACAACTCCATGGTTCCATCTCTCCACCACCCCTACCTCAGTCGTTGGAATACATGCATCCAGTTAACAATACTGGATAGTCGAAATAATTTTTTTTAAATCGAGTATTTGATTTCGTCACAATCTTTACACATACCGTAGTGTAAATGCAAGCATTACAGCATTGGCTGTCATGTGATCTGAGTTGAGAATATTTTAGAGTTTGCAAGTATGATCACGACATTCAGCTTTGGAACCCAGCGGTTGATATTTATTTTGGCCATCAAGATCTTTGTTTTTCTGCTTTGGATACACATGTGACTTGCAAATTGCCAGCTGGTTAGTAAGTGACAATTTGTTTTTAGTTTATATACCCTTGGGAGTGTCAGTATTTCTGGATTGCATCATATTTAGCCGCGTACTCGGGTCAGTGAACGAAACTGACCTCAGTCCTCATGCAGGTTTATATTTCCACCATTCATGTGGTACATACGATGCATATGTCTCATAACAGTTTACTTTGTCTCGTGATCTTGTTCGAAGTTTGACTCATGGTTATTAATGAAAACAAAACCACACAAAATATAGCAAAATAAACATTGCCCAAGAAATTAGTTTTAACTGTAAAAGGCTCCAGAGGCACGCAAATGATGGGGTGTGAATAATACAACTTTTAAAAATGCAAACCAAAAAGTAACAAGGTCTTATCTTACAGCTTCTTTAATTCGATAGAAAATACATTTATAATGTGGTTAAGAATGCCAATGTAATGCATTGACATCCTTAGACTGCCATATCTGTGCACATATTGACATCAACTATAAAGTATTTTGGCTCATTAACGAAGCTTCAGAGTTGTCGGACTGCCTGGGACACACATCCACGGTACAATTATCCAGGACATTTTTCTGCGGTCACATCCTTAAGGAAGTTAGAACGAATTGCAAAAGGTATTCAGTCTTAAGTGTAAACCCCGGAATGTGGGCACGATAAATTATGACCGCACACCATGAGAAAATAACACTTTGTACAAGGAGGGCTGCAAATGAAGAGGTACAATGCCTCGCATATCATTTCATTGACCCCATGCGATGTGTTTTGATTAAAACTCCTCCATGCCTCAAGCTGTGTGACTGAGGGGTATTACAGAGTTCATGATGAGCTAATACAGAGATTATTGAACAAATTATACAATGTGAAGGGACTCCATATGACTTATAATTTGAAATATTTACCCAGGTAAGTAAGCCTCACTGAGTCTCAAGACTTTGAAGGAAGGTATCGTGTATGCTATTTAACGTCCCACCTTTATGAGTTTATATTAGCAGCAAGGGGAAATTGGGAGTGCCTGGAGAACCTACATCTGAGTTGAAAGCTCTCAATACTTGGCACAAGAGAATATAAACCTATTTGCCGCACTGCTTCCTGCGGTTACTGTTACCAGGCACATGTCTGTGTTCAAAGAACAACACCTCCTGCAAATGGGATCGCAGGTGTGCGCCACCACTCAATTTCAGCCCACTTACCCTTGGATGCCTTTGAGTCTTCCGATTTTTGTCTATTGCATAACTGACTCTTTCATTCAGACTGGGATGGTGATTATTTATTCAGTTTCATGTGTTTCAAAGCATTGACTTATTTCATAAATAAGACATGTTATCTCAAACTAAATGATGACCTTCAAAATTACACCAGATGATTAATATTATAATGATTTTGACTGAGTTTGCCTAATTTGTGGAACTCCTATAAGCCACATTTTCTGTGTTTCCCGTTGTCAAATTTATTTTTGTCAATGTACATTTCCTGCATCAGTTAATATTCCCACATTTGGACTGCTTAATTCAAGTTCAAGATTTGCCTTGAATGATGCAATGCGTTTCTGTTGGTAGTCACAGACCTTTTAATATTTAAAATCATGCTGGAAATTTGAGATGGGTCTGCTTTGGCCACTGTGACCTGCTGCTGTGGTGATGGCTCCTTGTTCATTCTAAACTTACGTCAGTGTGGAGAATAGACTAATGTGTCATCACTTACATTTACAAGACTTTCCCATTACTGAAAAGAACTGTCATTTACGCACATGTGCAGCATCACTCAAATATTTTTAAAGAGATACTCGGGTAAGTTTACGAATGTCTAAAGCAATATAGGAAATCGAGCACAATGATTTTTAAAAATGATTACAAACAATGCATCTTGCAAGTCAGAATGGCCGCTGTGTTTAACATTTTTGCGTGTGGGTTTTTTCAAGTAAAAATCGAAAGGTAAAATTATTTTTACTCAAATGACTCAAACGCCTCGAATGAGCATTGAGGCCGCTCGACAAGTTACTGCGTTTGACTGGGGGGAGGAATTTGGCAGTTGTGGACTGTACCATCTCCCACTGAGCACGGGGGGAGCGTTTTCTTCAGTTCATTGCAAAGCTGTTGATGCCTTTTACGCACATAGCACACTCACATGGCGCTAGGTAGTTGTTGCTTGGTAGTGTTGTTAATTGACGGCTAGGTCTACAACTGCATTGTCTGCAGCAGCTGAATAGTGTGTAATTGATGAGATCTGACTCGTAATGTGGCTTGAGTACAGTGTTCTATTCAGAAATTGGCGAGGGTTGCAGTGACATGTGGAAAATAAGCTTGTATAAATGCAAGTAATAGTAAGACTACTCTGTAGGATCATGCATTTTTGTGCATGCATGAGCTTGCTTATTCATTGGGTAGCGTACGGGGGAGTTACTGTCGAACAACAAAACATCAATTGTGGTTGTTTTATAGAATTGGTGACAGTTTTATAACTTTGGCATTGGCTCTAAAAAACGTGGTTACCCTTCCAGATGACAGCCGTAGAATGTAAATAGTGTTGCATCAGCGGAATGTGCAACAAAGGACAGTGTTTTCTTAAGTGCCAGACTTATTTAAGGTTTGTAATTCTCTGAAGTTATTCTTTTATCTGGTCTTGTGGTGCTGTTGGTAAAGCACTTGACTCTTAATCAGAAGGTTGCAAGCTAACATTTCGGTTAAGGGCCAACTTGGCCCATCATCTCTACGGGATTGTTAAAATGAATACTCCCGAGTGAAGTCAACAGAGGTCCTTCAATGAAGAGCTGGACGTGTACCACATGAATGTAGTATTTACCACCATGTGTTTAGGGCAGCTATCGGAGGTGAATATCATTACATTCAGTTTAACACGTAGGCTTTTGCCACCAATATTATCCATAATCGTGTTTTGTTTGGGTTAGATCGCATAACTATAAATGTGTTGGTAAACCCGCCACCACCTGACACAGCCAATGAGTAAGGTTTGTCACGTAAAAAAAACATGGCAATTCGTTACTAGTACATTACACCGGCGTGTTGAAGAGTAAACCCACAACATTTACAATTCGAGCATGACGTTTTGCCGGTAATTACAACTCGGTCTTATTTTATACCAAAACAGGTGGATTTTTCCATAACTTTGGCTATCACCTGATGAGGCTGGTTGTAATTACCGACACTATATTTGTTGATAAAATGGCATGGCTGGCACTTTGTGGTAAAGCACATCAAACTACTCTTCTTCAAAACAGTTGGCTTTTTGCGATGTGCCACCTTTGTCAAATTGACATGCATTTCAGCATTTTGATTTGTGGAAATACAGTATTCGTTGTCTGCCAGCTATATTCCATTTGTCCTCTTGGAAGGATGTGAACATGAGATGATGGATTTTCTAAAGATAAAGAAACATCCTTTTGAAACTCCCAGTCAGGCATTGGTCTCAATGGTGACTCCACAGGATTTTTGCTAGTTATTTCAGTAAACTTAAATGATCTAGGATGAGATTGAGATCTTTTGCGCACTGCAAAGAGTAGTTCAATGTATGTCATCCGAAATTGTACTTCTCAGAGCCTTAATAAGGGTTTAAATGGCTCATGCGCCGTCAATTATTTGCACATTCTCTCACTAAACATTATTGTCTGCATCCTTGCATGCCTGGTGGTTCAATAGAATGCTAATGATGGCAAAACAGCCCAGAGGTTCGAATAAAATTTAAATGAGGAATTATGTAGGCGGAATATAGGACAGTCGCTCTCGAGGCGTGAGGCGGCACGTTACATCAAAGCAGTCGTAGGAGCAGCTTCCATTGACTGCGGGAACTGAACACTGAATGACAATGCTTAATTCACCCTGCATTGCTCCTACATTAAGTGCTAGAGATCTGCCATTGCATTTCTCATTCTGAACGCAAATAGGAATTGTCCTTTATTTTTTGCTGACGCTCATGCTGGCATTGCATCGTGCAACAGACGCGCTCCTGGCTGTGCTGATGAGTTGACGCATTAGCTTCTCCATTTAATGTCAAAACCGATGCATTCGCCGTGAATATTTTAAATAAACAGCTTGGAGCTGAATTAGCAAAGGATCTTTCCTGTTTTGACCCACATTATAGGATGCCTTGTACTGAGCTTTACATTTGTGGTGTAAGATTGCACGCAAATGGCTTATTTTTATGCTTTAAGTGACAGGCGGCTTTACTTGTACAGAAAGAGACAATGTGGTGCAGCGCAGATGTTTTTTTTGCAGTTGATAATTTCATTTAATTTAGCTTGAGACGAAGCAAACAACTGTGCACTTCTCCACATGGGTTTTCCAGTAGTATTAAATATGAGGGTATGTATTTGCATCTAAGACTTACTGTACATTCCATAAGAAATTAGGTTTTGGCTGATCTTGGTAGTATGGTGGGGATGCATGCCTGCAAACCAGAAACTGAGGCAAGATTGATGGAGTGCATGGGGATGAAGCAATGGTGTGAGAAATCCAAAGCAGAATGAGTTCCTAAAGGAGGTAGTACAGCAAGTACGTTTATGAGATAACAGAGTTGTCCCTATTTTCGAGTTTCTCCAGTCACATATAAGTGTAATAATGCAATTTAGAATGCTCACTTTCATGGACCCAAATGACCGTGACTGAGGTGCGGAGCTCAGTTCAGTGACACTGAAAGGCCAAGCGGAAGAGGTGGGCCTTTAATTGCATCTTAAAAGTAGGTGTAGATTGAAAGCTATGAATGTGCAGTAAAATGGTGTTCCAGAAGGAGTAGGCTACCATGGAGAAATAATTCCTGGCAGCGACGGTCCTGGTGATGGGCATTCAGCATAGGCTATGAGTTGCACGTGTAATGGGATATCATCCAAAGCTCCACATAGATATTTAAGAATTCATTGTTGTATGGCCATCTCCTAGCCACCTCATCTCCCAGGCCCACAATACCTAGTTTTTGTTGACAGTCTTTATTTATCTGCATACCAGGCTCAAGCCTGCTTGGTTCATGAGATGTTATGCTGATATAAAATAGGACATACAGGTAGTCCTCTTCTTACAATGGAGATGCGTTACGACGACCCCATCGTAAGTCAAAAATATTGTAAGTCGTCGGACCATAGTAACTCGGGGACTATCTGTACTTGTATTGTTTTTGAAGAAGCAGTGCTTTTTCTGCACAGTTGTTGCTTGTGAAAGAGATGAAAAATGAATAACATCTTGCAATAATTTGTTCTCCAATCACTGTGCTCTCGCTTGCTAAGTTATAGGTTACTCGTTACTTCATAAAATGCACTGACCTAGTTTAAGTAAATGGCTCTAATTTTTGAAACGCAACGCTTGATTGCCGGAGACATTGTGTCCCAATGGACACTAGCCCTGGCAATAAATTGACCAAGTTTTTTTTGCCGTGGGTTTTTTTGACTCGTACAATGATGGGGGAGAAAAAGGCAGCCAGGGATGTTGTGCCACTGCCTAGGCCACTACCTATTATGGGCCCCAGTAGGTATCCATTAGACAGCACTGGCCTCTCCATCCAAATGTTAAATGGGTATTTTGTTATGCATGTGCATATGTGGATGATTTTGTCTACTGTAACAACCCTATTTACGACTCCCTTTTACCCTGTTTAGCAAATACGTCTTTATTAATACCACTACCTAATTTGCGTTGTCTCATCCCACACGTCACTGACAGCATCTGTCCTTTGTCGTATCCGTCACCTCCACCTACCCTGTAAATTGCTTTGATTTGCGTTTTTTTCGATATTCATAGGTTCATGAGCATAGGTTCAATTGGAGGATGATAGGAATTACATAGCAGATTATAATAAATAGCTTTCAAGTTGAAAAACATGGGAGAAACATGTTGTAGATGTCATGAGGAAGAGGAGGTTGACATTCGTGGGCCATATTTTGAGAACAGAGGGAAAGTTACAGAGACAGGTACTGGAGTTGCTCCTCAAGGTTGGTGACCAAGGGGAAGACCCTTAAGATTGGACCTTCGACGGCCAGAGCCAACTTTTCAGCAACTCTTTTATCAAGCAGAAGGATTTAAGTGGTGGTGCGTTGTTTTATTATCAACATTATTAGCCATTTAATAGCTTCTTGATTTTTGTGTGTTTGTAACGGTTTAATTAGGCATGTAAAGGTTTATGTGCTCCTTGTTTGCTTCAAGTGCTTATACTCATGAATTGTGTTACCGTGATGAAAAACAGGTACACAGTAAAAAGGTTCTCGCTGCAATCACTCGCAGCACAAGGCTGACCATGGGGCGTTGTCCGTGTCGTTGTCTGGTGTCGGGCACGCAGGCAGGATGTTCTGGAAGTTTGACCTGCACACGACGTCGCACATCGACACGCTGCTGGAAAAGGATGATGTGACGCTTGCCGAGCTCATGGATGAGGATGACGTGCTGCAGGAATGCAAGTCCCAGAACCGCAAGCTCGTCGACTTCCTGGTGCACCCGCTCGCCATGCAGGAGCTTGTGCGCCTCATCACCCAGGAGCCGGCCGAGGACCTCGACGAGAAGATCCGATACAAGTGAGAGGGGCTGCGACACGGGTGGCGGTTATTCTGTTGGCGTGGGGGGGGGGGGTATTATAGTTTGAGGGTTCAGATCACTTTGTGAATGGAGATGAGGAAGACCAACTGTGTGTGGCTGTGACATCACTCACGTATGTATGTTAAACTTCTTCTCGCACCATACGTAGCCAAATTTGCTAATCTGGTGCTTTGGTAGCACACCTGAAAGTTATGTGGCTGAGCTTTTTAACGTGGGTTTTTAGCATTAACAATGATAAAAACTTGTTTGACATATCATGCGTCACAGCCTAGGTATGAGTCTGCAAAACACCAGGTGTGTGTTTTTGGATTGTGTCTTTAAAAAGGGGTGCTTTAGTCACTGTCTTGGAAATAAAAAATTCTGATTGCTGAATGATGGCATGGCTTTGTGTCTGTGGGCAGTATTATGAGTGTGCCATGGATTATAAAGATTTCACAGCGTAAACACTCACCTTTTTGTGTGTCACACGTAAAGCATTTTTTGGTTCATGGTAAAGGCACAACTTGGCTGCGAAGAAGCAAAAAATATTACGGATGTGAATAACAAATGTTAGCATCAAAACCAGCTTACTTAGATTTGCTACTAGTTGGTTTGCATTACAAAGCATACATTTTCTGGTGGGGAATTAATTAGGTGGGCATTTGCATTTTAAGTAAGTATTTTTGTTGTTGAATGGACATTTGTTTCACGACAGGTCGGCACTTAAATGTAACGGGCAGAACCAGATTTAAATATGAAGGGAAGTAATACTTGTCAAAGTGCATACATAGGACAGTGCTCTCATATTCTTTGCAGGTCCAAGCTAGAGGTGGAACTTCCACATTACTATGGTGGGAACCATTTTGGACAAGTACTTTTTGACAGTGAATGGGAGGTATGGCCATGTGTCGTATCAAGGTGTAAACTTCTAATAAAATAAGTATCCTCATCCAGTTGACCTGATGTAAGTGAATTAAGACCAGGTTCCCTGTTAAATGGGAATGAGTCATGGTGAAAGTAAGGTTAGGGTTGAGGTGAGTAGTGGTCTTCTGGGGCTTGCATGGCAGTAGGATTGAAAATATACTACAATTAATTTGGTATTAGAATTTGTGTCCCTTTTTATATTCACTGTATTTTGTATCTTTCCTAATATAAAGATGATTCATTGTCATGGGACCGAGAAATGACAATTTGGAATGCTTGCAGAAAGCAATGCACCAATGATGTTTGGAAGATGATATCACAGAACTTTAGTTTGAGCTCCGTTTAATTGCTTTATATCCACATTGTATGTATATATGTTGAACTTCTGACGCACCATGCATAGCCAACCATGCTAATCGGAGGCGTGGAGGAAGGACAAACTTACGACAAAAAGCAAACAGGTGGTAGACCTGACTTACTATGCTTTAGAAGTGCTACGTGGTAAATTAGCAAATAATGTTAATTTTCAGAGCTGGAAACATGCCAATCTAAGAGAAAATCTTAATGAAGATTGTATTTTTTGTATAGTCGTCAGTGACTAGCATGAGCGGCAAATTCATCTTCCAAGTGGAGGGCTTTATAATTTGCCAGCTCGTGTACAATTGCCTCCCCTTATGGCACGACCTATGGTGCTTGGATTGAGACCATAAATTCCCTACACCTGAACTTCGTTTAATCATGGGTGGCTGCCTGGATTCAAACCCCAAGATGTCATCAGTTGCAGTTTAGTTCTCTGACATGCTATTAGCCCTCTGAGCTACCCAGTCCACCTCGATAACCTTGTTACTGTATTCAGGTACATCTCCATTATCGTAGTAACAAGGCGATTTGTGAGCGTTGCTGAAGATATATAAATGTGCCAATTCGTTACAATGTTTTGTTTAAAAGTCTTACTAATTGGCTGTTGGGTGGTGGCGGGTTTAATGACACATTTATATAGTTACGCGATCTAACCCAAAAACCTGTTTTGGATGATATTGGTCACGAAAGCCTACATGTTAAACTTGCTGAATATAGCACTACAGAGAGAGAGAGAGAGCCTTGCGTCTCCTCACCTTCTTCCTCATTCCCTGTCCGTCTTGTCTGTTGCACGCTCCCGTGTGTAGGTACCCGAATGTGGCGTGTGAGCTGCTGACGGCCGACGTGACGCAGATTAACGACCGGCTCGGGGATGACGAGGCCCTGCTGGCGCGCCTCTACGCCTTCCTAGAGCAGGAGCCACCCCTGAACCCGCTCCTCGCCAGCTTCTTCAGCAAGATTATGGGCATCCTCATCAGCAGGAAAACTGAGCAGGTGGCCCAAAACACATTGCTTTGCACAGAATAATCATGCAAGTTTTACTTTTATCTCTCCGATGTGTTTTCAGATTGCAATGTGTATTGTCCATCATGATGTCAGATGTTTTGCCCTACATGTGGGGAGATTCTGGAAATGAATTGAGCATTTTCAGGCACTGAATGGAGCTCCAAGGACATGTAGCTCTCGTACATCGTACCAGACAATATGCGTTACAACTTGAACCCATCAGAGAGCTGTTCAGCGTAACTCTGAAAACCTACACGAAAGTTTGACTTAGCTTTGATGAAAGATTTAACTCCAAAATAAACAACTGGTACATTGACTGTCCCCCCAGCAGTCCAACACTTAAGTTTTTAGATATAAGCTTGGCACTAACTGAAGTTTTTTTTCATTAAATAAGCTTCAAGCTCACATCAGACAGCCTAGGACTCGCAGCCCAGTTATGTATGTACACTAAAAGAGCTTTATGATTTGGTTTGCATCGAAGTAAACTAAGAAGTTGTCGTCTTGTTCAAGAAAGTGTTGACTGGCACTCATTGTTCAGTGGCCCTAAACCAGTACTGGAGGGGGTATACATTATTTTGGTTGGGATCACTTTATTCAGAGGACAACCGATGTTGACTTCCAACAAATTTGTGCTAATTTTATTAAACCCAGGAGCATGTGATTATCTTAAGCTGAGTCAACAACTGACCGGCATTTCAACTCGCAGCTTTCCCATTGTGTTCCATGCTCTAACCACAAAACCACCAGTCCAGATGTATTACATTTCCATTCATGAATCAAGGCCCATGGATGATTATTTTATTATTATTTTTGTTTACCCAGGAAATCCTCACTGAGTCTCAAGACAGTTTTTCAGGAAGGCCCTATCAAGTTTTGGTTGTTGGAGGCGATGTTACTATGTGTAGTCCCAATTGAGTTTTGCAGGTAATACTTCAGTTGTTTTGCCCGATAGCAACTACATTATGGTCCTATTAGCTATGGGAGGAAACTGGTGAACCTGCAGGAAACATGCAGAATAGGGACAGAACAAATGATTCAGGAATCGAACCCAGGGACTTCTCACTGTGAGGCACACGTGTTACCATCTTGCCATTTTCCCCAGATATTCTGGTATCCTCCAATGCAAAATATCCCAAGCAGTACTTCCTAAAATTCTTGGCTCAGTGAATTTCTTCTTAAGAGAAGATTATAATAAATAATTGGTGAGCCATATCTTCCTGAATTTTGCAGGCATTGTAAACATGACAGGTCAACCCATATGGCAGCAAAGTGCCACAATGAAGCGCTACAACATCAAGTAGGCTTGCAAAGTGTATTCACTACCCAGGGAAGTGCCATTTGAGTCTCTTTTAGTTGTCCAGGGAGGGGGTTCTCTATTTGAATGCTTGGTCAATGTACTATTTTGTAATGTTTGTATGTGTGTGGGAGGAACTTAGAGTGCCCAGAACAAATGTATAAAATATATTGATATAACATTCACAAATATGTTCAGATTGTTCAAAGGACCTGCTGTTGAAGTACTTGCAAATATGAAAATGGATGTGTGTTTAATGCATGATGTGTCTATACACCAGCCTGAAATTGCATTTGGTCAGGAGTACTGGTGTTTCCACTGCGGTAGCTTGTGGAGCTGGACGTGGATGGTTGTGCGACAAGCACATCACTGCTCAATTTCCCTGTCAGTAAGACTGGGCCATTATTAGAGCAGCCTACAGACCCCAGTGTGAAGGGGTACAAGGTGGCATCAATGCCATTGACACCACTACACCTCACCATTACTTCGTACTGCTTGATCCCACAACTCCTAGCGTCAACACCCAACAACTGTGGTCCACTTTTACAGTTCCCTTTGTCTGGAATGATCTCATTCTTTTGTCATTCCAATGCCTGTCTCAGTGACCTGTACCTTTGCATTTTACACAAGTGCCTTACCCATTGCAGTATTCTCAGCATTCTTTCAAGCATCTATATTTTTTCCACCGATATTCTTTTCGCAACCGACAAGTTGCTTACCTGATGCTGCAGTCAAATTCCTAGCAATTCACAATCACTGCTGCTTAAAGGCCAGAGTCACCTGTTCTGGTTAGCATAAGTTATGAAGGCGCTGTTGGAACTTAGCCAATTCCCTGTGCTTGGTTTAGAGATAAGGAGAGGTTTTGGGGTGGGTGGATGTGTTGCTTGCCAAGAGGTGGGTTTATTGCCCTGCTTGCTCATGCTTAGGAATATTGCATGGCCGCATGCTGAGATAACCAGCGTGGCAGTCACTGGCTGCCCAATGCAGGTTCATTTCCAAACCTTGATGCAATTCGTATCCAAACCTGGTCCGGTCCTCTGTTGGGATGAATCGGCTCAAAATGAGCGTATGGTGTGATGTGGTCAATGTCTGTATATGGGATCAACTGTGTGCATTGTCCTAGTATTAATCGGTACTTGCAAACAGTATTTTCCCTTACGGGCTATGTTCATTGCATACATTATCTGTTGACATCCACGGTTTTAAAGAACAGTTTGAATTTGGAATGTGTTTAATCTCTTTATTGTAAGATGCTCTGGTGTATGTTTTTGTCCTTATTTGTGTGAGGATCGTGGGATTTTTTGTATGTTTTTTTGTGAACCGGGAAAATGGCTCTCTCGCGAAACTTACATTTTCGCAATTCATTTTTACAGCTTTGCATTACCTGGTGGTGGTATTTGATATTTGTGTTGTATAGCTGTGGGCCACTTACAGGAACACACATTTAGTCTGGTGTCAGTACACACTACCACACAAATATGGCTGCGTGTGGTCATGAGTCCACCACCCAAAGTATTCCTAATTTGACGTCTTCGCTTACAGCACTTGACACTGGCTACCATTTGTATCGAGCTTTAAAAAAGGGAACTTTTCTAATTCGGTTTTTCTGCATATGTATTTGGTGTACTGTTTAGAGCACTCTTTTTTGAACATGGTGACCAGAGTTACATTCCTGGGCACATATAATAAATACATTTGTAAAGTGCATTTCACCCATAATCCCAATGCACCAGATGTCAGTGGCAAGTAGGTATCTACCATTCCTGGATCTCGCCGAGTTGACTTGGCCTTAAATGAGTACCTGGTGTAGTATGTGATCATCAGCACTGTGAATACAAAAGCAGCCAGCCCCTATGATCTACAAGGCTATATATATACTAGCATAAGTACCAGGCGTTGCCCGGGTGAAAAATATATTTCTTAATAACCTTACATATATACACACCCTCACCACTCACCCTCACCACTCTCCCTCACCACTCTCCCTCACCACTCATCCTCACCAATCACACCCTCACCACTCTCCCTCACCACTCTCCCTCACCACTCATCCTCACCAATGACACGCTCACCAATCACCACTCACCCTCAACACTCACCCTCACCACTCACCCTCACCATTCACCCTCACCATTCACCCTCACCACTCTCCCTCACCACTCTCCCTCACGACTCATCCTCACCAATCACACCCTCACCACTCACCCTCAACACTCACCCTCACCACTCACCGTCACCACTCACCCTCACCACTCAACCTCCCCTCACCACTCACTAATCACCACTCACAATCGCCACTCACAACCGCCCTCACCATTATATTTTTGCCCCAGTCAACGCCGGATATTTCCCATTCGTAGCAGTTTATATCAACTCTATAAGCAACTTATATTAAACAGGAAGCGCGATCCTAAAGTAATTTACAACCTTCGATTAGTCCTTTGTGCGATTCAAAGAATCGATTCCTGGCATGTTGGGGGTTTACATTTTGAATGATAGAGTTTCATTTTCATTGTTTTTTTTATTTTTTCAGGAGTTTTTAATTACATTTTTGCCCCGGTCAACGCCGGATATTTCCCGTTCGTAGCAGTTTATATCGACTTTAAGCAACTTATAGTAAACGGGAATCGTCCGAATGTAAAGGAATCTACAACCTTCGATTCCTTTGCGCGATTCAGAGAATCGATTCTTGAATGCGTCGCTACCCGTTGCCAGGGGCAACCGCCGTCCAATGAAACTGCGTATGGTCCGGCGACACACAGACACACACACACAGACAGACAGATTTGCGATTTTTTATATATATAGATATGTGGTGTTTGTGTGTGCGCGTGCAGATTATTGACTTCCTACGGAAGAGGGACGACTTTGTGGGTCTGCTACTCAAGCACATTGGCACATCAGCCATTATGGACCTGCTGTTCCGCCTGCTCACGTGTGTTGATCCCCCCAAGCTCAAGCAGGACGTGCTCAACGTGAGTGAAGAATCTGTTTACCTGGTAGCGGTCGAACTATTGCAAAGTGTCTTCCTTGCTCACACAAGCAACCGGTTGGCTCTAAGCAGCCGATGGAGCAAATTCCATATTCGTATGGTGCAGGCCATTCTCTCCGTTGCCTTTCCACAAAGTGATAGGACTCATTTTATCGACCCTCTAGGGATGATTGAATCATTCGACTCCCGAACGTGAATTGAAGACCTTTCTTTCTGATTGTGAGTTTGGCCCTGTAACCTCGGCATCTGTTTTTCATGGTATTATAACGGTCACTAAACATTATAGCAGGCTGTAAATAGTTCATCACAATGCCTGTTTGCCTCATCTAGCATTCTTAGTGGTTAGGAATGTTTGCAGTGCTGTTAATGTGACAAACTTGTGCAGCGGAAATGCGGTCACTAACGTAGGCAACCCTTAAGTGTACGTCATATAAGAACAGTTGTGGTCAAGGGAATTGTGCTGTAAGTTGGTATCGCCTTCTGCATTATGTATTTACCAATGTTGTTTCCCAAGTGGGAGTTAATTCCATGGTTTTCTCTTAAGGTCATGTCCCAATGCAGCTCCACAGCTTGTGGGGAAGGACTACATTTTCTGCCTGTTTGGCCAATTTGCAAATACATTTCCTCTTCAGTGGCTCAACTAGTATGTGTTTACCTAGATTTAGTTATATACAGATTGCATATGTTTTGCAAAGGCTAAATGTTGTTTGTGTTTCAAAGAAGGCCTCACCCAAAATTTAAATAGCTCTTCTTGATATGTAGCTAGACTACTGTGTACCAGGCTTTGTGAAACGAGTTTTCAGCTTCGTTGATTAAACAAAAAAAAGAGACTTCACTTCTGGGCACGTTGCCCTGATGGTCACGGCAGGATCTGTTTGCGTACAGCCCTTTTGTCAATCTACTGCTGGGTAATTTGGTTGTCACCAAAAGTATTTTGAACAGCTTGGGAATGTTTTGTGAGAGCGAAGTTATATGTTGGTTTCCTTCCTTTTATGGACTTTAAATGTTCAGTATAACTGCTAAATATCGATGTAACTGATGTTGTTCTTACGGCAGCTCTTTCGAGTATCCAATTGGTTTACTGCTCTGCCCATTTTAGTGTTTCCCTTGAAATCTCGCCAGGTGGCACTGTTGGTAGAATTATTGATCTGCACCGCAGTTGGAATGTTGTGAATTCAACTCCCTTTTAGGGGGTGTGTCAGCTCGCCTCTCCTCCAAGCCTGCTAATACCTATCACTTTGTGAGAAGTCAACTGGTTTCTCTAGGAAGAGACTGGCTCAAACCATGGAAATGCACAACTCCCAGAGACCAGTAAAGATGAACACGTTGATGGAACACATTAATGTGATAACTTACAATCATAATAAAAATAACATGTTGACATAATAATTGACATGTACTCTTTAGAATATATTAATGTGTATTGATGTTTTATTTTTGTTGGCAGTGGCTGAATGAACAGAGGTTGATTCAGAGGCTAATTGAGCTGATTCACCCTTCTCAGGATGAAGATGTGAGTACAGCTATCACTTGCCTCAAACATTTAATAAAATGTTTTAAAAACGTTTCCCCACCATGTCATGTCACCCTCGCCAATGCCATACCAGCACTCTCACTTGTACCCCTTGCCCATTGACTGCTGTGCACTGTACCAACTGAGTGGCCATATATATGCACACACCACACTTACTGGTTCAGTTTTAGGTTTGTATGCTTGGCTAATACTATAATATATTCACAGGGGCTGTATATTTAGCTGTATAAATTCTGTATATAGTTTATTTTTTATGAGATCTGGAATACACTTAATTTGAGTCAGAGTTAAGTTATTGAGTTGGTGGGAGTGCTGGTAACGTTTTGTTGAAAATGAGTTACAGAAAAACCACTTGCTTTTCAAAACGTGAGTGACATGTCTTTCCTTCATATCCTATTTTTCTGTGGCCGTATCTCCTGATCACTCCTTTCCCCTCTCTCGATACTTCTCTTAATATTGGAAATGCTACTACTCACAATCAGTATTGTTTCTTCCAATTCAGGTGATTGTTCATCATAAGTTGTATTTGTTTTTTTCAACCCCCCACCCCCCTCCAGAGACATTCAAATGCGTCTCAGTCACTGTGTGACATCATCCGGTTGAGCCGGGAGCAGATTAGCCAGGTGCAGGAGAACCCAGAGCCAGACCCCCTGCTCACAACCCTGGAGAAGTGCGTGCACGCTTATACCTTCATAACTTCCACAACGTTACTCTACAAATGTCTGAACACTGGAGGTTACGCACTGTCGTATAGTGCACTTGCGCAGACATATAAACACAACCGCATATACATACGCATCTACACATACATGGATATATACTCCACAAATCAAATCGCCCAGAATGTGCTCTATCTCATCAGAATTTAGAAGCTAAGCAAGCTTGAGCCTGCATACTGCTTAGACGGGTGACCACCATGCATAAAACGGGTGTTATGGGCCGCTATGGGGTTACGTTGTGGGCAGCAGAGGGCAGTGCATAAAAATCGGCATGGTCCTTGCATTTTCCCACCCGCACATGTGTGATTATTTCTGATCAAATCAACCCCATAAACTGTGTGTCGGGAGGCCCTCATTTAGCAGTGGATTGGCAAGGGCTGTAATTTACATTAAATATTTCATCACACTACACACACTACACTGACATATTGCTGACATGCCACAGCCACAAACTATAGGGTCCAGTACTGTTAAGCAGTAATTATGTTGAGTGCAGCACATCCAAAGATGTGGTCAACATGTCCCAGTGCTGATGCTAACTAATTGCACCAGGTGTTGTTTTGTACATGCATTGCTTGGATCGTTGTGGAGTGTTAATTATTGATGTGAGACCAGTTTTAAACTTAATACGCACAACTCGTATGCATTCTTCAGTGAAAGATACTCGTAAGCATAAGCAGCCTGAATTGTGTCGTTATGAATATCATACAATTATAATTTCTCTTCACTCTAACGTTAATTGTTGTATCTGTGCTTGTAGTCTTTCTTATGATGTTCTGTAGTTGCTGTGCTGCTGTAGAGATGGGTTGCATTTGGAGTTTAATATTTTTCCTGTAGTAAACTGAATGGGTAGCTGTCGGCATATTTGTGATCCATTCCTCTCTCAGATATTCCTCACCGGCCCGCACTGACCAGTATGGTCTAAAAGTTCTCCTGACCGACAAACTAAAATCTGGATCCACTAGTTATGCCATCGACTGGGAAGGAGCACGGGGTGCTAAGAATCAATGGTGCGAACAGGTTCCCTTCTGGATTTAACAGGTGCTACGTTCAATATATGGACTCCCTCGTAAAACTGGAGGAAGAATTGAGTGAAATAAATTGGAACATAGTTGGACTCGGTGAGGTGAGAAGAAAAGTAGATAACGCTATACATTGAAATACGTTTTTATTTCTACATTTTAGAAGTGGCAACCCTTTTCTATACCAGAGAGTTTTAGGATTCAATAGTATAGGTGACATTCCTGGAAACTCCATCATAAATCGGATCCTTTTTTTTCCATTGAACCAGAAACATCACTTGGCCATGTGTGTTTCCTTTTATCAGCCATATTTAACAGGGTTTAATAGGTAAACATCCACAAAACACTAGAATAATAAAATGTTTATGCGAAGTCACATCGGAAACCAGACTGTTCAAACGCGTTCGGAATCATGTCGGAAAGATGCGTCTTAAGTCAAGTTTCTGCGTCGTAAATCGATCCATGGTGGCATTGTATCAACGCAAATGTGGATTATCGTAAATCGGAGACCGCCAGTACTTAGGATGAAGTTGTCCATTTGTGACGTCATATTCGCTTTTAAAGAGAGTAATTTGGCTTGCGCAGTACACATCGAACAATGGCAGACAAAGGAGATAATGCACCCGAGAGAATGACCTCCATGAAGATGGAAGGATGAAATCGGTCGTGTAGGGGCATTGTATTGAAGGGCTGTGATGGATGTCATATGCGTATGCTTTCATCCAGCAGTCGATACACCAAAACTGAAGATTATTTGTGACGAAAATCATGTTATGCGCATCACGGGTATCATGCAAGCCTATAGCTGTCACCTGTTTAGACTAAATTTGCATACCATTAAATAAAAAGGTAGCATTTTTATGTAATTTTCATAATTCGTAAGTAATGGATGATTGGATGTAATGTATCGCAAGCGTAACAATCATTATAAATAAATTAATCTTCACACAGCTCTCTCGTAAGGTTTAAATTTCCAACGTTTTGTTTAAACCCTGCTCATACTCCGCCTGTCCACACGTTTCTGCCAGCAGGCTTCGTTGCTGCCGGTTTAACCGCTTGCGCCTGTGAACTCTGCAGGGAAGAGACCATAGAGCAGCTTGTGAGCAACATGTTTGATGGTGAGAAAAACGAGTCTGCCCTGGTGAATGGAATCCAGGTGCTCCTCACCCTGCTGGAGACAAAGCGCCCAACGTAAGTGAGCATGCTGCTGCTGTGCACAAAAGTGATGTCGTCTTCAATCAGAATTGTTCTCAGGGCTTGGAGGTTACAGTCAGTAATGAGTGTATTGATGTGCATGACACATCCATGGATGAAAATAGGGGAGTAATAGGATTGGGACTGGAATAGGGGTTCATGTTATAGATTTGTTGCAGAATTATTTCTTGGTGATGTTTTGTACCAACAAATGTCACACGTGAGTTGTCTGCATGTGCCCAGAGGTTCCAACAGATACTTGCTTTGTGAAGGATAGTCTCTCATGCTCAATGCCATTACATTGCAATTGAGACTTACATATTACAGTATAAATACATTGCTATGAAACGGTTGGCAACATGTTACTGTATTTTATGGCTTCGAGTTCTATTTTGGGAAAAGAATGCTCATGTTATTGATTAACAGGTAATATTTTCATTGCATGTATAAATATATCCTGATTAACCCGTATTTTTAACTGGTCAGGTATTGATGTGGTCATAGTTTGACTCTCAACAGGAAGCTTTTAAATTTAAAATCCTGATTGGTTTGACCCCTTTTGGTTTGATAAAATTAGTTCCACTTGGTGGGAAGTCAGCAGTTATCAATCGATTGAGTGACTAGCCTTCTGTCATATAAATGTGGAATTTCCATAGCTGATTCAGGATTGTTAACATAGATATATTGTCGCATGCGTTTGATAAGAAAGACACTGGCCTTGAATTATTCACAATGCCGCATTGCCAGTATTTTCTTGATGATTTATAAACGGCCAAGTAAAAGTGTGCGTCTGCTCATCTCTGCATTGGGGCAGTGTACTCATCTCTGCATTCACATGTACATGACAATATCTCCATAAGGGAGGCAATCGCGAATTTACCATGTTTTTAATGTTTTTCAACTTCCGAGTGTTAAGAGGCTGAGCGAAACCTTAATGAAAATGTGTTATCGCAACTGTCATTGGAACACCTTCCCCACGGTACCATTCAGTTGTTTTGTCATTGCGAGCAACTCATTTACAAATGAAAGCAAGTAAGTAAGGAATGAATGAGCGAACCGCTGTTTCTTCCCTGGCATGCGGTGTCGTGCTCCGGTTGTTGTGTAGGCTCGAGGGACAGCTGGACCTGTTCCCACAGACCACCGAGCGACCGCCGGTGGCCGTGAGTGGTAGCACATTGCAGGGCATCAAGGCACGGTTAAAAGACTTCCACGCCTTATTGCTCGAGCCCCCAAAGGTACTCCCTGGTGTTCATCAAAAGGATCCACAAAGGCATCTGTTTCACGAAGTTGTTTGATGTATTTTTTTCATTTGATGCTCAGTTAAATTATCAGGGGTTTCCAACTGAGAGAACAGCTGTTACTCGTGTAGCTGTTGTGTATGTGTTCAGAGCAGGGGAGCAGTAGTGTAGCGGTCTGCGTGCTGCGCTACGAACTCGGCGACCCGAGTTCGATTCCCGCTCATGGTGACGATTATCTGAACCGGTCCTGAGCCTCCCCTATGTTGAATCGGCCTCAAATGAGGACCTGCTGTGGTGTGTTAACATCGCCACTTGGGAAACAAAGGCGTGGTGCTGGCCACCCACCCCCTCGCGTGCTGTGCCAGCCTTCATAGGTGCTTGCAAACAGCACTTGCCCTAATGGTCTGTTGAAGGCTATTATGGGGATCTTTTTTATTCGTGTTTTTGTCTTAATCTAAATAAATGTTCTTGTATTTTTTCTCTTTCTGAGTTTCCTCATATATATTGCCTGCATAAAACTGCTTGATAGCTGCCTAGTCTTTCGTTGCACCCAGATCTACGAGTTTATCATGCTATCCTGTCTCTTTCCTTGCAAAATGTGCATTCGCTGTTTTTTTATTTATGGCAAGTCCAAGCAGCTCTTGGCTAATTATAGGGGACTCAATGGAGATGGAATGGGCTAGAAAAAGATGTATGTTGATGTGGGATATGGTGGACCTGAAGTGAAGTAGACTTATTGTTGATTGATATCTGTGGTGTCAAGATTTACTTTTTTTGTGGAGGGGCTTGTAAAACATCCTTATGGGTGGCTTGTGGTATTCACCCTCAAGTAACAAAGGGAGGCAGAAGCTCACAAAATTGAGCAGTGTGCCAGGCAGCTAAAACGTACCAATTTGTAACTTTGGAGGAATACGGCTTGTGCATATGCCAGTCATACAAGCCAGTTTGCCTTTAATATCTGGGTTTTTAACTTTGTCCTCCTGCCACTGATAATTTTCGAATTTGTGTCCTTAAGTGCACCTGTCCTGGCACAAGTACCGATGGTGTGATCATTGCTGCTTCGTGGCAAATTACATTTTGCCTGTATCGCTGTGCCTTTCCATATGTCTATGTATGTGGCGATATAGATATTAGAGTATAGCCCGTCCTGAAGGACAGTGACTCCTCCCTGTTTGTTCCTCCCTACCCAGCACATCTGCCTCTAACCAAAACGTTTGCCTCAGAACACATAATTTTCATCTACCTACCCAACATTTCCACCTTACTACATAACTTGTCCACCTATCCAAGCCACCATGTTTGCCTCCTTACCCACATCAGTCTCCCTATCCCACCCACCACTGCCATTTCTCTTGTGATAATTTTCACCCCTCTACCAAAATTTGCCCACCTGCCCACCAAATATTCAGCTCCTTGCCCAAAATATTGGCAACCCTACTCAACATTCCTGCCACCATACTTGGCGTGTCCAACCTCTGTGCTCAACAAGTCCACCTACCTACTTACCCCGTAAACCTCCATATCGTAGATGCCCACCTCTTTAAAATTTTTGGTAACGAGATTTATTCCTTTTTAGTTTAAGAGGCATTTTTACGTGTGTCTTTTTTGTGGATCATACAGTATGCCTGTGGTATTGTGTTCTGTGGGGAGTGGCAGTGCAGCGGTTAGCGTGCTGCGCGATGAACCCGGCAACACGAGTTTGATTCCCGTTCACGGCCAACACCAGTGACGATTATCTGAACCAGTCCTGGGTCTCTCCTCGGTCGACTCAGCCTCAAATGAGCACCCAATGCGGTGTGGTGCTGACGACTCGCCCCCTTCGTGTGCCATGCCGGCCTTCATCGGTGCTCGCTAACAGCATTTGCCCCAACAGTCTGTTAAGGTAATATGGGGGATCTTTGTCTTTGCAGAAGAATGCCATGACTACAACAATAGGGGTGCTGGAGCCCCCACTGGGGAACACGCGGCTGCACGTGGCCAAGCTCGTGTCGGCCGTGCTGCAAACCAACACACAAGCACTTAATCAGCAGCTCATGCAGCTCGACACCATTGCTGTGCTGCTGGTGAGCGTTCCTTCACCCATCCCCCCAACCCATGCCTACATGAATAATTAGCTTTGCTCATGTAACTACTTGTTATGGTCTCCCCATGCGATTCGCATCACTTGTTGAATACCCTTCACTATGTACCACACACTTAGTGATGACAGACTGACAGGGAATATAAAATCAACCTTTCAACATTTTTTTACTTCACAAAAACTGCTGCCCTGTGGAAACATTAAATTTACCATTTTTAATGTGTCCTTTATGCCACTGGCCTTGCATGCTCAACCTGAGTGTGGTGATTGGTCTGATGTTTGGCAGGAAATTAGAATTTCGCCAATAAGTGGGAATGTGGTGCAGATCATACAACCTTCATCATTGGTCGTGAACCTCTACCACAGCTCCCCCTAGTGTAGTTAACATAAGTCGGAGATCTAGTTGTGATATTTTCATGGGTCATTCTCTCACTGAGCTGGCACCATTTAATATTGAGTTGATATAGGGAGGTCCAAGGAAAGTTTGAATACTACTTGGCATTTATATTTTCTATGGTCAGGAAGCAACCCCAGGTTATCAGATTGATAAAACAGTGCTTGCCACTGCGCCACTGCTCCCACAAAAGACATGCAAGCACATAAACGTGCAACACACAAGCTCACAAAAAACTTTTAACACACAAAGTAACGCCCTCTCCATGTGACAATGCAATAGCTTTCTCCGGGGTTGTGCACAGGACCTTTACTTCACGTACGTATGGAACAACTTCTTGCACTTACAAGTGGAGCAGGCGGTCACCACAATCCTCAACAACCCCCCCAGCACAGAGGAGAGTGACGATCCTGGGACAGAGGACGGAGTGGACATCAGGAGGGAAAACGCCTCGGTAAAAAGTGTATGTATCTATTTCTCTGCGCTGACGAACCCCCAGCATCGATGCAGCCTTCATATGTTTAAGCAAACACCTGGCCACATGGTAACAGAACCCAACAAATTAGCTGGTAAGCATTTCATCATGAATGATATTGCTGTCTTCCTGCAATCATTGTCATGGGCAAATGGTCACCTCTAAATAGTGGCAAGTAGGGTTCTTGTGTAGGGTTATGGGATCTTGAGTAGAATACAACTATGACATTTAGCTGATTGTCCACTAGGAACAATGGCAGCCATAACTTATGCAAATCCACCATACACTTTCACCTATAATTCTCTTGAGTCATTCTGAAAGTCATTCCAATTGGACCATATATATTTTTATCTTTTCCCAAAATTTTATTCCAATTGTGCTATCGGCATCACATTCTCAGATTAAGAATGTATTTGGAACTCATGGCAGAGTAGTGCATTAACTGTTAGAAAACGGTCCTAGAAAGGAGATTATGCACGTTGAACTTATTTCGCACCATACGTAGCCAACCGTGCTAATCGGAGGTACGGAAGACCATAGAACTGCTTCTTCAAGTGATTGCTTATCCACACTAGGGGGGGGCAGTTAAATTTAATCAAATTAAATGCAAACCAAATTGAATGTACTGGCCATTTGTGAGTGTGCTGAGGCTGTCAACTCACTATACTTGAGGAACCTGATTTAGTCATGGACAGTTGACCAAATTTGAGGACAAGATCTCAACAGTACCAGCACAATGCTCCAGCACTCTGACCTTTGAGCCACTCAATCGTATAATTCATTTTAGGAGGAGTATAAGCGTGCACACGTGTACAAAAGACACCCACACACACATTTTACGTATGTTTAAACGTGACTTGTTCCACCTTTTCTGGTTATTATTAGACTATTTCATACATCGGAGCCCTTTAACGTTGAATGTATCTTCAAACTTACTTGCTTCTAATTACTTTTGAAATGGCTTCGTGTCTCCTCAGCTTTTCCAAAGGTGTCAACTTGTACAAAGGATGCTCGGTGCGTGGGAGTCAAACGAAAAAGAACAGTACGTATCTTTGAGTCCTTTGATGCACAGTTTCATTTTTCGTTGTAACGCTTAAACAATTGCGGAAACATTTTCTACATCTTGAGATAATGAATTGGCTGCATGCTCTTTGGCTGCCTACATTAAATATAGAATGTTTATTATGTAGCTATCAATGCTAATTGGAGGTGTGGGAAGGACAACAAACTAAACAGAAAAATCTAAAATGTAGGCCCTGGTAGGGATTTTTACGACCTAAATCCACATTTCAATGTGATGCAATAAAAATTCATTTCCAAAAGTTTATGCAATTTCATGTTATGAGTGTTTAGTGTAAATTCCACTTTCCTTTGATGGTATTCAGTCTTGGTATATGATAAGCACTATTTACTTCCCACCAAGTGATGCAGCCTCATCAGGCAGTGCCAAGCTAAATTACTCTGCTGTTACTGATAATATATTTGACCCTGGATTGAACCTGGGTCTTTTAATGATGGGGAGAGGCCCTGTATTTGGACTGGCTTACTGAGCTGTACGTCTTTGCTACCAAGCGCTAATCAGGTTTTGATTGATCATGGCAGGGAGGAAGGTGGAAGGCGGAGGGGCTACATGGGCCACCTGACCAGGATAGCCAACGCTGTGGTGCAGAGCGCGGAGAAGGGACCCAATGCTCTTCTCATCAAGGAGCTGCTCACAGGTGAGGCTGAACCCATTATGGCTCAAACCATTGCTCCCAGTTTAGATAAACTTATGCAGAAGCTATCTAATTCATTTTGGACGAATGTCGACTTAACACTGATTTCTTACATGTAATATTCAGATTGAATCGATACTTATCAGTAAAAATCGCTCTTAAAAGGGATTTTAAAAAATACTGCAGGCATGGGGTATGATTCTCAAGTTCGTAGGTGGCCGTGTAGGCCTGACAGATGAACTCTGTCTACATTTTTGCATTGGCCACTCCCAAGATGCAGTGATCTGCCAAGATTAATTGGCACTATGTCATCTTGTGAGTCACACCCGTGGCTTTTGACTGGCTCGTACTTGGCTATATAACTTGTGAATATACATTTTATTCTAAAACATTAACAGCATGATCTTTATTGTTTCATGTGACAATACACTTCATTATTTAACTTTTTCCGAATCCTTTTCTTCAATTAAAGGGTGGTTCTCAATCTGAATAATGGGATGATGTGTTACATAGGGTACAATAAAGTAATTGCAGTTTTGTGAAAACTAAAGGGGGGAAACATAATTAATGTTAAGAAGCTTTTTAGATTTTTTTTAAATTCAACATCGATTGCTTGGAAACCATAAGGTCTGTCCCAAAACTGTATGTTACTTTATAATGTCAATGTAAATTCCTGCTCAAATTAGCAAGATGGTGGATGTGGAGGTTGATCATTGAGTCAGTGGTAGAAATTCCACATTTCCTCGGTGGATACTTATCATGAAGACAACCACTCTTGAAAAATGGGAATAATTGTCACTTAAGATGATGTGTTGAAATAGATTAATGAAAATTAAAACCTAAGAAACTATTTGGCTTGGATTGGTGCATCCACGACAATAACATCCAAGTATGTATTTGAAGTTACAAATGAAACACACTACGTGTGCAGGTCACATTGGTCTAGTGAAATGGTGACCAATACACCAAACACTGAGCCCATTATAGTGTATCTCAACAGTCTCCAAAGCCATGACCCAAAAATTTGTTGGATTTGACTCTGTAATTTGCAATCGACATAAAGCATACTAGTGCCATCTATTGGTGGTTATTGTTTTTTTATGTATGGAATTTTGTATTCTTTGCGTCTTCCGGTAAAGCCACGTAGATAGAAAAAAAATACAAATAATGACAATATTCCGACGTTTCGATCGCAGCACAAGCAAAGCTATCACCCCAACCATTGGGAAAGAACCATCTGAGGACCCAATCAAAACCTTCACCTTTGCCATACATAGCAGGGTTCACCAAAAAGATTTACAAAATCATGAGCAAACACAAGATCCAGGTACGATTTAACACAGTACATAAAATTCGTGATCTGATCCCATCTGTGAAGGATGTGATCCCTGACCTGCAATACCCCAGTGTCTACAAACTAAGCTGTGTTTGCGGCAGCAGTTACATTGGGGAGACTAAGCGACATGTCTCGGACTGGGTTCGTGAACATAAGGCAGATCTGAAACACGGTAGGACCAATACCTCAGCCGTAGCTGATCATTATTTTAACGAGGTGGGCACACACGAAATAGATTTTGCCAAGACGAAGGTACTCTGCAAGCCCACTGGGTATCAGCAAAGATTCGTTCATGAAGCCATCCAGATATATAAACACTTACACAATTTCAACCGAGAAGATGGGTACAAACTGAGCAATCATTGGAAGGACTTTATTAACCAGTTTAGGTCATAACTGGCTGTGATGTTCCCTTCCTTACCTACCCATGTTAGCAGTTATTTTCGACTCTCTGAGTTACATTCACTAACGCAGCCATCATTAGCTGTGTTAGTAAATGGCGGCTTGCTATCCTTTTCCACCTCCATGTGGCGATGGCTCTTTCCGAGCTCTCTCCGAGCTTACCTTTACAAGCATCTCTAAACCTTTGTAAACAGCTCTTTGATTGGGGTAGACCTATTGCCGGGTACGGAGACCTCTCCTACATTAACATTAGCTGCCCCGCCCATCTCTAAACCTTTATATACAGCTCTTTGATTGGTGTATACCTACTGCAGGTTACGGAGACCTCTCCTACATTAACATTAGCTGTCCCGCTCATCTATAAACCTTTATAAACAGCTTGCCTCAGCAGCTTTCTCCCTCTTTTTTCACCTGATGACGATTGCTTGTGTTGTGATTGAAACGTCATGGTATTGTTTATATTGTTATTATTTTTTTCTATCTACGTGGCTTTACCGAAAAACCCAAAGAATATGAATTCCTGCAGTCGCGAAAGCTTTAAGTCAAGATTTATTAAATTTAGTTGGGTGTTTTTTTTCTTCAGTCATAATGAAAATGTTTGTATGCTTAGGTTGTTGTTAGTTCTGATTTGTCCTGAGATCCACAAAACATATTTTGTAATCCATCTATGGATTGAGATCCACGTATCGGCTACAGCTGATCAAGTGGGTTGTTGTCAGAAATGTTCTTACATTCGCACCAGTAGCGTACGTTTCCTGACACGCCTCTTCCTCCATATTCTTGGTGCAGAGCTTCCAGACGACTACAGGGAGCGGTGGGACGTGTTTGTGGGCAGCGCACTGGTGGACATCAACAAAAAGAACACAGTAGATTTGGTGAGGAGACTCGTAAGTTGTGCGAATTGTTGTTATTTTTTATTTATATTTTCCCCCCCTCAACGCCAAGCTTTCACCTTTGCTTTCCTTAATCTTCCTGGAGTGTGGTTATTCAACTGAAAAAACAAGTCTCTGCAGAGAGTAATTCGGAGTGAAATGCCACGTTGATCTTTGACAATTGATGGCTTTAACGTTGGAAACAAGCTGTGTTCATCCATGGAAATTGTCAAGGTGTACTTGTAATCTCGTCACTTGGTGAGTGTTACACAAAAAGCACCGTTTTATGTTTTGCCTGTTGTAAAATGAGTCTTGTAAATGTATTTTTCCACAATTGTCACTTTCAAAATCCAGGTAATTTATCTTTACTTGGTGCACACTTAGAGGGTGTAAGAGTCCAGTGACATCTTGCGGACCCCTCTGATTGGTGATGACTTAGAATTTGCTGGCCAAGGGAGTTCTTGGATATGATTTTGGTGGATCACGTAAGGGGGACCCTTGATGTGAGTGAGACACCAGCCAACGGAAATTAGCTCCCTGTAGATGGTGTTTTGAGTTTTTCTCCTTTTCACGGATTTATCCAGTCATTCCAGTTGATACAAGTTAAACATATTTTTAAGATATCGGCCAGACATCTCATGTCGAGGTTTTTGAGACTCGAGAGGCTTTCTTGGCTAAATAATCGATTTGTTTGCATTCTTTAAATTTGGAATTGCACCATGTGTAAAACTCAATTGTTACTTCATCATCTGCTTTTCTTATCAGCAGGGTTTAATATTACCAGCTGCCGTCTATCGCTGGCAAAACCTGTGCTGCATTATGTTGATTGTAGCCATGCAACAATTCATCCTGACACCATGATTAAATAAATTGTCATGATTCAGGGTTATTATTTGATACCAAAATTTATTCCAGTTCGTCTTGTTTGTAATATTCATCTCCTATGTTTATTCTATTAGCCTAAAGGTAACATGGCTTAATTTGCATACTTTAACTTCCATAATCGATTAAGCACGTGTGTCTGTGCTTCATTGTGAGGGCGAGGATATTTGTGCTTTATGAATTGTTACATACCGACATGAATTCAACGATGCCCTTGCTTTTTGGAGAATCGTTTTTACTTTCGACGTAAGTGGTACTTATCATAAAGGTACGAGCCCTTTTTTGGGCTGCATCCTACTACAGCAAACAATGTCCTTAATAGAGGTTTTCTAGGGTTAGATTGTGTAAATATAAATGTGTCGTTAAACCCGCCACCACCCGACACAGCCAATTAGTAAGGTTTGACGTAAACAGAACATGCCAATTACTTGCTAGTTCAGCACACCGTTGTTTTGGAGAATAACCCCACAACATTTACAATTCGAGTATGACGTTTCACCGGTAATTACAACTAGCCTCATCATTATGGATAATATGGGTTGTGAGTATTGGTCGCTAAAGCCAAACAAAGCCCTAGTTACTTGACATTGTTGAACAGGTAAGTGATTCGGGGCTGAGCCTTGCTACATTGACGTTCATCAAAAGTTTGCTTCCAGCTCCAAGCCGACCGCGATCGTGCCTTTTGGCATTTTATTGTGGGGTTGCTTCTCTGTTGACACTGCGGCTGTGTGACGGCGGGTGTCGGCGGTGCAGGTGAGCCCCTACAACCAGCACTCATCGAGCGAGGATGACGATGCAGACATCAAGGACATCGGATTCCCCCCGGATGCCTCCCTGCAGCAGGTATACGCGTCCGACCGGCAGGCAGCATCGCACCACGCAGCCAGCAAACAATGCAGCACCGGCATTTAGCTCGCGAACGTTGTTTGTCATCATTATCAGCCCACATGGCTGGTCATTACCTTGGTCATTATGGTTGTCATCACTTCGATCGCCACACCATTATCATGTTCACCGCAGTTGTATCTATTATTATTATTATTACCTCCATTGTCATAATCATTATAATTTATCATTTCCATTCGCATTGTTATTATCATCGTCATAATTTTGGCCACAAATCATCATTATAAAGCGAATAATTGTAAAACTAAATATAATTGTTACTCACTGTAATTGTCACACTTTGAATAATTTGTATTGCTCTCAAATGGCCGTTCCACATTGTTGTTACCATCCTTATGGTAACCATCATTACCATCAACATACTTATGTTACCATCATTGTGTTCTATTTTTGTTAGAATAGTTATTGCTATAATCATAATCTGGCCTTTCAATCATTGGTAGTGTTTTCACCATTGTCACAATCATAAATTTGATTGTTTAGTGTAGACATCACTGAATGTCATCTCCCATCAGCATAATTACTGTATTTTCATTAATCATCAGCCATTCATATTTCATTTTACCAGTTGCCAGAACAATGTCTCATAGCACCACAGCACACATCACAACATTACGTATTTTTATGAGTATTGCTGTTGGTACAAACTGAGAACACCTCTTGTCATCGTCATTAACACTGTTTTATAACAAAAACAATATTCTGATGTATATTCTTAGTAAACAGAAATATTTTGATTTTAAATTACGCTTGAAGGAATGCAATGAAGAAACAGGCATTCGGTTAAAAATGTTGGTGTTTTTGGTTCAGCTTGTTTTAGCATATTTTCAGCTTCGCTCTTCGGCAACATCCGAATTGATTTGGTGGCATTTATTTTTGAGCGATTTGGGGCATCTTTGAACGAGACAATGTGCTTTCTTTTAGACACTTGCAAAAATGTATGGATTTCATCTGATACTTTGTTTTCTCGCTATGAAGCCAATTCACAGGTGAAAGTAGTGTATCTGCATGCCGATAGTCTTTATGCACATACATTGAGGCCGAAAAGTAAAGCTCACCGTGTGACAAGTAACATCATGGCATAGTCAAGTGGCCTGTTCCACCAGTCATGTAATAGCACGTTGGAAAAATTACGCCATTTCGCCGGCTGGCAAAATCCAACATTGCCCGCTTGCTTTTTGCATTTGTTTACGAGCGCGCTTTGTTTTGCATTTTTCAAAAGCAACCCTTTTTGTGTTGTTTTCTTTTTTCTTCTGTTGTTGTTTGTTGCCGTTGGCCTTTTTCTTTCTTAAATCTGGCCGTCGCTCATTTGTCGGGCGATGCCAGGCCTTCTCTGATTATCAGATGCAACAAATGACGTCCAATTTTGTTGACCAGTTTGGCTTCAGTGATGAGGAGTTCGCCGAGCAGGAAGACAATGTGAAGTAAGTGGCTTCTCGCGTCCTGCTTGCTGCTCCGGAGTTCATATTACGTGGTGTCACGGGGCAATGGAACGAAGTGGGAACGTTAGTTAAATCTATTTGTAGCACAAAGTTAAAGCAAAGAGCACTTAACTCGGATCCCTAATCCTGCAGAAAATCATTAAAAATGCACAATGCTGTTCATGATATTGAGCTGGGCGGTCCTGGAGTTAAAACACTCGACTCATAATCATACGTTCCCAGTTGAGGTTAGACTAAGTTTATTATGCCTCTGGGGTCTAAAAATTAGTACCACTCTTGTGAGAAATCAAGTGGTGGAAGTGCTGTTTAAGTATTGTTCATTATTGTCTAGGGGTCGTCTCATTTTGGACTTGTGTCGGAGTGTGGCTTTATTTACACATTGAAATAAAATACAATTGTACAATCAGTTACTAACAACACATTGTGGTCTCTCTGGGTCAGGACATTGTCTGCTATTGGTTTATATTCAATCAACATTGGTCATTCTGGTTGGAGATTGATTGGAATTGTCACTGTCATTTAATAGCCATTGACAGATGACCCCCACCTCATTGCTATTTTGATTTGGGAGAAAACTGACTTTTATTTATTTGCATTACCAATTGGTGTTCGTCAGGATGAGACAAAGTATGCACTAGTGTTTAACATGGCACGTGAAAAGGACGACCTGACCCATTTAATTATTACATTTACTGTTCTGGAATATGCTTGTAATATAATCATTTAAAGATGTATTTTTTAGATGCAGTGTTGGCCTATACATTTTAAATCGGTGTTTAATATCGAAAACAGTGTATTCTATTCACTTGTGGTTTTATTGTAATATTAGCTGGTGCTCCAAGCATACATCTACAAACCCACGTGCACATTTTTCTAAAAGTGTTATACATAAGGTAAAGTATGGAATTACGTGTGTTAGAAGGCTGATGTGAAACGGTTTCAGTTTTTCTTGCTGCGCGTAATTTTTTTATTTATCTTCCGCTTGTCTGTTTCAGCGCTTCCTTTGATAGAGTATCTGAAATAAATTTTGCCATGAATGCAAACGACGAAAGCGTAAGTAACTCGCTCACGGGACACGCTGCCCCTATGCCCTTAGCGAATCCACTTGAACACGACGACTGAATGCCACCGCTTTTTCTCGTTCAAGAAGCGTCTCGTGTCAAAACATGCCCATCTTATAACGTGAAGTTAATTTAGACTTGGTGTTTTGTCCGACTATGATCAGGCGAAATCTTGCACTGTTCCTTCTCACATGTGAGGCCCCATATTTTATAATGGGTAAGTAATGCAAATTATGCCCTTGCCATGTTTGTTCTCTATCGTTCAGCTTTAGGAACCAAAGGTTAATTTTTCATAATCTGTGGTATACGCTCTTTTAGGAATCAATATTAACATCACTTTTATTGGTAAAAATAACTTTAGAGATCTCTATCCTTGAGTAGGCTACATTGAAGGAATTCATCACTTGAGGAATAATGCATTATACCTGTTCCCATTTGCAGTGCTGTAAATGCTTTAAGTAATGCAGAAAGGTGACAAAAGGAATAGTACTTAATTCATAATCAGTGATCCTGTGATGAACACGTGGTGATGGTGCAGCCCTGTAATCGCTTGCACACGCCAATGCTGGCAGAGGTCTCCATTATGCCTGTGTGTATGTTGAACTTCTTGTGCACCGTACGCAGCCAACCGTGCTAATTGGAGGTGGTTGAGGGTGCACCCTGCACTCGATAGAATGAGCACAACTTTGTGGGACATCAATATTGGTCATCATATGTTGATGCTGGACCTTCCCATGGGAAAGTGGAATTTTCATCCCTGGCTCATTGTTACCAATGATGAGTTCTGCCCAAAGCTTTCTGTAGTAGGGGAACATTTTGTCCTTGTTGAAAATAAATGAATTACTCGCATTTCTCCTATGTAGCTCTGTCTTATCTCTGGGTTTTTTAGGGACGGATTAAACATTGAGTTTAACCAATTCCATCCTTATTTAGTCTTACTGCTAAATATACCATTGGAAATTCCACATTCCCATGGTGGGGGGCACCATCTATTTCTTCCATCGGACAATTCCTGTGGTCTTTCCACAAATTGGTGCTGCATATTAAATTGTCCCTGGAAGGATGATTGGCACATTTCAGACCATCAATCAGGCGCTTTGATCACCGATCCATCGGTAGGGAGTAGCCTCAGAAATCTATGAGTGTGGGTGAGGATCTGGGGTCGGCATTGAGGGTTGGGCGGAGAGAGCTGGGTGGTGTGGACTGCGTACGCTCTACGAGTGCCACGTCCCAATTGTGGGCTGCCCTCTCCCCGTGCTTGTGCCTGCAGCAAAACGCGGCGCTGTTTGAGGCGTGCTGCAATGAGCGCATCCAGCAGTTTGACGACGAGAGTGGCGCGGACGAGGAGGACATCTGGGAGGAGAAGCAGATCACATACGCCACCAACGTCAAAGTCCGGCAGAGGTGACGCAATGTGGACCCTCGCGACGACGGCACACGGGCCCCCAAGCTCATGAGCGCTCTTGATTTCTCGGTTGCCACCTGGTTCTCTAATTTATATGCTCCCATTTGCTTGGTTTGATTATCCTAACACCGTCACCAATTACTTTTTTTTCTTAATTTGGAACGGCCGTTTGCTGTTAGAAATAGTTGTTGTGCATATGGCCGTGTGATACACTTTTAAAACTTGGTTTATGAGAAACCAGCAGTCCGCACATCCTTTCCGGGCCTCCAGCCAGCCAGCGGGCAAGCCTTTTTTCTCATATAGTCTGATAATTATTAATAGCACTGTATCAATCCACTGCTCGGTGAATGATGCAGATGTCCTCGTGCAGATATGCACGAGCACTTGGGAGCATGGCACGATCCAGAAAGGAATCCACCCAGTTCATCCAGCCAGAAAACTTTTCCAATATAGTATGAAAGGTTTGTGAAATTACAGCCAAGCACATCATTATGGCAGCCCAATGACCCGCTTCGTCTTTAGTGACCGACTTCTTAATACTTCAGTGCAGTGATGTCACTTGAGATTAAGTTCCTATGCTGATGTTTATTAATTAATTAAATTGAGCTTCATTTGTGTGGGCAACCTGAGACGCACAACATAGTTACATACTTATGGGATGAAGTTGTTAGTTTTTTAGGGTATGTCTCTTAACAACCATTAGGTGATAATTGCTTCTTTGGTAAGAGGGCCATTCTCTTCATAGGATGACATGCAACAATAAAAAGTGAGCACATCTGCATAATAACAACTTGGCATCTGTTTGGATCGCAAGATTATTATTTAGGGGTCTGGGAGAGGGTTTTTTTTCGCATCATGTAAATCCTGGAACTGTGTCATTACCAGTAACATGTTGCGTAATTAGCAGGGAAAGCAGGTGAAAGTAATGAAAGAAGTGAAGTTTGCAGGAGACGATTTACACGAGGATGTATTCTGTTATGACTTAAATTACACTGGTCAACACACTTTTTCTGGCATAAGGTATTCCAACGGTTTCAAGGTAATGTTGGGGTGCTGATTCCAAATCTGGCATCAGTTTTTGTCTATCACATCAGGTTTTTTGAGATATCAAATATTGCATTTTCAATAAAAACTGCAGAAGAAAAATATTAAATAAATGTGGATATCTACATAACATTATATTATAAACACACTATCCTAAAAATACAGCACCATATTTTAACACTAAAGCAGTCACTGACTCGCAACAACTTGCAATCATAAGTGACGGAGTTAATTTCGGGTAAAATCAATGAAAATGGGGTATGCCGATAGCATAAAAATGAGATGTGATAGAGCAAATTTGAGATCAGATTTGGAATCAGCACCCTGAAATTAGTCTAAAACAGCTGCAATAGTATAGGCCAGAAATGTTTTTTGTTGACCAGTGTTATTTATTCCCCGGTGATGTCAGTGATTTAGAAAAGTACATAGTTGGTAGAAATGCTTCAGATTTGTCAGGCAAACAAATATTAACAACTTAACTTTGAAAGATAACACGTACTTTGTGGCATAACTGGAAGCAGTCAAGAAATTTAAAATTCTTTTTTTTTTGCTTGATCCGGATGTAATCTAGGTCTACTGCACTCACCGGTTGGGCAGATGAGTGGTTGGTTTCCTGTATATTCCAACAATGTTCAATTTATTGAATGTTTCTATCATCCGTGTATGTTGACAATCATATATGGTACATTGGCAGTGCTTCTGGCAAATTTTGAAATGAAACTTCTGGAGCATTTTTAGTTCGAAACGTGTTTTTTGTTTAATACTAATTAACAGCACTGTCTTTGTACTGTTTGCCTTTTGATGTTCTCTGGTCTGACACTGGTAAGCTAAGCTCTAAAGAAGGCTGTCTGTTTGAGGCCAATCGGTTTCAAAGACAATGCGTCGATTATCAGAGCATGTTTGTTTGCATGTTCACCACAAAGTACGTGTGGTTAATCCAGACTTGATTCCTTGCAAAAGGTGTCTATTTAGTGTTTGAACATCCTAACTTCTGTTTTATTGCCAGAAAGGGTAAAACCTATTATTTTTTCATACTTTGATACTGGAAAAATGTCCGATTTTGTGTATTTTGTTGCCTGTTTTTTGGTTCCACGGCGTGCTTTGAAAAATGTAGCTTGCGTACAAAATCATTGCAGGAGCAGAAATTCCTTTATTTGAATCAAGGTTAGCTGTAGGGTAATGGATCAAATCATCTGTTTTGTGTTCTCTGCTCTAATTGCTTTTACCCAGGCCGATGACCACCTTGGCTAGAATTAAAATTCTGCATTAAAGTTCATTCCACAAGCAATGAAATACATTCCTTATTTATTCCAGCGCAGTTTGACTGAATAATCCCAAGGAAGCAGCCTCGGCATGTTGATATTTGTGCCGATTGCCCTGCGACCATGCACAGCACGGATTTCATTGCGAGCAATTGGGAAGCACGCGCTGCAAATGAGAATGTGCCAGAACCCAGTGCACGCAGAATGTTTCAGCTCACGGCTATGTTGTTACCAAGGGGGGCAAGTTTCTTGAATGTATCACATGTGCAGACCAAGTCTTCAGCATTACAGTTTTTTTTTTTCAAGTTACGCATGGTCGTTTTGGACGTGGCTTGCAATTTTTTGCCGTCCTCAATTTAAATTTGTGTTAAGTTAGTTTAAGTTACGTCATTTATTACGTGTATTGCCACCACATAGAAATATTCCGGATTATGGTGCTGGCAACACAATCTCCCACCAATTGCCATGCCAGCTTTAATGGGTGCTCACTAATAGCACTCTCCCCAACACCTTTGTCTAAAGTGGGGGAAGGAATCTGTTTTGTGTCCTCCACCACCGGGGCCGCTGTCCTACAGACTCCTCCCCCTGTCTTCTATTGATGGTCAGGTTTGGTGTGTTGTATTCGACCAGCAATACGGGCAAAACGTCGGGCGATAGTGGGGGCAGCGAAGAGAGCACAGACTCGGAAGAGGACGTGGAGGAGGAGGACGTGAGCGTCAAGCCCTGCCGACACTCGGCCAACAACAACAACGCGGAAGACCGAATGGATGTCGACGGTGCTGACGGTGGGTGGTGCTTGCTGCGTTCGATTTGTGTCGATACACAATTATAGCAGTTGGCTGGACAGCTCCAGGGATCTCAATGGGTTGTGTGAAAGCACTTCCACACAACTGGTGAATAATAAGAATAATGTCATGTATGAATAAAATCCTTGATGAGTCATTTTACTTTTTCACAAGGGCCTTGTTTGGACAGTTCCGTTTTTACGAAGTAGTTTGCTTGTGGGATGAAGCTGCAGTACCTATAGAAGATCCACACATACAAGGGGATAACATTTACATTCCACACACATGGGTTCACAAAACTTAATGGTGTACTGCTATCTTCTAACTACCTAACAGGCAAACAAGTTTGGAAGTCTGACAACCAAAGTGATTTGCTAGCACATTCCTCCAAAGTGCACCACCAAGCTTGGCATGATGCTGGATTGAAGCCCTGTGCCTGCGTGACACTGTCAGGCACTAAGTGAGGTTCTGGGTTCTATCCCTGAAGTTCCTTGATCAGTGTATCAGAAGGTTAATATTGATCATATGCACTGAACCAGTTCTCGTATGATCCTATGTTTAAACTCTAAGGCTTCCTATTATACTGGGGAAGCTCATAATGGCTATGAATGAGTCGATGTCACTGAGGTTCCTGGAATTAGCATCTTTCTCGCTCGCTTTCGGAGGAAGCTTATCATCGCTGTTACAGCATTGAGTCGGCATTAATTTGTCCCATAAAATGTGAGCATGCAGTTTATCACAGCGGCTCCTAGCACCTGCCTTGTATCGGCAAAGTGCAGCCTCCTAATGCTTCTTCAGGACTGCAGCATGGCTTACTTCCATGTTCACCGGTGGAAGAAGGATTCGACGCTTACGTGATTACATAGATTTCCTCTTTCACTTTCGTAAGGTATAGAGGCTGACATTTTTATTACTTTCCAGGTTCTAGAGCTTGATTATGACAAAAGCAGCTAGAAAAGTAACTTTTGGTCTTTGAATACAGTTGCCAAGATGCTTGCAATGTCATTGCCTTAAAGGTTTGAAAGACAACATGGTAGATGTAATCGGGAAGAGGATGGAGGGACGGGTGATCGTGACAGCCATTCGAGTGGCATCCAGAGGTCAGCTACCAAGAGGGAAAGACCTGAAGTCAGATGATGATGATGATGATGAGACTTGTAGAGAAAACCTTGGAGGTTCATTGTCAACAGTGTAACAGCCATAGCCTCTGTAAGATGGAAGTCAATGATGGTGGTGTGGTGACATCAACAGCACTGTCTGTGATAACCTGCTGACTGTAACCGGTTGACTGTAATCTTGTCTCCCATCGTAGCTTCAGGTCCCGGATGGACAGCGCGATTTGATGATGTGGCGATGGACACGGGGGGTGGGGCATCTGCCGATGGTGACGTGGGAGGACGGGCGGGTGACAGCACCAGCACCAGCAGCAGCTCCAGTTCGTCTCCAGCTGTAGTGGACACAGGCTCCAGTCTGTGGGAGAACGCAGGGGGCAGCCCTGGACCTGGGCAGCAGGGCCTCAGCTGGGCTGATTTTCCTGACACCAAACCCAAAACCTCCAGGTGCCCCCTCCCTCCTTTCTTTGCTGCCCGATATTAGAGCTCTGTGAACAGCAAAAATGAAACGTGGACAAAAAGTGAAAAGATCATACTTGCTGTAAATGTAAAAAATATATTCTTAAACGATTTGATTACTTGTTCAGATTCGAGGATACTATTTGGCTTCTTGTGCCCTTGTGATATTTAATCTTTAGTTGTATGAATCTATGGTATAAAGTTATAAATATGTATGCACTGGAAATTATCTTGTACACCTTATTTGATGCATGTATTGTAAGTGTATTAATACACTTTAAATGATGAATCATTATAACCCCAATGCTTGACAAGGGTTAAAAAAGCAGACTGTTAGGTGATGGCGCACACTAGCTAAACAGCTCCTCTCCCTTGTTGCTAATCAAATGTACCAAGAAGCTCATATTACTAACCCTGGCCCTGGTGCATAACCAGCCTTCTTTTCAGTTTTTGTTATTTCACTTTTCATGTTCACAGTGCGTCTCGGTCCTTGATGTGCGACGTGAACAGGTATTGCTGGGCTTTTTTGAACAAAGTGCAAGTGGCATTTAAGGTCAACAGCATTTTCATTTGACAGGCGTATATGCAACACTTGGACCAGTTTCCTACTCTGCTCATCGGCAAGCCATGGTTGGTTCCACAATTTTTGATTTGTGACGGTACAACCAAGAGCCAGTATGAATACATTCAAGCCTTTGACTCATTAAATGAGCAATGGGGTAGCAGTCGCCTCTGTTTTTGGCCACTAGACAGTGGTGGGAATTTTGCGTTCCCATGGTAGGGGTCTACCATAGGTTGACCACTGTTGGCTTCCCGTAAAGTGATACTTGCATTATCTACCCCAGAGGGATGATAGGGAATACATTTTACCATACAGAAATGTGTAACTTGCACCGTATATACTGTGTATTAAAATGAAATTCCAAATTACTCTAATTTTAACAAGGTTAGGATTTTATCATCGTTATTCTAACTGTTCCACCTGAATTTACTTTTATCATGTCAATAAATATTTTTGTGTGATGGGAAGTCAGATTATAATGAATATTGCATACACATGACATTATTTAGTATTTCATTGTGTATACTAATAATGACAAATGACCTTATAAAATAAACAATGCTTTAAAATAGGCCAAGTAATTCTCAACTTTTTGACGTGCCCTCGTACATGTGTATCCGTTTGTACAGACCCCCCACAGCATTAGCACACATCAGGTGCAGGATTGATTCCCTTATTTAAGTATATCGTATGTATAAAACCCCACCTGCTGTCACTTAATTTTTAATATTAACATGCATTTTATATTACAGGAGCTTTTACCTGAGCAACAGTGCACCTGCAAATCTGCCCTTTTAACATGTGGGACATTTTTAGGGCCATTAAAACGATGAAAAGCTGAAATTCATGGCTGTTCAGTCCACACACCAAAGGTGTCTGGGAGCGAGTTCGTGCCTCGTGAACTTCCCATTTTAAAATGTCACCTGTTTGCATGCTGGTGATTTACTCTCACTGAATGTGCACATGCAAACTAAGCAGTTCTTGTCAGCCTTCTGCGATGTCACTATACCGCATTATAAAATTCTAAATGCCCATAAAACATACATAAAAAAAGACTCCTGACTCTTAAGAGGTGTATTGAAATGCGTCAGGTGTCGGTACTGAGCTTGGCACCATTGTGATCCTGGTTTCAAATTCAAGCAGCCACTCGCGATCAAACCGGGTTCTCCTTTGTCATCTGTTAATGGTTTCAACTAATAAGTTGCACAAAAACCGCCATATTACATTTTAAATAAACGTGTTACTTCCCATAATTCAAGTTCTAAGAATGAAAAAAATATCAATTTGATTACCCGTACCATGTATGTTTCTCATCAGGGTACATGGGAAGTGCAGTACCCTTTGTGTGCTTCAAATTAGGTTGCTTGAATCGATCTCACATTTCCTTTCACAGACCATTCTTTAATAGAGGGTGATACGTTCCTCTGCGATATATCCTCATTTAAGGACTTAATGCCGAGAGCACATTTTATAGTTAATTATATCCCTGACTCCCTAATTGCATTCGGAGTTTTTGTACGATCTCAACAACTTGTGTTTACCAAAAATAAACTTATCCAGTGTTCATTCTCGATTTGAAGTTTTCGTGACTGCAAGGATCCATGCTCTTTGGTTATTTCAGCAGTTGCTTCTGGCTGTGGTGGTCCCACCTGATGGCGAGCGCTTGTGTTGCGCCTGAAACGTCGTGATTTAATGTTTTTTTACCTATGCGACTTTACCGAAAGAACCAAAGTGTATTTATCCAGTGTTGTAGACTCTCTGGAAAAGTGCTCTTATCACTCCTTGTGATGTGATTAAGTGCTTTGTGCAGTATACAGCATCACGCTTGCTGGTCACCTTAATTCCCTTACAAATTAGTAAATCAATTTAGGCTAATTTTACCTCCAGTAGACCCTGATCAAGTCCGGATAACAGTTGCCACTGGTGTCTTATGTCATGGCTGATAGATGACCCGATATAGTTGGTCAGAGTCCAAGGGCACAACTCGCCACCACATTGCTTCCCACACTTCCATGCATCCAAGTACAGCCATACACATGGCGGGCACACATACAAACATGATTTCCATAAATTTTGTTGAGTTCTTATCATTTATGATTTTATATTGTAAATTATATCCAGGTATACATTTGTGCATTACACAATGATTGTAACTGCACACTAGGTTTATCTCGTATGCATGCACATTGCATGTTTTGGTAAATGTAACTGCTGCTTTCATATTTAGTAGCATGGGTGTTGGTCATAATTCATATTACAGTAATTTCCATGATATGTCAATTCATTGTCAACTTGACTTAACATTAATTGAGATTTAGTTTGACTATAACCTCCATATACCTTATATGAAAACAGCATTTAAAAAAATTCAGCAATTTTATTTATCAGAGTTGAGAAAGAGGTTTTAGCAGTTTGTCGAATACTGTTCCATATGCTTATTGTCAACGAGGCACTAATTGGCAAAATAATTCCTATATATGCAGCCCTGCTTGTGGAAGCACTTATGGCCAATTTCACTTCAATGGGAAAAAAAAATCTGCAAGCAAGTCAAATGCACAACAGTGAGTGGATGGCGTCAAATAGATGTCGCTTTGCGCCCACGAGTTTTTCCGGACATTGTTATGTACTGTGTAAAGTAATGCAATTCACTTCGAGCCTCATGGAAGGATTTGATATTTTTTGCAGAAGGGTTTCCCAAGTTGAACGTGGTTCATGTTGATCAAGCACATTTGGTGTGTTAACTATGGTTAAATTAGGATTATTTTTTTATGTAAAAGTGAAAATTTTGAGCATTTCATTTCGGTGAATCATTTTTTGTTTTGGAGATAAATAGTTACAGGTAGTCTTTCATAGTTCGGCGACTTGGAGGCAAGGGTTGGTGGATCATGATGAAACCTTCAAGCCAGTTGGGTTGAAGGTAACCAGGAGATGGTAGTACACAAAGTAGATTCCTGACCAACCTGTAAAGACTTTTGAGAGTTATTCCCCTCATATGCCTGGGTTTTTGCCATTTCTACAACCAAAACTCTAATAATAAAGTGGCCAAGTGTCATAATTCAGGAACCTCGAGCTAATGTGTTTAGAAACTCATTCAGGTTTAATTTAATACATGAAGGACATTATTTGGACAGTCATATTTTGAAACAATTGAGCTTGGCTGCTTTTAAATTTGGCTCCTTCACTAAACTGAAAGACATTGCTTCGAATAATTTGAGTGTGCATGAAACACTTAAAAAAATCCATACACACTGGCTAGCAGCCCACTTTCTGTACTACCATCTCCTGGCCTGAAATTTGCAAACTACACATGTTGATGCACAACCCACAAAGGCACACTTGCAGATGGCAGCAATATGAACCAATGCAACGTGTTTGAATAAGGAACTAATGTGCCTCACTCTTTGCAGTCTCTCGGTCACCGGCCCCAGGAGTAGCTCTCCCATCGCAATGGAAACTGGCCCTGACACCACCGACCACACGAACAAGCACGTGGCCTCGCAGACGGCCGGTGAGTTTGACCATGGCCGCTGTGGATAGGAGTCCAAGAACACAGCCATCTTGTAGCTCAAATTACAGGACCCTGGAGACTGGGTTTCAGTGCCACAGCTTCAGCACATGGAGACCGGTTTTGGCCACTCTTACGAAGCAGTCTGGAGACATGGTGCCTTCTACACAGGTCGTTTGGTCAAAGAGCTCGCAACCTTTAACATTTATAAATTCTGTTTGTCTTCACACTTTCGGCTTCCTCCGAATCATCTCCCTGCTCGAACGAGTAATAGGAAGGCACTTGTCTCCACTCGACCAGTGGTGGAAATTCAGATTTCAATTTTTTAGACAGTCTTTTCATAGGATGACCATTTGTTAGCCTATATTAAAATTACTGTTTCTTGCTATACACAACATTGAATTGTTTGGAATTTTTTTGAAAACTGTCAACGGTTTATGGTACTGAGCACTGCACATCCTCCATTATCATTCAGTCATGTAATGTCATTTAATCCGACCGTGTCAGTCTGTTATTCACTTTGACTAGTGTCATTCATTGCTATTGGTCGAGACATTCAAGTGTCAGGGTGACGTCACTAACAAAAGAAACTTGTTTTGGTTTATGACGGGGAGCTGAAAGCCAGTCTCCTAAAATAGCTCGGAGATTCAGGCCACTGATCCCGAAAAGGAGTCCTCTTATCGCCACAGTGATGAGGTTATGACAAAAGGCAAATGGAGTGAACCATTATTGTCGGTTCCAGGCCATTGCCTGGACACGAGGGGAGACTTGTATCAATACAGTTGAACCAAAGTGACGCAATTTTTGGTTCATTGCTGATGTCAGCAGAATAGCGACTGCTCAAAGGAAGCAGAACACAATTGCAACTCGCGTTTCAAAATCCCCTTTGTCATTGGCGCAGCAAGGCTAGTCTCCTTATGGTTTCTCTTTAAATTGTACTTATTTTGATAATTTTCTCATCACAATAAATTTCAACCCTTAAAATGCTTTCATGGTCTGTGCCATTGGTACAAATCAGGTGGTAAATTACAGCCTGGAAGGTAGTAGACCACTGAACTGGTACCACTGAACCTGAGTTATAATCTGAGCAGCCAACTGTGCTTAACCCGGATTCTCAAGTTTTAAAGATTTCATGAACTCTGCCTGGCCACAAAAAACTGCATAATACGAATAAATAAATTTGACTGGTAAATTTCAGCTCTGAAAAAGTATAGTTTTAACTCTCATACAGAATCTCATAGGGAGCGCGTGGGACAAGTCTGATAAAAAGGCCGCTTAAGTCTGTGGGAGACATACTATCAAAAATTTCTTCCAGATGTTCTCACTGCTTTGTGAGATTTACAAATGGATTAATTCTTAAGTTACATGATTCTTCAACAAGAAAGGCACTTGGGGGGGGGGGGGCGGTATCTGAATGGGAGTTACATGGGGAGAACCAGCATTGTTAAAGCACTACGTTGAGCATGGTGGCTACATTGGGCACCTCATTTTACAACTTTGGAGACGAGGGTTGGTGAATTGCATACATTTGTGAGAGTCTGAAACTTGTTGGGCTGCACGGTGACCAGAAAATGGCAACATTCCATGAAAGGCAATAGGCCAAAAATCTAAATGCAGTTTCCTTCTAAAATAAAAGGCTGGAAAAATGTCTTCGCATTATTATTTATGGCATCAGTTGGTAAGCTGTTTTTTTTCATTGATGGGCATGCCAGCACTCCATGTATTACTCAGCATCATTAAATTTGTGCCACTTTACATCATGAAGGGCGCTCGGTGACGGGCGGTTTCTCTTTGTCTTATACTGCCTGCCGCCAGTCATTGTATTCATAACATGGAGCAATTCCATTCAGGGCCGTGGAATATGCCGCAGATAACGATTTTGAGGGGAGGCCCAGTCCAAACCACCTCCTTACCCCCTAAGGGTTGCAACTAAGGCTATAGCCATCCTAGATATGAGTTAAACATTTACATTTTTGACACGTCTAGAGCCTCAAGCAAGCAAGGAACTATATTTTGTCTTATCTATGCTCTTTGTGTGTCTGGTTTCTGTGTCCGCATGAACATTTGTAAAGTTTAAAAGTAACTATCCGTGTGGTGTTATAAAATATTAGTTTCTTTAATGCCATTACCCACGTGGCCCCTACACTTTCGCGTAGACTCTGTAAAAGCAGACCTGTTGCTTCGTCTTGGGAGTCAATCGCGATGTGGATAATTGTGTCGACTGCCGTAATCTATCCAGTTTTGACAAACGGTCTAGAAGACGTTTGCTATTAAATTGCAAGTTTGCGAAGTTACACACATCGCCTCGCAAATTTATTTTGATGCTACGGAATCAGCAGGTCGTTGGGGTCAAGTCTTCTGAAGACCCCCCCCCCCCCCCCGAGGCATTGCTTTTCCTGCCAAAAAGGATCGCGTCACACGAGGGCGCTTCTGCTGAAGCGGTTTGTGCAGGCAACCGTGACGCTGTACATGGGGGCACGATGTACAGCATTGCTCTGGTTGCTTTACCTGATCCCCAGTAACAAGCACTACAGCTAACAGCATGGATCGCGGTGCGGGTATCGCTTGCGAAACAGTACATTGCCAAATACAGAAGTGCTCGCGATTGCGATAGGGCCCGTTGACTGCCTGCATTCTAAGCACGCACCAAGCATGTGCAGCAGCAGCGAGCGTGCGTGATAATTTATCCCCGATCACAGTCCGTGTTCTAATTGCGCAGCGACTCGGTCGCAATTTTTTGCCGGAGTGGCATTTGATTTTGTCAGGGTTGCTCCGTATTGACTGCTCACGGCGGTGACGATATTGTCCAGGACCGGGCTTCAATCGGTGGTGCAGCCAGTGGCTCTGTGGACAGGTTTCGTATGAGCTTGAGGCACGAAGCGGGCAGGAGCTGGTGAGCAGCGGGTGATGACTTCGCTGTGCGTGAAGCAACAAATGAAACTCACGCGGCCATACCAGTAGACAACAGCTATAGGGAGGTACTTGTCAGCAACCCTGGTCGGCCATCCAGGGACCAGGACCTTTTCCCTGTGGTCGCTTATTTTTGGGAAGAGGCGGACAAGGGCATGGAGCTAATGCAAGCCTGGTCGGGGACGCTGCCACAGAAACCATGCGGATAAAATTGTCCTAATCAGAGTGACGGGACTTCTTCCCTTGGCAGCCAGGGAGGCCCCAATGGTCCCAACCACAGACAGCGGAGGTGTTTCCACATACCCTGCACACTACTCGGGAAGTGTCAGCCTCAGAAGATGAAAATATCTCCGGAACTAGTCTGACCTTGCGTCGACCAGGAATTCCACCCCCTCTCTGCTGTCGTTGGTCTATGGCTACAACATTCCTTGCACAGCTGAACAAGCATCAGCTATGTGCCTTCATGCAGGAGGCTGTGATAGAGGAGCTGAGCAGAAGAGAGTCAAGTCAGAACAAACCTAACAGGCGACATTACTCATCATTGGCTGAGTCATCGTCAGGTGAGGCAAACTAAGAAATGGATGTTTTAACAAAAGACCTCCAGCGTTAGCTGAGACGCAGGACCAGACGCAAGCTCAAGCTTGCTGAACCGGAGAAACCTCAGCTGACTGAGGCAGAGCCATTCTTCACCAGTGATCTACTGTGAAGAAATACAACGCTTCCGCTTCCATAGTTTCTGAAGAAACGGTTCCACTGGAAGTGGGTGAAACCAGCAGGGGCCCCACGCAGCCTCAAGGCTCGTTACGCACTGGATGAAAGGGGGTCGCTAAACTTTCCCTTTGATCCCAAAAGGAGGAAAGCTCCCAGGCCCTGCCAGATGCAATGAACAGGGCTCTAAATAAGGAATTTAAGATAGGTCATCATGCCGCAGCTTCTGCCATATGCATCGCTACGTACGTGGCGTTCGTAGCCAAGTTCATCATCGAGTTGTTGAAGACTCCAAGCCCAATGAAGGATCAGGAGTTCTACCAGACCTACCTCTAGAATGCGACCATGTTTTCCCTCAACGCAGGAAGAGATGTGCTGGACAGTGTCTCCGAGGTACTGGCTGCTGTCGTAGTGGGCCGAAGGGTGATCTGGCCTCAAGGACTGAAGTTAACCGCCAGCTGTTTGAAGGGGAGATCCTCTTTATCAATGACTGTCAGAACGACTTAAGAAGGTGGACGGCGCAAATACGTCCTTTCGTCCACCATTGGGCCTTTGGACGTTCGTCTTGGTATTACAGCAGGGAGCCCGGCTCCAAACCAACCTACAAGTCCCACTGCACCGGAAGCAAGACAAAGGACAAGCCGAAATGGCCACAGTGCTGAGCTGAATCAGCCACTAGGGCACAAGTGTCGGCACCACTATTGATTCCAAGGAGAGCAGCTGGTTCCCCCTGTCTCCTGCATGCATAGGGAGCCATATAACCATATTTACGCAGGTGTAGGCTCGCACGACAAGGAACACATGTCCGAGCAGTCATGGAGCAGGGCTACAACTGGGCTTCCAGGCTCATGTTTCAGTGGATTAAAACCTTTTCCTCCGTTGGAGAATCCAGAGCTCGCTCAGGAAATCTCAAGACCTTTTGGTATCCAAGCCATTCAATACATGGCTACAAACTAACAAGGGCTGGGAGTTTTTTATCCAGATTTTTCATGGTCAGAAAAAGCTCTGCTTTAGGCCAATTCTGGATCCTGATGTTCTATCAAGAATACCCTGCAATAGGGTGATGGGATGACTTTGGGAGACCTGCAAGATGCCCACCTGCCACGTGCCTTTTCACCAACAGTGCTTCCAGTACCTGTGATTTTATGCCCTCGGGCAACACTGAGAAGCGAGTACTGCCATTCTGCCTGGCTGGTGTTCAAGGTTGTCGTGGCTTTGGTGGTGGCGACGAGAGTTACCCCTATCTGGATGACCTGATAATATCATCATGTTCCAAACTCCAGCAGGACACCGATGCTGTCCTTAGACTGCTCAAGGACTATGGTTGGGTGATGAACCCAGCATAGTTTTTCCTTCAATGCAACTACTATCACCTCAGTGACGACATTTGGAAGGATCGGATGTGGTTTCCGGACAAAAAAGCATTGCTCATCAGCCAGCAGGCTCGAGAGCTGAAAGCCAGTCCGGTGACCAGGGCAAGGAACATCCTAGTCATTTTAGGGCACATGGCCTCTACCACAAATATGGTGCCCTGGGCAAGCCACTTCTGGGATGTACTGTGGCAATGGGACCCATTTTTGTTCAGTGTCAAACTTTGCCTTTCTACCATATTCTCTCTACCCCCTCCTCTCCACATGGCCTTTGTTGTGTCCGTGGAAATAATAATTATGTTTTTTGTGCGTCCCCCTACCCTGGGGGTGCTTTGCTATCAGTAGTGAGGATTATGGGTAGGGGTGGGGAAGTATGTTCATGGCTGCTTTATCTGCAGCGTGTTCCGTGGCCCAAAGAGAATTGCTGAATTTTATGAATAACATTGGATTGGTGGCCAACAGTATGGACTAGAAAAAACACAAGTTTTTACCAAGGTATAAAACCATGTTTTTTGTGGTCAGTGATTGGTGTTGGTAGTGTGCAGAGTTTTACGTTCCGCTGAAGTTGTTTGTGTGGTTGTGGTTTATTAATACAGGGTCATATACACACGATGTTGATAGTGCTTATTCATGATAGCAATAACCGGTATAGCGTAGGGCAGGTACATCAACAACACAGACCTTCCATTTGTAAGGCACCTCTAATACTGCCAATGCATTCCACTTGTAAGTCCACCTTGATATGTGGCCACCATAAAACTATCGTCATCCACAACAATAGGCCTACAAAAAGAGGCACACAGTGATATTTGTTCATTGTCAGCCACTTTACACCCTGACGCTTGCTGCTGGTCATTCCAGACCTACCACCGGTGGTGAAGCAGCAGCAGAAGCCCGAAGGTGGCAGCAGTAGCAGCAGCAGTTTGCACACAGCACGGGCTGTTGCACCGGGCGTGCCTTCGGACGATGACAACAGCTCATCAGGAGGCTCGGACAGCGACGATCACGAGGAGGCGGCGGCGGCGACAGTCGGGGCGTCGCCTTCGTCTTCTTCTGCTCCCGGCGGAGCTGCCAGCAGTGCCGGCTCGCGGCCCGGGGGCTGCGTGGTCACGGAAACGATCACGACGGGCTCCGTGCAGGAGACCGTGTGCCTCACCATGGACGCGAAGAGCGAGACGGCGGTCTTCAAGAGGTACCTGCTCTGCGCGGAGAGCGACGGGCAGGGCGAGGGCTTCGCAAATGCAGAGGGTGGAACGGGCTTTTGCTTCGTGAGGCTTTCTTGTTGCCGTGTGAAAATTGGGTGGTGAGGTTTCAATCCTGATTGAGTGCCATCTTTTTGGAAAGTTTCCAGTGGGTTTTTCCCTTGCAGAGAGAATGATCCTGCTGCAGGAATGTGGAAATGATGCAACTAGCTTGCATAGGGCTGTCAATGGAAATGAGCATTCAACAGGGATACTTTGAAAACCTGTTATAATAACCAAAGTGTCTGAAAACCGATTATACTCGAGGGGATATTGCTCTATCCATGTGTATAGTTCAGCACTCTATGCGCTGTAGTGTCACGTTATAGTTCAGCAGGATGGGGATCTCGCACTTGTCCATGATCCACCAACCCTGCCTGTAAAGTTCTGGATTACAGGTGTGCCCCTTACGTCCCACACAACAGCTCATATCAGGTTTTTTTTACTCTCACCTGTTATTCCATGTTGCTAATTATGTTCCAACCAAATATGTATTGAATATATTAATGCATTGCAACTTGTTAGAACTTTTTTTACGAGTTGTGGCTTTCAAATGCATTAAAAAAGATCACTTTGTCCAGATTATTACAATTCTAGTTGTGCCTACCGTGAAATGCTGGGTGACACATGAAGGCTATCATTGGGAGTGTAATTCTACTTATGGCGTCAGATCTTTAATGAACACCACTTTTTTAAGCATACGCATGAAATAACACTTTTAAATGCACATTTGGCTATGATTGAGATAACTTTTCTTCCTCCAAAAGTCACAGTAAACCTTTAATTAAATTTCCGGTAAGGTTTGAAAACCACTGCATTAACCTTTACACATCCTAACACTAAATTGATCCTTTTAAAATGCAGAGAGTAGATGTGTATAGATTGTCATCCAAGGCCATTTATTGAAATGTAGTCATTTCCTTGTAAGGAATTTATGGAAAACATTCTAAAATGCATCGATTTCTAAAGGTAAACATTTTATTTCACAGGGGGATTGTGTTCATACTAGTAAAGGCAACTGCCGCTCAAATAATAAAGCTAAACTGAGATGATGTATTTGTTTTGTTAAAATGTTATCATTCCATCCTTCAACTGTGGTAGTGACATTTTGTTTAAATTGTTTCTTTGGGCCATGACGACGTAGTGGTTGTTTATTTATTTGTTGGTCGTGAACTTTGTGTTGGTGTAGCATGGCTTCGCATTTTGTGAACCGACAACTCGATGAAAAATAATTAAAATTACGTGATTTAGATAACTACGTCAGAGTGAGAATTCCCACCGTCACAAGTAATAGTTTTACAAATGAGCACACGATTAAGTATTCACATGGAGTTTACATTATGCCTATAGTGACACCGCTGTATACTGTTTTAACAGCATCCTTACACAAGTATAGGCTGAAAATATAAGACTTGATTGCGTGAGAAGATTAAAATAGGTAAACTTTTTGGGCAACGGCCCTTCATAGCAGAGATAGCCAGAATATTTGTTTGGTTGACTTACCGCTGTACAGTTTTATAGTGTGGTGGTTTAAAATACTTTAAAATGAGGCTGTAAAAATGTAGACGTTGATGGATATTATTTTTTAGTATAAGAAACAGGGTAGTAAGCAGACTTTGAAATAATGCATAAATTATTAAGTGCATTCATGGAAATGGCAAATTTTTAATTTGCAAAACTGATGAAAAGTAGGTAGGTGTATATTTTAAGAGCATCGGAATAACCATGTCCTCAAAACCTTTTAACGTAATGAATACTTTATAAAAGGGCTTCACTTTAACAAGAACTTAATCCACTGTTCGTTAAAACTCATGAAACAATTCTAGCAGTGTTGGGTTCTTATGTCCAGAATTCTCTTTATGCCACCATTCAGGTCAATGCAAAAGGTGTGCGGACCTTTAAACCTTGCTTATGAACTGCTGCTGCTACACTTTTCTGCTGCCGCTGCTGTTTGCTGCAGTGGCAGCTGCTTTGGGCAGAGCGCCGAGTGACTCTGTGATCTCTTGTTGCACTTGTCTTCCCTTCCCACTGGCTTCTATGAGGTGCAGGATCTTTAGGTCAACATGTAGATGGTATGTAGATTTTGCTGCCTCTGAAAAAAGAGTTCCTCACTGACCATTGAGCCATGCCATTTTTGGCACATGCACAGCGAAACCCTGCTTGTTTTTTTCTTTCTGTTTTGATTTAGCTTTGGCTGTCCTTTTCTTTCACTGTTCTGCTTTTTTGTAATTTTCGTTATTGATGATTTTTTGTCACCATTGGCCCTCTGCGTCCCAGCATGTCTGTCTTAAGATTTTTTTGCCGCATCAAACATGTCTTTTCATTATTGGAAACAAATCAAACGCTATATTTTTTAAACAGTTCTAGAGACATGTATCGGCTTCAATAAACATTGAGGCGCTTACATAGTGCACTAAAAATACCACTACCTGGGCTGAGTGTAGGTCATCAATTTGTCATGGGTTTTTTTTAGCCGTTGCATGTCAAATCAACCATTGCTATAAAATGTGACTTTGTTGCATACTTATGCTGAATTAGTATAGAAAGCAGTAATTTCTGGGAGCAAACTAAGTGCAGCCCGATTACACTGTTCATTGACTAAATGTGGCTGGGAGTGCCAAACAATTTATGCTGCATGTCTCAGGTTGGCTGGTTATAGAATGTGCAGTAAAATCACCTATAAAAGGCAAACCAAATATTACAATGCAGCATTTGCTACAGTGATGCAATTGCGACTCATTCCGATCATGTTTTGCACACCTTTAGCTAATTTTGGTACATTTCTCCCAAGCCTGGCCATAAGAACATGCAAATTATGATTCAGATGCCCTCTTAGAATGACCCAATTGACCAAATACAACACAAAGTATGCAGATAGCATTATACAGTGGCAACACAGCGCTGAGCCTGTTTAGAAGCCATTAAATATACGTGGAGGTCATATAACAAGGTTACGTACGACAACACCCAGGTGTCTGTAGTGTAACTGCAGAGCTACAATGTGCTTTCCATCTCATCAGTTGCCTACGCCAATCACAGTGCGGCATGAAATAAGAGGGGACACCAGAAATCCTTTTACGTTTTCAGATCAGAGTTGTATAAGTGATGCATTTCAGTTTTACGTGCCGTGCGCATCCTTTTAAATAAAACTTAAAAGTTAATAGATTTTCCCACGTTAATCTTGAAAGATAACATCTGCTAGGTTAAAGGAGGGCGGTTGGAACAGGCGTTATTTATTAAACAGGCATAATGCATTAAGATTATTTGGCTGCTTTTAATTTCCACATGATAGGCTACTTGTTAAGCTCTCATTTGTGGCCAGGTCATTTATGAAAAAGAGCTATATAGTTCAGTGGTCCTTGTAAAAAGAAAAATAGATAGCTAGAACAGATAGGTATTTAAAACAATCATTCTTTTTTGGACTTTCAAAGTTATTTATTTAAAATTGTCCATAATCACTCAGGCTCCATGATCACATTTGTCACGGATAGGTGAGAGGTATTCTGTGTGGTTGATTAAACATGTAATGATCTTTTACTTATGCACGTACAGCGCACATGCGCTTGCATATTTTTTGGCAAATGACTCCTGCTGCCAGCCGCCTGCCTTCGCTGCCACCTGCATTTCATTCATTCATTTTCCCACTCGGAAGCTTTCAGCATGAACGATAAGAGCAATGGCAAATAACTGTAAACGAAATGATACCATTTAAAACGAGGAAGGAAATGAAATGGTGTGGTTGATACCTCGCGACTTTTGGACAGTTGGGTTGGGGGAGCAGTGCAATGCGTTGGTGTCTCACGGTAAGCGTTCCACACAGATCCGTGTGTGTATGCGTGCACACCTGTGTGTTTTTCCCCCTTCTGTCCCGTCCCCCACAGCAGTGACGCGGCGGATGTGGTGAGCTCGGATGACGTTCCCATCACCGAGATGTCCCTCAGTGGCTCCGAGTCCCCTCAAAGTCCAGTCGCGCAGCCCCCACGGACTACTGGCCCAGCGGACAGGTACGGCGTCTCTCACCCCAAACCGCGTGCACACCCAAATTTACCTTGATGATTATTAGTGACTGAGCTGAAACCATTAACTTAAGACATTTGAGAATCCAATTTCGTCGTGAGCGGCTGGCTGTCTGGAGGAAAACCCAGGACCTCATGAGTGCGTCTGAGAAATCTGGCCACCTAGGCTTAGTACGTCTGCTTTTGCTGTACACATTCAGGAGTTCCCCGGGCCATGAGGAGCCTGGCAAGGATCTGGCGATAGCGGTGCCCGTAGAGAATGGACCTCTGGAGGAAGTCCTGCCAGAAACCCTGCCCAGGTGATGCCGGTAGGCAGAGATGGAGCCACCACACACATGCAACGTCAGTCTTAATTCATACAGGCATCGCAAAAGCGATTCCTATATGAAGAAAAGAACAAACATTCACGTATGCACTGACATGAACGGAGACATGTCTGTCAACCGGCATATGTTTCAAATAAGAATATAATTTGATATTATTTTTACAATGACCTTGCCACTTCTTGAGACTTTCAAGAGAACACTGCATTGGGATGTTTGGCTGATTCCTTATGAAGGAGCGTTTTGCGGGGAAAAAACTGGAGTACCCAAAGATAATACATGCATATGTGAGTAAAACACTTCTTCTTTCGTTCGGATTCACAGTAGCGGATTAAAGATGTAATTTTAGATTTGTTATCCACTCAATTGTCTGTTCAGACACAGTGGATCCCGTCCGTTCTTCCTCTAAAGGAGTGAAGACAGCAGCTGTTTACAATGTGGTCGATCGTTTGGCATCGGTGGCCGCACTCGTAGGCCGCCGAATCTTTGACGCACCATTTGTTCATCGGGTGGCCGCATCGGCCATGCCCCGTCCTGATGCGGTTGATGGTCGACCATTGGCGGCGTGGAAGGTTGAAACCGGGAGGTTCGACGGTAGGGTCCTGTACGAAATGTTTATTTTTGATGTTGGCCGCAGTCCAGACTCTCGCTTCTATCTCTCGCCTTCATTTTTATTTGTGGCGTGGAGTGAGGCTGCTCTGACCCAGAAGGGATGGCGTGATTTTAGGCGAACAGGCGCCACTGGGTTGATGTCCCGATGTATCGGAAGGTGCGGGAGAACACTCAGATGTGCGCACACACAGGTCATGAACCCATTTGCTGTGCCGCCGTTTCCTGGTGCGTGAGTCGAGAAAAACTGCGTAAGACCTACCAGGCAGCGATTTGCATAGGCTCAGAAAATGCGGAGCGCAAAATGCGGAGTATATGTGCACGTTCCCGTCAGATCGTAAAGATGGACACTTATCAGTGGTCGCTAGCGGGAGTAACGTATCATCACTCCCGCTACACCAGCCAATCGGCTGCAATGGTGATTTTTGTTACAAGTTTCCATGGATTGCTGCTACAGCACTTCCTCTTTGAAGTAGAAGAGAGAAACTTGGGACTGATGAGGTGGGCACCCTTTTTATGATTTGGGTGTCCATCTCTATGAAATTAACTTCGCATTTAGTTGCAGCAAGAACAGAGGGTTACGTGGCATGACATTGAGCTCTCGTAGCATAGGCAAAGCACTCCATCGCAACCACAACGGTACGTCACATAAAGCGCTTAAACGACCACAACCATACACAACCGATCAAACAGCCATATACAACAAACCGTTTCATAGCTTCTAGATTTGAAGCTTTCGTGACTGCAATGATTCATATTCTTAGGTTTTTTCGGTAAAGTCACGTAGGTAAAACATTAAAATTAATGAAAGTAAAATAAAACGAAACAAAAAAATAAAATTCACGACGTTTCGGAGGCAACACAAGTCTCCGTCATCAGGTGGGACCGTCACAGCCGAATTAGCTGCATCAATTGAAGCAGCTAATTCGGCTGTGACGGTCCCACCTGATGACGGAGACTTGTGTTGCCTCCGAAACGTCGTGAATTTTATTTTTTTGTTTTGTTTTATTTTACTTTCATTAATTTTAATGTTTTACCTACGTGACTTTACCGAAAAAACCTAAGAATACCGTTTCATAGCAACAACCAACCATCGCAAAAAGTGGGCCAACCCAACTACACACGAAAATATAATCGCTCCAACACAACTGCAAACACACACAGCAACGACCACAAATAACACAAATACAAGGGCTCAAACACAACTACTAAATGGAGAACTCACCTTCCACGCAGCTGTTTCAGAGTAATGGCGGATTTAAGGCCGCTCCCGACCACCTACATTCTCGCGGAATTGTTTGCCATCTTGCATAAATCCCATGGGAAATCAGAATTGTATAAAATCATGGCCTACGCAATTTATAGAATTGCGTAAGCCGTTCAGTACTCGGGCCCCCTCGCCCTCCTTACAGCTTAGGGGATTTTTGAAAGTCTTGCAGCTTATCCTAAAATCCGTGCGATCCATCAACCTTTCTTCCAAAGAGCTGGATTACAGGTGTTCACTGCCATGCATGGTCAGGTTGTGTTTAATGCAAATGTTCAACTTAGTACCCATATATTGTGGTGCTATGATGTATATTATGTAAAGTTCAATTACTTATTTCGCATACATAAGCACCGCATTGATTCAGAAATATAACATTTGCTTTGGTGATACTGCATTGGTGGTAGTGGTGCACAAGCACAAATAACAAAAATGCAACACATTTGTCAAATAGCACTGCTTTAAAATGGAAAAAATATATAACTGGCAACAATGTAGGCAATTGCCTTTCTTCATAGCACATAGATGATATATGATCTGTGCTAGGAATAAGAGCTATTGCCTGAAATGTCCCCTATAAAAAAGTATATAGTTGGAAAAGTTTTGGGAAAGAGCCCTTCTTTCTGGCTCAGTGCAGTATTTATGAAATATACACTATATCAGTTTGCAGCGCCTGTGTTTTAAAATGCAAACTGTTGTGCTGTGTGCGGATTTGTTTTTGGCAGGCCGGAGCCACTTGCTGCAGGTGAAGTCATGACAAGCGTCTCGTCAGCTTAGTGGTGAAGTGCGGCGCAAACCTTTGATTTCGTCGTGGCTGGGGGAAATCTCACACTCGTCGAGGCTGGGGAAGTCTTATCAGAACAAGTCGCAAAAACAATAAAAAGTGTAAAGTTGTTCCCAGCGTACGCCTCGATATCCAGCCTAGGTCTTTTAACGGTGCGCATTGAAAGCTCGGCTGTATTTTTACCATTGTCCCCTCCCAAATTCGTTCAGCCACTAAACCTCAGAATATATTATTGAGTAAAAGAAGAGAGCAATATTATAATATAGCAGCCCTGTTATTGCGTTTTGCGTGTGCAAGGAAATAATTGGGGAGGGGGGTGGGGAGGATAACAACCGATGTAAATTGACGTTTTAAGTTTAGAGTTGTGCAGATTTTTAATCGCAAACCCCCTAAGTGTTTTCAAAGGGTAACAGTGGAGAAAAGGATAAACTTTCCCAGCGGAATGGCACATCACAGGACTAGCACATACGTTTTGACAGCAGGAACATATTTTTGTTTAAGTAAGGTAATATATGGCCTGTACTTTTTGAAAGCAGCAAAGTTTTGCAAAAAATATACATTACATTTTTTTAAAACGGCAACAGAGAATGGTCATTCAGTCTTGGCAAGGATCGTATTGTTTAATACATCGCTTTGGAATTAGCGTTAGAAAGAAATGTGCAAATATATATTGTACGTCTGAAACTAATATAATGAATGGACCATTTCAAATCATGTAATTAACTAAACATACCCTGACTAAACATACCCTGACGTGAGACATTGGACGCGATAATAAATGATCATGGTTGTTTTGTCGAATGGTTTGACGTTTCTAAATTAAAATCGACAGACCAAATTGATGGTGAAGCTACAAAGGAGGCTTCTGATGTGAGCAAACGCCATTGCTGAACGTGCTGTCGACTACGCTTACTGTGTAACTGTTCCTGTGTTTGCATCTTGTACAAAATACAGCTGAATTAGCAGCCCGGAGGAGTAACGTTGTGGTTATCTAATTTCTGCCAAACCATACCCTTCTCCACACCACCTCCCCCTCCTCCCCACATCCCAAAAGGCCCCATCTTTCCCAACAGAAACTAAATCCTGGCCAGATTGTAGAATTGCAGTGTATACTTGGATATTTTGGAATTGCTTGTATTAAACCAATTGCCATAAATACAACTTGAGTGGCTGTTTAATAATAAGGCTGTCGGTGCCACTGTTGATGTTTTACCAAGTGTTTGATTAAACTTAACGCAAATGCTTCTATATGCACTCTCGATTATGTTCCGTGTGATTCAGGTAGCTTTGTATTATTATAAAGTCTTTCCCCCCCCCACCCCCTTTCGTTGAATGCAATTACAAAAAAATGCCCTTATTTTTTCCTCCCTTGTTGGATCTTCCCTTTCCCTCCCCTGTCCACCATGACCTTTCCCTCTAAAAAAAATTGTTGATAAAATAACCGTTGTGTACAGAGGTCACTGGCTACGTGCTCTTTTTATATAATTGAAGTACCGTGTGCTTTTGCGTGTATGCATGTGCGTGATGATTATACCACCCTACATTGTATTGCATATTTTTTCTTTCTAATCACCTTTGTTTATTTTAGTCTTCACATGTAATCACGAAAGCCCATGATGAATTTTGATTTGAAAATCAAAAAAATTCCAGCACCATGGTATCGTCATTCCCTTTCACATAGGGGCAAGCAGCGTGGTTTCGGGTCATTGGAAAGCAGTGGCATGGGTGAAAAATGCCTCAGCGCTTGCAGACCAAGCTTTATAGCTATGCACCGTCAAATACTTTTTGAACCATGGTGCTCCTTGTCCCATTTTTGTTACATAGGCTCCATCACGAGCTAATACAGAATGTTGAGGCAGATATAGGTGTGGCTATTAATTTACCTTTGCCTCATGCCTTTTGATTAGAGATTGAAATATCAGCCGAAGCTTGGGCTTTCACATTTGACCACCACATGTTAGTGCTTTTTTCATTCTTCCCCATGGTTCCAATTCTATCGGAATAATTTGACAACTTTTGGAAAATTTCTCAACGTGTCGCATTTGTTAAAACATCCTGCAGAACAGCATTTTTTGTTATACGCTGTGTGAATTACATTTTCCCGTGTACTCTGTAGTGCGATTGTCACATGGCATCATGCCAATTTTATTTTTTTCCAGAACGTGTATTCAAATCAAGTGCAAAACCAAATTTGATGGTTATGTTGAGCAGTTATTGGTGACTGGGATGTGAACAAACTTGCTTGACAATCCAGTTTAATCACAGGTGGCTGCCCAGATTAAAATCTAGTGTCTCCGGGGTTTTCTCAATGCTGTCATCTGAGCCACCAGCCACCTATGCTGTTATTGTGATAACTTTGAACAAAAAAATATTATCTTCTTGGTTCTTTCGGTAAAGTCACGTAGAAGGGAAGTAATAAAATAATACAAATAAAACAATAAATAAAATAATGTTTCATTCTTCACCTGAGGACGGCTGCTTGCGTTGTGGCCGAAACGTCGTGAGAATTATGTTTTATTTTTATTATTTTATTACTTCCCTTCTACGTGACTTTACCGAAAGAACAAAAAAGATTAATCCCTGCAGTCACGAAAGCTTTAAATCGAAAAAAAAATAGTGTTTGTATCAGAATGGTAGTTAAGATGACTTATGGTGATGACGCATGGTCTAAACTGGGTCCAAATAGATTGTCCATTTCAGTTTAACGTGTTACTACCCACAAGCAATGACTGCCATTTTGAAGACTGGCCACAACGTTTTAAATGTTTGGTTCCACCGTAATCAGCCATGAACTTAGGCACTGCTGGGTGAAGACCTTTCAAAGTCTTTGCCATCGCTCACTGGCTTGTGGCGCAGCAATCCGTCTAGCGCAGTGGTTCTCAAAGTGTGGATACCCAATGGTCTGCGACGGTCCTCGTGGTCCGCGGGGCTGCGAAGCTAATGCTGGTTGATCCGGAAATAATGACAATGTTTAGAACTTTTGTTTTGTACATTAATTTATATTTTGTTTCATTTAGTTAAACCAGCCTAAGATATAATGCCCCTCCCAACAAAAGCCTTATAGCTGCGTAAATTTATATTTGTTTATGTTCCTGTAATATTAATCTAATATATAGTATATATTAATCATTTCATATTACTGGCATGTCGAGAGAGGCAAGTGCTTTTTGTCACCGGGGGTGGGGCAGGCTGGGTGGTCTGGAAATGTTTGCATCGGTTGAGTGGTCCACGGGCCAGACAAGTTTTGAAAAAATACTGCTCCCGCGCTTACACGAGCTCATCTCATCAATTATCGGTGGTCATCCTCTCAGACTTGTACGCATCTGGCTCCCATCATCTGTCTTGACCCTAGGCCATTCTCCCTTCTCACGACGTGTCCTGTCCGATGCCCACTTGCTTAATCCAGTTTTGTCTTTAGTTTTAATTTTGGTGGCTGCTTCCTCCCTTGGGCACCTTACAATGGTATTCTTGGTTCTTTCGGTAAAGTCACGTCGATAGAAAATAAGAATAACAAAATTTAAGATATTGAAAATAAAAAATCCCACGACGTTTCGATCGCAACACAAGCGGTGTTCATCAGGTGGAGAGAAAAGAGGGGGCAAGCCTCCAAATGCAACTGCTTAGGGTTTCCAAAGTGAGTGGGCGCTTGTGTTGCGATCAAAACGTGGGTCTTTTTGCTTTTATTTTCAATTTATTTTCTATTTACGTGACTTTACCGAAAGAACCAATACTATTAATTCCTGCAGTCACGAAAGTTCAGTCAAAACCTTACAATGTGCTCCATCCTGTAACGCTGGAGCAACCATGTTTCTCATTGCTATTCAGATATCTTGGTGTGCGCCCAGATGTCTACGTACGCCTCAGCAAGGTATGGTAAAAGTTAACCTACCTTTGACCTTACCACAATACAATCACTCTACCCTACCTTTTACCCTTTAGCAGGTAAGTTTAAAGGTAAAAAAGCAACGAGCCTACCTTTTACCCTTACCCCATACAAATTACCCGATTACAGGGTAATTACTAGGGAACTACACATGAACAAGGTTTAGAACGGTAAATGCTAGGTAGAGCGCTTTATTCATATAGAACTAGCAGAAGTACCCGGCGTTGCCCGGGTGAAAAATATATTTCTTAATAACCTTACATATATACACAGATGGGCTGCTACCCCCCCCCCCCCCAGCCACGATCTCCTCGGCCGCTGTGCTGTAATATGTACGGCCTATAGTGTGGTGGGGTGTCGAGGCCTAGTACCGTGCAGAGCTTCCGGCCTCGCCTAAATTGCCCACCGGCTGAGGCTGGGTACTGGGGCCGTTACCCCCCCCCCCCCTGCGCTACAATAATACTGTCTAATCGCTATAATTTTATTATCTACCGACCCTATAATAGTAATTGCACACATTGGGGTGGGGGGGGGGAGTGAAGAGGACGTGAAACTTTGATGAATTTACCTCAGTCGCGTGTTAATGCATGCGCATATTTTTATCGGGAATTAAAAATGGCGTCCACCCCGCAGCGAATGCGTCACTACCCGTTGCCAGGGGCAACCGCCGTGGAAAACCAAACGGACCAATCGTGTCTCGCAAATCCCTCACATTTCGTCCAATGAAACTGCGTATGGTCCGGCGACACACAGACACACAGACAGACAGACAAATTTGCGATTTTATATATATAGATACTCTCGATGATTCCAATTTTACACGCTTATCGTCGTATCCTCAAATCTTGTAACTCAGTTTTAACCCACTTCCCAATGCAAACTTGCAAACTTGGTATACTGATGTCATACTGATGACAATACTATATTCTATCAAAAAATATCTGTTTTTAAACATAATTTTTTATATGTTATGTTTCGGCTTGGGTCTAATTGCCCACGGTCAACTGACGTTGGCTGTAATTGGCCACGGTCCCTTACGTTACGGCAAGCTTCGGGGCCACTTCCTGGAGTCGTGGAGTTCTGCCATTACGAGTACATTTTATAAAAGCGTGTTTTAAAAAAAGTTTGTTTTAATATTACTTATTAAATGGAGGCCACAGACTGCGCCACGGAGCTTTTAGCGGTAAACAAGGTACCGTCTTTACCGGGTAATACTTCGCGCTTCCTTTACCCTACTGGGTAATTCTTCCGAGCTACCTTTACCCTACCTTTTACCTTACCGCTTGACATGTCGACACCTTTACCCTTTACCCTTTACCCTTTTTACCCGGTAAAAAGGGTAAATTACCTTACCTTGCCGAGGCCTAGTCTGTAGGTATGCACGCACAAAACAGGACCCTGCGGGGTGGGCTGGTAGGAATAATACTTAGTACCGGTACAGGGATATCGACCGGGTATGGAGGAGTTAAAGAAAAAATTACTGTATTCTAGTGTAACGTTAATTAAAAGTGTTTGTTTTGACAAGAAACGCTGTGAGATTTAAAGACTCGTAGTCTTTCATTTCCAAACGATCACATCTGAGATTAATTGACCTTAGATGGGGAAACTCGAATGCATTTACTAGTATAAAGGTGAAATAAAATAGAGGGAATAAACGGCACCTTGGTGCATTTTATATCGTCTACATAGAGTTGAATAAACAGGCGTTTGGCATATTCATATAACAGTACTACATTGAGCAGTGTTTGTTTGGCACTTCGAGTTTTTATTCGCGCGCACGACATGGATACCGAAAACAACCACGACTTTGAAGACCCCAATGGTTGTCTGGACGCCCATGTTGAAAAGATGCTTGCTGAAACAGAGACCGCATTTGCTGCTGGAACCCTTTACAAACTCGCAGTGAAAAGCGTCGTTTCCATGGACCCAGAACCAACCGCAGTTGGTGCTGCTATAACGGTAGCATCGCCACCAAACATGCAGCCAGCAGCTAAATAATCAAAGATTGCAGCACAAGTAGAAATACTTGCGTGTGAATACGATGTAGTGAACACGGCAGAGATGTGGTGAACACGGCAGAGATGTGGTGAACACGGCAGAGATGTGGTGAACACGGCAGAGATGTGGTGAACACGGCAGAGATGTAGTGAACACGGCAGAGATGTAGTGAACACAGCAGATGTAGTGAACACAACAGATGTAGTGAACACGGCAGAGATGTAGTGAACACGGCAGAGATGTGGTGAACACGGCAGAGATGTGGTGAACACGACAGATGTGGTGAACACGGCAGAGATGTAGTGAACACGACAGAGATGTAGAGATGCTAGTGAACACGACAGAGATGTAGAGATGATAGTGAACACGGCAGAGATGTAGTGAACACAGCAGATATAGTGAACACGGCAGAGATGTAGTGAACACGGCAGAGATGTGGTGAACACGACAGAGATGTGGTGAACACGGCAGAGATGTGAACACGGCAGAGATGTACTGAACACGACAGAGATGTAGAGATGATAGTGAACACGACAGAGATATAGTGAACACGACAGAGATGTAGAGATGATAGTGAACACGACAGAGATGTAGTGAACACGACAGAGATGTAGAGATGATAGTGAACACGACAGAGATGTAGAGATGATAGTGAACACGGCAGAGATGTAGTGAACACAGCAGATGTAGTGAACACGACAGAGATGTAGTGAACACGGTAGAACTATAAGCGAGTGAATAGCAGCAGCGACGAGGCCTCTCGCTGCCTCTGCTCTGCCGCTGCCGGGCTGCAGATTCAGCCGAGTCAGGCACCACTGCCAATATGCACAACAACAATAAACGTGCTGCGTTTCATCTCTGTGTTAATAAGCCTCCCGCACTAGGCCTCGCGAAGCCTGCCGCACTAGGCTTCGCGCCGTGCTTTTCGTGCACAAATAAGGCGATTAAATGTATCTCGTCTCTGTGTTAATAAATGTTTCTTGTCTCTGTGTTAAAAAAACGTGCTGCGTTTCAGTAAAGTAATTTTTTTTTAAATAAACGTGCTGCGTTTCATCTCTGTGTTAATAAGCCTGCCGCACTAGGCCTCGCGAAGCCTGCCACACTAGGCCTCACGCCGTGCTTTTCGTGCACAAATAAGGCGATTAAATGTATCTCGTCTCTGTGTTAATAAATGTTTCTTGTCTCTGTGTTAAAAAAAACGTGCTGCGTTTCAGTAAAGTATCTTTTTTTAAATAAACGTGCTGCATTTCATCTCTGTGTTAATAAGCCTGCCGCACTAGGCCTCGCGAAGCCTGCCGCACTAGGCCTCGCGCCGTGCTTTTCGTGCACAAATAAGGCGATTAAATGTATCTCGTCTCTGTGTTAATAAATGTTTCTTGTTTCTGTGTTAAAAAACGTGCTGCGTTTCAGTAAAGTAATTTTTTAAATAAACGTGCTGCGTTTCAGTAAAGTAATTTTGAAGCGAAGTTTAAAGTTTTGCCGTGATGCGCCGGAAGCGACGGCCATCTTGTTTAATTCACAGATCGCAGGGGGAGCGGGCGGCCATCTTGTCGGACAGGGTCATGCCAAGTGTTTGCAGTAGGGGGCGATGTTGATACACGGACGGACGGACAAACGCGGACGGACGGACGGACACATTAATCTATTGGTGGTCTGGTCCACTTCGTTCCTACCAGTATAAACTAATTCTCCACAACTTTTCCTTGCAGTTTCGGGCACGAAACGACCACGTGCGTATGTGGACTGAAATATTAAAAACCACGGAACGCGAACGTGCTTATGTACACTACGAAATAAAATGTGTCATGCTGGCCCAACCGTCAGCCTAGCAACGGCGTCCATAGTAACGGCCTCCGTGGCAACAACTGGCCCCAGTAATGGCTGCACCTAGCAACAGCGTCCATAGTACCGGCTGGCTCTAGTAACGGCGTCCCTAGTCACGGCATCCTCAGTAACGGCGTCCCTAGTAACGGCGTCCCCAGCAACGGCTGGCCCTTGTAACAGTGTCTTTGCAACGGTTGGCCCTGGTAACGGCGTCCTCAGCAACGGCGTCCACAGCAACGGCGTCCCCAGCAACGTCTGGCCCTAATAACGGCGTCCCTTGCAACAGCTGGCCCTAGTAACGGCTGGCCCTAGTAACGGCGTCCCTAGCAAACGGCTGGCCCTAGCAACGGCTGGCCCTAGCAACGGCTGGCCCTGCAGGAAGTGAAGAACTTGAGCGATGGTGGCGATTGGATGAATCGGGATATTTATTAGTGATACTCGGGGGAATCTGATGAGCTCTGAAGCTTTTTATGACAGATGTCCCGCTCGGGGCGGGTGAGAGCGTTACATCAACAAACAATACAAAGACACGACAGGAGTGCAAAGTATAGGAAATGTAAGCAAATCACACATGCATTTACAAATAAAACTAAACTTATTTCATCAGGTAAAACCCACTGAGCTATTAGTTTATTTTTCAGAAACGACCTGGCCACAAATGTTCCAATGAATGAAAATGCATAAACGAGGGATTGAGTAAATGAAAGTAAAATGAGTGAGTAAATTGGATAAATGAGCAGATGAAAGGCGTGAGAACACTGCGACAATGAGACGAGTCAATGAGTGACTGAATCAGAGATAAACAAGTAAACGAGGTGGCAACGAGGAATAAATAATATAATTGAGCAAGTGGTGACTGCATAGTGGTGTGGTATAGTTATAAGTGGCGCAGTAGTGTACAGAAGTGCAGCGTGGAGGGAGCAGTGATTTTTTTATTATTGAATTGTAATTATTTTATTGTAAACATGTGTAATTATGAATTATCAAGTATACACTTGATGTGTTAACTATCACGTTTAAATTTAACAAAAGTCGAGTAATTATGATTTCATTATACAGGTAGGAACCTCCTGGTTCCACCAGCCCACAGGGGATTAATGTGTCCGTCCGTCGTGGGAGGGGTGGGCCTGGTGGGGTGGGGAGGGGCTGGGTGGGGAGGGGAGGGTGGGGAGGGGCTGGGTGGGCTCGGTGGAGAGGGGCTGGGTGGGCTGGGTGGGGAGGGTGGGGAAGGAGGGGCTGGGTGGGGAGGGGCTGGGTGGGCTGGGTGGGGAGGGTGGGGAGGGGCTGGGTGGGGAGGGTGAGGGGGGCTGGGTGGGGAGGGGCTGTGTGGGGAGGGTGGGGCTGGGTGGGGGGTGGGGCTGGGTGGGGAGGGGCTGGGTGGGGAGGGTGGGGCTGGGTGGGGGGTGGGAGGGGTGGGGGAGGGTGGGGAGGATGGGGAGGGGCTGGGTGGGGAGGGTGGGGCTGGGTGGGGGGTGGGAGGGGTGAGGCTGGGTGGGGAGGGGCTGGGTGGGGAGGGTGGGGAGGGGCTGGGTGGGGAGGGGCTGGTCACCCCGTGGTGCCCTTATAAAACTCAACGTTTAACCTACTCACGCCGGCTTGTGCCCGCCCTCACAGTCGGGCATATTTGCCGTTGACCCTGGCCATTGACCGAGCAACCCAACGTTCCTACCAGCTCCCTCCGCAGGAATGTGTTAGGCACCCCATAATTATATAAGGGCCAACACGCAATGACAGGATTCACACTTTCTCCACTAGAGTGCGCATGGTGTTAAGAGTTGAGTGGCAGGTTGCATTGTGGTGTGCCCATTTTGACTGCTGGATGGATAGAGAGAGGCTAATTGTACTTTGGAATTTTACCAAAGTAAAACATGTTAGGAATTACAGGTTGCTCAGCTTTTGGCTTGCAAAACATTTGTTGGATAACTCCTTTGATACTTACCTGGTTATTAATCAAGTGACGATTATTGAAAACCGATCAAATACATACTTTGTAAAATGTTTCTGATTATCCATCATATATCTCTAACAGCCAGGTTGTTAAAGCAGGGCTATTATGATTGTAAAGTCACGCATTCAAAATGTGCACCGTCGCAATTCAACTCCATCATTATAATCGTCGCCATCATCATCATCATCACCTTGTCCTCTCTTTTGAGAATTCATCCAGTGCTTGTAATATAGACAGACTTGTCCTTACCCACGGGAATGTCGACTTTCCAACTCAACTCTTTTAAAAATACAGTTAAGTGCACTCGATATTCTATGTTGTTATTGAAAGAGCAATACAAAACAACTTACAATCTATCCGCAAGCATTGTTCATTTACAGCAGCAAATTCAGCCGGAAATTGTGGGTGCAATCTAATGTTATTTCGTAAAAAAAGTGATGCACTTCACTGCAAAGAAACATATTATTGATTCTGCCCGTATGTGTGCATAGTGATCTCAATCATGCAACACCAGCGTTGTGTGCGATTTTTATTATTGCCATTTCGTGAGAAACTAGAGGAGAACACATCCACTTTCACCATCAAGGCTATGCCACGGGAAAGGTAATCATGTGTTGGAGAAGAAACAAAAATCAAGGATTACACGAGAGCTGAGCTTTTGTGAAGACCTGATGATGCTGGATGTATCATCCAGCGAAAGCTTTTAAATATAATTGTTAGGATTTTTGTTGCTCTTCAACATTCCATCAGTTTGCTGAAAAACCAAGTCAATTGCTGTATTTGCTCACCTGACAATGGGATTCGATTGGCTCTGTCGTTTGGTGTGGAGGGTTATAGTAAAAACATGGCATTATACGTACACAATCTACTACTAAAATAAACTATTATTTTATTAATGACTTAAAAATAAATAGATTTTTGATTTAAAGCTTTCGTGACTGCAGGGATTCATATTATTGGTTCTTTTGGTAAAGTCACGTATAAGATAAATAATAAAATATTATAAATATAAAACAATAAAAAATTCTCACGACGTTTCGACTGCAACACAAGTAATCATCGTCAGGTGTGAAATCCACACTTTTTTCAAATTTTCTTGCTGTGGATTTCACACCTGATGATGATTGCTTGTGTTGCAGTCGAAACGTCGTGAAAATTTTGTATTGTTTTATATTTATATTATTTTATTATTTCCCTTCTACGTGACTTTACCAAAAGAACCAAGAATATAAATAAATAGATGGTTAACTAATTATGAAGTAGGGACTTTCCTGTGTATGAACTGCAGCTCAATGTTGCAGCATTGCTCCTGGTAATAACGTATTTTTGTACGAGTCCAACCGATATTTCTGAATATTTTAGCAAACTTTTTAAAATCACGACCTTTAGATGGCTGCGTGGGCAGCCATGAAGCTGGATAATGCTGCATTAAGAGAACTGAGCCAGACACACAGATCTTGTAGTCACCTGTAATTAAACCAGGCACTCAGTCGGCAAGTCGATGGTCTGAGCTAGGTCATCATACAACTTTCCAAAAACAAATCCGTATAGATTTTTTGTTTAATTTATCTTAACCTAGATCTAAGATGAAACAAATATAGATGTAGTATTCCCGATAACTGACACATGACAGACAATATTGCTGTCTGGTGAGGTATGCAGTTCTAAAGTCTAATATTCTGGAGTTGTTCTCTGACGTAATGTGGCGCTTGGCTGACGTTAGGGGTTCTAGAAACATTTCCTCACCCCGTGACAGGTCTCTAGTAGCACAAATGAGGGTATCTGGATGAGCCCAGTACACACAATTCTGAAGCTATGTTAGCGGGAAAGTAGCGTTGAAAGGAACCACAATATTTACTCACATAGTTACCCTCCTAAACGATGCATTTTTCATATTGATCATGAAGCTTAACATTGTTGTGTTCCTCTAAATCACGCTTTTGTCCTACCCCAGTCCATTTAGATTCCCCTGCAAGCCTCTCTCAGCGCATCACCACCACCAACCATCATTCTCAAAATGCTTTCCACGCAGATGCTCCTTCAATTTTGGGAAAGAGAAGAAAGGTCTCCGGGTGCCAGTTAATCGAGTATCGGCAAGTTTTGCGAGAGTTCTCCAAGTGGCATTTCCTTGACAGCGTCTGCCTTCGCAGCTCGCTCACGCAGAGTGCGCCGGGCATTCGCATGCAGAAGCCAGGGTGATGGCTGTCACCTCTCCGTGGTATTTTTACTTTGGTTGACACATGCAAGTCGATGGAGAAAGTCTGCATAATATCGAGCTGTGGTCGTTTCTTCGTGTGGCATGAAGTCAATATGAACCGCACCTTTAGCATTCTAACCAATAGTGCTCGTAATTTTGCCTGCAGAGCGCTCTGACTTGATTTACCTTGGTGGGTGTCGGTGATGATCTGTTGTAAACTTAAACTGCACTGACATGCTTTGGACTTGTGGTCATAATGGTAAACCCGGTTTGCTCTCAACCCTGGCAATACATCACCTCTAACACTCGTCCCAGTCTGCCGTCAACAGGCCAAGGTTGTCAGGAGAAGTTATCAGACGCTCCACTGTTGATTTCGCATTCCGGCATTCTGGGGACCCAACGTGCAGGCACTGTGTTCCTTCCTAAGAGATCGTGTGATGCTGTTTCCACACTCATACCCAAGCAGTACACGAGTAACACGACTGTCTTCCACAACCGTGTGTTGCAGAGCCTTGATTGCCCCCCCCCCCTTCTCATTTACCGCAGTTGCAGGTCTCCCTGACCTGGGGTCATCTTACAAAAAAAGTCTGCCCTGATGACATCTGCCATCCACCCTTTACCTGATGCATATGATGATGCATTGCCCTCATGCACTTGCATCATGCGTTCATTAATTTTCTCCGGATCAGTGTTCTCTACGGTCTAATATGTGGTCATGACACAACGTGTGAGTTTCAGATTTTCAGCATTCATCGTGTTCTATCGGTAACTGACAAAGCACAAATAGAATAGCGACTATCATTTGAGGCGCTAAGTAACGTAAACAAACGTCTCGAAGCATGTCTCGAAGGAATGAAGCAATCTTGAGTCGTGTACCCTTGCCGTTTGAGTATCATAAACATGTCATGAGTCTCTAGGCCACTGGTTCCAAAGCTGTGGTTCCTTTGACTACTCGCTGTGGGAAATGGTCTGTAGAACTTTTGCAGGTACACAAAATACCGTATGTTATTTTGCTGCACGGTTCAGAAAAGTTTGTAATTACCACTCTGGGTTTTTCTTTGATGTTAGGCTCAGAACATTTTGTGTCACCCTCTAACTCTAACTGATGCCACAATCCAAAAATATTGTGAAAAAAAAAATGAAGCCAACTGATTTTTGCTTTAAAGCTTTGATTTAAAGCTTTCGTGACTGCAGGGATTCATATTCTTGGTTCTTTCGGTAAAGTCACGTAGAAAGAAAAGAATAAAATAATATAAATATAAAACAATAAAAAAATGTCACGACTTTTCGACTGCAACACAAGCAATCATCATCAGGTGTGAAATCCACACCTGATCATCAGTCGAAACGTGAGAATTTTTTTTAAAATATTTATATGATTTCCCTTCTACGTGACTTTACCGAAAGAACCAAGAATATGAATCCAACTGAATTACGCACATTTTCCCAATGACCTCCGCTCCTAACATTGCATCTGAAGCCAGATCGTGCCCTGCGTAGTGACAATGTTTTAACATCGGTGTTCTCCTCGTTCCTGGTATCCTCACCCTTTGCATCGCAGCACTGTCTTACACTTCCTTTATCTTTCTTTCTTTGCTCACTCAGGAGCGTAGATTTGATACCGCTGCGATAATATGCTGTAGTTGCTATTTCAAGGAGTGGCTTTTTGAAATTCCCAGAACACTCATAAATAATTTGCGTTCCACTGTTTGATGTGTGTGCACCTCCGCTCGATTGCTTCTGCAGGTGCGGTCACTTGTTTTATTTTTTAAATCACGGTTGCTGAGCACAGGCCGAAAGGCTCCAAAACGCAAAGAAGGCCAGCAATAAACGACACGATTAAAGTTGGTATAGATAAGAGTTAACACGTTTTTGTGTTGAAATGGGAAAGGTTACGAGAACTTAAAGAAGAGATGATGGGATGGGATTCCAAAGTCGAGCAGTGCTAGGGAAAATCAGAGCAAGAAGCGTTGTGGTCTGCGGTGTGGTGGTTGAACACGATTGGGATGATGGGGCTAAGCAGTCAGTCTGGTATGCCGAGTCCTCATCAGGGGTGAAATAATCAATTTGTGAAGTTCATAGGGACAGTAAGCATGACAGTAGCGATATAAGTGGAAGAGCCTGACTGCCGGTGAGTGAGTGAGAGGCTGGAGTGGATCAGTGAGTGTTGGATCATCAGTCACCCCGACTGCCTTACGTTGAATCTATCAAGTAGTAATCATAATAATTACATTAAAAAAAGTACTTAACATCAAGGATCTTGAAGAGCTACAGAAAGATCAGACACTAAAAACATGCAAACGGTAAAACAATAACATACATCATAAAATCCATTTGCTGAATTAGTTAAAAGTGGAACAAGCGGAAATGTATAGATAAGATGTAACATGAGCTACAAAAATGTTCACAGACTCTGAGATCCTGATATCTCGTGGGAGAGAGTTCCAGAATCTCAAGGCTACACGGGAAAAAGCTCAGTCGCCAATTGACTAAAGCTTCGATTTGGGAATCCAGAGAATATCTACATCTCCAGATCTTAGAGAAGTGCAGTGAGACGGGACTGGGTGCTCTACACCAGATATATGACAATAGTACTCCAACTTGGGCAGAATATGTTTTAATATAGTGGAAATAAGTGTTCACATTTAAAGAAGGCTTTGCTGCAGAAAAGAAAACCAAGCTTCATCAATGCCTCCTTCGCCAGATGAACGACACAGCCATTCCATGTCAGATCAAAATGAGTTGTTGGGCCAAATAGATGAATAGTGGTACTGTTTACCTTCGTGAATATGAGAGTCAATAGAAGATCGCTGTCGAATTCTCAAATGTTTATGCACAACATCAGAACTTATAATGCATTAAATTAATGTCAGCGTTGCCATGAGCTCAGCGGTATTGACTCATACTGGCAGTATATAATGAAATAGTACAATGGGTTAGCCTTAATTAACTGACCTAGACAGTTGAAGGTGAACATTAGTGATGCACGTCTTCTCTTCTCATTGTATTCATAACCTTACTTTGAAAGATGAACCCCACACAATTGCTTGGGTTTCCGAGCCCATCACAAGAGTGCTGACATTGCATTGATGATGACCACGATATTTTCGCTGACGTCGAACCGTCTAATTTCTCATTACGAGTACAAAAACCATACCGCATTCTCATCAGCCCTTTGTAAAAAGGTAAAGGTGCAGCCATGCAGACTTTTGGTCACGCCACTGCTGGTGGAAGGCCCTCCAGTGGAGAGGGCTCTCTAGAGAGAACCTCTGGAGGGTATTTGACCTACCCTTCCACGCTGGCCATACTTCTTACAAAAGGCGGAGGTACCCACAGTTTACCCCACCACACGTGACCGAATCACTTCGATGTGCACGTTTATAATGATGGGTGCACAGAGCCGGTAGGGGGATTTAAACTCTTAACCATAAAGCTACATTAAATTATTTTTACCAGGTAAGGCCTACTGAGCTATATAGCTATTTAACAGTAGCGATCGGGCCACAAATGATAGCTGAACGAAGTGGATAATTATCTTATGTAAATGTATAGTAGAAAATACTCTAAATACATATTTCTAAATGTGGTGGGAAAAACCAGAGGACTGGGAGAAAAATCCAGGCGACCACGGAGAAAACATGCAAATTCAAAATATACAGGTGTCAGGGTCGGGATCGAACCCATGACCCTCCTGTATACCAGACGAGGTAGTCAACATCCCACCACCGTGGCCCCCTTAGGATCAATTTAGGATTACTCCCCCACACATTCGTCAGCTTCCACGCCGGGAGATTGAATCGGCGACCTCTGAATTGAAAGTCCAGGATGATAACCATGATACCACGGCAGCATCCCATATACGTATATATAGTGTTTTTGTTGGTATTTTCTTAAAGGGAAATTATCACTGTTGTGGATGTCACTCTACATGCATTAATCTATCTGCATTGCAAATTACCACCTCCAGGAGAGAAGCTGAAGTTTAAGCTAAAGAAATGATCGCCTGGCAAAGCTCACAAAGGACACAATTTTTGCACTGCACGGGAAGACCTACGCACACACTTTCTTGGTTATTAAATAGCCGATTGCAATTGTTGGTTGATTTAGCTTGAAGAGCGGACTGTGATAGCACTTTGTGAAAATGTGTACAAAATTGCTCGTTCGCTAATAATCTGAGGGAACAAATAACCTTTATTACAAGCACGAGTCGCCTTGTTGGGTTGAAAATCTCAGTACCAAACAGCCCCAGGAAATGTAGAATGTTTTGTTATTTATTCATTAAAATAAACATGGGGGTGATTGTTCTGCATTGCTGCAATGTATGCGCATTTATTACAATAACTCAATGAGGTTTCTCAAATCTTATCCCTTTAAAGTATCGTTCCTTTTGACTGTAAAATAATAAATGCACATGTTAGGTTTTGGCTTGCATAACATGAATTATATTAAATAGAAATACATAGAATTGTTTTGTGTTTTTATTCTGGAAAGAAGCATTCATTATTTAATCGGGAACCGACATTAATAATTCAATGTTTTTTGTGTGTGTGTGAATAATCACATTTGTGTATTGTGCTGTTCACTGTTATAATGAGTTGGACTTTAAATTGTTAGTAATGGTGTAGATATTGTCGAGGTGTACTAGGTTAGCACACTGGCGCCACGGTTGAAACAGCGGTGCAAGTTTCCTAAATCGGCCGTCTCTGTCCACCCAGCGACATAAATGGGTTCATCGCACTCGATTGGAAAGTCGCGTATGGTGGAGTAAAACGCGGGTAAGCGCACCCATTCCAAAAACGCCCGGTCAGCATGGAAGAATAGGCCAAATACCCTCGCGAGGGTTCCCTCGTGGAGGTGTTTTTCCGCCAGCAGTGGTATAAGCAAGCAGTTGCAGGCCTGCACACTTTACGTTTTACCCGAGTCGTGGCGAGGGCCTGGCAGAGCGTGCGAATGGCATTGAGCCAGCACGTCTGAGATCCCGGCTTAAAAGCCTGCGGCTGGCAGCGGTAAGATGACCATTCCATCAGCCAGGCGAGGATTCAAGTGTGCAGTCAGCCTCATGGTTCAGCATAGTCACCACTGGTTGCATTTATATATAGAGTAGCACTGTATATGAAAAAAATCATTCTGGGATGTAACAGGCACAATAGTTTGCAGAGTTCAATTGTATTGCATCTCAGATCCGTGTACATGAGGTGTGCGACTGCTTTGTAGTCAGTGTTCACAAGCATGTCTCGATAAGGATGACATGAACACGTGTGCTTTCCACGCCAGATCCACCAGCAGTAGTTCTCATGCCAGAGTCTGAGAGGTGATGGTTGACTCATGTTGTTCCCCATGCTTCAGTGCATTCTGGGCATTCATTTGTATTGTTGGTTCAGAACTAAAAGTGGCAATACACCATCAAATCAATTGCATCACTCTGAGTGTGCCCAATCTTATCAGATTTCATAAGCTAATCCGGGTGGCCCTGGTTACAAACTAAACGCACTGTATCGTTGTGCTCTTCAATTTGCTACTGGATGTACCGTGCAGGACCCGCAGTTGTCACCTCTAATTTAAAATCCAAATGAAATCTACAGTGGGCCATGTTCATCCATAACATATTTACTGGCAAATCTGTGCTATGCTTAGCAAATTCATTAACCCCATTGTCATACCCAAGATATTGCCTTCAACTAACCCTAGAACAACAATTGGAATAGGTGACAAAGCCTTTGCCGTTGCAGTAACAATATTTTCAAACAACCTTGTTTCCTCCCTTAACATCGTAAATCTACCTTAAAAAAACACCCTGAAGCAGAAGATTGGTGCTGGATACAACCACATTCTGAAAATGTGATTTGTAACTTTTATCCTTACTCGTGTATCGATAGTTCAAGTTTAATGTGCAATTTTATTGAGGGGCTGTGTGTTGTCTTGGTCTGGTCTAGGACTGTTTTTGTTGTTTCGCTTCCTTGCCGCAGCTTGCATTTCGTGAAAAAAAAATCGCCATAAATGTATGTACCTATGCAATTGGTACTTATATACGTCATTTATTTGTTATTATTTTTTCTTGACTTTATTCGCTTTCACCTATTTTGCACTCCCATCGTTTTTTGTAATCTTTGTTGTTGTAACCTGCCGATCTGCCCCGACTGGGCATCTGTGAAAGAGAGCTACAAAGCTCATCGAATTCCTCCAAGATAAATACAGAATTATAAATAAATATAAAAAAAACATAAATACAATTCTGGATGCTAAAAAAACCTGGGAAAGCCAGATGCTGTAGACTTGGGCTTTGAGGTGACTAGGAGATGGGAGTAAACTAATGGATTCCTAAATCTATCTGTGCAGAGCTTCGAATGTTATTCTCTGGTGTGCATGGATTTTCTCCAGGTACTCAGGTCTCTACTGCCCTACATGCCAGACACTTTTTTATGAAATTGTCCAAACATCCTCATGCAGGACCAGCCTGAGCAGGAGTGCTGAGACTTGCTAAGGCTTTCTTGGATACATAAAGGCCACGTGTATCATTATATTCGCATCGATAATGGTCAGCCTGTTCAACCAGCAGCCGCAATGTTCATTGTATAATTGTATACTGCATAAGGCCGAGATAAAAAAAAATGTGTGCATACTTGTCATTAAGTGTTTGCTGTGTGTGCATCATTCAACCCCCTGGACATCCTTGCAAATGAAAGGTTCCATCTCAATGGATTATCTCGGTTAAATATTTACATACGTATTTTTTTTACCAGCCATGGAGGGATGATAGGTTGAGTGAACTTCGAGCAGGAGTTGAATATATTGTCACGAGTCCAGTATTCAACCGCACAAGCTATACGTTTCAATATAAAATGCACAATTAATTTTTTGCTTTTAAAGGATCAGTCGCACACTTTCGTAACACGCTTAGGATTTGCATTCTATTGTTTGCGGGATGTGTGGGATTGGCATTACGGTGTTATCTCCCAACAACAATGCTGCTGTAGTGCATTCACTGCACACTTGCACTGAGGCTGTTTTATTGTGTACGGAAAATGTAAAGAGCTCTCGTGTGACATTTGTCTCACAAGTAGGCCATCGAGTTTGCGTGCCTTGCTCAAATCTGTGTAATTATGCACGGCTCCTAAATTGTCCCGCGCATCTGTGACAAATTCATCCGGTGTGCGCCCCATTATTTTGAATCTCTGAAGCAAAGCATGTTGTAGGCTGCCGTGCCGATATGTTGTGGTCGGTATGGTGTGTCTTTAACCTGCGTGTGTTCTTTAAAACACTCAATTGCTTCCGAGGACAAGCGTATTTTGGAGAACACTAAAGAACCCATGCATAATGAACTCTTTTTAACCGACGCATTGCGGTAGGTTGATTTGCCAGCCACATAGTTAAACAAAATCAATTTAGGCCCCTCATTGCTGTCGAAATGTTGACATCCGCAAGCAGGACTCAATGGAGAGTAGAATAAACGAGATGTGCTAAAGACTGTGCACAGTTTATTACAACGCCAGTGGTCCACTCTGCCATTATCCCCAGCTCGTGTATGAACGTCAATATAAGGCAGGGAGGCTCATGATGTACTGTCGATGTTCCTGCTTGCCCCAAAGCGGCATGACAAGGTGCTACAGGCTTCGCATTGGAGCAGTAGATAAAATGCAATGCGCATACATAATGCCGTTTTACTGGCATTACCTTGTGGGTGAAGTCATGAGATTAACACGGCTCTAATAATTGCCCTGTGAAGGGTGGGAAGCAGCTGCATTTACACATTGACGGCCATTATTGAGTTTCGAATGTGGTCTCAGAGCTTCTTTTTCATTGTTTTTAACATTTATTTTTTCAATGTCCGAGGGCTTTAACAGACATCAATGTATTACGGCTCACACACACCGTTCCCCAAACCCGGTTACAGACGCTCATTCCAAGATCCAATTCACTTAGAAGCTTACGGGAAAAACAAGATAACATCATCAAGTTGAGGCCTTAGAGGTGAGGGGGACAAGAGGAAGGATAAAGGAGGGTGGAGGGGAACAAAATCTAAGAAGTGGCGATTGGAGAGCGGTGGTGGGGCAAGAGATGGAGGTGCTCACAATGCGAATAAAATCCAACCATTTGCCATGAGCAGTTGGCTCGTCACAGGTTGGGGAGAGATAACCACGAGGCCCGCATCTGGGTGTATTGTCGTATCCAGTCCACCTGGTTATTACTCAGACGTTCTAACACAGCTACTCTCAAACTTTATTGGCCTCTGGACCACCGCTTGTTGAATTTTGTTTCAACCGAGTACCCCAATTTCCTGACCCAACATGGTTCTGAGAAATAAACGTACGAATAATGAACATCAATATTTTCACCAATTGTCCATCTTGTGAGGTATCCTCACTAGTTCGTAACTGCCAGCGAATTAAAACAAATTGAACGGACGCTTTGCACGCGTGACGTTATTTATTCTCGCTTGCTGGTTACTCTTGGAAACCATCATTGTTTACGATTAATGCGTTTAGAAAGGTATTTATACCCTTCTCGGTTACCATATGGATTGAAATGTTATCGTAGTAATTTTATCTTGGCAGATTCATACGTGATTATTCACCAATCACTCTTTCGTATTATACAATTTCACACGTTTATAAATCACCTCACGTACCCCCGGGGACATTGCCACGTACCCACAGGGGCCCGCGTATCCTCGGTTGAGAGCCACTGTTCTAACACAGGCTGTCGAGGCGGTTTCTAGGGCTCTCTGATGGGTTTGCGGGTTGTATAGCGAGCTGTCAGGTGGTACCAAACTCGACGCAGGCCACACAGTCCGTTTGCCCATGATGCCATCGATGGCGGCGCCTTGCGGTCCGTCTAAATAGGGAGAAAAGCCATGCAGGCAGTGATGTTGGATATTCACAGGGAAGCACCCCGACTACTACAGAGAGGCCATTCGGAGGCAGTCCTAGGAGAAACGACTCAATCGTGGGGGTGAAGAGACGTGGCTCGAACGTAATTATCACACCCGGTAGATAGCCCCAGGACAATGCCAAACGGCGCAGATGTATGTGTGGGTTTATATCCAGGGGGCACCTCGGATAAATCGTTGCTCCGCGTTGGTTTGTGAGGTATGTGCCATTCAAATATTGAAGTTTGGAGAGCCCGAGAGGGGCAGATTTAATATCTCTGCATGGTTACCCACCTTCACCATCTTTCACTGTCACCCCCCGATGGTGAGGTAATGTAGCCCCGCTGGCCACACGATCTCTATATGCCACCATTGTTTTTTGTGGTTGGACTACATCATGATCTGACTAAATTGGTGTCGTTAAGACCCTTCGACACCCAACACAGCCGAACTAATTAAATTGCCACACGTACAGGCGTTCAATGCACGAATTATTAATTCAGCTCACCGGTGAGTTGAACAAATTATTCTCAACCAAAACGTAACACTTTCAACATCGCCTTTTGATCAAAGGGGGTGGATGCCACCAACTTTTAAAGGCAGCAAGGTCTAGAATCCATCTGTCATTTCCTTGTTTGTGTGGGTTTTCCTCAGGCATCATAAATATTTCCCCCACTTTATGAGAATGCTGCAAAGGGAACTAGCCAAAAGATACCAATCCGAATCCTCATGAGAGAAATGGATTTCCAGGGTAAATTATCAAAATCATAAATTGTGGTTTTAAAAGAGACTGTCATGGATGCTTTTTTTCTTGAAGTTTAACCTCATACACACAACCTCTGGGGACATCAAATAGACAAGGCATCTTGTTCATTTGCAAAATTGAAAATTAAAGGCTCTCCCTGCGTGTCAGTTTTACTGTAAAAAAATCTTCAAAAAATTTCGCACGGTGCTACTTGGCTGGATTGAGAGTGGTTTTCGTTGGGCCAAAACGAGCGATGATCAACGATAGTGATGTACAGTAAAATAAGGCCTTTCCGATTATGAACCTGAGCTTAATGGCTGCAATCTCAACCACATTAATAATAATAATAATAAAAACGTATAACACGCAGAAACATCACATTTCCAGTAAAGACTCGGAGGCTCTATGGAGCCAGTTTCAGGGCTCTCCGTACACGCCTGACGAAACAAATGAGCAGCCTTCAACTATCTCTTAAAATTGGTCGTGGGTTTGATGCTGCAAAAAGCTTCAGCTCATAGCAGCAATTCATTGGTCATGCAAGGAAGCACCATTATTAACAGTTCATTACCATAGTGGTTGCTTATAGCTTAAAACAACGATTTGTGTAAAAGTAGACAATTAAGGTTTGCATATATTGGACCGTTTTTCAAGTATCCAAAATGATGAAAAATAAGAATATGGTTTACCCTTTCAAAGACAATGCATATATTAATTATCAGAGCATTTTGCATGTTTTGCCACAAGTATGTGCGGTTAATGCAGATTTCATGCCTTGCGAAAGGCATGCACATCTTAACACCCGTTTGATTGCCAAAAAGGGTAAAACCTATTCTTCATTAAGGTTTGTAATTTTCTGAAGAGCTTGCCGGTGCGCATGGTGACTGTGACGAACCAACAGTGACACACACACAGACCAGTGTACCCACTCCAACACGGTCACTACATGCGACTCGGGCAGACAACGCCTCGCCAGCACAGTCATTAACGGAGCCTTACGACAGAGATGTATAAATCCAGTAGGCGGTGATTTTTTTTTTTGGCAATGGCCATTCTGTAGAATGGATAGGGACAGTGAACTTGCTCCTAGTTGGTGACCAAAGCGAATGAAGACATACCTTTGAGTACTTTCACCTTGTGACTGCATATGCAGCACGTGCCTTGAGTTTTTTTTGTTATTTTAAAATAAGTTGTACCTGGTCGTTTCTTCCCGTGGGAAGAGGTGAATAAACTTAAGATATATTTATTCGAAGTCTTTAAAGTAATAAATTAACAGGGAATTATATCAGACACCAGTAGTTTGATAACATTTAAGTAAATTGGCCAATAGGCCTTACATATATTTATTTTCTCAGCAATATTTGATTTCAGCATGGCAAAGCAAACCCAGGATCGCTTTTAATTTATATTGCTCTCATTAGCAGGGAAAAGTCCTTTAAACAAATGCTGCTGGGTTATCTGGCGTATTAGGCAATAGATTATTTTCCTTTCCTGTTTACATTTTGTGAAATGTGGAAACGATTATGGCCACAGAAACGCAATCTCTACACATATAGTTATAATAATAATGATACTAACAATGCTTAGTTTTATATAGTGTCGTTGTTCATGCACATTGCAGCCCACAGTAGCTGAGGAACCACAGACAAGATGGAAGGCAGCAGTCTGATGGTGAACCGGCACCAACTGTTGGAAAATCTCTGCAGTCCTCTATATATTAATATGTTTTCATCCAATTATTGAGTGTTTATATATTGTATGCGACCTAATTGGTTTATCCACCCTCTCCAGGTGCCTCATTGCCCATATTAAGTGCTTAAAAAAAGCATGAACTGTAGGGTTGTGTGCTGCGATTTTGGACGAATCTGAAAATCAAGCCTAGATATCAAATTGCGAATTGTTTGATTTTCATTGTTTCAGATTGCTCTGAAAGCTTGAAGTGATGTCACCATTACGACCTCGCTTCAGCAGTTTTCCCATCGAATGCGGCATCACGGGGCATTGGGTGGTATCACTATAGTTAGGGCGTTAATTTGGTACGCCGTGTAAATGATCCAAATAATATGAAAAAGACCCGAGATTGTCCGAACTATCTGAAAATCCAATGTGTTTAAATTAGAAACCTATCCCTACCATGCTGGGGTTTAATCCTCACGCACATCATGTCCACTGCTACAATATTTTTTATGACTGCTGTGAAATTATACGAAATATTTTCAATCAAATTTTTGTGGGTTCCTTTGCCTCCCAACAGTCGTAATAAGAACATGAGTGGGTTAAATGTGACTCCAGGCCGAGTGACCCATCGCTTTGGGCCCTTGTCTCTGGGTGCGGGTTCTCACATGAATTTTCTGCACCACCATCAAACGTCAAAGCCTGCTCGACCTCATATCCCCTCGTGCGTCTCTCTTTGATCGCGTGATGACACGACAGCTGCCTTTGATGTTGAATGAATGGCGCAACATTGGCCCGGGTGCCTCCAGATCATCGGGGACGTTGTGCGGTGAGACTGAGTGATTACGGAGGATTACCAGATTATGAAGGTCACCTTTGTGGCGCTTAACTGGATGCTTGATACACAAATGTAATATGAAAAGTTCTCTCCAGCAGTGTGCCAGCAACTGTGGTCACCCCGAACGGAACGTGGGACGTGTAACGGTTCAACAGCCGATGTACAACTACGAAGGAGACATCACCACAGCGATGTACTCCACTACTCACGACGCAATCATCTGCCTCAGCCACCTCCAATGTAACTATGGTTATTGATCTCCATGAATATCAGCCATACGAAGACGACTGGATGAGGTCGTGGTGCAGGATTTGATTGATCAGTCAGGCACGTGCATTGCACGTGTAAGCCATCTGACAGACAATGCACATTATTCCTTAGCAAGCAGTGTTGGAGTTACGTAACACTGACATTGGTGCACTTTGAGGCATAACTAGGTGGTGATAAAACATGCTTTAAAAAATTCGGCAACAGCCTCGGCTCAACTCCCAGCTGGAGGTTGGGATAATGATCTATCTACGTATTGAACATAGCTGCCGTGTTGACGCATAAATGTGTAAGCAAAGTAAACACAAATCATCAATGACGAAGCGTAAATGGCAAGGTTTGTTGTTGCATCCTAACGGGCGTGATACAGCTACACTGAGGCTTAGCTGTAACGCTGTCCGGAGCGCAGTATTACATTCTGTTGCCCACAGTGCGGCTGATGCTTCCGCTCCAGGGCTGAGACTCTCATCCCAGCAGCACGCAGTACAATGCTGCTGCTGCTGCTCACTGTCATCCGCAGTCATCATCGTCCGCGATGGACAGCCGATGAAGAAGAAGATTAAATACATCAAATGTAATCAATACGTGGCTCTCGAGTGTGTCTTTTGCATGCACCGCGTGTTGTTCGTCGCGTTGTCCGACGTTTCACGCAACATCCCTGGAGCTTCTTCAGGAACTGAACGGTCAGATCCTGCCAGACAACGCGCGCTACAGCCAGAAAACACATGTGCAGAGCTGCACAGAACAACCACAAATACCTACGCAGTAGAATACATATGTAAATAATGATTTACCAATATATATGGAAATATAATGCAAAGTATCCAGACTGTTGTAGGAAGAGCCCTGTTTGGAATGTAAAAAAATATATATTTTTTTTTACATATATGAGGAAAATAGGAATGCCCAGAGAATACCTGTGCACATGAGGGGATTGCTTTCAAATTCCACATCGATCAGAATCCTACTTGCTGTACTGCATTCCGCAGGTGCATTGCGTTGCCCCCAAGTTGGGTGTCCTCTGTGTCTGAAAGTCTGGCTGTACTTGCAGACAGTTTTATGAACATATAAATTATAATAAGAGACAGAATGACTTAGACTCGCTACGAGAAGGAATCAGAGACAGGTGGTGATGGCAGTGAGCTGCCTCCAGGATGATTTGCGCCGAGAAATCGGTGTAAAACAAAAAGTTTTAAGTCGCAAACTTCGTACGAATGATTAAAGTTTGAAATTGCTTTATTTGTTTCGTGTGCGCACGACTACAGCAGCCGCTGTCAGGAGTGCGCTTGGAGTAACGAAGTAAAGGCACCCGACCCACAATAATCAACCTCACGAAAACACTGACGCACCCGCAGAGGCATTCTCCACGGCGTCGCACGTCAACCGCAGCAGCTGTTGCGAATTGAAGAATTGTTGGCTGGCCTGGGGCTGAAGCAAATAGCCATTGTGGTTTAAAATTTACAGCTCGGGGTTTGTGTAAGCGAGCGGAGGTTACCTCGGGCTGCTGCTGCTTCTGCGAGTATTTATTTCTAAGGTGTAAGTGAGTTTTTATGGCGCCAGAATATCGGTGCCAAAAAAACAAACATGTGTCTGCTCAACAGTTGCTGTTTGCACTCTCGAGCTCTCTCAAGGTAGCCGTAAAAAAATTGGGAGACATTAGGTTCGATGTAGTTGCCTGCTATTTCAGGTGACACGGTTTTTATGATTTCCTGGATCTTGGACCTGAAGATGTTTGACGTCGTTTTAAACAAAACGTCACGTGCATAATCTTGATTTGAAGCTTTCGTGACTGCAGGGATCCATACTCTTTGGTTCTTTCGTTAACGTAACGTAGATAGAAAATTAATAGTTCTCCTGCTGTGTTTGTCTCACCAGATGACGCTTGCTTGTGTTGCGATCGAAACGTCGTGATCTGTCACGTGTATAATTGCTGCACAATTTGGTCGCGTGAATTATTCCTCGACTGAGCTGTAACAATAACAATTCGCCATTTGTTAAGCGTTTGCGCACCGCGTGAACATTTCATTTGTGTGGCTCTGTCGGCTGGTGGAGGGTTCTTGACGACACGAATTTGGCCAAAGCATTACATAGTGGCCTAACCCAACGATCGATTTTAACGTATCGGTGGTTTGTGTAGATGTGTGTATGTCGCTGTTTCAGACCGTAGGAGAAGCAGTGGGGAAATAGTGACCACCGCACTGCCACGTGAAGCTGTGTTTCTCAAGTGCCAGCCCCCATGATCCCTCCACCCACAATGCAAGATTTCCATGATTACCAACCATCAGGCGCGTGCAGCGTGTCGCGGCTTAATTTGCATTTGGTGTCACCCATTGCAATCATCGTCCCCTACTGCCACACACACGCACACACGCCTGCCTCTAGGCCAGGCGCTGAGTTATCTTGTGTCGCACAGTGATAGCTGCCATTGGAGGTGCCCTTTAAAACATGCATGGCGTGGGCCGAGTGTAAAGCCCTCAGAGACACCCCGATGTAAAGGGCACCTCATCAACCACAAACTAATATTATTACACGATCGAAAAATATGGGACTCATATTTTCCCATGGCAGCATTATCATTGGGAGTGATTGGTGTATGTGGTTTGTGTGAGCTGGCCATGGGGGGCATTTGTGTAGCGGTTAGCATGCCGTGCTATGAACCCGACAATCCGAGGTTAATTTCCACTCGCGGCCAACACCAGCGACGATTATAAGAAGCTGTCCTGGGTCTCCCCTAGGTCGATTCAGCCTCAAATGAGAACCTAGTGTGATGTATGAACATCACCACGAGGGAGACAGGCGGTCGGGCGAGGTGCTGGCTACTCACCCTCTCGTGTGCCGTGCCGGTCTTCATAGGTGCTCGCTAACAAAACTTGCTCTAAAGAAATGCTCAGGCTATACGGGGGATCTTTGTATTTACGTGTGCGTCTGTGTGTGGTTTTGCGTGTGCTGTAAGACCGAGTGGTCGGGTGCTGCTGTGGTGACTATGGTGAGAGCACTCGACTCACAATAGTAAGGTAAAATGTTCTTATCCTGGTCAATAAAAATGTTTACCACTTTGTGGGAAGTCAACAGTGGTTGCCGCGTGAAGCAAACTGACCACAGCCATTTAGTTTGTGGTGTTGCCATCATTGGCCAGAGGAACTTGAAGACGCTTTGGGTTGACATCATCAGCCATGATCAATCCACTGCTGAATGAAGTATTCAGCAAGCCACTGCCATTTCTCACGATCTTGCAATGCAACAACAATCCATCCTGCGGTAGCACATGAACCACTGTAATTTCATCTCGTCCATCTCTCTTGGGACGCGTTCCATTTCTTGCGATGCCATTCTGTTATTATATTTGACCATCGTCCATCATCCCTTGTAGCGACACGAACCGTCCAAACCCACTTATTTTTTGGTTTTAAACAGTTGGGACGATTTCACGTTACCGATGGGCATGTTGTTTATCAAGCCTGTTCTGCGCGATCCGGGCAACTCGAGTATGATTCCTGCTCACGATGCACTCCGGATGGTTCGCGTCTCCTGCGCGGCAACTGTTCGAAAGCGCAGCCAAGGTGTGGTGGCATCAACAGCGTTGATCACGATGGCATCTTGATCGTGATGTCACCAAATTAATTGTATCGTTTGTTGTCGTAACCTTCTGACCCGCCCCTACTGGACATCTGTCAAAAAGAGCTTCATAGCTCATCGGATTTTTTTCCCCCAGTAGAAATAAAGATTCTAATTCTGATATATCTGGTGTGGGCATCCACTAGGTTTGCTTAGCCTAAAATTATTTCCGATGCCAAAACCAAGTGCTCATTAACAACACTCAGCCTAGAAGTCAATTTGCCTAAATGGGCATCGTTGTACTTGCAATTCACAATTGATATGTGAGGTTTATTTTAAAACGTCATTATTTATTCGATATAATCACTCTCACAATGGAATGCTGAAATTAAACATGTGGAAAGTAGCATGATTCCAAGTGCTCATTGCATTGCCTTGCAATGATCTAATCAAAGCAGATTGAACTGGCCTCTCCTGCACCGATTGCTATTTGATGTTGATCCAGGCGAGAGCCCACTGAAGTTGACACAGCTCATTTTCCAAGACGAAAGCTCTGCACCGTTTGTGAGTAGCGCTCACCGAAATAGAAAATAATAGGTATAATGTGACGCATCAGACAATGGCCCTCCTTCATAGCAGCTGAAACCCCACCGGTTATATATCTATGTCCAGTGTTACCACTTAAAGCCAGTGTTATTGAGTGTTGATTTTGAAAAAAATATGTACTCTTGTGTAACCACTGCCAACACACTATCACAAATTGTTGCGTCAGTTTTAAAACTAGACTTGGACAACCAAAATAACCCACGTGTTGTTTTTGCAGAGTTTGTTTGTGTTCACGTGATTTTGTCTGTGGCATCAACAGTGGACTATTGTTACACATGATGACAATACAAGTTGCTAATTATGTACTTCCATTTGGTAGTTATATACATTGTTTGGCAACCAGAGTGGGAATTGAACTGTGACGTCTTTAACTATTGGCTCAGGGATGAGGGTGCTGAGCGCCCTCCCCCCCAATCAAGACCTCTTGTCCCCCCCACCCCTCCCCCTCTTGTCCCCCCTCGTGTCCTCCCCCTAACTCATCTCACTCATGGCACAATTCAATGAACAGTGTTCCAGACTATTCAAGCTAAATGTAAGCACTATGTCATGATGGTTATTTGAATCGGAATCAATATATTTATTTAGCCTGGAGCAATCCGATGAGCTATGAAGCTTTTTTTCACAGATGTCATTGACGATACTTCATCGTGCTGCTCAGTGCGGGTTAAAGTCAGAGGACCCAAGGACCCGTTCAGATATCACTCCACTGCTATTAGCAGTGGCCAGGTATCAAACTCTGGTCCTAAATGTTAATAACGGCAGTGCCGCTAGCTGCTGCCTCACTCCTCCACAATGTAAATACACATCACTATGTATGTATTTCCGTCGGGGCAGCAGTAATTATACAGAGGGAGACAGCATCTGCTTCTTATTTATTGATTGAAATGTCAAAGGCCACTACCGTGGTGGTTCCAGTGGGAAATATAGATACTGCCTGCAGCGTGTATGTTGATATTTCTGGTGAGGCCGCCGCGTGAGCTGTCATCATAAAGCCTGACCTGCGGAGCTAATGGGGCAACCTCTCAATTGGGTGATGATGGTCGGCTATTGAAAATCAAATGCTGCAATGCATCATCATCTAATTAAGGGGGAAATATTTAGTGGACGGGGTGGAACCCTGGGCGTGTACGCATGCCACTGGCGAGCACATAAGAACCCGAAGGGATACCACTATGAATTGTTCAAGGGCTTGAACTGTGCGCTACAATCAGCGATTTGCGGTGATTGTGTCAGGTGCGCTTAACTGCCGGGGAAGTTAAAAATATCATTTTAATCGGGGGTGGTGAATAATATCCAGTTTGGGGAAGCCTACAAAATCTGCTTGGGGTTTTCCAATCTGCTTTTGGTTTATGTGCACGGGTGAATTCATTGTTGATACTATAGTCTCAGGATTATGAGACGCACATATACTTTTAGTTAAAGTTGCCAATGCGGTAGGCGCGTGTGTGTGTGACTTATTTTGCATTCCTTTATTGACACCGGACACAAGTTGGGTGGATGTGTCTTACCTTATGGGGAATATGGTAACTGTAATATTCTCTAAGCTGGTGATAAAGTACTTTGGCTTGGCACTGACAAGACCTATAAGGTGCGCAGACTCAATGATTTCTCTGCACAGATCACTTGAAAATGGGAAAACTCAGGATGCAGTTCGTTGTTGTCTTGTCAACCTGGAGTCGCAAGCCACCACGAAACATATCACTGCATCTTCGCCCAACACCGTTATTCACAACGGCAACCGTCAAGGCTTCTCCTTTGTAGGATCACAAATCTTTTTCGTTCGTATGCAAATTCAGCCACACGTCGCCGATGATTGGTAATCACGGACAGCTGCACTGTGCGCTATTGTGAAAATGTATGGGGCAGTCACCCATTGTCTGTTTGTCGAAGTCTAAAATAGGCATGCGCAGTATTTATCATGCGTTGCAGGTACCTCTGTACTTGTACATTATTCACATAGTTTGTACGAATTTTTATGATTGCCACATTAAACGCGTAGTCCGCGAGTTTATGCACTAACCGATTGCTCATTCCATTTTGTCAATTTGTTTGGCTGCCTATGTTTTGCTTGCATGACAACCCATTCAATAACGGGGCCCACAGCAGTTATAGTGGAATCTAAATATCCAATTAATCCACTGATTGAATTCCACAATTCATCGAAAGCGGCGTAAAGGGATAATTTGTAATTTTGGAAGTTGGTTTGAGTCCATCTATTTTCATGGACACATTTTCATTACTCGATGTTAGCAAGTCGGTCAACAAATTCCATTGATCTATTACAGCGCTTTGAAATCCTTTATAAAAAGCGCTATATAAAGGGCATTATTATTACTTACCACAGTCATCTTGCCTGTATTGAAAAACACATTTGTCAGTATTCCATAATATATTTTAATTCACGATAACCTTTTGCACACGCTGTCACAAATATATCAATTTTTTATAAATGCAATATTATATTGCTAAAACTAAATAAAATATGTATCAAAGGTACACGGTTGAAAAATACTGCATAATATGTGCACGCAGGGCGACTGCTAAAGGTGGATCAGCATCGACATGTATGTTGAACTTCTTTCGCACCGCACGCAATAAACGAAGCCATGCAAACGCGTGGCTTGCGTGACACTCTCCAACAGAAGCATTGAATTAGTGAGAACGGCAGTGCGGCAAGCGTGCAGGAAGCAGAATCTTTATGTATGAGTTATGAAGCTCTTTTTCACAAATGTCACGGCAACGACAAACAATTAAGCGGCACACGCGTAGGTCACGATGAGACAGACCAGTGGCCCTGCCCGGGAGGGAAGAGCCCTTTCAGCTGGCAGGGCCGGGATACTGAGGTAAGTCACTTTAGCACAGAGGTGCTGCTGTGGTGTAATTTTAACTACCTCGACTTGTATACAGGAGGTCGTGGGTTCGATCCCAACCCTGAAGCCTGCTGTATATTTGGAGTTTGCGTGTCTCTCTCCCCGAGGTCGTGCGGATTTTTCTTCGGGTCCTCCGGCTTTTCCCTCCACATTTAGAATCAACATCACGCGTTCAGAGTATTTGGTTACTGTATACTTCCACGTGATAAGCCACTTCGTTGAGCTATCATCTGTGGCCAGGTCGCTTCTGAAAAGGAGCTATATAGCTTATTGGACCTTACATGGTAAAATAAAAATTGTGTTTTATTTTGTCTCCAAGTTTTTGGCAATTATTTCAACAATTTGCATCATCTTTACGAGAGTTATCATGCCCCCTTAAATTAGAGGCAAGTGGACAGAAATATGAACAGACTGGCAGACTGACATATCGTTCGTTTGATTTAGCCAGGTTTCTGCCTTTCGGACGAACGGATGGAGCTTACACATAAACACTTTCAAATATAGTTGGAAATTTGTTTTAAATGATGCAGGGCTTTCGTAAAACTTTAGCGATGACATGCAATGTGCCAACGTGCTTAAAGAATACGTTTTTAATCAGTGCACATTGCCTGCCATGACACTGATCCGTAAACATGAACACTTGACAAAGAGAATGAAACGAAAGCAGAAATATTGCAAAGAAGCACTGCTCGGAATTACGCGAGGTACATAGAAATCATATTGACTGTTTAGGAACGTAAATGAGTTTAGATTAGTTTACTTCGCTAGATGAATAATGGCGAATGGCCAAGACTGGTAATGGAATGGTAGCCAGAGGAGTCAAATACTAATGAGAGGGTAGCCATTCCGGAGACAAAGCACTGGGATAAATGAATGTGCAGTTGTGAGATGCTTTGTGGCATCGCAGAGCTGTGAGGGATAACAATGGCGTGGGGAGGCCTCCATCCAGCAGTGGGTCGACAATGGCTAATGATGGTAACAATATTTTCAATGTATACATAGTATATGTTTTTGGAGCTGCCACCGCATTCACTTGCAATGGCTGAGGCAAGGATTACCACTCAAGAATTGGCCTACTAAGTCATTCTAGGCGCTGCAAACCCCACAACTAACCTCGTAAGGCGCAAAATAATAGTATATATATTTTGTACACGTATTAGAAACACCAACAACTTTGTTTTCAAGCTCTCATTTCACCCATGACACAGATAACATCGGACTTTTTTTGTTAATGCACGGCGTTCCTGTGGGACTTCTCTGCGAGGGAAAATCGTGCTGCTCATTGAGATCACCCCCGCTCGTGATCAACTTCTGACATTCGGTGCCGTCGGGCGATTTTCCACTTCACGCTCTTTCATTGATTGCTCGGGGGAGGAAAAATGCCTTCTTGATTTTCACCTAATCAATCACTGGCCACATTAAATGTCACTTTTGTTTATTTTCCAAGATGACCACAAGTGTCCGGTGGTGATGATTTGACATGCCCTTGTGTTTGTCCACCCAACACGTCTGTGTCTGTCTGCGTCCGATATGAAACTCAGACATCCGATCCTCCAATTGGCTGTGTGGAGGAGCATTGCCTGTAAAGCACTGAATCGGAGGTTGGATAAATCATTCTTGCAGCAGCCATAGTGTGTGGTGTGTAAGGTTCAAAATTGCAAGGTTGGGAATTCAAATCCTGATTTGGGGTCGATTGAGCCTATCATCCTTCTGATGGTCCTTAAAATAGCAACCACTTTGTGGGAAGTTATCAATATCCGATTGAGAGAGACGAGTGCCTGCCACGAGAATGTGGAATTTTCACCACTGGCTCAGGGTCACCAAACAGATATGAGCGTGGCTGCGCATTGCTTATTTTAGAATAAGGAGACACTCAACTCCGAACGTAGGCGACACTTCCATTGTTTTTCAGCTGGTAATGGTACACATTTCATACAAAAGACATCTCGAACGGTAACGCAAAAACATGCAGCCGTAGGAAGGATTTGGATTCTGCAAGTTTATCTCAGTGTGCCACACAAAGCCCTCTGCTTGTAATGTAAGGGCTTCTGGGAGCTTAGCTCCAAAGAAGGATGAAATTAGCATTTGCTCCGGCTTGCTTAAATGCAAAATAATTGACCTTGAAGGTTTGGTGATTAGCAGCTTAGCGTTATTATGATTGATTGTTCTCATATTCTTAGGTTTTTTCGGTAAAGTCACGTAGGTAAAACATCAAAATTAATGAAAATAAAATAAAATAAAAACAAAAATCACGACGTTTCGGAGGCAACACAAGTCTCCGTCATCAGGTGGGACCGTCACAGCCGAATTAGCTGCATCAAGTGAGGCAATGATTCAAGAAGTAATCCCTTATAAGCAAGTTGAAGGGGGGAGGAGGGGGGGGGGAGCTCATCAGAATGTGGTAGCCAATGAATGGAACGCATCGGGAGAGAGGGGGGCGGGGCTCAAAGACAGCACGGAGCGCTAAGCACAACGCATCGGGAGGGGGAGCGGGGACACATCCATGCGGATGTAGCAAGAGCTGAAATAGCTACTATTCTTAAGAATTCTAAGAAACCCACTAGTAACATCAGCAAAAACGAACGCTCTGAACTCGCGGACCTAAAAAAGAGAGATGATATAGTCATCCTCTCGGCAGACAAGGGCAATGCCACGGTCATCATGGATAAATATTCATACAACAACAAAATCCTGGACCTTCTTAATGATGGGAGTTACTCCAAAATTAAAAACGATCCCACTAAAAGCCTAACGACGAAAACCAACAGCATCATCACGAGTTCGACTTCCCTAATCGAACCAAGCAAACGTCCCTCTCTAAAACCATCGGCGGCAAGACCTCCCAGACTCTATGGTCTTCCCAAAATCCATAAGGAAGGCACCCCGCTACGACCCATTGTGTCGACGATAAACTCTCCTACGTACAAACTAGCCCGTTTTCTATCAGATACTCTGCTCCCTTTCACAGGCAAGACCTCTTCGGCAGTACTCAACTCAACCCAATTAGTCTCTATGGTTAAGGACATGGTACTATCTCCTGATGACATCCTCGTCAGCTTTGATGTAGTATCTTTGTTTACCAAAGTCCCAGTACCGGACACCCTAACAATAATTGAGGACTTAGTCCAACATGGATTGAATTCTGATGCACCTGCGCTGGTTAGGCATTGCCTCACCAACACCTATTTTACCTGGAATGGCACCTTCTACGAACAGAATGAGGGTACCCCTATAGGCTCCCCTTTGTCACCAGTTATAGCCAACATGTTCATGGAAAAGTTTGAATCAGACGCCATCCAGACATCTACCCTGCGTCCTTCCCTGTGGAAGAGGTATGTGGATGACACTTTCGTCATCTGGCCACATGGCCTCCCAGCATTGAACCACTTCTTGGACCACATCAATTCTAGACACCCATCCATCAGATTCACCATGGAAGTGGAGAAAGACGGTAAACTACCATTCTTGGATATTCTGTTTGAGAGGGGGCCTGACGGATCCTTGGGACATTCTGTCTACAGGAAAGCCACCCACACAGATTCCTACTTGAAACCGGATTCCCACCACCACCCATCTCAAAAGAATTCTCTCATCAAAACGCTATACCACAGAGCCCATGGCATTTCTGACAAACACCACCTGACCGGTGAATTAAGACATGTACATCGGGCCCTCAGGATGAACGGTTACTCTGACCGTACTATCCGCCAAGCTGTCTCTCCCACCACACAGAAACAGCCACTTGAAACTCCGACCAAAACCATCACGTTACCATACATAGCAGGTGTGACCAAAAAGATCTCCAAAATTCTAAACAAACATAAGATCCAAGTCCGATTCAGTACAGTGCATAAAATCCGTGATCTGATTCCATCTGTGAAGGATGTCGTTCCTGACTTACAGTATCCTGGAGTCTACAAATTGAGTTGCATTTGTGGTGATTGCTACATTGGAGAAACGAAACGTCATGTTTCTGATCGTGTCCGCGAACACAAGTCAGATCCGAAACACGGCAGAACTGATTCTTCTGCCGTTGCCGATCATTGCTACAACTCGGTGGGCTCTCATGAAATTGTCTTTTCCGAGACCAAGGTTCTCTGCAAACCTCCCGGCTACCATCAAAGGTTTGTACACGAAGCCATACAAATATACAAACACAGACATAATTTCAACCGTGATGATGGGTACAAACTTAGTAATCATTGGAAAGATGTTATCAACCACGCAAAAAAGACTTAATTACACTTTTTTGGACCATCTTATCTGACAGGCACTATTTTACTTTACTTTACCGAGTGTTAACATCCCCAGTTATTTTTTGGCAGTGCTCTCTTCATTGTTCAGCCAGCATTGGTATAAACATGGGCATTTTCGTTCTTTGTTCTATCATGTGTATCAGACCTCCCCTCCCCCCTCTCTGTCCATTGTGTTGGCGTGTGCAGCGGCAGCCGCGTCCAAGCCGTCGTCCATTGTTTTGGCCCCGCTCCCCCCCCGATGCGTTGTGCTTAGCGCTCCGTGCTGTCTTTGAGCCCCGCCCCCCTCCCTCCCGATGCGTTCCATTCATTGGCTACCACATTCTGATGAGCTCCCCCCCCCTCTCCTCCCCCCTTCAACTTGCTTATAAGGGATTACTTCTTGAATCATTGCCTCACTTGATGCAGCTAATTCGGCTGTGACGGTCCCACCTGATGACGGAGACTTGTGTTGCCTCCGAAACGTCGTGATTTTTCTTTTTATTTTATTTTATTTTCATTAATTTTGATGTTTTACCTACGTGACTTTACCGAAAAAACCTAAGAATATGATTCCTTGCATTCACGAAAGCTTCAAATCTAGAATTGATTGTTCTCGTTTAAATTAAGTTCCACAACCCCCACACAAATCTCATGCCACTGCTCGCCCTTTTCTATCCGGCACGGCTTTTGACTCATTGAAGTCATCGTAAAACAATAAAATAAATCTAACACTTTCATCCGCGTTGGCAATATATAACTCGTCAGTAAGAGGAGGTCGATTAACTCAAGCTGCGGCGTTGCTTTGGCCGAGCGGTAGCGCGTTGGCCGCGTGTCTCAGAGGTTCACAGTTCAAGCCCAGTGGCCATCCTGGTTAATACTTGCGGGTGTATTAACCAAATATATGACGTGCGGTTGGTTTCACCGTGGATGGTATTTTTCCAATATGGAAAAATCACTCGCACATCACTTTTAAAGCGTTATAGCACATCGAATTCCTCCAGTATAAATATTACGATTCTAGTAATATGGGTACAGTGGGCATAGCAACATCGGCCTCTATTGTGGAACTTTTCGCCTCCTATAGGACCCCATGGTTTCGACTAACGTTAGAACTGTGGTTTAACGGCACGTTTATTTTATGCACGCGGCTGCCGATTTTTGGCCAATCCGAGCGCTCGTAAGTGGGGCTGAGCCATGCCCTCAGCCAATCAGCGACGCCCATTTATGAGTGTTTAGACCTCGACTGGCTTTCCTGACTTTGCGTTTTCTGTTTTTGCAGTGGAAACAGCTCTCGTGCAGACACGTAAAATTCTTACATTCTTTTAAGAGTTATTTCGGTGAACACTAGTTTTTTTGTGGAACGGATTACTGCAGTGTACACTCGTCTGTAAAACACAAGGCCTTCTTGATAGCCATGCCCGTCAAGAATGGCGTGGGTACCAAATTGTACGAATGATTTGATGTGATAAATGCCAATGCAAGCAGCATAGAAATCCTGAGTTCAAATCCAGGTGGCACACTCACGAGTAGCTTAGCTTCGGTTTCCACTTGTAGGGAAACGAGGCATCGAAGTAATTTAGTTTTGCACTTAAATGACCATTTTGCTATTTTGAAGGTCAATTTGGTACAAGGCCGTAATTATAATATATATTGGAGGGAGGGGGGGGTGCCCCCCCAATATTCAAATATGCTTAAAACGTCCCCCCAATATATTGCTATAAAAAAAAATTCTATGCTATGTAAATAAAAACAATTTGCTAAACCTTGGCCACAATATCTGGACTTGTCTTCATATAACAATGCATAGACTTCTGTTTAATTGATTGTGTTCATGGTTGTACTCTATTAATCCCTCATTTTTGCCATTACATACAATGATACAAGAAAAGGTAAAAAAAACAGGACAATGTAATACAATACACTCTTAGACACTAGGGGTTATTCGGGGGAACCTGTGGCGTCTCTCACAACCATTTACGGCCTTCGGCCAGGAAAGTCACAAAAAAATTGCACATGAACGACATTCACGCAAGCACCCGATGCTCCGTTATGAAGTTTTAAAATGAAACATCTTTGAATTGTATTATGTTTTGAATTAGATAATTTTATTTCTTCATTAAAAGCTTATATAATTTTACACCTGAAAGACTTAATTGAAAACGACATTTCGTGTGAATTTTCTCTCGTCGTTTAGTAGATGGCCTTGCTGGGGGTTCGGTTCGATGCGGACTTTCACCTGTTTGGGATTGGGGGATCGAGATAAGGTGACGTAGAGCTGCTGGCCGTGCGAGAAGACCGCCATCTGCAGATCGATTCCAACGTAATGGAACGTCTGTCCCTGCGCCTCCGTCGTTCATGCAGGGGGCGCGTAGGTTTGCAGCGCCCCCTGCATGAAAACAACGGAAAGTGCAGCGTTCATCACAGATAGATAAAGTTGTGCGCTTATATTTCGATTTCAAGCTTTCGTGACTGCAGGGATTCATCTTCTTGTTTCTTTCGGTAAAGTCACGTAGAATGGAAATAATAAAATAATAAAAATAAAACATAGTAAAATAATTATCACGACGTTTCGGCCACAACGCAAGCAGCCGTCCTCAGGTGGAGAGCAGGTCTGTCGAGTAGACAGTCTGAATGACACACTCCAGGCTTGGAGCGTCTATTTAAGCTGGGATGAAGGGGGGAAGGGCGCCTTGACAAAATAATTTGCATCTCAATAGGAATTTAGCATATTTATGGGAAATGCAGATATGCGATTAGTACTACTTGTGAAATGCGTAGGAGGTTTGGCGGGGGGTTTAAAGTCATTATGTCCGTGCATTATGCAGGATTAGCAGCAACAAAAGGAGGGGATAGGGGTAACCTTAATAAAGGGAAGGAATGTTAATAGTATGTAGCTGCAGTAACTGCGCTTATATAAGAGTATTATTGTAAAAAGAAAAAGTCCATCCCATGTGTAAAGTGAATTTTTTTTATATTTTAGGCAGAAAATGAGTTTTAAAATTTAGATTTTTTCCTGGGGGAGGAACCTCCAGACCCCTTGGAAGATTTGGTCCCCCCCAATGTTGACTCCATGGCTACGGCATTGATTTGGTAGACAGTCGCAGAGCTAACCACTTAAATATGTTAAGGCTAATTAATTGGCCGATGGTACCTTAATATATAGAGGGCCACAGAGTGGAGAAGATTTTTGCGCTTGTTCATCGCCTGGCTGCTGCCTTAGAGTGGTTCTCTTCGAGAGCCTCCGAATATTGTGCAGAACTTATAGCTAAAGAACAAATTCTAGCCGTGTGTTATGCACCATTGCAGGATGTCGTGGATTATTCTAAAAGTTTAATTCTTTATTTCACCAGATAAGGCCCACAGAAATATAGCTATTTTCAGCAGCGACCTGACCACAAATGATAGCCCAATTACGTGGAAATTTATCGTAGCCAAATATTCTAAACGCGTGTTTCTGAGTGTGGAGGGTAAACCCAAAGGAGCCAGAGAAAAATCCACTCCAAATATAGCGCAGTCGTCAGGGTTGGGATAGAACCCATGACCTCCTGTATATCAGGCGAGGTAGTTAACATCTCACCACCATGTGACTGATGATCTGTTTTGGAAGTTTCAAAGGAATATAATTCCCAAATTACTATATGCCTATATAACGATAAGACTGTTTGATATAGAATATTAAGGCAACGTATTATCTCAAATTAATGCAAGGTGATGGTCATGTTTCCTATTTACAGTCAGTGGTGGAAATTCCTCCACCTAAAGTGGGGGTCTGTTATTCATAGGGGAAAAAAAAAGTTCCACAAAGTTGTGCCATTGACACCATATGGATCATTGGCTGAGTCAGTTGCTCAGGATGATTTGAACTTGCCCACTTACATTTGTGATCAGGGCCCTCAAACCACCACACCGCCTGTCCCGGTTATGTAATCGGTGAAAAAAACCTAAATGTAGAAAAGTGTTAATAATGTATTGTGAATGCATATATTTATATTGCAGCCAACTGCTTGTGGACTCCTCTTTAACTTCATTCATAACTTCGCCCCACCTGTCCGTTCAACCCAGCGCTTGAATCAATCTCAACACTCAATCCCTTTAAACTAGCTCTCCTGTTTCAAGTTTCATTCATTAGGTATAGCCCTGTGAACCATGCGACTCTTCAGTCGGGTGCAACTGCAACAAACAAAATATGAATAGAGAACATCTTAAAGCGATGACGCGCATCGGAAACATCCTGGATAAACCAGCAAATCTTCCAGAAAAAAACCCACCATATTACAACGCTGTGTGCAAAAATCCCAGTGTGATGCAAATCAAACAATAACAACCATAACACAATTTAGATTAAAGTTATCAGGCCAACTCCGCACTTCCGCAAGAAACATTGCTTAACCGAATGTTTTCGAAATCACCAAAATAAAGCTATGAAAACAGTGTAACAACAGTAATCATAGGAACTGTGATTCAAATTTAACAATAAACGATATACATAACATGTACGACAAAACTTGCAGCTATAGCTGGCAGCATGACACTCCCACGCCATCACGGCCTCCTCCCCACCATCACGGCCTCCTCCCCGCCATCACGGCCTCTTCCACGCCATCACGACCTCCTCCACATCATCACGGCCTCCTCCACTCCATCACGGCCTCCTCCCCACCACCACGGCCTTCTCCACGCCATCACGGCCTCCTCCACGTCATCACGGCCTCCTCCACGCCATCACGGCCTCCTCCCCGCCATCACGGCCTCCTCCACGCTATTACAGCCTTCTCCACGCCATCACAGCCTCCTCCACACAATCACGGCCTCCTCCCACGCCATCACGGCCTCCTCCCCACCATCACGGCCTCCTCCCCGCCATCACGGCCTCTTCCACGCCATCACGACCTCCTCCACATCATCACGGCCTCCTCCACTCCATCACGGCCTCCTCCCCACCACCACGGCCTTCTCCACGCCATCACGGCCTCCTCCACGTCATCACGGCCTCCTCCACGCCATCACGGCCTCCTCCCCGCCATCACGGCCTCCTCCACGCTATTACAGCCTTCTCCACGCCATCACAGCCTCCTCCACACAATCACGGCCTCCTCCCCGCCATCACGGCCTCCTCCACGCCATCACGGCCTCCTCCACGCCATCACGGCCTCCTCCACGCCATCACGGCCTCCTCCCCGCTATCACGACCTCCTCCACGCCATCACGGCCTCCTCCACGCCATCACGGCCTCCTCCCTGCCATCACGGCCTGTGTTAACCCCCCCTCACCCACCACCTGTCTGTCACTCTGTTACATCAAACGGATCTATGGCCGTATTTGGTAGGCCCCATAATTCTTCCAACGGGCGGCTCCCCGACCCCCTGCGATTGTGGCACGTGCCTCTTTCAAAAGCATCGCTTCGCTTTACCCCCTTTTACTCCACTCCGCCATCGCTTGTCCTGGACGCCTCTGCATTTAGTGAGCCCATGCCCCTCAGCCTATGCCTCTGCCCGACTCGCTGGCAGGTGATCCCACAAGTGGTCACCCCTCGTTTATCACAGGGGCCAGGTACTCTCCCCAACCCCCTTGCGCGTCCGACTCCAGCTGCTGCCGCTCTTTGCCCTGAGGAAAGCCTTGAGTGAGGCATCTCTCTCTAGGTTGCTGTGGGAGACATTTCGGGGCTGGAGAGGTCAGGCGCCTGGGGCTGAGTTAGGACAGTCCGGCAATTGGCACCTGTGTTCAGGTGGCAGGTATTGATTTGTCACTGAGTTGAACTTCATTCCAGTAAAATGCACAGTGTTGATAGACAAAATGTTGCATGAGAAATGTGTTCGGGCAGGGACGGTTTCTTCATTAGGGCGATTGGGCGACGCACCACCAATGTCATTCAACCACAGAGTCACGCTAGCCGTCACTGTGCCTCTGGATATAGTCCAATCAGCGTCATGCTACGTTCTGTGGAGTACCACCTCTTTTTGGGCGATTTCCCTCCGGCTGAGAATCGCCCCGAGTGGTCCCATAAACTTACATTCAAAGATGTTTTTTTTCGAATGGGGGGCACTGCAATGCATTCTCTATGGCTTCCGGGAGGGTTCGCACTAACGTGCTTACGTCATCATACGTACGCACGTTTCATCCAACAAAATTATTTGTCGCCACCTAGTGGAATCTTTAATAAAAGAAACATGAGTGGATTGTATTAATAGTGAGTACAGAAACAAACAAGATGTATTGTAAGAGTCACTTTATTTTTCATTAATATTAAAGAAGTGAAGTTGCCTTTACATGCTTAAGCTGTTAATTTATCCTTTGCATGGGTGGACCTTATCCTTATCGATCATCCAGACATTTGCCCCCCCTGAGAGATTTTGCAGGAGCCGCCACTGTGTTCGGGTATGATCTGTGGGAAAAGGTGGCAACCTTATTTCAACGCTCGGCTTGAATTTGCGGGTAATAAGTACATTTCGGAGAACACTTTTTTTTAAACCTTAATAATTGAGTTATTAGTTTCTAGGACTTTGTCAATCCACTGTTGAAAGAAGACTTCCCCCCCCAGCTGCGTCGATCCTGACCATTCTTCACCGCGCTGATCAGTGTGGGTTCGCGAAGTGCGGGCACAGTCAGGACGACTTTTGATATCACGCCGCTGATGATAGCCATGGATGAGCATTACCCTCAGGTTGCTTGTGAAGTCCAAGTGGGTTGATTACCACCCATTAAGCCACCACAATAACTTGCGATTTTACACTGTAATACTCGTATAATCACATCTGTTCAGCTTTTTTTGTCCAATTTACATGATTCTAGATCGTTAATATGAATATATAAATCATGTGGGAATGTATCCTCATCGCTGCCCTTTAACTAATGTACAATGTTCACTGCCGTTTCCAAGTCTCCCTTGTAAATCGCAAATAAAGCTCCACATATAGATGGACTCTTATCTGTTTAAATCAGGAATGTCGTTTGCATACATAATACATAGTGCGACATTTTCCTTCGTGGGCGTGCAGTCTGTGACTCTTCGTAGGAAAACAAATATGAGTTGAAAGGAGGGCGTTCACTGTGTGAAAAGTCGAACAATGTATATTCTGATAAAACCCCCAGGCATGAGACAGATTTTCTGTTTGGTGATTATACTTACTTTACATAGACAGGTAAATGATACCCTAACCCATAAGTAATGTTGCAGTGCACTGAAGTGAAAGAGTACAGTATTGCCTTTCGCATTACATACCCTCACTGCCGAACGTATTGACGACGGGTTACATTATTACCACATACATACTGCGAGGAATATGTTGTATTCTTGCTTATTCATTCGGCCCATGGGCCAGAACTCACAGGGATGACGCTTCTCTCGAAGATTGACTTCAAGCTGTGTCCTTCACAAAAGTGCCTTCAATTCCTTCCAGCTGTTTCCCCCCTTTCTCAATTTGTTTCCGTTTGAAAAAAAAAGTAGTTAATACTCCTTTTGTTTATTCTGGTGACTGAGCCACTTAAGTGAGCCGATATTTTGGCACTCCTCGTGTAGTGCACAAGTGCCACGTAATTATCACAAGTGCACAAACTCGTGCCACGCAGAGGGGGGAGTGAAGCCAAATGTATTTTTTAAAAATGCAAATGTTAATGAAACTGCACCTCTCAAAGTTGATTGGTCCCATTGTGATGTTGTTTAAGGAGAGGTATGCATGTCTTTTAGACTGGAAATGTAATGTTAGAAGTCTTAGGTGTATAGTATTACGTGAGCACTGGGATGGCATTGGCAAGAGGCTTGGTTCAAATAGGACAGTCACCTGCATTTAAATTCAGTTGTCAAGTCGAGCGATTCTATGGTCTCAACAATGATGACTGTACAGAAAAAAAACATCACCAATTTGGTTTGTTCATTTGATGAAGCATTATTCTTGCTCTGAGGATTAAGAAATGTTTGGTCTGGGATCAATGGACATCTCTATTAGCTCGGTACTCTAGATACGAGGAAATTTGAAGGAATCTCAGAATAATCTCTATGAGCGCTATCCCCTCAAATCGGTAATTTTTTGTTCTGAGGGCAATCTGGTTTCCTACTACACGCCAAAAAAACAGAATTGGCCAAACATCCCCTGCTGAAAAGGTGTCTGAAGACTCGGCGAAACTTTTCTGCATATATAATGTAAAGGCCGTTACAGTATTCACAAGTCACAGTATGCCAGGAGCGCGTCACAAAGCCTGCATCTCAGCACTCCATTCGGCCAAATGTGTGTGCGTGTGTTTTAAATGTGTGCGTGTGTTTTAAACGCGGTTTCTTAGCACAGGCCCAAAGGACCAGAACAGCAAGCATTATTTACACGTGTCTTGAATTGAGCAAGGTTAATAGTATTTGTATTATAAGGGTGCGGAAAAAGGAAATGAGAGGGAATTCCAAAGTGGAGCAGTGTGAGGGAAGAAACAGTAAGAGAAGTGTCTGACCTGCAGTGTGGTGAGTTGGTGGGTGAGTCGGTGAGTGGGCGAGTTGGTGAGTGGGCGAGTTGGTGAGGGGGCGAGTCGGTGAGTGGGCGAGTCGGTGAGTGGGCGAGTGAGTGAGTGGGCGAGTTGGTGAGTGGCCGAATTGGTGAGTGGCGAGTTGGTGAGTGGGCGAGTGAGTGAGTGGGCGAGTTGGTGAGTGAGTGAGAGGGCGAGTTGGGGAGTGTGTTGCTGTGACCTACACTGTGGTGCTAGAACACAGTCTGGATAATTCTGCTAGACTGAGTCCACAAGGTGGAAGGAAAAATGAATGAGTAAAGTTCATGGCACGGTCATATTGGGCAGGCGCAAGTCATTAAACGTACCCGATTGTGGTTAGAACCGAAGTGACATTGATAAAAAAAAAACCCAACACATTCGCCAAAAACTCTGCTTTAAAAGATAAAAAGTATAAAATAGGCGATTCTTTGGGCGTTGGCCTTTTCACACAGCACATAGAGAGGTCAGAGAGGTCGAATGACCTTGACGAGGCTGTGTTCAATACGCTGATGGAGTTTTTTGTCGGTGAACATGCCGGGTCCGTCGCATTTTGCACATCCGAGAATCTTTCCTGAGCTTGGCAACCCACGGGGTGTTTGTTCCGCTGGAATTCCATCAGGGTTGGCAAAAATGCTCTGTCACATCCATTCGGCTCCTCTAAGCCACCCAGATACAACGTTAATTTGTGTGTGTTTTGTCCTGCCAACTGGTATTGTTACTCGCCGAGCGGCCAAGGGGCCTCCGCGCGTTTGCCATTGACGGTGGCAGATTGCAACGGCTCAGAAGGTCAAATGCCACCGAGTGGGGCGAGAGCAAAGCTCGCCGCGTGCGCGGCGCCAAAGCGAGGATCGCCAAAGTGACACTTTGTGCTGTGTGGGAGCGACACAGGCAAACATCTCCCCCACCCCCCCACGTGTAGCTCACGCGGGCCGTTCGGGTAAGTGCTGTCAAGGCCGGGCACGGCACACCAGGTAGTCGTGTTGTGACCACCCACCACACCCAGTCTCCTGGACGCTGACGTTTGCGCACTGCACCGTGAACTCGTTTTAGGCCGAATTGATCTAGGAGATGCCCAGGAGCGGTTCGCATATTCGCCACTGATGTTGGCCGGGAACGGCAAATTTAATTCAGGTTGCTGATTGCGTAGCTCACAGGCTAACCACGACACTCACGGTGCGTGTGTCTGCGTGTGTCTGCGTGTGTGTTGGATGGTAGTGCGGTGGTCAGCGCACTGCGCTACGATCTTGGCTTCCCGAGTTCGACTCCTGCTCATGGCCAACTTCGGTGACAAACATAAGAACTGGTCTTGGGCCTCCTCTAGGTAGACTCAGCCTTACATGAATGTCCGACGTGGTGTGTAAACATTAGCAGTGGGAAGACAAAGGCGGCCAAGCGTGATGCTGGTCACCCACTCCCCATGTGCAATGCCAACCGTGATAGGTGTTCGCTGACAGCACTTGCCCCAACAGCTTGTTCTGGCTATACGGGGGAATCTTTGTTTTTTGGGGCACAACAGATACACACACACATCGGGTCGTGTTTTACCACCTTTCTTTTTGTGAGTGGGCGGAGAGATGAAAGATGTCCTTGCTTCTGTGTTGCAGTACATCACAGAAATGGCAACGCGGGGTGAATAGTGGCAAAAAATAGCCCGATTGTTGGAGTTGGTGAATGCCACGCGTATTTCTCCAGTCACTCGGCTCGTGTCGTTTTATTTTGGGTATTAATACAACGGAGCAATGCCACCCACGCCTCTCGATGGGACTCCCCGAAGTCCGCAACTCTGCAAGGAAACGCCTCAGGCGGGGAAAGTTGGGCAGCAATAAGGGCCGGGAAATTTTTGAGAAGTTGAAAATTTTAACCGAGTTTGTAGATTTGCCACGTTTTTCAGAATTCATATTGTTTTTTTTTCATTCCCACATGAGTGAAAGTGACCTGATTGAGAGTTTACATCGTGGGCTGGGGATACATCTTCTTCAGAATCATAATATTCATTTATACTTTAGGAGTCATCAGAATCTTGCACTAATATCACCCATCAACAGCAGTTTAATAATACTAACAAAGCCCTTTTCTTACTCGGGATACCTCACTCAGTCTCAAGGCTCTTCTTCAGGAGGGTTCTACCAATGTGTGTTTGGCATGTGAGAGGAAACTGGAGATTCCCGGATAAAACCCACGCGTACGAGATGGGAACATCAAAAGTTCAGCACCGTTTTATTAAAGGCATCCGTTACTGTGCAACCATCTTCTGGCCCATTTAAACATGCCGAACATGAAAACAAAGACTCGGACCCATTGCTGTGTTTTATTCATAGGCTCACAGCAGGTGTGAGTAATGTGGCCCCTGAAGATTAGGTGTTTGTGTGTATATATATGCAGGGTGGCCCAAAGGCCAGGACACACACGGCTATTTTATTTATTTTAACGCTGGCAGAAAAAAAAATGTTCTTGCTTATTTCCTCAAATCCATATTTTATCTATTACCATGATTAATATCAAATTTTATTTGTTCCTGTTGAGACAACAAAGCATAACTGATGCATGTTCATATATTACACCTGTAATATGAAAGTCCCCAATACATTTTCAAATATATTTTATGCATGCATTGATTTCAATGGAACTCACTTTTCACACACACACTTATTAAATAAATGAAATAACCCTGTGTGATTTGTTAAAATAAATATAATCCCACCACCTGTCCTGACTTTTGGGCCACCGTCCATACATATTAAAACGCACAGTAGTAATGTATGTGAACGTTCGATTAGCATTGCCACTCGGTGGACAATATTAGAATGCCTTCCCCGCTGACAAATATAGCCACGGTGCAGCATTTGCAGTGGCGTGTTGCGCGTGGTTGAAACCACCGATTTATACCACTCGTTGGACCTGAGGAAAATGATCTTCATTAGTGAATTCGCATTCACGTACAATTCCAAGAGTGCAATGATTCATTGTTCGTTCCAATTTTATCGATGCCGCATATTGTGCGCCGTAATTTGTCGCACAAGTTATGCGCGCCGAGTTCAAGTTTCATTTTCATCCGAGTGGGTCCTCAATACAGAGGGAGGATGCAGTCGTGGTCTCAGCAGGAGATTTGTTGTTGTGTTTTTATAATCCACAAGTTACGGAACGGTTAATTCCGGAAGGTCGATAACACGGGTGGGTGTTACCACACCCCTTAATGTATTGTTCACAGCAAACACAAGGAAGTTCACTTTCTTCAGTCTTAATTCCCAGCTCTCATTCAGTTGAGCACACCTCGGCGGAAACTACCCCTGACCAATTCTCTTTTCAAGCCGCTCCTTTAATTTAATACGCTGCTGCTCGGGGCGTTCCAAGCAACCGCAGCGTACGGCTTGCAGCACAGTGACAATACAAAGCTAAAATGGTCAGGATCCTTTGCGCGTGGGGCTAGAAGACGGACGGTTCCCTCGAAGTTGTCTCTCCGCAAGGAACCCGCTTTGTTTGCCTCCAATGCAATCATGTCCGTACGAATTGCTGAACTTCTTTCGCACCGTACGTTCGCCAAACCCGTGCTAATCGGACGTGCGCGGAAGGAATGCATTTGAGAAGGCAGCGAGCAATTGCTTCGGCAACAACAGCCCCAATTTCGCTCCCTCGCTTGTTAGTTCATTCCCCCATATCCCCACCCCACCATCCCCGCCCCTGTCCAGAATATCGATACATGTCTCCGTACGCAGGCGCGATCGTTTATACGGGAGGCTGATGTCGAGTCCCGAGAGGGAACACGACTGGAGAGCGCGCTTTCGCAGCATTACAAAAGACATTTTTCACCGGCGAGCAATTTGCCACCGCGCGTCCGTCCACTCGCCATCCAATGGTCTCGGATAAATGCCCCGTACGTACCATCCCCCACCCCCCGCCGTTATTATGGCCGGTGTTTAGCCGGCTCATTGTGTGTCCAAAGTGGCGTGGTTCTGCCCAACGAGGCTCCGCCACTCTCGTTGATGCATCGCGCTGAGATTTCCTTTTTTGTGTTTTGCTTTGCCCAATGTAAGCCCTCGGTATTTTAAGGCAAAACGTTGTTTTAACTGCAAGCCAAATGCACACCTCTCCATGCTTTCAGATACAGCTTTGTGTTGCTCTGAATGTAGACCCGGTGTAGGTTAAGGCTCAGCAACTTTATTCCAGGGTTTTTATTTTTTGTTGCAGCATCTCTCGCCATTAAGCCGGCACATATCCAGAGTCATGTGGTTTGAATAATCACACTTTTGAAAGTGAAAATTACTTCGGACGAGGTAAGTATAGCTCAACGTTATGGTTTATTCACAGATGATGCGCAAAACACATAGAGACCATACTTATAGAGGCTTCACTCCAGAAAGCGCAAAGGGGTTTCTCTCTTTCTCGGGCCCTTTATATATCCTATTCCCCCCTTTCTAGAAGGTTCTCGTTTCCTCCAATCTCCTTTTCCAATGGTTATTAATCGTCCCTTATTTAGTTTAACACGTAGGATTTCGCGACCAATATCATCCATAATAGAAGGTGTTTTTGGTTAGATCGCGTAAATATATAAATGTGTCGTTAAAACCCGCCACCACCCGACACAGCCAATTAATAAGGGTTGTCACGTAAACAGAACATACCAATTCGTCACTAGAATTCATTAATTTCATCTTCCCGCCCCTTCCCTTTGCCCCAATCTGATTTGAATACTCCGATGCCTTTCAATCTGATTGGTGTGGTGGCGTCATCGACCAAGTCGGTTGTCAGTCGATCTGTTACGTTTAAACTTTGCCTGCCTGGGAGGTCGTTAAGACTTCTGGCAGACTACCCCACACACAGACATGGGGTTGGCCGCCAGGCGTAACCCTAACAAAAGTAACACCGTGTAGGCTCAATCTAGATCTTAAGTTTTGTGACTGCAATGATCCATACTCTTTAGTTCTTTTGGTAAAGTCACGTAGGTATAAAATAAAATAATTTAAACATTAAAAACAAAATCAAAATAAATCAAATCACGACGTTTCGGAAGCAACACAAGCTTCCGTCATCAGGTGGGACAGCCACAGCAATAAATAAATTGCTGTAGTGGGCAAAAAGAGCGGCTTGTGACAAGAAACGTCGTGATTTGATTTATTAAGATTTATTTATTTATTTATTATTTATTTTATTTTAAATTTATTTTATTTTATAGCTACGTGACTTTACCGGAAGAACTAAGGAGTACCGTGTAGGCTGTTTTTTATTTGTTTATTACCAACCTAACGATCACTAACGATTTGTTAGCACGAGCTATCGTGGTGTTGGTGTATTCGTCCAAATTCAGAGTTTGACCCCGCAATTATAAACACTACGCTTACGTTTTTACGATCTTGTGGCAGGCATGGTAATGCAAGCTTGTAATTCAGCACTTCTGAGACAATGGTCCGTGGATTGTATAGATTTTTGATACTCCAAAACGCACTGGGCTGTGATAATGTTGCAGTAAATCAAGTTGGTTCATTAATGTCTTTCCAGACCCTTTTAGTGTAATGCTCCACACATTTGTGGGCGTTTCTAGATATTCCCGTGCCTGCTTCTGCAAGCAAAATATTCTGTCAAAGGGAATGAACCAAATATTTCAAAGCGTGACCCATCTGAAAAATTGCAATTGTTCAGTTAGGCTTTGTTGAATAAACAGACATTGCATAGATCGGTAACATCAAACTCAAAGGTTGGAAAACTGAACACCACATAGTATGCATTCAACAGTGCTTGTATGTGGGGTGACTGGCCTGCAACACAGAAATGTGGAATTTCCATCACTGTTCCAAGACCATGCATTGCTCCTTTGAGAATGTGGATGGAGACTGTGCTTCCCAGAGTGCTGTCCTTGGATGATTTCACAATCAGACAAATTGTTAAAAGGCAATTGATCGGCATGACAATCACAGGATCAATCAATCAAACCCTGCACACCTCAGTACAAGTCTGCTAAGATTTTTTTTTTTTCCTGGGAGACCCAGAGCACTGGAATTCTCGGCACTGTTTGCCGAGGCAGAGGCAGCAAATATGCGAGCACATGAAAAACAAATTCAGCTTTTAAATTTGATTAAAATAAATAAAGCAACGTATTTGATGACAAATGACCATTGCCCAAAACGTCTCGCCGAATGTTTTTTTTTTACTTTGACAGCCGCAGTGTTATGGATGAACGTCTTGCACTTATGTTTTAAACAAATTAAGTATCACAATGGAACGCAGAGAGCAACTTGCGGAGGATTCCAAAGGGAATGCTTTGTTTTACTGATATGAGGATTATTATTATTAGCAGAGAGAAAATACATTCTAAATCTCCTGTGTACCGAGGCTTTCATGCTATTGGGAATCAAATAAAGTTAAAGTGGGTCTCACCGACAGCACATTTGTTGGGAGCTCATCGCGAGCTATTTAATTGCATGCTCTAAAAATAGTGCATGCTATTATTTGGAATAATTTTCATCATCATCATGATGATAATTTGTGTTCTCTTTATTGCAGTCAATTTTCCCATTGCAAGAAAGGGAAAGTAATTTAAAGCGCCGTTATGTCAACTGAGTTAACATACGTGCGGAGTCAGAGGTGGTCGAATTATGTGTTTTATGGGGACAGGCGGGAGGGGTGTCCACTGCAGACCGCATGGCTTCCTAGCCCAAACGTAAAATACGCAGCCAGTGACAACTAATCGACTAAAATCGATTCTTACGCACGTCATACACCCATCATCGGGTTCGTACATGGAAGAGTCAAGTTTCCGTTTGAACGCGTTGCAATATGTTCACATGACCCCTTGCAGCTGTAACATGAGCTAAATTCACCATCATCAACAGTCATTATCTATTCACTGCTGGATGAAGGCCTCCCAAAGGCGCCTAAATCCCTCACGGTCACGTGATGCAACTATCCTGCCAGCCTCTGCACACAAGCCCATCCCATGCCCTCCATCTCCACGGTGGACGTCCTCTCGCGCATATTCCCTTCTTTGGCCGCCATTCCCTCCACAGTCGTGCCCATCGGCTATCTTACCTTTTATTGATCATCGGCCATCATCTGTCCACTGCTGGATGAACCCTATCGGTTGCCATCCCACACGATTCTGTGACGATTCTTACCACCCGTCACCATTTCGCCTTCTCCAGTCAATGCCATGGCTAGACTGGGGCTGTGGTTTCAGCGTGTTGGTCATGGGGGTTGTTTGACCATACTTCACCATTTTGGTCAATGCAGGTTGGTGAAGGGCGCAGATTTGTCGTGTCTTTCATTGAAATATCTGACTGGTATAGATGCTCCTATCCAGTAAGGCTACTCAAGTCTTCAAGGATATCAAGATTCTTTGTCACGTTAAGGCACTAAGAACATTATCATCATTACGATTGAGTTTGTAATGTTTCAATTGATCTATTCACCACTTTTAACTCAAATATATCAAGTGCCAGTGCATGTAGGTTTTCCACCACACTAACTGTCCTGAACACACCAGAGTGACATCTTAGCTTGGGAATGTGGTGTTCAATTTGTGAAATATTTCAGATGATGAGCTAGGGTTTGTTAAGCGATACCGTTATAAACCGGGAACTATTTTCACAATCGGTAACCGGCTGGCAAAGTCGGTAACCTGGAAGCATTTGCAGTGGATTGTTAGTGACAGATGCACTCATTGGCATGTGCGAACGTTACATAAAGTCACCACGTGGTGCATTTGCCTGTGTTTCTCAGTTAAAACCCAAAGGTGCAGCGCTGCAATCGCTTGGTCACGCCACCTCTGGCAGAAGGGTCTCCAATAGAGGGAGCTCGATTAGAGAATATTTGTATGGTGCCTTCCCTAAGACGTCTTGGAAGAGGTAGGGGCACTCACGTATGTATGCATAGTATGTTGAACTTCTTTCGCACCGTGCGTGGCCAACCGTGTTAATCGGAGGTGCGGTGGAAGGTCAGCAATCTAAGCACAAAAACGCTGTTTCAATTTATGTATTTACCACTTTTAACCCCAATATTATCAAGTCACAGTGCATGTGGGGTTTCCACCACAGTAAGTGTAGGCATGTATGCTACTGGGTGGACAGAGGAGGCGGGGTGAGATTTAAAAAGCTTTCTCCGTTGTTTAACTGCCACGCCCAGGGGATGGGAATCGAACCGATGCCCTCCGGTGATAATTTTACGTCCACTGCTCAACTTTTCTAAATGTGTGGCAAACCAGTAAATCAAACATTTTTACTGGGTTTTCGTTCATGGTGTTTTCTTGAAGTTTCGTTTAAAAAAAAACGCCCACTGATTTTACAACCCCATGATGATGAACCAGGGGGAACGTCTGCCACGTCTGCATTGGGTCTGGCTTGTCCTGACGCTAGGTGGCGGCACTGCACGCTGTTTTGTGAAAGCCGTGTTCAGTTCAAACATCGTCCAATACAAATACACGTTGCGGGCTTTCAGAGCCAAACTCGGTGAAATGAAGTGCAACATTAAACTTTAATAGATGAGTTTTATTTCTTAGTGGGCCGTCATCATCGACTGGGCTGAAACCACCAACTGACTGCACGCAAGAACCTGGCGTAATGTCAGCTGACATGAGAACTTTAGATATGATCACACAACGTCATCGGATTCTGGCGGAATTATTTTAGTCTCTTGCGCCACCCAACTAAATCTCGGTATATAATAAAAATGTGTTTTTTTTTAAAAAACGCATCAGTTTAACTGCGTACGGATGAACTCATCGCGCTCTGATTTTGCGTGTTCTCCTTGTGGTCGTGTGGATTTTTCCCAGGTACTCCGGGTTTCCCTCCACGTTAAGAAACATGCGTTGAGAGTTTTTCGCTGTTATACATTTTCACAGGATAAGCCACTTCGTTGAGCTATCATTTGTGGCCAGGTCGCTTCTGAAAAAGAGCTATTTATAGCTCAGTAGTGGGCCTTAACTGGTAAAAGAAAACGTAGTTTTATTAATTTAATTTTTTTATGTGGCCAACAATAGTGAATTATGTGATAACCATTCGAAACGAGTGGGGTTATCAGATAACTCACTCGTATTAGCCATATATATACATTGATTAGTACGACTAAAGTTGTTGCTACCTTAGGGGCCGTCCATAAATCACGTCATGCGATTTTTATCGATTTTTGACCCCCCCCCCCCCTTCGTCACATGGCGTCACAAAAAGTCAGACCCCCCCTCAAATATGACGTCACAAAGTTCTGCTCCCTCCCCCCAAAAAAGAAAACATGCTTCAAATCGCTTTAAACTATTGTCATTGTAGTGCGTATTTAATGTGGCGCTGCACTCTGATGTTGTAGGAGGAAACATTTATTAAAAAGTCTATTTAATTCATTAGAACGTGTTGTCTATATTTATTTAAAGTTGACAATTTTGATTTGGTCACATTTCTCAACCCCCCCTCTCGTCACACATCGTCACAAATGTCTGACCCCCCCCCCCCCTAAGTGCATGACGTCATTTATGGACGGCCCTTTAGGCGGTACCGATTTCTGCCCTGGCCCACGCACTAAACGCGGTACTTTCAGTGTGAAGTTGTGAAACGGGCAGAGGTCATTGCGCGATGCTCACGTGCATGGCAGCGAGACTGATTTGGCCTGTGGCCACGTCTGCGGCGTTACACTTTTTTTTTGCCTCCGGCAACTTGTTTGATTCTTCGATTTCATTTCCTTAAATCGACAGGGAAGTCCATGGTTGGGGGTTCCTCCCCCACCGCACCCTCTTCTTTAGGCCCCACCCCTTCCTTCAAACTAAACACATTTTTTATTTTACCAGGTAAGACCTGGCCACAGATGATCGCTCAACAAAGTGGCTTATAACGTGAAAATGTATAGCAACCAAAATACTCTCAACGCGTGATATTGATTCTAAATTCAGATTGTAAATGTTGTGGCTTGGCTCTCCAACACACCGGCGTTCTGTACTAGTGACGAATTGGCATGTTCTGTTTACGTGACAACCCTTACTAGTGGGTTGTGTCGGGTGGTGGCTGGTCTAACAACACATTTATATATTTACGCGATCTAACCCCAAAAAAACCTTTATTATGGATGGTATTAGTCGCGAAAGCCTTCGTGTTAAATTGATTCTAAATGTGGAGATAAAAACAGGAGGACCCGGAGAAAAATCCTCGCGACCCCGGGGAAACAAAGAGAGAGAGAGAGAGACACGCAGACTCCAAATATGCATCAGGCATCGTCAGGGTCGGGATCGAACCCACGAAACCTCCTGTATACCAGGCGAGGTAGTGAACATCTCCTAGCCACCGTGGCGGCACGCCTGCTCCCATCTTTACGGTCGGGCCGAGCTTCATCGCGCGGTCTCCCCTCGGCCCCCACCGCCGGTAGTGCCCCACACCCACGCACGGCGACAAGGGGTTGTGAGGTGGCGGTGGGAGGCGGAAGGGATGAGTGGAGGGGGGCTGAGTGGGTGGGGGGCTGAGTCTGGGGCCGGGGGGGGGGGGTAACGAGCGGTGAAAATCAAATAGCGGCAGGGTGGCCCGCGAGTGAATATTAGAGAGGTGCGCAATGAAGTGGCCGCCTTTGCAGCCAAGTAGTTGAACTGTGGAGCGGCTACATGGAAAATAAAGGGCTGATTTACATGCGTGTATTTCGAATTCACATTTGTCGTTTTTTTGGTGTGTGTCGACATGTAAGTTGAACTTCTTTCGCATCGTACGTAGCCAGCCGTGCTAATCGGAGGTACTGATCCGTGCCTTCTTCCGTCTCGGGACATCGTGGTTCTTACACGGTTCTGCGCGGAGCAGTAATTCTGATGTTATCTCGCGTCTCAGCGGTGGGAAAACATCGCCGCAAATCAGAACCGCTCAGTGCACGCGTGGTGGAGAAGACCAGAGGGAGCCCGCGACAAGAACCAAAGCCCCGCACTGGTGAATGATTTTGTGGTACTGATGCATTGGCAGTGGTGCACGAGCACAGGGAACACACCAACTCAGGCTCAACATTTGTGTGATCCGCCAACTCTCACCTCCACAGTGCTGGACTACAGGCCAGGTGCATCAGTCAGAGATGTATTCCTATATTGACTCTGGCTGTCGCCTGATGATGCTGGTTTTAATTGCCGGCGAAACGTCGCACTCGAATTGTAAATGTCGTGGGTTTACTCTCCGACACACCGGTGTGCTGAATAAGTGACGATTTGGCATGTTCTGTTTACGTGACGAACCTTACTAATTGGCTGCGTCGGGTGGTGGCGGGTTTAACGACACATTTATATATTTACGCGATCTAACCCCCCGTCCCCCACCTCTATTATGGATGCTGTAATATTGGTCGCGAAAGCCTACGCGTTAAAATGACTATATTCACGTGTTCGCTTACAGATGGATTTTAAATTGCTGTGGGGTTTATTTATTTATTTGACACCCAATGCAGCGATTTGGGCGCACATGGCAGTGAGGTTTGAGTTCATCAGTGTACATCAGCCGCTTCATAACAAAAAAAAGAATACCCTACGATGTTATCTCGACAGGAGTTATTTTTCCTTTCACGTGCCGACGCATTCCTACGATCCAGCGCTTTGGAGATGAGGGCCGGTGGATCACGCAGTTTTTGTGAACCCGCTGGCATTTGAGATGGCCAGGAGATGGCCAGTACAGCAAGTTGTGCTTTTAACCCATCAGTGCAGATATTTGAGTGCTAGTTAGCACATCATAAGTGTTCCGTTTTACTTCTGTGCGCTTTCATTTCCTTCCACGTGAAGACTCGCTCATGGAACTGGTCAAACATTCCAATGCAGGACCCTGTTTGAGAAAGTGTCTCGAGAGACTCTTTCATATGTTTTATTACTAGCTTTACTACCCCGGCTTCGTCCGAGACTTAATTCACCACGCCCGGCTGCCTTTGTCTCCCCAGTGGCGATGTTCACACACCACACGAGTTAATTGTTTGAGGCTGAGTGGACCTAGGAGAGGCCCAGGATCGGTTCAAATAATCGTCAGCGGTGGTGGCCGTGAGCGGGAATCGAACTCGGATCGCCAGGTTCGTAGCGCAGCGCGCTAACCACTACACTACAATGCGTTACGCTTCCACATGCGCGGGTCACGTGACAGATTTGACGTCACAGCTCATTTGCTGTGCAAAAAATATATGCATTATTGAGCTCCCCCCCCCCTCCAAAAAAAGACAAAAGTGTCTTTTTTATAATTTTTCATGGTGTACAGTCTGGAAAGTACGCACATGGCAAATTTCCAGTTTTTTGCATGTCGGGAAGTACGCTAAACATTTCGAACAGACACACATATTCACAACTTTGCATTTTATATATTTTATTATTCGGACATTCGATTCCTTTGAGTCCGGCCGGATAGCTACGTGGTTAGAGCACATTTTTCACAATGGGTCATGCTTCTAAATCCACAAATCCAAACACACAACTTTGTGACCAGTCAAGAGTAATTTTCCTGCACAGAGACCGGGACCCTTTCATGGGAACGTGGAATGTCTGCTCCACTCGCAATGCAACGCGGATTGATTTGGCATCATCTAAATGCGATCGCATTTTAAGATGCTGCACAGAAACAGCCGGGGCATGTTTTATATTGTACAGCGAGGCAGTCAGTCATAGGCAGAGGATGCAAGGGAGGTCTTGAGCCTTGATTTGGATAACGGAGCTGACATCGCAGACGGCTGGGGGTGTCAAACTATGTATGAGTGTTGCACTGCAGAACACGTGACCTCCCACTGAGTGAAGCTGGTCCTGTAGGAAGCCTTGTGGTTGTTGGAGCGGAAAGTTGGTTTTATTATAATCGGAACGCCCTGACATTAAAATGTTTCATCTGCTCAGTCATCTAATGGAAACTGCATCTTAAATGAGTATGGACAAGTTAGCAGGCATGAAACCGTTAATCAATTCACTGATTAAGATATCTGCTTATGCGCAAGATGCCGTGCATGCATCAAGTTGCGTGCATAACAATAAATCACGTACGATTTATTAAAATTGTACGTGCAGGTTTATGGAACAAACGGGACATAAAAAAAACAAGACTGACAACACAATTGAGACAGCACAAACAAAACGAAATGATTCTCAAAATGTGACCTTGAAATCTAGCAATTTGTTGAATCACGGAGGGGTATTTTGTTTCCACTTGCGAATCCAAGCGATGAAGGGGGTGCTGGAAGGGGCATGGGGCTGATCGCTCCCCCCTATCCCCTCCTCCTTGAGACCATGAACATAATTTTAGTTTAGGTATTTACCAGTGACAAGACATCGGTGGTGTTTTTGTTGTTATATTGGGGTAGATTAAAGAGAAAGATTGCAATTTTGGAACCATTCTCCCCTGCTGTGCATTTTCTAGATGCGCCTCTAATTGCTGCACGACCGTACAGCAGAGCGCATCTGGGTTGTACATTTCTCGATCAAAAACGTGGCCCACTGTGAGAGTCTAATGATGAAGTCCTGTAAACCATGAGAACTACTCTATAACTGCAGTGTTTGCCTGGCGGGGGAGGGACAGGAGCCCCCTGTGTTCGTACGAGGGCCGTTCATGGCATATTTTAGTCAGTGGTTTTTCATTAGGAGGAAGTAAAGGAAAGGCAGTAGCAAGCCACACGCCGCAATATATGTTTCTGCCAGTCTCCCTGTAGACAGCAGAAGGGGGCTTTGAGTGGCAGGTGAAATGTGGCACGCTGGCAGTAGGATGGAAGTTGATGGGGTGTATGATGTGCAGCTTAAGACATTTTTATTTTTTTGTTATCATCCTGATGGGTAGTCCCCTGAGGATCAGCTATTGTTCTTGGGGTTTGTATCTAGTTTTAAAGACATTCCGTGTGAAAATGTTCTACGTAACAGCAGACAAAGCAGGGTATTGGCTCGATATAAGGGACAGGAATATAAACGTAAAGCAAGGGGGATTTGTGATATATGAAGCAGTGAAATTGGTGAACAATAGACCGCGATGGGAGGGAAGCCATTCAAACCCTTCGTCGTTGCTGAGTAGATGGACGGGACCTTCAAGAACAAGACACTTGTGCAGCGTAATACAAACTCTAGACGACATGAATCATAAACTGTACATTCTTTGGAGTTTTCATTCAGGGATGCAGTGTGTGTGTGGCTCAGTCGCACGGGAATCAACAAATGAGATGGAACCACGAGTTGGGAAAGTGGAGCAAAGAATCTTGCTTGGAATTATCTTTCGTCACAGGTAGAAGAGCCCACGGATCAGGGATGTACGGATTGCTAAGTGGGGTTTGGGCGTGACATGTCGCTGGCAGGGGATGATGACTGACGGACGAGGCTGCTAGCACCAACGGCAGCGGAAGGAGAACGTTGCTTGTGTAATGACGACTTGACACACTTCTCTTGAGATGGGTTCTTTATTGGAGAGACACATTCACGCGAACAGGCGGAGACCCCACTGCAACAACCCCGAGTCTCCACAAGTCCCTTCGTATTGCATGCTTACTCCCCTGTCATTACCTCCCGTGGCCACTAGTCCATTCGCACTGCAGGCTGACTCCCCTGTCATTACCGACCATGGACACTAATCCATTCGTACTGTAGGCTTACTCCAATGTCAAATTTTGACTTTAAACTTTCGTGACTGCAGGAATTCATATTCTTTGGTTCTTTCGGTAAAGTCACGTAGATAGAAAAATACTAAAACATTTTTTTAATAAAAGTAAAAATAATAAAAGAAAATACAAACAATAGAAAACAAAAAAACACTAATGTAGACTGTAGCCTGGTTCTTAATCGAAGTGAGTGTACTGGCAGTCTATAATGTAGACAGTAATCTGGTTATTAACCTCGGTGAATGTACTGGCAGCCTATAATGTAGACTGTCGCCTGGTGCTTAACCTCCGTGACTGTACTGGCAGTTTATAATGTAGACTGTAGCCTGGGTTTAAGCTGGTGAGCGTATTTGCAGTGTATGATGTAGACTGTAGCAATGGTTATTAAACTGATGTGAGCGTACTGGCAGTCTGCAATGTAGACTGTAGCCTGGTTCTTAACCTGAGTGAGCGTACTGGTAGTCTATATCAGGAAAAGGGGGGTTAGCCTCTAAAGACAAACTGATTTTAAAGGTTCAGAGATGGGCGTAGCCTAAGTGTGTCAGCAGAATGGGTGGGGCAGCTAATGTTAATATAGGAAAAAGCAACGCCAACAAAGTGGGTCTACACCAATCAAAGGGCCGCCAGGCAATCATTGCACCTCGCTCCACATACCTACACTGCTGACGGTGTAGGTTGACAAGAAAACACAAATCAAGTCATGACCCAAAGTGATTGATGACTTCTTTCCAATGATTGCCGAGTTTATAACCATCCTCTCGGTTGAAATTGTGTCTGTGTCTATATATATGGATGGCTTCATGAACAAATATTTGTTGATAGCCAGTAGGTTTGCAAAGTACCATCGTCTTAGAAAAATCAATTTCATGTGAACCAGCCGCATTAAAATAATGATCAGCCACGGCAGTAGTATTGGCCCTACCGTGTTTCAAATCTGCTTATGCTCCCAAACACGGTCCGAGACATGTCGTTTGGTTTCCCCAATGTAACTGTTGCCGCAGATACAGCTTAGTTTGTAGACGCCGGGATATTGCATGTCAGGAATCTTGTCCTTCACAGATGGAATCAGATCACGAATTTTATGCACTGTGTTAAATTGGACCTGGATCTTGTGTTTGTTCATGATTTTAGAAATATTTTGGTTACCCCTGTATGTATGGCAAGGTGATGGTTTTGAATGGATCCTCAGATGGTTCTTTCCTCATGTTGGGATGATGGCTTTGCGAATTGTGTAGTCAGAATATTAATTTGCCTTGAGAGCTTGGTGTATGTGATTGAGTTCACTGGTGAGGTGTTCATGGTTGGAGATACATTGAGCTCTGTGGTGTAGCGTTTTGATGAGGAAATTCTTCTGGGATGGATGGTTTTGGGAATCAGGTTTTAGGTAGGCGTCAGTATGGGTTACTTTCCTGTAGACAGAATGGCTCATTGAGCCATCTGGTCTCTTTTTGATTAGGACATCCAAGAAAGGTAGCATGCCATCCTTTTCAACCTCCATGGTAAATTTGATGGCTGAGTGTATGGAATTGATGTGATTTAGGAATTGGTTCAGAGCCAGTTGGCCATGTGGCCAGATGACAAACGTGTCATCCACATACCTCTTCTAGAAGGACTGGCGTAGAGTGGATGCCTGGATGGCGTCCATCTCAAAATTTTCCGTAAAAATATTGGCTACAACCGGAGATAAAGGAGAACCCATTGGGGTGCATTCAGTTTGTTTGTAGAATGTTCCATTCCAGGTGAAGTATGTATTGGTGAGGCAGTGTCGAAGATTTGGTCCAACAAGGATTGAATGCTGATGTCCCGGCCCTGGTGGGTCACAAGACATCTGGACCACCCTGCATTACTGCTCCACTTGTTACCAGGCAATTGCCAATTCTCATCGATCTGCACAATATTTGGCAGATATGTTCAGACCATCAGATACCCCCCCCCAAAAAAAAACCTGTGACGCGTGTATGATTGTTGACAATTCCTATATATCCTATACAATTCGGGTTAACCGCGTTGTCTGTAGCTGCTCCGAGGTTATGGAACAACGCGGTACCTTCTAACTTGATTTGGAGCTTTCGTGACCGCAGGAATTACTCTTTGGTTCTTTCGGTAAAGTCACGTAGAAAGAAAATGTATTATTTAATTCATTTTTCTTTCTGCGGTACCTTCTGTTGGGATCTCCTCTCTGCCAACTCTTTACCATCCTTGAACAGACCCTCTTGAGATCACAAAGAATCAAGTGTGATTGTAGATTATAGTGGAAATGTTTATGTTTAAGAGAATATCGTTAAAATTAACTCTTTAAAAGGCAACTACCGTGTTTTCTCGTTATTCACGAACTTGCTATCCGCAAATCGCATCTGGAACTCTATACGACTGCATCGAGAGAGAGAGAAAGAAAGTGATGAGATGAAGTATTGAGAGAGAAAGTGATGGGGGAGATACACGATTTTCATGGATTTAATAGCTTGTTTATGTATTCATTTATTTAAGTTAATTGATTCTCAAAGATAATATTTTTATTGGCCAATATCATCCGCTAAATTTGCTATTCACGAGCATCTCAGGAACGTATCCTTCGTAGATAGGGAGGGAACACCGTATCAAGATCTGAATAAAATGTTCGGGTACGGTTAACATCAGTGACGACCGGAGCCTGAACTGGTCCTGCACAGAGCCGCTATGTATTCACCAACATGCACAGAGCCGCGTTGTGACGTACGGTCTAACAACCCCCAGGACTGTCACGGTGTGCACGAGCAGAATTCTCATCCAGCGGTGGATCGACATCGTGCTGACATTTAATTTAGAAGTTAATATAATTGCAGCGTATCGTTTAATAAATGTCACGTGATTTTTTTTAAAAATACTCATTTTGATAATTCCAAATGTCTGTAAATCCAAATCAACCTCTAAACATCGACATAAAAATGCGCACCATCACCACCTTCCCGTCTCAAATCGAGACGCCCGTTTGGGTCACACACCGGTCCACCGCACACCGTGACAGTACTGGGGGGGTTGTTGGACCCTACATCACCACCACTACGCTGCTCCGTGCCCACCGTATGGTGCGAGACGCGGTAGGTGGGGGAGGGACAGTGGTGCCCCAAGCAAGGAGCTGGCGGCTCAAGACCCGGCGACTGAACAGCCTCTGGTGTCTCTCTGCTGCTCCCAATGAGAATGGGAACCGCACCTCAACCGCGTCCCAACAACAACAAACAACAACAATCACGCATGTAAGAAGGTGTGAGGATCTTCTTGGTTCTTTCGGTAAAGTCACGTAGAATGGAAAAAATAAAATAAAATAAATAAAAAATATAACATAATAAAATAAAACATAATAAAATGAAATAATTCTCACGACGTTTCGGCTACAACGCAAGCAGCCGTCCTCAGGTGAAGAACAGGTCTGTCGATAAGACAGAGTCTGAATGACACGTCCTAGGCTTGGAGCGTCTATTTAAGCTGGGAGGGAGGAGGAAGAACGCCTTGACAAAATAATTTGCATATCAAGAGGAATTTTAGCATATTTATGGGAAATGCAGATATGCGACTAGTACTACTTGTGAAATGCGTAGGAGGTTTGGCGGGGGGTTTAAAGTCATGTTTTGCCCGTGCATTATGCAGGACCAGCAGCATCAAAGGGAGGGGATAGGGGGAAGCTTTAAATCGAAATTTAAGGTGTGAGGATATTTCTTTCATAAATGGAACGATCGCGGCCTCGCCGAAACTGCAAATGCGGTGAGGTGCAAACCATCAGGTGTTTATTACTGGCGGCTGTCCAATACGACACGCGTATTGTCGTGGAACAAGCGGACTCCACTCGACTACCACCCCGGGATGACGTGGATTGGCTTACAACATTAAACAAACAATTGTAGCCATGCTGTTGCTGCTGATGATTTTTTTTTCCAAATGCCTTGTGAAAGAAGAACGACAATTCTTGTTGATTAGTTCAACACGATAAGCGCCGGACGGTTCATTGACCTTAAGATGTGTTAAACACAGTGTTGCTTTATCATTGACAATGAGTGTGCAATATTTATGCCAGTGGATGTGTGGTGATTGCACAACTCGCTTCTGAAGTTCAACACACAATTACCCGTTACCCGCACTGGCCAAGCAATTTATTAACACACCATGTCAGTGAATGAGTAGTTAATGTGGGTGCGTGGCTTGTGAACAGCAAGAACTGTTGCATTATACAGTACTCATTTCGCAAGCTCGTCAGAGACGATAACCGGCACGCTAATGAACACGGACAACGGTCAAGAATCACACTGAAACGTAAGGAAGTTAAACCTGTCTGTTCTCTAGCTCACGTACATGTCACCGTGAGTCTATTTTACTCCACACATTGCTGCCCTTCAAATGCTTTGCTAAGAAGGCCATCCGGCTATATTTTTGATTTCGGATAATTAATTTTCCGCTTCGGTACTTCACAGGGCTTCCGAAGCGCTAAACACGAGTCCCTTGTGAGATTAATTATTTTGTAAAGTCTGACTGTGACTTATCTTAACACTGAAATAATGTTACTTATTCTGTGGCTCTTTCGGTAAAGTCACGTAGATAGAAAATAAAATAAAAATAAGAGTGCAATCCAAAGGACATGGGAGTCAGCAGCCTTCAAGTACCTTCAAGACTTCTTCCCTCAGCTGTCTGCGGCAACGGTAAAAGCCGATGTCTTCATTGGACCACATATAAAGAAGATTCTGGAGTGCAATGAATTCCCCAAGAAGCTCACTAGTAAGCTTGGAACAGCTTTGTCGCAGTGGTTCGTGGCTTCCTGGGAAATCACAAGGTCGAAAACTACGTGGAGCTGGTTGAGACTGGTGAAGAACTACGGCACAATGGGTTGTAGGATGTCCCTCAAAGTTCATATCCTTGATGCTCATCTTGATAAATTCAAGGAGTACATAGGAGCATACTCAGAGGAGCAAGGCGAGAACTTCCACCAGGATATACTGGACTTTGAACGCCGCTACCATGGACAGTATAATGAGAACAAGATTGGAGACTACATTTGGGGGCTGATTCGTGAAAGCGATTTACAGTATAATCGTAAATCTCGAAAAACTACTCACTTTTACATCTTTTGGAGTCATTTTTGTATTATTTTAGTATAAATACATTTACATTTTTATTCATATGTTGTTGTTTTTCTGAATTTATGTTAACGAAAAGACACAATTTTCCCCGTTTTCTTATTGAAAATAGGTACATTTCAAAATATCACTGTCCTGGTCACAAAAGCAAAGTTTGTAGGGAATAAAAGCATATACTATACTTTTCAGGCATAAGCAATTACTAAATAACAATTACTACGCAGGAACAAAAATTGTGTTACATAGTGTAATATATGCATTGTGTTTGAAACGGATTGGCCTACAAACATCCCCGCGATGTAGAATATTTATCTATCTACTCCTTCTGTATGGCCTTGTCTCACGAGTCTTAGGCCAGAGAACGCCAAAAGGCGAACAGTACAAAGACAATACAAGTATCAGAGCATTTCTAGCTTGGGTCGAGCAGTTTGCCAGAAAGAATAAAACCTATTTTTATTTTTCATCATTTGTGCTACAACTGCCTGCAACCTAGGTTCGATTTCTGCTTATTCATACTTGGTGCAAGTGGCATCTGAAAATGGCCTGGCCCTCACCTATAACGTATTTTACCTATTTTTATTTTACCAGGTGAGGCCCACTGAGCTAAATAGCTCTATTTCAGAAGCTACCTGGCAATAAATGATCGCTCAACCGAGTGGCTCATCACGTGGAAATTCATAGCAGCCAAATACTCTAAACGCGTGTTTCTAAATGTGGATGGAAAAGCAGGATGACACAGAGAAAAATCCACGCGACCACAGGGAGAGAGACATGCAACCTCCAAATATATGTGTCAGGGTTGGGATCGAACTCGCGACCTCCTGCATACCAGGCGAGGTAGTTGCCATCTCACCACCTTGGTGCCCCACTCAGATTATATTTATAGGACTGGCCCCAGCAACCGAGAATAATATTTGTGAATGTTTTCACTTTGTAAAAAAAATACAAACATCCTCGCGATGTCGAGTATTTATCTATCTACTCCGTTAAATTATCCGGCATCTCACAATAAAAATCTCATTATGTTTATATTTTTGAAATGTCCTACAAGGCACCGTAGGAAACGCTCTCCCGCAGGGTTTGTTTATGGCCAGAGCGGAATGATGAGGGCTTCACGGGCTCTAAGCGCTGATCAAGTCACATTCGTTTTGCGCACCAGCATCCGTGATCTCTGTGGAAAGTGGGCAAGCCTGGCATCCACCCATCTGCTATTTCCACCGCCGGAAAGATTCATGTGGCCGCTGCTACTGCCGTGCGACGATTGCAGTGCATAGCACTGCTGGGAAAACACGCTCATCGGTTTAGTCCGGTGAGCGAGTTAATGCACAGCCAATAGCGACTGTGGCCTAAAATAATCATACCTTGACCCAAGCTGTATATTTGACTCATGCTGTATATTTGGAGTTTGCATGTTCTCTTTCCCCGTGGTCGTGTAGATTTTTCCCTGGGACCTCCGGTGTTTTCCCTCCACATTTAAAAAACATGCGTTTAGGATATTGGCTGTGATACATTTCCACATGATAAGCCACTTCGTTGAGCTTTCATTTGTGGCCTAGTCGCTTTTGAAAAGAGCTACATAGCTCAGTGAGCCCTACCTGGTAATATAAAAATATTCTCAGGTTTTTTCGGTAAAGTCACGTAGGTAAAAACATTAAAATTAATGAAAGTAAAATAAAACAAAACAAAATAAAATTCACGACGTTTCGGAGGCAACACAAGTCTCCGTCATCAGGTGGGACCGTCACAGCCGAATTAGCTGCATCAAGTGAAGCAATGATTCAAGATGTAATCCCTTATAAGCAAGTTGAAGGGAGGTGGAGAGGGGGGGGGGAGAGCTTATCAGGCTGTGGTAGCCAATGATAAGCTCTCCCCCCCCCCTCTCCACCTCCCTTCAACTTGCTTATAAGGGATTACATCTTGAATCATTGCTTCACTTGATGCAGCTAATTCGGCTGTGACGGTCCCACCTGATGACGGAGACTTGTGTTGCCTCCGAAACGTCGTGAATTTTATTTTGTTTTGTTTTATTTTACTTTCATTAATTTTAATGTTTTTACCTACGTGACTTTACCGAAAAAACCTGAGAATATGAATCATTGCAGTCACGAAAGCTTCAAATCTAGAATATAAAAATAGTTTAGTTTTAGTTTAATAAAAAATACAACGCTGAACATAACATTAATATGTTTAAATCACGGTTACTGAGCACAGGCCCAAAAGTCTAAAATGCCCAGTGGCGAACGTAGCACAATTGAAGTTGTAATTGATACGTAAGAGTTTACACGTTTCTTGACTGGAGCAAGGTTATATAACAAAAACAAACTTTATGAAGAGGAACGATGAGAGGGAATTCCACAGCCGAGAAGTATGTTGATCCTATAAGTAGGGTGGCTGAGCACAGTGTTTCTTATAACAAACACAGTTGAACCTTTTATTGAAAAGTTTGCGAAGGAAATACCCGTTTTTTCTTAATGTATACACATATCTCTTTTCTTGCCAGGCAATTATTACCAATTTCTCCTTTCCAGCTTTATCCTGTAATAATATTCCCGACCTCACTTTTTCTACCCTCACTAAAAATCAATATTCAGCAAAATAGATCAATACATATATACACTCCTTTGGGGAGACTGACCCCTTTCGAGATGAGCTCTGATCCATTGCTGGTTTGGAGCATGAAGATACTCTGTCTATTAAGCGTAGTTATGACACAAAAGTCAATCGTGTTCCTGTTGAAGATGGTATTTTTTTACACCAATTTTCTTTGTTTGCCGTTGATGCTGCCATCCACCGGTAGTCGTGGATTACGAAGCTACTAAGAAACAAAACCTCATTTTTATCACGAAGCGCCATTCGTAGCGACGACAGTAACCTTGCCAGGGATTTCAAATGTGCTAAACACATTGTTGCGATTGCTGTTATCAGCAACGTTACACAAACCTAGTAAATGCTCTTATCTCAGGGGGAATAACACTCATGTGCTGCTGTACATTGCAATACATATTCTATTTTCCGAATGTTTTTTTCAGAGTTCTGCAAATTATATATTTTATTTGCAAATTTTGATCCCTTTTTATCCCTTTTCCTATTTCCTATTTTCCTTATTAATCGTCATTATCACTTTTGTTTTCCTCCACTTTCAGTTTAGTCCATAAACAAACTTTAGTTACCTCATAATTTATCGTGGTGACGAGAACTATTATTTCTTTGCAACCATGGTTTAATCCGCAGCCGGGATAATCTGCTCATGGATAATAATTGGCAGTTAACTTTACTCACATACATGCAGTACACACATATTCACCGCTTTTTATGCAGCTGTGCGCCTAAATGTAAAGTCTGTGCAAGGGAGGCAGTGGCTCTCATTGACAATTCAGGCGACGGAAAACTTCAGTCTTATCGTGGGACCCAAAACAAGGTCATGAACCAAAGGATCTTCCTCATTAGAGAATCATGTGATAACACGAAATCTTAATTTTATATATTCTCATTTTCACAGGGAAAAACTTCACTGCCACTTCATCATCACGAACCATACACGAGATCTGACTGCTCGCGTCTGTACATCTTGCACTTTGCGCTGATCTCGCTTCAAAGGCGGGATCGAATGCAAAACTCTGGAAGCCTCGTCTTAAAGTGTGCACATACGAACACGTACGCGTTATTCTACCTCCGCAATTTCCTTTGATATGCCCACGTAGCCACCCACGGCTGGCTGCCGTGACCTCCTTTTTCGCAGCGGTGCTAGACAGCCGGGACACAGATAAGGTTATTAATTTTTCACGTCGCCGCTCGCCCAACGAAAATAGATGGTGTGCATTTGGAGGGGCTGGCGCATGCGGAGTTATGTAAGGGACGAGAGATGCCGTTTCTTCTGCCCCGAGCGCGCAGTTTGAGCTCCTCTGTGACGGCTTGCGGCGGAATTGACACGAGTTGGCTCTGGCAGCGTGCGCTGTACCGTCGGGGTTTGTGCTATGTGCTCGTATATGGAGAGATCGCCTCTTTGCTAAGCATCATTAATGTCATTAGCGTCACTGTCACCGCCGCCGCTGCTGCCGCCTCGGTGGAAATTGGGTGTCGCTATCGTGGGCTTTGCCATGAACGTCATCGTTGTAGTTATTATTATTATTGTTTATTTCATTTCTACCCGGTGCATCCGTGGCGGCTCAACAAATTTGACTTCGGGTTGGCAGATGCGAGGGTGAAATCGTGGAAAAACCCACCCGCATGTCAATGACGTGCTTGTAGGAGGCATAGTTTGACAGTTCTCTTGATTTTTATCGCCAGCATGCCAATTTCCTCGGGGAGGTCTCGGGGCGCCTGTGAAGGCGTCCGAGTGAGAGACTTCCCTTCATTCAGTGCGATTAGTAGCTTCGCATTTTCGCCACGGCGTTTGAGACCCATTCAGGGCGGTGAAAAAGGCACCCATGGCTGTAATGAGACGATGTCACAACGCGAGGTTGCAATGTGCAAATATAGCAGCTCACGGCTTTTGTCAGTGTCAAAGGGGTTGTGTCGTGTGGACTTGACGGTCATGGGGACAGCATTTGAGTGCTTTGTTGTTTTGTTTCGCTTTGTTTATCAATGTCTACCGTTGGTAGACAAGACAGTAATATCATGACTTAAAGCTTTCGTGACTGCAGGAATTCCTATTATTTGGGTCTTTCGGTAACCTATCTACGTGACTTTACCGAAAGACCCAAGAATACAGTTATATCACTTTCACGGGAAGGCCAATAACATGACGAGGGATTTTTTTATTAGAACACAATTTTTCAGAGGTCACTCACAACAGCCCCACCTCGTGGAAATGTCAAGAGCCGCCACTGGTAGCAGCGGTTTCTAATATGAACAACTTAACATGTCATCTTCATGAGGCAATTCACGTTGAAAAAATCATTATATGTATTTAAAAAATCACACGCAACAAAACAATTGATAGAAAAGTATTTTTTTGAAGAAAAATCTTTTCTCATTTCCAGCTGCTTGGTGGGGTGGCACCCCAACGCCCCTAGTGGACGAACCGCGCCTGACCACATTGAATGTTAAAGAAACAAAGTGGGCTTGCGCAGGACACGTCGATAGAAGAGTGGGGCACCCAAGGGAGGGAGCACGAGATTTCCTCGCTCCAGATGGACTGTGGCATTCCGCGACCGTGTGGGTTGGCAACGGCGCTGTCTTGGCGCACCGTGGGTAAGATGTGAATATGTAGACAAGGACACGCGTGAAGAAGTAGAACAAGGCGTATTGATCGCTGAAATTGAATAACATTTACGTGCACAAGGCTCATTGTTTAACGCAGGTAAATGTTATTTTATTTCGGCAATCAAATGGACGTTTTCCCTGTTTGTTCATTACGCGTGTGCACCATCAAGACAGTAGACAATGATTGAGTGTGAGTCATGAGTTATATTATCAGTGAAGAGTGGTAAAACATTTCCCCTGACCAAATCAGAATCAGAATATCTACTTATACTGAAGGAGTCCGATGAGCTATGAAGCTCTTTTTCACAGATGTTCAGTGGGGGCGGATCAGAGCACCAAACAATACAAAAACACGTTAGGAGTACAAAGTATAGGAAAGGTAAACAGATCACTTACATTTTTTTTGCAAATAAAACTAAACTATGTTTATCTCACCAGGTAAAGCCTACTGAACTATTCGTTTATTTTACAGAAGCGACCTGCCCACAAATGATAGCTCAACAACGTGGCTTATCGTGTGGAAATTTATAGGAGCAAAATTGTCTAAATAATCTAAATCACCCTGAATGTGCCCAATATCCCCAGATCTTAAATGCTAAGGAAAGTTCAGCCTGGTCAGTGCATGTCAGGTGTTGTGGGCATATTGTTGCAACGGTTATAATATTCCAGCACATGGCAGTAGAGCAATGGATGCAGTCCACAATAGATTTGATCCACTCACGGGGTTTGTTAATGAAAATACAGCTGTGTGGAGAATTGTGAGTGCTATCCTCATATGAGTAACTTTTCTCCAGGCACTCTGGTGTTCCTCCCACATGCCAAGTACTTCATGGAATTGGCCAAATATCTCAATGTATGACCCTTGTGAAAATATCATTGAGACTGAGTGATGCTTCCGTTTGTAAACAATTGGCATAAAAACATGTCATTGCAGAGGGCTGGTACGCCCAGTTGACTCGGGAACAGCGTCGTGTGCTTGGCGATCGTGTGATGCGATATCCCGTTTTCGATTGGTGAGAGTGAATCAAAATATTATCAAGCGATAGGTGTGCCGAACATATTAATTGCTGAAACGTACGATTGTGGACAGTGGTGGACAGGAGAGTGAATTGTGAGCCTGTGGCAGTGAAAAGTCGTGCGGTTGCATGTAACCCAAGGCAAAGAGGGGCAAGAGTTGCTGAGAATTCGCTGAGAAGTACATGCAGATGGGGAAGGGCATGTGTTTTTATTTTTAGATTTGTCAAAGTGACGTCCTGCCCCAATTAGCATCAGGGCAGTGCTCATTTCCTTTTTACAGCCTTGAGCAGGGGTGGAAATTCCTACTTCCGAAGGCACGGGAGAGTCTCTCCAAAGCACACTGTTGACTTCCCCATGACGTGGACCTCATTTTACGGATACCAGAAGGATGATGGGCTAAGTTGAACTTTTTTCGCACCGTATGTAGCCAACTGTGCATGGTAATCGTGCTATTTAGAGATGAGAGGGGAAGGACAACAAACTAAACACAACAAACAATTTTATAGAAATACGTTTCCAATCTATATTTAAAAGTGCATAGCTGCAGTGGTTTTCTAATTTTGGAAGGAAAAGTCAACCCTCATCTGGGATGTGAACTCGCAACCCTACGATTGCGAGCCGCTCGGACTATTGCTGAACCGCATGGCCATTCCACCCACGAGTAGCTATTATGTAACTCACATTTACAAATGAGAATGCCATTAAAATATTGAATAGTCTGATAATCAAGAATCTGCGATGTATGTTTTGGGGGTTGTGCCGCGTGTTGCTTGGCACGATGCCCGATGTTTGCCTACAACACTTGGGAGACCTCCCAGCAGCTCCCAGCAGCACATGTAAGTTCTTGACACATGGTAGTGAAACGTTAGACCATCGTGCAGAACGACACGCGGCACAACCGCGAAAACCTAAGCAGCAATGTTGATGTAACGGTTCTCCATTAACGGTCTCTCCAGCACCAGCATTCCCTACCCCGCTGACGTCAGTCCCTGTACCTACGTGACGGGGAGTAACCCCGCGGGGTGGCAATCTGTGATCTGAGATGAGGAGACGTGGTCCGAGGTGTGACGGTATGCGATTGGCGGCTGGGAATGAGGTGACAGGGATGAGGGGAGGGAGAGGAAATGGAAGAGGGGACCGTGGGGATATAGAGGAGCACGTCGGAGGAGGTACGAGCGGAGAGAGCTGTGGATGAAGGAGGGAGCTGTGTGTGACAGAGGTGGATTAAACGGACTGTCGCCCCGACCTGTCTCTGCTACATAATCACGATGTGGCTATGGCAGCGACGTCGTCTCCAGGCGAAGTTTGTTGGAGCCGCTCATCGTAAAGACTCACACAGGGAGGTGCCTCCGTCTCACGGCGTAACGACCATGAGCACAACTGGGAGTGCAATTGGGTACCTTAAATAAATAAACAAACATTTCACACAGTACTGATGACGGTACCCATGAGACGAGTTAGCGCGTGGCAGCGCTAAAAATCCTTTGCTCTTCAGCCCTCACCGAGCCCCCTGGGGGGTTTGTGCACATTTCTCAGAACAAGTTCACGGCACCGCCAAGGGGGTTAGGCGGTGGGGGGTGGGGGTTGGAGGAGGATGGGGGTGTGGGGATTGACAGAATAGTGTCGGCACTGAAAATAAACATCCAGATCCAGGCCTGGGTTCCTCCGCTTATAACGGCTGGATGAGCATCACTTAGCCAATTACAGTTATGGTTATTTTTCTCGACGTGCGTAAAAGGTAACGGCGCAGCCCTTCAATTGCTTGCTCATTCCACTGTTGGCAGAAGGGCATCTAATAGAGGGAGCTCTGGAGAGTCCCTCGATTGAGTGGATATTTTTGACCTACTCTTCCATATTGGCCAAACATCTTGCAAGAGGAGGGACTACCAATAATTTTAACCCACTAAATGTGGCAATCGACTAACTGTGGTCTACTCATTTTATACTGCGGGACGGACAGAGGTGGGGGCATCTCCATAATAGAGGTTTTTTGGGTTAGATCACGTAAATATATAAATGTGTCGTTTAAACCCGCCACCACCCGACACAGCCAACTAGTAAGGGTTGTCACGTAAACAGAATATGCCAAATTCGTCACTAGTACAGCACATCGGTGTGTTAGAGAGCCAAGCCACAACATTTACAGAAATCTGGCTGTTGCCTGATGAAGCTAGTTGTAATTACTGGCGAAACGTCGTACTCAGACTGTAAATGTTGTGGCTTGGCTCTCCAACACACCGGTGTGCTGTACTAGTGACGAATTGGCATGTTCTGTTTACGTGACAACCCTTACTAGTTGGCTGTGTCGGGTGGTGGCGGGTTTTAACGACACATTTATATATTTACGCGATCTAACCCAAAAAACACTCTATTATGGATGATATTGGTCACGAAAGCCTACGAGTTAAAGTGGAGGTATCTATTATAAAAGCCCGGCGTTCCGTTTGTCCATCAACTAATTGATGAGAGCCTTTCAGAAGGCCTGAATCAAAACGTTATATAAAGTGGACCCCCCCAGATGTGGGGGTAAAAAGTTGATCCGACAGGGTTCCAACAATTGTCGATCCCCCACAAAAATGTTTTCACTTTACTCCACCCCTCTCCCCCCAACAAATAAATGTCTTTTGTAGGTATATATGCTTACACTCCCTACATACAATGGAATCCAGATTATTTTTGTAGGCATATATGCTTACCCTACATACAATGGCTCTTGCTGTTATTATTGGTTGCCGACCCCTGGGATAGCTGGGTTGTCCACTCGGATGCATCGGTTGTCTCCAATGTGCTCTGGTTCTCTCCCACATGGATCAAGACTGACTGGCTACAAGCATCTTAATATATAGAGAAATGCAGAGCAATTGCTGGCTCCGACTCACTGCCTGACAGCCTTCCAGCTTGTCGGTGGTTCCTCAGCGATCGTGCGATTAAATTTGCATGAACAACTGCCCACGCACTCTCTCCGTCTGCCCACGCACTCTCTCTGTCTGCCCACGCACTCTCTCCGACTGCCCACGCACTCTCTCCGTCTGCCCACGCACTCTCTCCGTCTGCCCACGCACTCTCTCTGTCTGCCCACGCACTCTCTCCGTCTGCCCACGCACTCTCTCCGTCTGCCCACGCACTCTCTCGGTCTGCCCACGCACTCTCTCTGTCTGCCCACGCACTCTCTCCGTCTGCCCACGCACTCTCTCTGTCTGCCCACGCACTCTCTCCGTCTGTCCACGCACTCACTCCGTCTGCCCACGCACTCACTCCGTCTGCCCACGCACTCTCTCCGTCTGCCCACGCACTCTCTCCGTCTGCCCACGCACTCTCTCCGTCTGCCCACGCACTCTCTCCGTCTGCCCACGCACTCACTCCGTCTGCCCACGCACTCACTCCGTCTGCCCACGCACTCTCTCCGTCTGCCCACGCACTCTCTCCGTCTGCCCACGCACTCTCTCCGTCTGCCCACGCACTCTCTCTGTCTGCCCACGCACTCTCTCCGTCTGCCCACGCACTCTCTCCGTCTGCCCACGCACTCTCTCGGTCTGCCCACGCACTCTCTCTGTCTGCCCACGCACTCTCTCCGTCTGCCCACGCACTCTCTCTGTCTGCCCACGCACTCTCTCCGTCTGTCCACGCACTCACTCCGTCTGCCCACGCACTCACTCCGTCTGCCCACGCACTCTCTCCGTCTGCCCACGCACTCTCTCCGTCTGCCCACGCACTCTCTCCGTCTGCCCACGCACTCTCTCCGTCTGCCCACGCACTCACTCCGTCTGCCCACGCACTCACTCCGTCTGCCCACGCACTCTCTCCGTCTGCCCACGCACTCTCTCCGTCTGCCCACGCACTCTCTCCGTCTGCCCACGCACTCTCTCCGTCTTCCCACGCACTCACTCCGTCTGCCCACGCACTCTCTCCGTCTGCCCACGCACTCTCTCCGTCTGCCCACGCACTCTCTCCTTCTGCCCACGCACTCTCTCCGTCTGCCCACGCACTCACTCCGTCTTTCCACGCACTCTCTCCGTCTGACCACGCACTCTCTCCGTCTGCCCACGCACTCTCTCCGTCTGCCCACGCACTCACTCCGTCTGTCCACGCACTATCTCCGTCTGCCCACGCACTCTCTCCGTCTGTCCACGCACTATCTCCGTCTGCCCACGCACTATCTCCGTCTGCCCACGCACTCGCTCCTCCAATTGCGCACTTCAGGGACGTGGGCCGTTGTTGCACTCCTGGATGCACGATGTTGCTGCAATTTGTTGTTTATAACAGCCATCATCTCTTTGTAATCAATGTGTGGCCTTGAATCTGTAAACATTGTGTGAACACCAATACCGCGGACCAAATGATGCACAGCAGAGTTACCGGACAGACTTTACATTGTTTATCAAAACGGCGCAGCCAACTCAATCAATGTGAACAATGGCAAGATTTTATTTCAGGTTGAACTCAAAAGCGCCCGCCTACTCAAGCGAGCACTAACGTGAGCGCTTAAACGACATCGGTGACCATGAACCAGTCAGTAGTGGAGATTCCACACGACCATGAAGATGATGACCCCTGGAGACTTCCCACAATCTGGTTACTTTTTGTTCCTATCGTATTCCGGAGGGATAATGGGGGGTGAGTGTACCCTCAACTGGTTAGTTCAATTGATCCCAGATAAGCAATTGCGCAAAGATTTTTTTTTATCTTCTGTGTAATGTTCTCAGACTAATTAGTTGTCTTGCCTTTTCTGATGCTCAATGCTTGATGCATGCTTTTGTAACATCCACATCTTCTTGCTTCTGGATTGCACCGCTTGCCGGTATTTCTGATGACTGTGCATGTAAGGGTCCGGCCATTCAAATGCTGCTGGCTGTGCACTAACATCTCGGTGACGAGATTGATCCTGACCCCGACACGTGTATATATTTGGAGTTTGCATGTTCTTTCAGTGGTTGCGTGGATTTTTCTCCAGGTCCTCCCGTTATTCCCTCCACATATAAACGTGCGTTTAGAGTATTTGGCTGCTATACATTTCCACGTGACAAGCCACCTCGTTGAGCTATCATTTGTGGCCAAGTCACTTCTGAAAAAGAGTTATATAGCCCAGTGGGCCTTACTTGGTAAAATAAAATAAAAATAGTTTAGTTTAGTTTAAAATCAGCATTCACATGTTTTGAAAGCTGCCTGTTTGTTGCAAAATCAATTTCAAGGTTTCTTTATTGATTTTGAAGGCCTAAAATTGCTTGGCACCTTTTAATATTTCAGAACTGCTATTTGATAACTTTGTTTCACAGATGCCAGACTGGGGTCTGGAGGGAACAAGTGGCTGGCTGTGGTTATGAACCTCAACGATGGAACCCATGACCAAAACTGGTCATGGACATTTAGTCCATTCCATAAAAGTTTTGTTTTTAATGTGTTTTTTTGGTAAAGATTTGTTTTAAACGTAAATGTTTGATTTAAACGTACAGATGTTCCACATTTAAATGCTTTGATTAAATTTATGAACAATTTTCGTCTCAACAGTTTGTTAACCTTTTGACGTTCCAGAGTTCCTTCTCCAACCGGTTATAAAAACCGCTAAACTGTTCCAGCTCGAATGAGTATTTATAGTGATAATGATAAGACATAACGATGCATTATTTAACGTGTTAAACACGTAGAGATAACATTATATTGTAATACAGTACAAATATATGTTTTTATTTATTTAATCAAATATTCCCAGTAGATTTAAATACAAAATGTTACGAGGGTTCTGCGTTGCCTATTTGGAAGGCCTCCCCCTCTCTCCCCCCCCCCCCCCCCCCGATTCTTATGGTTTTGGTCTTCTTTCCAGAATCTTATTCATGCTATTGCTGCCATGCCTTGAGAGGAAAACCATAACAAAAATCCAACTTCATGCGCCACACGTCATAGAACAATTGCGGAAGGGATTTTTCCAGGAATATTTTAATAAATAAAAAACATTGAGAGTGTTTTTTTTGTATCCATTATCCAGGCGAGGCCAAGCTTTCAGCACACTCTGATATGAAATTGTGATGTGAGAGTAGAAAAAACTGATATTTGTATTTATTTCACGAGCTGGAAATTAGCTTAAATGCAAAAATTGTATTTAGTATTCCCCCCCCCCCCCCAATGTTATCTCAGTTGTGCTATAAGCATCGTGTCGTGAGACAAAGAATCCATTCAGAACAAAGAATGGCCCTCAGAAGTAATCACAGAAATGCTTCTGAAGTATCAAGGGACCTCGTATCCACATTATGGACCAGCACTTTCCCACCCGCGCTGCTAGCAAGATAAATGTTCATCGCATTAAGTCAACGCCATATTCTTCATATTCAGAGCTGCAATTGCACCAAATGATGTGCAGAACCAACTGTACTGTAATGGGGTTTTTAGTGCAGTTGGTCGTGAACCAGGCTGAGACATGTACTAACTCCACTTGCGAACCTGCTTTGTTATTCATAGGTGGCTGAGACCTACATTTGAACCCAGGTTCCGAGAGGTGCCGGCTCAGTGCTGAGCTACCCAACCATCTTGATATTTGGTTATTTTGTGGGAGGAAAATGCAGAACTCAGAGAAAAACAATACATATGAGGAGATAACAGTCATAAACTCATTCATTTATCCAGCAACCTACACTCTATACTTTCATGCACCTCCGATTAGCATGGTTGATTACGCAAGGTCTGAAAGCAGTTCAACACACTGTACATACATACATTTCTTGAGTTCCCTGCCCAGGAGTTGAGGCTCCTTGTATCCGATCCCAAGAACCCCTTTTCACCTTTTACACACCACTTTCCACGCTAGAATGTTTGAGCCCTTGACTGCTAAAGGAAAGTTAATCGGCATTGTTGAAAGTTTTCAGCTTTACTTTGTTTAACCACATGAGAACTCAAGAGACAAGAATATCCGATTTTGTAAGAGTGACCTGGGTCACTAATGTGACAAAAATTGGGTCACCTAGTTACCAACCATGAGTGGTGCTCAGAGCTTGGGGCTCAGTTCTTGTTCAGGTGACAACATGATCAGACGTAGTTCCCACGATGATGTCATCCGCTTGACCGATGTCATCGAGTGGTTTTACAAAAAATTTACTTTTTTATTTTTTTATCTTTCATTTGCACATAATTCTGTAGCCTTCTTTGAGTGTCTCTCTCTGCCGGATCCACTCAGTGTGCTGCTGGGGGGTTGACATTTTGCAGACGGTGGCGTTGTCAGGGATATCTGTACAGAGGCACAGTGGCGGCTCCTTTCCTGAAATTACCCGCTTCGTTTGAGACGAGTTGCGGGACAGGCGGGATTTTATTTTCATTCTTATTTTTACGACCCTAATGGATTGGGGGGGGGCTTTCACAGAGCATGGCGGGGGCAGAGTTTCACGGATCACTTTCGTCTTCAACGGGTGAGTAGGATTCCAGCAGCAACAACAACAACAACAACAAAAATCTGTTTATTTTTTTACGGGAAACCTTTATTTGAAATTCCTGACTGTGGCCATTCGCCACTGTCAGCGCAACAATGCTCATCGCAAGTGTTTTGTTGTTGTTTGCTTCACAGTCCTTGGGCCAGAGCACAAATTGGTACCACCTAAGGTGCACATATTTATATACATACGGCTGATAAGGTTGAATTACTCGCTAACCCTATTAATTAAAAATTGTTATGACGTAATTAAATTTTGCTGGTCATACAAAAACATTGAAAACACTCATATTATGCCACCTCATGTGTTACCTACAAGTGGTCTGGGCTCATGGACTACATCATCAGAAATGAGTGCCATCGTTTTCTTCCTCAGCTGCAGCCATATCAGCATTATTCGTATTATTATTCATATTCACATTATTCCTATATATTTAGCGATTCGCCCTCACCTCGTGGTGATCTCATCACTTTGATTCTGCTATCGATCATTTATCAACATTGCAGAGGCTGTACCACCTCTCAGATTTTCTCAATCCATTTGAGTCGATGGTCTTAAAGGACAAATTGGCCACAAATTCAGTTATCTTGAGCTGGTGGTCTGGATAATGCTGCTTTAGAGCGTGCTAAAAGGACAAATTGGCCACACATTCAGTTATTTTGAGCTGGTGGTCTGGATAAGGCTGCTTTTGAGCTTGAAATGCACACCTCTATGTGTTGTTAAATCTGCTTGTATCACCTCTACCGACTCCAGCGATCACATAAACACACGAATACGAGATACACGAATAAAAAATAATTGATCCTCACACGCGTGATGTTATGCATGTATCTTTAGAGTAAGAATCGATTGTTAATAATTTAATACATGCATCGGCACAAGCCTGGTCATCATCAGCAGCATCATTGTTTTCGTTAAGCACGAAGACAATTCCCAGCATAGGAGGAGCCATCTATCATATAAAACTCAACACATTCATCAATTACACGGCAGCCTGAAAAGGAAAACATATTTAAAAGGCGGTGTTTTGGAAAATGGCCCTTAATAGCACGTTAAAAAAGGTTCATTGTCCGAACATCAACTGTTATATTTGTCCTTCTTATGGTACAGTGTTATTGACGAATGTATTGGCGTTCATGTTATTTGTGCTCATGGACCACCGTCAATGAAATAGCGTTACCAAATAATTTGTTTCGTCCTTTAGTAAGGGTTACGAAGGAGGAAGGAATGTCATTCCACTGACTGACTTAGAATTTCAACTCTTAGGGATGCTAATTTTTTTTGGAAATTAGCTGAGTGAACAGAGTAATAATAGGAACTACAACAATAATACTGTAGTGCCGTAGATGGGCCGCACTTACCGGCAGTGGTAGACGAGGCCCATCTGCAGGGGGAGGGGCTGCAGTACCAGCCCAAGAGGGGAGGGGCTGCTGGAGGCTCAGGATCCCAGACAGTTCAGCCCCTCGGCGCTACCAACGGGGGGGGGGGGGGCTGCGAGGGATCTAGGATCCCACGCAACCCCACCCCTCGATGGGCAAGGAGCATATAAGGGCACCTTCCCAGCCGATCGGGACCAGTTGAAGACCGAATCCGAAGAGCAGCTAGATAGGACCCTGAGACCCCGAGCCCCACTGTCCTTATTAGGGCCGGGACTCTGTGCAGCTCAGTGGTGAGACCCTGGGAACCCCTGGCCCGACGTCCTTGTAAGGGCCGGGTCCAGTGGGTCAGTGGTCGGAACTCGCACCCTGGCTAAGGCGAGTTAGAATAGTCTCCCCCTAGGCACCCATAGCCGGAGGACCCTGAGTGTAGTCTTGTGTCAGGGCAAGTTAGCCCGGAGGCAGTACCTCCCCAGACAGGGGAGTTAGCCCCGAGTGTTCTGGGACTGTACTGCAGAGTGTGGTGTAATAAATAGTGTTGCCTCCAAGAACTGTCTCCGGCGTCTCCTGAATCCACAACACTACAATACTGTACATATTTAAGCATACAACACAGTGCACCTTAGGTTTACGTAGCATCTAAATGTAACTGCATCTGAAGATGTTGTATTCATTTGAGAGAAAGATAGAAGCAGCGAGTCATAGGCCTAGGGAAAAAAGGTCGGTCTTGAACCTGGACTTTGGACATGGAGTTGAGAGCATTGATCGATGGGGGAAAGCGAGTTCCAAACTATGGGGCAGCAGCGGGGAACTAGCGATCTGTCACCGAGTGAAAGCTGACTTTGGCAGCTTCGGTTGGTGGAGCAGGTGATGCGTGGAGGAGAGTAGTAGACAGAGATGAGAGGAGAGAGGTAGACTGGAGCAAAGTCCACGGAGGTTTATGGTGATGGTGGGTGCAATCTTGAAATCGACCTCAGAATTAATTGAGAGACACTTGCGGGGATTGGACATATTGGGGGTGATGTGCTTAAAGTTACGGGTGCGCGTGTGAGAAGTCTAAAACTTTCTGGGTCATATCGAGTTTGATGAACAAGGAGTTGCGGAGGCCAGAGTGGAGAGCGTTTATAGTGGAGTCACGGTGCGATTTGAGCACAGATAAAGGTCTCAGGGTAGAATAAATTATCCTGAGATCAGGATAGTATTTGGACTATGGTCTGAAACAATATTCTGGAAATATTTTTTATTGTATTTTTCTTTTGTCAGCACAATCCCTGAAGTTTAATTTGAGCAAACATTAAATGGCAGCATTGGATGAGCACGAATGAGAGAAAGTCAATGAATGATAATATAAAAAAAACATACTTCAAGACCTTTGAAGAATGAGTCCTGTTTAGATTCATTTCTGAAATAGATTATTAAGTGTTAATATTGTGAGATCGATGATAAACATTACAAGTGAAGGTAGCTGCATGCTAAACTAATAACTAACAAAATATTTGATCACAGTTTATTCTCAAGCATTATAATTTCCGTTAATTTCACCCCATTCTATATTTTTCTGTCTTATAAGGCAGTGCTTGTAAGCGAGGATGCATTTTATCAGCCTGTGATTATTTTTCCCTTCCAATGCAAGTCATTGAAACATCGATTCAAATTCAATGTGCCAAAAATATTTTCCATGCCGGCCTTGGCACCTGCCATCTTTAAAATAACATTCCGTTGACGTGATCACAATTGACGTGATCACAATGCGTATTTTAGCAGGCAAAAAGAGCCCTCATGCTCGAACGCTACCACTTTTGATGTTGCACAAGAAATACATACGGGGGGGGGGGGGGGGCTTTAATCGAGATGAATAATTACACCAAATAAATAAACGAGCAATCAATGAATGCCCTATAAATAAGCAGCACAACAAATAAGCAGCACATCCGAGATCTGAGCCTCATCAACGTAAATTGTCAAAGTAAAAAGTGCAATTTGAATGGCAAGCAAGCAAACGCACGCAGGTGCCGTTTCTCGTCCTGCCGGGACGATGGGACAGGTTCCAGTAAATATTTTGTCTCCCCGACTCAAACTCAAGGCTCGCGAGAGAGGCCGGCAATTACATCGCCACACGATAGTCTGCCGGCAATTGCCCTCCAGCTGTCCGCAAGCTTATCCTTTCGCGTCTGAGCTGCGCGAGCACGCCGTTTAACCCATCGTGCTGCAGGCCATCGTGACTCTTGTAACGTTGGTCTCGTTTAAATAGCACCGCTGTCACTCCGCGTGAGGGGGAAAGACGATGCAAATGTGTATCGGGGCAGCATTATGAAATGTCAGAACGTAGGTTATTATACTGCGTCGACATATTTATCCGCAGCTTTACTGGACACTGAAGGCACGAAGCGGCATTTCATTTCGGGTAAGAAGTTTGGGGAGTTCAATTCGGTGAATGTTCCACAGTGCACGAGATGTTTTTTATCAACAGGTATTTCTCCGGTAGAATATTTTTGTGATCCCTTGCTGACCGGGCCTTCCTTTGGCCTTACTCAAGAAATAAACCTCTGATTATGATTATGACACATGTGTAATGAGCGACTTCCACGACACGTCATATAGAGGGTACTTCTTCTTTATTACTCACACTGGGCACAACATAGGCCAACGCTGGTTCTTCCTCCCACTGAATATACTCTAGGCAATAACACCTCTACCGGCTACACGTACAGCCAATCACTCGGCGTGGTCCCCTCGCCCTCACTCGTCTCCGCCGCTGGCTGGCAGCGTGACGACGACGGCGATGGAACCCACGCAGGAGATCTTCCACATGGCCGGACGACGGAGAGAGATTTCGGTGAACAGCGACACGCCAGGACCCCACACACAAGCCCCGAGCTCCGGGTCCGCTCCCTCTTATATCCCCCCAGGCGTGGCTAGGTCCCGCCTCCAGCCATGCCCTCTCGTGAAACCTTCGAGCAGGTTCCCGGAGTTTCTCGGCTAGCCCCACCTATTACCTTTGTCCTAGATACACCTCCTTCTCTGATTGGTTGTTACGTCTGTGGCTGTACCAATGAGTCCCTTTCCAGGCCAGCAGGTGTCACCCTGTCATGTCAGCAGTTGTCACCCTGTCATTACACATGTACCGGGTTATTATACCCAGCCCCCAACATTTCCTTTAAGATACGCGGAAAAGAGTGTATCATCATCTGGAGAATACGGTACATTCCAGTTGTGTGTTCTTCCACTGTTGGCAGCTGCATTTTACGGCTTATTTGCCTGACTCATTGTACCTTTGTTATTCACATTTAATGATGTGGCTTGCTTTAGAGCAACAGAGTCTGATTTTCAGTAAACGTCTTTGTGTACTTTATATATTGTTTGGGACAAACTAGATAAATTAAATGTGTGTTGTACACCCTCCTCCATTGGACACCCAATTAATAAATATTCACAACCATCATATGTGCAAGGACACAGATGGTTAGGTGAGTGGGTAGTGGTGTACATTTGTAATGCGGGCGAAAACGACCTTCTGGAAGTGACGTCATGGGGGGAGGAGTTACGTCACGTGGGGGAGAGGGTAAGGGTCTATAAGGGGGGTAACCGGAAGCAGTCGGGAGTGATCGGGGACTAGGAGAAGAGAGAGGCCACGCAGGGCGAAGGGTGAGAGAGAGGGGCGAGGTCGCCACACACCCAAGCCAGGAGGATCGGCACCGTCGGCCAACGGTGACCGGCCCGGGGGCAGGAGGAGCAGCGAGGAGGCTGCAGAGAGCAGCGGGTCTGCAAGGGAGGAGTCGGCAGCAGGGGTCTGCACGGCGCGACAGCAGCCTGGGGCTGCAGAGTGTGGGCTACGGGAGCGACAGCAGCCTGGGGCTGCAGGGTGGAGAGTATATAGGGGAGTACCGTGAGGGAAAGAGATCTAACCCAAATGAAGGACACAGGACAGAGAGAAGCGTCCGAGTCTTTTATTACACTGGTGTCAAAGTGTAACTGTATGGCTAAACAATTGAGAAAAAAGAATATTCCGTCTCCGGCATCGGCTTCATCTTCCGACGACGATGACCTTCCTCCTGCGGTGGATCCGACTCTGGCAGAGGAGGAGATCCGTGCTGGGACGAGTGCGGGTCCAGGGGTCCAAGATGTCGCCGCGTCGGCGGACCAGTCTGCCCCAAAGGACGCGGATTTGAGATGGAGTCAGATGGCGGAGCAACTTGAGACTCTCAAGAACGTGCTTGCACAGTTGTGTGCGCTTGTTACGCCGAGGACGGCGTCGGAAGGCGATGTTGGTGGTCCGCAGGAGCACCGGTTGTCTTCAATGTCGACGCCATCAGCCATGCGGCATGAAGACGCCATCTTGGGCGTGGCGCACGACGAAAGGCGGGAAGCCGCCATTTTGGGCCCTCTGCGACGGAAGGCCGCCATCTTGTCGACACCACGCTGCGACGACATGTTGAATATGCCACCGGAAGAGTCAGCGGCTGGAGGGAACGCGCCAAGGCGTCGCAGTCGTCACCTAACGACTGTCAAGGAATTCTCCATCGGGGGTGATTGGAGTGCGTTCGCCTGCAGATTTTTGGCAGCGGTGCGCTCGGCGGGGTGGACTGACGCCGAGGCATTAGAGGTTCTTCCGACTCTCCTTGATGATGAGTCCGTTAGATTCTTTCGCTCTATAAAAGCCGCAAAGAAGAAAACATTGCGTGGTGTGTTCGACGAAATGGCTGACGCTTACGAGCTGCCGGATGACGCTCATCGCCGGTTTGCGCAACGACAACGCGCACCCGAGGAGTCTCCGGTGGCGTATAGGGGCGCGGTACTGGAGCTGGCAATGGCCGCATACCCGGAGATGGAGCCTGACCTGTTGGAACCTCTCATCCTGGGGAAGATGTTGGAGTTGTCCCGGGATCTCGGCATTCCCATGCCGATGTGCGGTCACGAGAATCTCACATCCCGGGCTGCGGCTAAGTGTCTGGACGCCCAGTTCAACCTGCGCCGGTGGAAGCAGGTCACGGCGTGGACGGGTGGGCCCATCGTCGAAGGGGGAGCCGTGGGTTGGGACCCCAAGAATGCGGTTTATGTGCCGGACGACAGGAGCCCGCAGGAGCTGTCGGCTGCCGCTGCTCCGTGGCCGGAGCCGCGGGCTGCGCCGCCGACACGGCCGCGTCGGGATGGGGCGCCCGCAGCAAGGCGCAATAACATCGACTGCTTTTGCTGCGGGCGTAAGGGCCATTATGCCAGGGACTGCTGGGCCCGCGTCCCGGGTCCGCCCCAGCAGGAGGCCTCGACAGCGGCCGCTCCAAGGAAGGATTCGCCAGCACAGGCAAGTCGGTGCGCACCAGATACCCGGCAAGGCTTGACACCTCACTCATCACCGTTGTCATGCGATCCGGGTGTTTTTAATAACGGGAGACCATTGACTGTGCCTTGTCGTTCGGTAACGCAATGGCGTAAGTTGGCTCGGCGGGTCGTCGCGGCCGCTACCGGTTCGTCCACCGTACCTGGGTCGATACAAGGGGTGGACGTACGGATTTTGGTAGATTCCGGGGCGTCCACGACCATTATTTCGGATGTAATATTCCATCTCTTGAACATCCCACCAGGGGCCGTGAGTCCGGCTTACGCTTCCTGCGTCGCCGCGAACGGGGGTAGCATGGGCATTGTGGGCCAGGTGTATGCTACAATTGCTATCGGGGGAGTGTCGGCCTCGGGTATTGTGTTAATTTCGAGGTCTCTTGCGGTTCCTTGTTTATTAGGGACCGATTTTCTGGCCAAAATGCCCATTTTAATTAGAATTAATGAGAACTGCATTCAATTACCGGAAGGCCGTAAAATTGCCTTTTTGCCGTCGCCCTGGGGGCGACCTGCTCCTGTCGCCCAGGTGCAGGCGTTGTCCGAAGTGTCTGTGGATATTCCACCTGGCTCACAGATTCTCATTCCTTTGCGTTATCGGAAGCCTGTACCTGGTCGTCAAGGAGCGATTGGGGTTTTGTTGTCACCGTCCGCCACCATCACGGGTGGATCGGCGCTCGTTGGGGCACAAACTATTGTTAGGCCAGACCAGCAGCCGTTTTTGCAGGTGCTTAACGCGAGTGCCGAAAGCGTGTGTGTGCCGGCGGGTACCGTGGTGGCACATGCCACTACTGCGTTTACAGCTCATGATGATCTGTCCGGCCGGGGGGTTGTTGGAGGTGTTTCGGGGCCCGGAGCTGTGGATGACCGCTGGATTGCTGAATTGTGTGGGGAGAATTCAGCTCTTTCTGGGGAACAGCGTTGTGCGATTCGTAAATTGTTATCGAGCTATTCTGATGTGTTTAGTTCCGATGATTTGGACTTAGGACGCACCTCCTTGCTTTACCATCATATTGACACAGGGGACGCTGCCCCTATTCGGTTGAACTCGCATCGGATGAGTCCGGCTGAGTGAGAGCATGTTCGAGGGGCAGTGGATGACATGTTGGCTGCGGACATAATATCTCCGTCTAACAGCCCATGGGGCGCACCTGTTGTTTTGGTCAAGCAGAAAGATGGCAAATTTCGATTTTGTGTAGACTTTCGTAAATTAAATAAGGTGTCGGTGGCGGATGCGTATCCCCTGCTGCGTATGGACGACTCTCTCGATGCCTTGTCGGGGGCGAAGTTCTTTTCAACGCTAGATCTCTCTTCGGGCTTCTGGCAGCTTCCCCTCGACGAGTCCTCGCGGGAAAAGACTGCTTTCCGTACGCCGCAGGGGTTATTTCAATTTAACTGTCTTCCGATGGGGCTGAATGCGGCCCCTGCCACTTTTCAGAGGTTGATGGAGTTGGTGTTAACGGGGTTGCAGTGGGAGACATGTCTTATATATTTGGACGATATTATCGTTTTCAGCCGCACTTTTGACGAGCATTTATCGCGGTTGGAGGCAGTGTTCACCAGGATGCGTTCTGCTAATTTGAAATTTAAGCCCAAGAAATGTCACCTGCTGCAACACTCCGTGCGTTATTTGGGCCACATCGTCAGTGCGGACGGGGTGGCCACGGATCCGGACAAAATTGCGTGCGTCCGTGACTGGCCAACCCCTGCCACGGTGGGGGATGTGCGTTGGTTTTTGGGGTTCGCCTCATACTATCGGAGGTTTGTTCCAAATTTTGCTACGATCGCGAGGCCTTTGCATCTCCTGACGGGTAAAGGACACAAGTTCGCTTGGGGACCCCCGGAGGAGGCGGCGTTTCGAGGCCTACGCGATCTATTGGCTACGGCACCGACGTTGGATTATCCGGATTTTGCGCATCCCTTCATTCTGGACACGGACGCGAGTGACACGGGTATTGGGGCGGTGTTATCTCAGTCCAAAGATGGTGTAGAACGCGTGGTCGCGTATGGAAGCCGGGTTTTGTCTCCCGCTGACACCCGCTACTGTGTCACTCGCAGGGAACTTTTGGCTATTGTTTTTTTTCTCCGCCAATTTCGACCGTATCTGTACGGTCGTTCGTTTATTGTTCGCACGGATCATGCGGCCTTGCAGTATGCTCTTAAAATGGACCAACCATCCGGCCAGCTGGCGCGATGGTTGGACACGCTGGAAGAATTTTCCTTCCAAATTCAGCATCGGAAGGGAGTGCGTCACGCTAATGCGGACGCACTTTCTAGGCTGCCGCAGCGATCCCCTTGCGCATGTGCGTCGGGGACGCACAAGTGTGGCCCGATTCAGCACCTCCCTCCGCCTGTCGCGCTGGCAGTCGAGGTGCCGGAAGCTCCACTTGAGCCGGGGCCGGCTGATGGGGGACCGGCTGATGGCATTCTACATCTCCCGAGGTCTGTGTGGATTCGGGAACAGATGTTGGATGATTCCTTGGTAACGTTACGTAAGCGGCCTGTCAAGGGGAGTGGGCGACTCGGTGCGGGCGGCGTGCCGGAAACCGCTCTCCGTGATGGCTTGCTGATGTGGAGGGAAGGGATGCAGGAACGCTGGCGCCTGGTTGTGCCGGCATCATTGCGGTACGAATTGATTAGGACTCTGCATTGTGACACGCTTTTACATCTGGGGGTGCAGAAGACGCTATTGACGCTGCAGCGAGACTACTATTGGCACGGCATGACAACGGATGTTGTCGGGCACGTTCGCGCGTGTCCCGATTGTGCCCGCCGTAAGCCGCCTAAACATCCATATGTACAGCCGATACAATCCATCCAGGTATCTCGAGTTAATGAGTTGGTGGCGTTAGATATTTTGGGACCCTTTCCGCCATCCGCTAGGGGAAATAAATATTTGCTGGTAGGGGTGGAGTACCTCTCCCGCTGGCCGGCGGCCTGGCCTTTGCCTGACCAGTCAGCGGCGTCTATCACGGACGCCTTTCTTTTTGGGTATGTTATGGACAAAGGGGCGCCGGAGAGGCTCCTTACAGACCAAGGCCGAAATGTTTCCTCCAAATTGTTGGGGGAAGTGTGTGCGGCGCTGGGTACAAAAAAAATACGGACATCTCCCTACCACCCACAAACGGATGGTATGGTGGAACGGCTTAATCGGACCCTGTCCGCCATGTTGTGCCATACGGTTAGTGAAAAACAATCGGATTGGGATTTGCATATCCCTGGGGTGCTTTCAGCGTACCGGATGACGCCGCATGCGGCTACAGGATATTCGCCGTTTTTCTAATGTACGGTCGTGAAAATGTACCGCCGATTAATGAACAGTTGGGAACCGAGGCGAGGGGACCTGTCAAGCCTCTTCCTGATTACATTCAGGACACCGTTCGCCGAGTCACTGAAGCGCGGGTGGAGGTTCGCATGGCTACGGCCAAAGCCCAGGCTCGGAACGAGCGGTGTGCGCGACGTTCAAAAGGGGAATGCCCTTGGAAAACGGGGGACCTGGCCTGGCTCCATTGTCCACAGGTGCGGCCAGGTACCTCTCCTAAATTACATAAGCCATGGCAAGGGCCGGTTCGCCTCATCGAGGTTCCCAACCCACAGTCGGCGCGTGTTCGGTTTGGTTCTCGGCGTTGGTTCGTCCATACATCTCGGTTGAAACCATACGTGGCCCCTCGACCGGATGCGTCATCTCCTGAGGTTGCCTTGCCGGGGTCTGTTGCTGCCGACTCGCCCTTGCCTGTGCCTGCTGACTTTGCTAGAGCGCCTGTCGTGCCTTTCACAGACGAGCCGGCCGTGACGCGACAGGGGAAAGCGGACCCAGCTCGGGGTGCGCCTGCCACGGCTGCGGAACCTTTGAGGCCCGCAGCCCTTCCTACCCTGCCGCGGACACGATTGCGGGACGCCTCTGGTGCTGCGCCTTCAAAAACAGGGGACCGGGACGTTGCCAGGCCTCCAATAGCGACAGGCAAACTTCAGCCTGTCGCTCTTAAAACCCTGCCACGTTCCCGCTCGGCGGGAGGGCCACCGACCGTCCAGGATGGCCCGGCGACCCGCACCCGCTCGAAATCCCTCACATTTCGTTAATTATTGTGTTGTGTTCTTGTTCTTTCCGTATATTATCGTGTGTTCTGTGTTCTTTTACGTATTCGGTCGTGTTCGCTCGCATTGCGTATTGGAGTTGTGTTCAGCCGAGGTCGGCTGGATTTTCTCTACGGGGGAGGGTGGTGTAATGCGGGCGAAAACGACCTTCCGGAAGTGACGTCATGGGGGGAGGAGTTACGTCACGTGGGGGAGAGGGTAAGGGTCTATAAGGGGGGTAACCGGAAGCAGTCGGGAGTGATCGGGGACTAGGAGAAGAGAGAGGCCACGCAGGGCGAAGGGTGAGAGAGAGGGGCGAGGTCGCCACACACCCAAGCCAGGAGGATCGGCACCGTCGGCCAACGGTGACCGGCCCGGGGGCAGGAGGAGCAGCGAGGAGGCTGCAGAGAGCAGCGGGTCTGCAAGGGAGGAGTCGGCAGCAGGGGTCTGCACGGCGCGACAGCGGCCTGGGGCTGCAGAGTGTGGGCTACGGGAGCGACAGCAGCCTGGGGCTGCAGGGTGGAGAGTATATAGGGGAGTACCGTGAGGGAAAGAGATCGAACCCAAATAAAGGACACAGGACAGAGAGAAGCGTCCGAGTCTTTTATTACACATTCACAACTCATTTGGCAGCTTGGCTTCGAGCCCACCTGTGCTGCCAATGCGATACGGAGAATGATGACATTACACACCATCTGCTCTCATTTAAAAGCAAGGCAGCTCTTCTCTAGTCGTTACACCTCGAGGCTGTGTGTACACCAGGCTGTTCTACAAGAGTTGGAAGCTTTGTTAATTAGTAAAAAAAAAATGGAATTTGAAAGTACCGTTCGGGCGTTCCATCATAACACTTTAGTGACCTGGCTGCATTTACGTATTAAAAATGATTCGAGGGACGTCACGAGACATCCATGAAAGACGATCTTAAACAATAATTCAAATTGGATGGACCTTTCGTCTAAATGTAACCACATCTCGACGTGTTTGCTGTAAACTATCTTCTTTTTTTTCTGAAAAGAAGTTTCATGCGCATGTTGGGACCTACCTAGGACACACAGCCCAGCTTTGATTTACAAGTGTAGCGGAGTCAAATACGCAGTGCACACAGTTAACCGAGGGCAACTGAGGGCAAACAGGTGCACGTCTGCAACGTGTGGGTTGCACGGGCAGACCGCCAGTTGCTAAGGGGCGAAGCAGGTGCAAACAGGATCGACCGGTTGTGCACGTTGAGACCGGAGGTGTTGCCAGGGAGACGGGAGACAAGGGTTGACTGATGGGCCGACAGGCGCCGGCCTGGCGAGAGCTTAAAGAGAAACAGGAGAGGTCTCGGATAATTAGCAGAGGGATATAAGGGTGTGTGCGGGAGGGGTAGTTGTTGCGGGGAACCAAGAATTAAGACATCTTGCCGCTGCCACTCACGCTGTCGCCGGCTAAGGGCAGCGGCGGAGATGGGGAGTTACTGTGTGTGAAGCTGCTGTGTGCGGAGACGCTGTGTACGGAGTCGCTGTGTGCGGAGTCGCTGAGAGCAGAGCTGCTGAGTGCAGGATAAGCGAGGTGAAAGGTAGATAAGAGTGGGGAGAAGTTAAACACAAGTGACCATATAGATAGTTATCGGGGTGCCTACAACTGGTGCAAGAATAGGTGAATAAAGTGTAAGCAGGTGACTTGTTACAACGTGTCGGTGTGAGTAATTTTTGAAGACACTACACAAGTTAACATCCGTTTCTTTTTCAGGTCGCATCCTGTGGCATCATTCGCAGGAGTAGGTTATCGTGTGCCTAGTGTAACAACCTGAAAGTAACAATACCCTTAAATGTAGACCTCGTTGGTGGAAACAACAATGGTCTGTGCTCGTTTACCAAGGTAACGGTGCCTTACTGTTTCGATTTAAAGCTTTCGTGACTGCAGGGATTCATCTTCTTGGTTCTTTCGGTAAAGTCACGTAGAATGGAAATAATAAAATAATAAAAATAAAACATAATAAAATAATTCTCACGACGTTTCAGCCACAACGCGAGCAGCCGTCCTCAGGTGGAGAACAGGTCTGTCGAGAAGACAGAGTCTGAATGACACACCCCAGGCTTGGAGCGACTATTTAAGCTGGGATGGAGGGGGGGAGAGCGCCTTGACAAAAACATTTGCATATCAAGAGAAATTTATCATATTTATGGGAAATGCAGATATGCGATTAGTACTACTTGTGAAATGCGTAGGAGGTTTGGCGGGGGGTTGAAAGTCATTATGCCCGTGCATTATGCAGGATTAACAGCATCAAAGGGAGGGGATAGGGGTAACATTAATAAAGGGAAGGAATGTTAATAGTATGTAGCTGCAGTAACTAAACCACCACGTAAACAACTAAAGTATAAACTACATAGTATCATCAGTATACTAAATATACTCTCCAATAAGCTGAGCTACTAACAGTAAGTAATACATTACAATTCTATGTCGCAATAAATATAATATTCTTCCAGCTAAACTTTATTCTCTTATATCACACGAGTCTACACCATACTATATACTGCCATAGACAAACCCAACATTAAATTATATACTGTATTACTATACACCACCTTATACATTGTAATATTACACTATGTATTATTCTACCCACCCTAATGTATATCACACTGCTGTATATTCACTATACAATTACGATACTATATATTACTTTGTACATTGTATTAAACATTACAATTTTATACTATTTATTATTATACAATCTGCTATACACTGTACCATTGACCGTCGCGCGAAAGATAGTAAGAGGAAGCAACGAAATATGTCAATGGGAGAGTGGTGGCATGAGGCTTGCAGCGGAGCAAAGAATCCATTCCCTGCGGAGAATACAAGATATATAGTCAATGCCAGTGAGTGGAACGTGGTCTGAAAGTCACCGTAAACGTGAACACAATCAGTTAAGATCCGAAATGGTTTATTACGTATATAGTATGGTGTAGACTCGTGTGATATAAGAGAATAAAGTTTAGCTGGAAGCATATTATATTTTTTGCGACATAGAATTGTAATGTATTACTTACTGTTAGTAGCTCAGCTTATTGGAGAGTATATTTAGTATACTGATGATACTATGTAGTTTATACTTTAGTTGTTTACGTGGTGGTTTAGTTACTGCAGCTACATACTATTAACATTCCTTCCCTTTATTAATGTTACCCCTATCCCCTCCCTTTGATGCTGCTAATCCTGCATAATGCACGGGCATAATGACTTTAAACCCCCCGCCAAACCTCCTACGCATTTCACAAGTAGTACTAATCGCATATCTGCATTTCCCATAAATATGTTAAATTCCTCTTGATATGCAAATTATTTTGTCAAGGCGCTCTCCCCCCCCTCCATCCCAGCTTAAATAGTCGCTCCAAGCCTGGGGTGTGTCATTCAGACTCTGTCTTCTCGACAGACCTGTTCTCCACCTGAGGACGGCTGCTTGCGTTGTGGCCGAAACGTCGTGAGAATTATTTTATTATGTTTAATTTTTATTATTTTATTATTTCCCCTCTACGTGACTTTACCGAAAGATTCTTTGGTTCTGTTCGGTTAAGTCACGTCTAAAAATAAAATAATAAATTAAAATAACATATTACGACGTTTCGATTGCAACACAAGCAATCATCATCAGGTATAAAAGAAAGAGCAACAAAAATCTAACTAGGAAACCATAGACAGACATACAAGCAGACAGACATCACAACGGCACACAGAGAGAGGACACAAATCGGCACAAAGAGAGGGGTCGTTTCTGTGACGGTCCCTTAAATATAGAGAGGGGCGGGGACGGAGATAGGGAGGGGGCAGAGAGAATTAGCATATCAATGAGTGTACGGCAACGTACTGCTGTTGCAAGTAAGATGACAATGTGGAACGGGCACGCAAAATTGAAAACGGGCATGCAAAATTGAAAATTAGGAGACAGGCACACGAAAATTAAATAACCTAGCAAAATATCGAAATGTGATGTAATACAACACAGAGAGTCGGTTAACACACAATTAACGCATAGCCTGGTTGATTACGTGTTTCAAAATTTGCTAAGTTAGAATTTTAAGTGTGAAAATTCCAAAGAGAGGACACAGGCAGAGAGAACAAATAGCCAGAAAGAAAAAGGATAAGCTTAAAACTTCCCCGTAGAAGTGGTTCAATCTTAATTTAGGAGCTTTCGTGACTGCAGGAATTATTCTTTGGTTCTGTTCGGTTAAGTCACGTCTAAAAATAAAATAATAAATTAAAATAACATATTACGACGTTTCGATTGCAACACAAGCAATCATCATCAGGTATAAAAGAAAGAGCAACAAAAATCTAACTAGGAAACCATAGACAGACATACAAGCAGACAGACATCACAACGGCACACAGAGAGAGGACACAAATCGGCACAAAGAGAGGGGTCGTTTCTGTGACGGTCCCTTAAATATAGAGAGGGGCGGGGACGGAGATAGGGAGGGGGCAGAGAGAATTAGCATATCAATGAGTGTACGGCAACGTACTGCTGTTGCAAGTAAGATGACAATGTGGAACGGGCACGCAAAATTGAAAACGGGCATGCAAAATTGAAAATTAGGAGACAGGCACACGAAAATTAAATAACCTAGCAAAATATCGAAATGTGATGTAATACAACACAGAGAGTCGGTTAACACACAATTAACGCATAGCCTGGTTGATTACGTGTTTCAAAATTTGCTAAGTTAGAATTTTAAGTGTGAAAATTCCAAAGAGAGGACACAGGCAGAGAGAACAAATAGCCAGAAAGAAAAAGGATAAGCTTAAAACTTCCCCGTAGAAGTGGTTCAATCTTAATTTAGGAGCTTTCGTGACTGCAGGAATTATTCTTTGGTTCTGTTCGGTTAAGTCACGTCTAAAAATAAAATAATAAATTAAAATAACATATTACGACGTTTCGATTGCAACACAAGCAATCATCATCAGGTATAAAAGAAAGAGCAACAAAAATCTAACTAGGAAACCATAGACAGACATACAAGCAGACAGACATCACAACGGCACACAGAGAGAGGACACAAATCGGCACAAAGAGAGGGGTCGTTTCTGTGACGGTCCCTTAAATATAGAGAGGGGCGGGGACGGAGATAGGGAGGGGGCAGAGAGAATTAGCATATCAATGAGTGTACGGCAACGTACTGCTGTTGCAAGTAAGATGACAATGTGGAACGGGCACGCAAAATTGAAAACGGGCATGCAAAATTGAAAATTAAGAGACAGGCACACGAAAATTAAATAACCTAGCAAAATATCGAAATGTGATGTAATACAACACAGAGAGTCGGTTAACACACAATTAACGCATAGCCTGGTTGATTACGTGTTTCAAAATTTGCTAAGTTAGAATTTTAAGTGTGAAAATTCCAAAGAGAGGACACAGGCAGAGAGAACAAATAGCCAGAAAGAAAAAGGATAAGCTTAAAACTTCCCCGTAGAAGTGGTTCAATCTTAATTTAGGAGCTTTCGTGACTGCAGGAATTATTCTTTGGTTCTGTTCGGTTAAGTCACGTCTAAAAATAAAATAATAAATTAAAATAACATATTACGACGTTTCGATTGCAACACAAGCAATCATCATCAGGTATAAAAGAAAGAGCAACAAAAATCTAACTAGGAAACCATAGACAGACATACAAGCAGACAGACATCACAACGGCACACAGAGAGAGGACACAAATCGGCACAAAGAGAGGGGTCGTTTCTGTGACGGTCCCTTAAATATAGAGAGGGGCGGGGACGGAGATAGGGAGGGGGCAGAGAGAATTAGCATATCAATGAGTGTACGGCAACGTACTGCTGTTGCAAGTAAGATGACAATGTGGAACGGGCACGCAAAATTGAAAACGGGCATGCAAAATTGAAAATTAGGAGACAGGCACACGAAAATTAAATAACCTAGCAAAATATCGAAATGTGATGTAATACAACACAGAGAGTCGGTTAACACACAATTAACGCATAGCCTGGTTGATTACGTGTTTCAAAATTTGCTAAGTTAGAATTTTAAGTGTGAAAATTCCAAAGAGAGGACACAGGCAGAGAGAACAAATAGCCAGAAAGAAAAAGGATAAGCTTAAAACTTCCCCGTAGAAGTGGTTCAATCTTAATTTAGGAGCTTTCGTGACTGCAGGAATTATTCTTTGGTTCTGTTCGGTTAAGTCACGTCTAAAAATAAAATAATAAATTAAAATAACATATTACGACGTTTCGATTGCAACACAAGCAATCATCATCAGGTATAAAAGAAAGAGCAACAAAAATCTAACTAGGAAACCATAGACAGACATACAAGCAGACAGACATCACAACGGCACACAGAGAGAGGACACAAATCGGCACAAAGAGAGGGGTCGTTTCTGTGACGGTCCCTTAAATATAGAGAGGGGCGGGGACGGAGATAGGGAGGGGGCAGAGAGAATTAGCATATCAATGAGTGTACGGCAACGTACTGCTGTTGCAAGTAAGATGACAATGTGGAACGGGCACGCAAAATTGAAAACGGGCATGCAAAATTGAAAATTAGGAGACAGGCACACGAAAATTAAATAACCTAGCAAAATATCGAAATGTGATGTAATACAACACAGAGAGTCGGTTAACACACAATTAACGCATAGCCTGGTTGATTACGTGTTTCAAAATTTGCTAAGTTAGAATTTTAAGTGTGAAAATTCCAAAGAGAGGACACAGGCAGAGAGAACAAATAGCCAGAAAGAAAAAGGATAAGCTTAAAACTTCCCCGTAGAAGTGGTTCAATCTTAATTTAGGAGCTTTCGTGACTGCAGGAATTATTCTTTGGTTCTGTTCGGTTAAGTCACGTCTAAAAATAAAATAATAAATTAAAATAACATATTACGACGTTTCGATTGCAACACAAGCAATCATCATCAGGTATAAAAGAAAGAGCAACAAAAATCTAACTAGGAAACCATAGACAGACATACAAGCAGACAGACATCACAACGGCACACAGAGAGAGGACACAAATCGGCACAAAGAGAGGGGTCGTTTCTGTGACGGTCCCTTAAATATAGAGAGGGGCGGGGACGGAGATAGGGAGGGGGCAGAGAGAATTAGCATATCAATGAGTGTACGGCAACGTACTGCTGTTGCAAGTAAGATGACAATGTGGAACGGGCACGCAAAATTGAAAACGGGCATGCAAAATTGAAAATTAGGAGACAGGCACACGAAAATTAAATAACCTAGCAAAATATCGAAATGTGATGTAATACAACACAGAGAGTCGGTTAACACACAATTAACGCATAGCCTGGTTGATTACGTGTTTCAAAATTTGCTAAGTTAGAATTTTAAGTGTGAAAATTCCAAAGAGAGGACACAGGCAGAGAGAACAAATAGCCAGAAAGAAAAAGGATAAGCTTAAAACTTCCCCGTAGAAGTGGTTCAATCTTAATTTAGGAGCTTTCGTGACTGCAGGAATTATTCTTTGGTTCTGTTCGGTTAAGTCACGTCTAAAAATAAAATAATAAATTAAAATAACATATTACGACGTTTCGATTGCAACACAAGCAATCATCATCAGGTATAAAAGAAAGAGCAACAAAAATCTAACTAGGAAACCATAGACAGACATACAAGCAGACAGACATCACAACGGCACACAGAGAGAGGACACAAATCGGCACAAAGAGAGGGGTCGTTTCTGTGACGGTCCCTTAAATATAGAGAGGGGCGGGGACGGAGATAGGGAGGGGGCAGAGAGAATTAGCATATCAATGAGTGTACGGCAACGTACTGCTGTTGCAAGTAAGATGACAATGTGGAACGGGCACGCAAAATTGAAAACGGGCATGCAAAATTGAAAATTAGGAGACAGGCACACGAAAATTAAATAACCTAGCAAAATATCGAAATGTGATGTAATACAACACAGAGAGTCGGTTAACACACAATTAACGCATAGCCTGGTTGATTACGTGTTTCAAAATTTGCTAAGTTAGAATTTTAAGTGTGAAAATTCCAAAGAGAGGACACAGGCAGAGAGAACAAATAGCCAGAAAGAAAAAGGATAAGCTTAAAACTTCCCCGTAGAAGTGGTTCAATCTTAATTTAGGAGCTTTCGTGACTGCAGGAATTATTCTTTGGTTCTGTTCGGTTAAGTCACGTCTAAAAATAAAATAATAAATTAAAATAACATATTACGACGTTTCGATTGCAACACAAGCAATCATCATCAGGTATAAAAGAAAGAGCAACAAAAATCTAACTAGGAAACCATTGAAAACGGGCATGCCCGTTTTCAATTTTGCGTGCCCGTTCCACATTGTCATCTTACTTGCAACAGCAGTACGTTGCCGTACACTCATTGATATGCTAATTCTCTCTGCCCCCTCCCTATCTCCGTCCCCGCCCCTCTCTATATTTAAGGGACCGTCACAGAAACGACCCCTCTCTTTGTGCCGATTTGTGTCCTCTCTCTGTGTGCCGTTGTGATGTCTGTCTGCTTGTATGTCTGTCTATGGTTTCCTAGTTAGATTTTTGTTGCTCTTTCTTTTATACCTGATGATGATTGCTTGTGTTGCAATCGAAACGTCGTAATATGTTATTTTAATTTATTATTTTATTTTTAGACGTGACTTAACCGAACAGAACCAAAGAATAATTCCTGCAGTCACGAAAGCTCCTAAATTAAGATTGAACCACTTCTACGGGGAAGTTTTAAGCTTATCCTTTTTCTTTCTGGCTATTTGTTCTCTCTGCCTGTGTCCTCTCTTTGGAATTTTCACACTTAAAATTCTAACTTAGCAAATTTTGAAACACGTAATCAACCAGGCTATGCGTTAATTGTGTGTTAACCGACTCTCTGTGTTGTATTACATCACATTTCGATATTTTGCTAGGTTATTTAATTTTCGTGTGCCTGTCTCCTAATTTTCAATTTTGCATGCCCGTTTTCAATTTTGCGTGCCCGTTCCACATTGTCATCTTACTTGCAACAGCAGTACGTTGCCGTACACTCATTGATATGCTAATTCTCTCTGCCCCCTCCCTATCTCCGTCCCCGCCCCTCTCTATATTTAAGGGACCGTCACAGAAACGACCCCTCTCTTTGTGCCGATTTGTGTCCTCTCTCTGTGTGCCGTTGTGATGTCTGTCTGCTTGTATGTCTGTCTATGGTTTCCTAGTTAGATTTTTGTTGCTCTTTCTTTTATACCTGATGATGATTGCTTGTGTTGCAATCGAAACGTCGTAATATGTTATTTTAATTTATTATTTTATTTTTAGACGTGACTTAACCGAACAGAACCAAAGAATAATTCCTGCAGTCACGAAAGCTCCTAAATTAAGATTGAACCACTTCTACGGGGAAGTTTTAAGCTTATCCTTTTTCTTTCTGGCTATTTGTTCTCTCTGCCTGTGTCCTCTCTTTGGAATTTTCACACTTAAAATTCTAACTTAGCAAATTTTGAAACACGTAATCAACCAGGCTATGCGTTAATTGTGTGTTAACCGACTCTCTGTGTTGTATTACATCACATTTCGATATTTTGCTAGGTTATTTAATTTTCGTGTGCCTGTCTCCTAATTTTCAATTTTGCATGCCCGTTTTCAATTTTGCGTGCCCGTTCCACATTGTCATCTTACTTGCAACAGCAGTACGTTGCCGTACACTCATTGATATGCTAATTCTCTCTGCCCCCTCCCTATCTCCGTCCCCGCCCCTCTCTATATTTAAGGGACCGTCACAGAAACGACCCCTCTCTTTGTGCCGATTTGTGTCCTCTCTCTGTGTGCCGTTGTGATGTCTGTCTGCTTGTATGTCTGTCTATGGTTTCCTAGTTAGATTTTTGTTGCTCTTTCTTTTATACCTGATGATGATTGCTTGTGTTGCAATCGAAACGTCGTAATATGTTATTTTAATTTATTATTTTATTTTTAGACGTGACTTAACCGAACAGAACCAAAGAATAATTCCTGCAGTCACGAAAGCTCCTAAATTAAGATTGAACCACTTCTACGGGGAAGTTTTAAGCTTATCCTTTTTCTTTCTGGCTATTTGTTCTCTCTGCCTGTGTCCTCTCTTTGGAATTTTCACACTTAAAATTCTAACTTAGCAAATTTTGAAACACGTAATCAACCAGGCTATGCGTTAATTGTGTGTTAACCGACTCTCTGTGTTGTATTACATCACATTTCGATATTTTGCTAGGTTATTTAATTTTCGTGTGCCTGTCTCCTAATTTTCAATTTTGCATGCCCGTTTTCAATTTTGCGTGCCCGTTCCACATTGTCATCTTACTTGCAACAGCAGTACGTTGCCGTACACTCATTGATATGCTAATTCTCTCTGCCCCCTCCCTATCTCCGTCCCCGCCCCTCTCTATATTTAAGGGACCGTCACAGAAACGACCCCTCTCTTTGTGCCGATTTGTGTCCTCTCTCTGTGTGCCGTTGTGATGTCTGTCTGCTTGTATGTCTGTCTATGGTTTCCTAGTTAGATTTTTGTTGCTCTTTCTTTTATACCTGATGATGATTGCTTGTGTTGCAATCGAAACGTCGTAATATGTTATTTTAATTTATTATTTTATTTTTAGACGTGACTTAACCGAACAGAACCAAAGAATAATTCCTGCAGTCACGAAAGCTCCTAAATTAAGATTGAACCACTTCTACGGGGAAGTTTTAAGCTTATCCTTTTTCTTTCTGGCTATTTGTTCTCTCTGCCTGTGTCCTCTCTTTGGAATTTTCACACTTAAAATTCTAACTTAGCAAATTTTGAAACACGTAATCAACCAGGCTATGCGTTAATTGTGTGTTAACCGACTCTCTGTGTTGTATTACATCACATTTCGATATTTTGCTAGGTTATTTAATTTTCGTGTGCCTGTCTCCTAATTTTCAATTTTGCATGCCCGTTTTCAATTTTGCGTGCCCGTTCCACATTGTCATCTTACTTGCAACAGCAGTACGTTGCCGTACACTCATTGATATGCTAATTCTCTCTGCCCCCTCCCTATCTCCGTCCCCGCCCCTCTCTATATTTAAGGGACCGTCACAGAAACGACCCCTCTCTTTGTGCCGATTTGTGTCCTCTCTCTGTGTGCCGTTGTGATGTCTGTCTGCTTGTATGTCTGTCTATGGTTTCCTAGTTAGATTTTTGTTGCTCTTTCTTTTATACCTGATGATGATTGCTTGTGTTGCAATCGAAACGTCGTAATATGTTATTTTAATTTATTATTTTATTTTTAGACGTGACTTAACCGAACAGAACCAAAGAATAATTCCTGCAGTCACGAAAGCTCCTAAATTAAGATTTACCGAAAGAACCAAGAAGAATGGTGCCTTACTGTTTTAATTCAAATAGTTCTCCTTCAGACAAAACAACACAATGCACAGATAGTCAGTGCGCAGATGAATGAGTGTACACAATTAACATAGATATGGCACATAAAACATAATTTGAGATACTTCTAGTTAAAATTCATGAAGGCTTTCATGTGCTAGCTACAAAAACAAACATGAATTATTAATTGAAAAAGAAGCGTATAACCAAATAGTGGGCACACTTCCACAGACCGTTTTACCAGTGTCGTCATGGGAAGCAGCAGGGAATAAATAGTCTTCGGAAGAGATTACATAAGTGTGCCCGCTGAGCTTACAAATGTTCCGACGGTTGTGAATGGTAACAGCCTATGTCTGAATGAATGGTAACAGCCTATGTCACGGTGGCGAGATGTTAACGACCTCGCCTCGTATACAAGAGGTCGTGGGGTTGATCCCGACCCTGATGCCTGTTGCTGTATATTTGGAGTTTGCCTGTCTCTCTCCCCGTCGTCACGTGGATTTTTCTCCGGGTCCTCCGGGTTTTCCCCTCCACATTTAGAAACGTGCTTTTAGAATATTTGTCTGCTATGAATTCTCACATGATAAGCCACTTCGTTGAGGTATCATTTATGGCCAAGTCGCTTCTGAAAAAGAGCTACATTGCTCAGTGGGCCTTACCTGCTAAAATAAGAATAGTAAAATAGTCAATATCCAAAGTGTGAGGAGGTCCTGGCAATGGAATGGGATGTCCACGGCAGCCCTGTCTATGCACATTTATGAGTTAACACAGCCATCAGATTCACAACCATCGCGAAGTTAAATGTGTATTTTTTGTTATGGGAATTAAAGCCGTGATTATAACAGAGCCGATAGAGCCAAGTCAGAGTCAAAGAAGCATCTCCCCTGCTCAAAAGAGCTTTTGTGATAGGGCTTGTGCACAATGAAAACATTTGAGGCTATATTGATGTGTTGGCGTATGCTTCTTGTCTTTCCACAATCGCTGAGGCGATTTCTTTGCCATTTTGGTCAAGATGTGACTTTGGTCCAATATTCGAAAGCAGGTTTTTAAATCCTTTATATTAAGTTCATTTGCTTGCTTGCTTGCGTGCTTGCGTGCTTGCTTGCTTGCTTACGACCGTGCAAATCTTTCGGTCGTTATTTAACCCACTTCCCGTAATCCAATCGAGCTGACATTTTGCACACAGACTCGTTGTGCGTGACAATTAATTTTCGTGAAAAATGTTTTCCAAAATTTTACACTGTTTAGGGAATTTTTTTAAAATATTTAATTACCAATTGCTTAATGGTGGCAGACAATCATCTGACCCATAGGTGGCAGCCATCTCAAGCCAGAGGACGAGAGGACTCTAGCCGCCACGCATATAAAGGATTTATAGTGAAAAACTTTGTTTTTACGGGTTAGGGTTATTGTAAAATCTCCTCTGAAAGTGGTTTCATGTTTATGATTACGAATGTTGAACTTTTTTTAAATCCTTTATATTAAGTTCGCTTGCTTGCTTGCTTGCGTGCTTGCGTGCTTGCTTGCTTGCGTGCTTGCTTGCTTGCTTACGACTGTGCAAATCTTTCGGTCGTTTTTTAACCCACTTCCCGTGATCCAATCGAGCTGACATTTTCCACACAGACTCGTTGTGCGAGACAATTAATGTTCGTGAAAAAAAATTCCCAAAATTTTACACTTTTTAGGCAAAAAAAAAATATTTTACATATATTCAAATAGAACTCATTCATGGCTTTGGCTAAACGTCACAGTATAAGAGCCCAGAGCGTAACCCCTCCACAGGCCGTGGCAGAGTAGCGCAGTTGGTAGCGCCCTTGCTTCCCATGCCAAAGGTCGCGGGATTGATCCCCGCGTCCTCCACTGGCGAATATATTTTTAAATCCTTTATATTAAGTTCGCTGCCACGCATATAAAGGATTTATAGTGAAAAACTTTGTTTTTACGGGTTATACTTATTACACCGTAAGTAGCCAACCGTGCTAATCGGAGGTACGGGGGAAGGACAACTAAACATAAAAAGCAGTTCTAAAAGAAATGAGTTTTCAATCTAGATTTAAAAGTGCATAGCTCCAGTAGCTTCCTAATATCAGACAGCTGCAGAAGCGCATCTGAAAACGAGCAATGCGGTGACCGTCTTTGTCCCAAGGTCGTGGTGTTGTAACCGTCGCATGAAAATTCTACGAGCGATGGAAACAAATCGCAGACACTAGGAGAATAAAACCGCGTCAAAGGTCTCGAATATAGGTCATTTGACAATGCGTGCGCCACGTTTGTGTTTTGTATAGAAAGGGCCATTAATAATGGCAAGGAGGAAAAATGAAATGTGTTGTGTGAGAGCGCCTTTGGAAAAAGGACCATTGTGGAATTTTGTCGGGATTCATTACGAGGCTCCAATGCATTCGTTGAAAGGCTCACAGAAAAATGTAACGATGACCACATGGTACATCTATGCCAAGTGGAAAGCTGCTGGGATTTGTCTTATATCTCGAGGGTGTTTTTTATTGTATCATCCAGGGAATGTATCACAGATTGCTGTGTTAAGGACATTTTAGTCATGCATGCATTTGGGTCATACCTGGGCCAGATGTCCATGCCTGAGAATATTAGATTGTATTGCAAAAAATAACCAGAGATGCATACCTCGGAAATGCTAACACAGACAAAATTACAGGTTCCTGCGACAATCGTTGGGCCGATATATGGCCCTTGAACCATTGATTGGATTTATGATCACGAAATATTCAACACGTGACGAAAGCTCTAATTTCTAAATCACACATTCTAATAACGCCAAAGCTTTAAATGAGAATTGCATACTGGTTATTTTTAGACTGATATTTTCTGAATTTAGCTAACTCTGTTATTAACCGATATGTTAAATGACAAAAAGCTAGAAAATAAATTTAACCAACGTTTTTGTATGTTTTGTTTTTATATATGCACCGCATGATAACAAGTCTACCGTTTACCATGTGAAATTGGTCACTTTCAATGGCTTTATGAAAACGCTGTGCCCTTTTGGACTCTTCCTTTTGTCCAAAAATAGTCACCGTGGAGAAAATTGCTAAAACTGTTACGGAAGTTTATGAGTCCTCTGCAATAAAAAAAAGACCGCATTCCTCAACCGCTTCGCTATCTGTGCATTATTTTGATTATGCAGCTTTATTTACCAGTTAAGATAACACTATTTAGATTATACCGTTGTATGACACCGAGCCGACGTTATCATTGGCACATTGATTTTTTAAAATAATTCATTAGCGAATGAATTGTTGTATTTTAATACGTTTTGCTATTTAATTTAGGGATGTAATAACTGGACCTTGTATAACCTACCCCCCTTCATTAATGGGAGTTGACTGCGGGCCAAGATATTTTGAAAATTGGGTTTTGCAATCATTATTTTGTGGCTGCATGCAACTATTATTCGATTACTTGGATTGTGTTTTCTCGGAGGGAGTTGGTATCACGCTGAGGTAATTAACGGCTATAATTGAAGAACAGGTCCTTCAAGAATGTTCTATTGACTCATCAGAGGTTTTTTTGTGGGAAGAAACTGTCGAGAGAGGAAATTAATCATTCGCCCATATAACCACCCGGATAACCGTGTTTACAGGCTTAAATTGTTCTAATCATAGACTGTGTTTTAATAAAAATTGTAATTTTGACTTCATTGTGGAATTGGAATAACTTAAAACTAAATATGAAAATTAATGCGTAAACAACCCACCAAATAATTTTTAACTCCTCCTAGTGGATATAAAATGTAAAAACGCAAACCAAGTTATCTTAAAGCATTGAGGGTATGTTAAACAATAAGATACAGTGCATGCAAACGGTGTCAAATGCCGAGAATGCACAGAACTCTGTAAAAACCCATAAGGAGACAAGTATAAAAATACATTATAGAAGATTGCAAATGTGATCGAAAGCAACAAAAAGGAAGTTGATTGGTAAATTGCGTACAACATGATGGAGATAAAATCATAAAACGAGTGCGTAAATTATATGCAGAAGTAGTGTATTACAATTCCTAGTGTTGACAAGCACGTCTACAATCCCTTACACATGATGAGCATAGACATGTACCATGGGTAAGACCACTGCGATCAGAACGCCGTATCTGCAGAACGCTGAATCCCTAACTCGAGTGGATGAATTGGTGCCCAGTGATCCGGTCAAATGGATTTCGGTAAAATTGTCTTCATTAATGTATTTTATGCCGCCTGTTTTGCTTGCCCTGCATTCTTGTTTACTTGAATCTGGCTTTAAAGGGGGTTTCATATGATCGTGTTGTATTTCTCTGTCCATTATCCTTTTCTCATACCGATACCGATTTCGCCCGACTACATCTGCCACACCGCGCACACACGCACACGCTTTTGCCGTTCATTGTGAGCACAGAAAAAAAATGTAACCTGTGATACTGCGTTGTGAAAGATAAGCAAATTGTTGTGGCGATGCTGCATTGGCAGTGGTGCACAAGGACAATGAACAAAACGACCCAACGATTTGCTGTGAAGAAGGACCATTGCCTGAAACGTTCTTCATAAATATTGTTGTTCACGCGAGTACGTTGAGTTGTTCTGCGTTCTGAAAGGGCCGTTGCTTTTGAGCATTTGTGTGAAACATAAATGGGTGTATTGCGTTTGCAGCAAATGAGACGGGATTGCCTTTTGCAAACGTGGTTTTGTCTCGCAATCTTTGTTTTTTCGGGAATAAAAATGCTGTCGGCTGTTATGAAAAGTTGTACGACGATCACAAGAGTGCACGCTCGTCGCTTAAAGGTTGTATGGATATTGCGTGCGCACTTTAGCGTCGTATTGGCTGACGCGATAATAAAATAAACGCTCTGGAAGAGGCTCATTGTGCGCAAAGAACGAGGCGTTTCATCTTCCAGTGGACATTTTCCTTACACGTTACGCACGGGCGAGACGCTTTTGTAAAAGGTTACGAGATGCATTACAATAATACAGCCGCACTTTATCCCACCGTAGAATTGTTTACTACTCGATTGCGGGCTCGCGTTTTTTTTATTGCGGAGACCCAGAAGCAATGGTGGTTGCTTACTATTAAAAGCGCACGTTTTTGTTATATTTACGTAAAACACATTAGCGTGCGTGCCAGATGCATGACGAATGTTGTATATTGGATCGCACACACGTTCTGTCATGTGTATGGAACTCTCAAACTGCAGAGCTGTAAAACGTCTGGTAGGTGCCAGGGCAGCAAGTAAGATGTTCACGTATCTGTACAAATAGTTTAAACTACGTTATCACATCAAACACTTGAGGGTTTTCCTCCCAGGTGCTCCACTTTGTTCTTTCTTGAAAGATTGCTCTTTAAGGAATTAGCTTAACTTCGCGATGCAAGATTAATTTGGAAAGAGTCTTGAGGCTCAGGTGAGAGCCCCAGTAGGTGAGATCCGGGACAGGTGAAAGGCTGAATCAGGTGAGAAACTGAACGGGTGAGAACCTGGAGGGGTGAGAGTCTGAATGGGTGAGATCCTGGACAGGTAAGAACTTGGACCGGTCAGAGCCTGCACAGGTGAGGGCCTGCACAGGTCAGAGCTTGAATGGGTGAGAGCCTGAACGGCTAAGAACATGGACAGGTGAGAGCCTGATTGGGTGAGAACCTGGACAGGTGAGGTCTTAGATCGGTGAGAGCTGGAACGGATGAGAGCTTGAACGGGTAAGAACCTGGACAAATGAAAAGCTGGACAGGCAAGAGCCTGAATGGCTGAGAACCTGGACCGGTGAGAGCCTGGACAGGTGAGAGCCTGAACCAGGTGAGAACCTAAGCCTTGAGTTTCTGCTTGAAAGTGGATTTGTGCTTGGATGCTGTATATGTGCAATTGGAGAGAGAGATACATATCACAAATTCAACTCCTATTTAGCCTATTGAAGGGGAGATGTTTGGAGTGAAAGGAAGAATGTTTTCTCAGTTCTATGACAAAGAACCTTCCAGTTTGTCAGATTTTGTCCAAATGTATGGTTGGCTACGTCTTCCTCCTTCTTCTGGGATCCCTCGTCGAGTATGATTTCCCTCCAGGTGTCACTTGTCTGTGTTGTGAGGTGGACCTAGCTGTCCAAGTGTCGTCATTATCCTTTACGCCAGCATTCTTCATTGCAAGGCCCGTGGGCCACTGGTGGCCTTTAGTGCGGCCCCTGACGTGCGCCCCCCCCCGACAATACACAAGAAACGTGAAAACACCCCCATCATGCTGTCAAACCCCACGGTTTCAAATGTGTGGCGGCCCTCACACTGATGTCTTATCAGTCAAAGTGCCCCAACCCCCCCTCTGAAGATTACACGGTGGGGGTGGTGGCACAGATTTCCACGCGCTCTGAAATGAGATTGTTGTATGACAGTGAAATGTTTTTTTTGCATTTAGTGCAAATCCAAATTAGCATTTTACATGTAGGCATTTACGACCAATATTATGACTCATAATTAGTTGCTATTGGGGTTAGATCATGTATATATAAAATGTTAAGCTATCACCCTCGACCATCCGACAGAGCCAATCAAATCAAATTGTCAGGTCATGGACACATGTCTATTCATTTGATTTTTCAGCAAACGGGAATGTTGAAAAGCAAGCAAAACATTATTTTTCCACATGACTTGATTTGATGATTGACGGTCAGGTGGTGGAGCATTCTAGTAAAAACTATGTTATACCTACACAACACCATAACCAAAAATAAACTAATTAAGAATCGCAACCATACTTAACGATGTATTTTTGCACAGTTAAGGCTAACCATGCTAAGACCATGAACGCACTACGCTTGAGAAACCAATTTCATCACGTGTGGCTGTCCATATTGAAAAACAGGATCTCGTCAGTGCTGCTGGCTCCGTGCCCTGAACTCTTGGCCATAGGCATGTCTAACAAGCACTTGTTCTAGGGGACACCTTCACCTCGGGAGGATGATGGCTTACGTCGCGAGATGGGTGCCACGGTGAATCACAGTGACCCTGAGGGATGGTGAGGGTTTGGGGGGGGGGAGACCTACGTTCAGCAGTGGATTGATCATGTCTGATAAAGCTGATGATAACCATCAACACTTGTAATGATTTGTACATGAGGCCCTGATGAGATCTTTTCACTTGTAATCACGCGGGTGCTCCGGTGGTGAGATGTTAACTCCCTCGCCTGGAAAACAGGATCCCGACCCCGACGCCTGTATACAGTATTCGGAGTTTGCATGTTTTCCCGTAGTCGCGTGATTTTTCTCCGGGTCCTCCGGTTTTTCCCTCCACATTTATAATCAACGTGCGTTTAGGGTATTTGGCTGCTAGACATTTCCCCGTGATAAGCCACTTCGTTGAGCTGTCATTTGTCGCCAAGTTGATTCTGCTAAAATTTAAATTGTTTAGTTTAGTTGAAGTGTTAATCATGTTATGCTTTGGGAAGAGTGTTTCACCACGTGTTAGTCCTCCGATATATGATATATTTAAAACTTTAATTAAAACATATTTTTAAAGATATTTTTTGAGTGGGAATCGGTCTGGTTTCATAGCGAGCATCTGCAGTATTAGCTCACTTGCTATGGCATTGCTTTAATAAACCCCGTGGGAAAGAGAGAAAGACTCGCAACACCAAGGCGACCTATCATGTTGTATTTAACCCCTCTGCAAAACATGACTTAGTACTTGGTGGCAAAACCCTTGTTGGCAATCACAGAGGTCAGATGTTTCTTGTAGTTGGCCACCAGGTTTGCACACATGTCAGGATGGATTTTGTCCCACTCCTCTTTGCAGATCTTCTCCAAGTCATTAAGGTTTCGAGGCTGACGTTTGGCAACTCGAACCTTTAGCTCTCTCCACAGATTTTCTATGGGATTAAGGTCTGGAGACTGGCTAGGCCACTCCAGGACCTTAATGTTCTTCTTGAGCCACTCCTTTGTTGCTTTGGCCGTGTGTTTTGGGTCATTGTCATGCTAGAATACCCATCCACGACCCATTTCCAATGCCCTGGCTAAGGGAAGGAGGTTCTCACCCAAGATTTGACGGTACATGGCCCCGTCCATCGTCCCTTTGATGCGGTGAAGTTGTCCTGTCCCCATAGCAGAAAAACACCCCCAAAGCATAATGTTTCAACCTCTATGTTAGACGGTGGGGTTGGTGTTCTTGGGGTCATAGACAGCATTCCTCCTCCTCCAAACACGGCGAGTTGAGTTTATGCCAAAGAGCTCCATTTTGGTTTCATCTGACCACAACACTTTCACCCAGTTGTCCTCTGAATTATTCAGAAGTTCATTGGCAAACTTCAGACGGGCATGTATATGTGCTTTTTTGAGCAGGGGGACCTTGCGGGCGCTGCAGGATTTCGGTCTTTCACGACATAGTGTGTTACCAACTGTTTTCTTGGTGACTATGGTCCCAGCTGCCTTGAGATCATTGACAATATCCTCCCGTGTAGTTCTGGGCTGATTCCTCATCGTTCTCATGATCATTGCAACTCCACGAGGTGAGATATTGCATGGAGCCCCAGGCCGAGGGAGATTGACAACTGTTGTCACCTTCTCACCAAGCTGCTTGGCGATGGTCTTGTAGCCCATTCCAGCCTTGTGTAGGTCTACAATCTTGTCCCTGACATCCTTGGAGAGCTCTTTGGTTTTGGCCATGGTGGAGAGTTTGGAATCTGATTGATTGCTTCTGTGAACAGGTGTCTTTTATACAGGTAACAAGCTGAGATTAGGAGCACTCCCTTTAAGAGTGTGCTCCTAATCTCAGCTCGTTACCTGTATAAAAGACACCTGGGAGCCAAAAATGTTTCTGATTGAGAGGGGGTCAAATACTTATTTCCCTCATTAAAATGCAAATCAATTTATAACATTTTTGACATGCGTTTTTCTGGATTTTTGTTGTTATTCTGTCTCTCACTGTTCAAATAAACCTACCATTAAAATTATAGACTGATCATTTCTTTGTCAGTGGGCAAACGTACAAAATCAGCAGAGGATCAAATATTTTTTTCCCTCTGTATATACTCTGCACGGCCGAAATAATTTACGACATTTCTGTCATCACTTAGAAAGCTTTAATGTTCAATAAAAAAACTTCGCACAAACGTTACACAATAATAAGCATTCATCCATAAGTCACACGCAATCACAGGTGACAGCACATTTGGCAAACAGCTGCCTATTAAGGCAGAAATATACATGAAAATTACATACCTTAGAATCATCACCGCTTTTCCAGTAAAGAGTATGGCTAAAGCTTGGCACATTACATTCCCAGGATGGGTTAAATTTTCCCGTGGCTTTGCTAAGCATAGAACAGGCTGTCTTTGTCTGCTTCATCATAAGAAATCCATTAGAAAGTGTGCATTCGATTATCTGAGACAATTCAGTTAAGTTGAACGGTTGAGGGTTGGCATGTATACTGGTAATAGTCTACTGAATTGACAGCTAAGAAATATATGTTTTCTGCTGCCTCCATCCATAGCTGTGGGTGGAAATAAAATGCATTTTTCTTTTTCAGTACACTTGAGAGTTTGGCTAAATACAGATTCTACACAGACATTGTGCATGGTTCTTGTCCTTCAAGTACACAGATAGACGAGGGGGTTCATTAACTCTTTGCTAAATGATACCCGAGTAAGCTATGGTCCAAAGGGATGCAGCCCTGCAATTGCTGATGAAACGACCTCCGCTGGAGGGACCTCTAGAGAACCCCTCTAGACGATAATTTGCCCGACTCTTCCACACTGGCCAAGCATCTTGAAACAAGTGGGAGCACCCAAACTTTACCCCACACACACGGCCTGCCAATTAACTAACTGTGGTGCACCCCATTTATACTGCTGGGTGGACAGTTGTGGGCGATTTATTGAAACGTTGCTTCAACTGCCGTGCCAGGAGATAAATTCGAACTGGTGACCTCTGGATTGCAATTGCAGTGTGATAACCATTAATCCACAGCAGCTACTAGTGGTCCATCGGGACAGTGATGATTCAGACGCAGGTAACCATCAAATTTAAGTTCACCACAATGGTCTACGTTTTACGAATGCCGGTCGTAGGCTGCTTAACATCTAATCTTCGGTGAATGACACACACTTTGGTATTGCTTACAGGAATTAGTGGACTAAACTGCGTGCCAACTGGCCAATGGTGAATGCACTGATCTCTCGGGAAATTTGATACGAGGACGTGAATATTTACAAATATAAAAAAACATTCAAAACATAGGCGACGTTTTGGGCAATGGGGCTTCTTCATACCACATGAATGAAGAAGGGCCTTTGGACAAAACGTCACCCGCTATAGAGTCTTCACTTTAAGGCCACAGTGCTATTGACGAATGTGTTGTGTCAATTGTGGTTATGCACCACTGCCAACGTAGGCTCACAAAATAGTGTCATTTTTAATAAGGTGTCTGCCTGGATTGAAACCAGATAATTATATGTGTACGTTTAATAATCTCTGCTTTAAAAAAGTGGACATCCTTCACATTTATATATGTAATGCTGTGACTATTTAAATTTAAAGGTCTGATTTGTGCAGCTCAAAATAAAAAGTAGTGAATTCTTCAAAATAATATTTTATATTTCGAATCTAATAATTACTAATATTCACAAAATAACAAAATAATACTTATTATGATTTCCTTTGCACCCAAGTGATATGCCAACTCTGCTATCGGTTATGTGTCATAAATGCAGCAATTTCCATTGACAATTCTTGCAGATAGTAGTGCATCATCCCGTTTAAGAGAATGGCAATGAAATATGGCATCACAGCTACTTCTGAAGGTACATTGACAGGCCGCTGTTGTATGCTTTGTAAAGAGTGTTGATCACATGCCAATCGAACCAGCTTTAATTTTCAGAGTTTAAATAAGCGAAAGTATGTAAAAAAACAAATTTAACGTGCCTTTTTGCATTGGTTGCTGCACTTGAGATCCCGATTTATCCAGAGGTGTCTGCCTGGGTCGAAACCAGAATGTCAGCAATGCTGACTCATTGCTACAACATGGTCAAGCATAATTATAAAGTCCACTGGAACACAACAATCTCAAGATATCATTTACGCCGCATTTTCTATACCCACGGTATGTTTTTTTTTTGTTCGTAAGGACAGGTCAACTTTAGGTTTATCTTAAAGAACTCATTTCCAATTTTATATATATTTAAGCCCTTCTGTTGACTGAGTGAAGTGCTTGACATTAAACGACAAGGAGCGTGTGTCATCACACGTACGAGGCCCTTTAAAAAAAGACTACGTGCTTAAGTGTGATGCCGCCGTGAAGGTGAGCTGTCGGCAGGCGGCCATTGGATGCTGAGCAGTTTGGGCACGCGCAGACAAGTTTCAGTTTCATTTATACTGGTAGGAACCACCTGGTCCCACCAGCCCACAGGGGATTATTGTGTCCGTCTGTCCGTCGTGCATCCAAAAATGGGAGGGGTGGGGCTGGGTGGAGAGGGGAGGGTGGGGAGGGGCTGGGTGGGGAGGGTGGGGAGGGGCTGGGTGGGGAGGGGAGGGTGGCGAGGGGCTGGTCACCCCGTGGTGCCCTTATAAAACTCAACGTTTAACCTACTCACGTCGGCCATATTTAGGGAATACACCACGCCGCTGTTGACCCTGGTCATTGACAAGGCAACCCAACGTTCCTACCAGCTCCCTCCGCAAGAATGTGTTTTGGTATAGCCCTGTGAGCCGTTCGACTCTTGAATCGGGTGCAACCGCAAAAAAAACATCTTAAAGTGACTATGCACAAACACAAGGAACAGAGACGGCCTGTGGCTGGCAACTAGAAGCCACCTGGGGCTCTAGTTTGTAAGAGCGGCAAATGCCTATAATGGGTGTTCAAAGTATACCATTCGTGAAACTTGTGCAGGAAAACTAGTCTGATGATATCTCTATAATATACGGTGAGTAGTGAATTGTTATATGTTCACTCATCGCCATGAGTCACCGCTTGCATGAGCATCATGGAATCTCTTTGGGGTATAGCTGGCATTCTGAAGTTTTTTCCCGTGATGCGTCATCGCGTGTGTTAAATGTGAAAGTGCCCTTTCACAGCCACTGGAGGATAGCCCTACTTTTCAAACAACTGGTGTAGGGAGTTTGCTTAACCTGTGTTAGACAATCCTTCTTAGCCTTCGAGCTATTAGCCCCAAATTACTTATTGGGACTCACGAGTGTTACACATTCTATCAATTCATAAAAAGTACAAAATATATTCCTGCGGAGGGAGCTGGTAGGAACGTTGGGTTGCTTGGTCAATGGCCAGGATCAACGGCGGCGTCGTGTATTCCGCAAATATGCTCAACTGTGAGGGCGGGCACAAGCCGGCGTGAGTAGGTTAAACGTTGAGTTTTATAAGGGCACCACGGGGTGACCAGCCCCTCCCCACCCAGCCCCACCTCTCCCACCCCCCACCCAGCCCCTCCCCACCCTCCCCACCCAGCCCCTTCCCACCCTCCCCACGCAGCGTCTCCCCACCCTCCCCTCCCCACCCAGCCTTACCCTCCCCACCCAGCTCCTCCCCACCCTCCCCACCCAGCCCCTCCCTCCCCACCCAGCCCCTCCCTGCACGACGGACACAATAATCCCCTGTGGGCTGGTGTAACCAGGAGGTTCCTACCAGTAAAATATTTTAATCTCACAAATATGCAAGGTAGGAAGGTGATTGTGGTCACTGTTTCCGAGAACGTTTTGTCAAATAAGAGTATTGGGCCGTGCATAAATGACGTCACGCGATTTTGGCAGATTTTTGATCCCCCCTCCCCCCCTCGTCACACGGCGTCACAAAAAGTCAGACCCCCCTCAAATATGACGTCACAAATGCCTGCCCCCCCAAACCATATTTCCGTTTTGTAAAATAAAACATGCTTCAAATCACTTTAAACTATTGTCATTGTAGTGCGCATTTAATGTGGCTCTGCACTCTGATGTTGTTGGAGAAAACATTTATTAAAAAGGCGTTGGAAAGCTGAAATTTTGCATACAATTCACTTGAAAATATTAAACCTCTAACTAAAACTGCAAATGTTCAGAATAGTATATTTCAATTATCTTATAATTATAAAATATTAAAAAATAAAAGGTGACATTAGTAAATTTAAATAATCAAATAGTTAATAATGAAAATTTATCACAAAAAAATACTTGAAACTTTGTAGTAGAACGAAGCAAAATGGAGAGTACAATTATAACAATCACATATTCATTCCAAATAATGAAAAGCCCTGGTAGAATCATGAGAATCAAAATGTTTAATAACAATCATTCAAAAAATTTACAAAATGGAGAAGCAAAATGCTCCTTCATTGAATAAATTAAAGGTGACCTTAGTAAATTTAAATAATAAAATAGTTAATAATGACAATTTATCAAAATTAGTGTTGTTATAACAATTATATTTAATTAATATTTATTTAAAGTTGCGTATATTTACGTGACGTCACATTTTTCAACCCTCCCCCCTCGTCACACATTGTCACAAATGTCTGACCCCCCTTCCCCCAACCTTCGGTGCGTGACGTCATTTATGGACGGCCCCTATCGTACGTTTGACGGAGATCATCATTTTGGGGAAAACATTTTTTCACGTGTTATGAAAACTCTCTACGGAGTATGAAAATACGTATGAAGTGTGTCTATAAATCAGACAGCATTGACGCGAAGGTTTCTGCCGATGGTCGATAATTGTCCATTGCTGGACACTGCCCGTGGTGGATACTGGTAGCACGTGACCAATCCGCAGGTTGTTACCAAGCAACCCCTTGGCTCAAGGACTAGCGAGAGGCCCGACCTTACTGTTATACACGCGAAATGATCTGACTGTGCTCCCCATTGTCTCATAAATAAGATATGTTTACTTCTAAGATGAATGGAGTTTTATGGCTATAATACGAATTTATTTTATTCATCAGGTAAGGCCCACTGGGCTGATTATCTGTTTTTCAGAAGCGATCTGGCCACACATGATAGCTCGACGAAGTGGCTTATTATGTCGATATTCATAGCACCACCGTTGGATTTGAAAACACAACTGCTACGTAAATCAAACTCATCCTTAATATCCAGACGTATATAAAAATGTGCAGACAAATTAGATTTTTAATTGCGAATATTCGATTCAGCAACCAATGTCCTATTCTGTGATGGAGAGGATTAAACTAAACTAAACCAATTTTTATTTTACCAGGTAAGGCCCACTGAGATATACAGCTCTTATTCAGAAGCGACCTGGCCATAAATGATAGCTCAACAAAGTGGCTTTTCGAGTGAAAATGTATAGCAGGTACATACTCTAAACGCATGTTTATAATGTGGAGGGAAAACCGGAGGACCCGAAGAAAAATCCACGCGACCACGGGGAGAACATGCAAACTCCAAATAAACAAGCGTCGGAGTCGGGATCGAACCCACAAATTCCTTACAAAGCCAGAGAGATAACATCTCGCCAGCATGGGTCCCCATCATTACTGTGATGACATTAAATAATATAATTTAGAGGGGGAGGTGATACGTCCACGTTCACGTCGTATAAAGTTTGTGGTGATTACGTATGTGTTGTAACATCGCTGGATGTCACCATGCTGTGGGTGTAATACCGGCCCTAGAGGGGCATGGGGTGCGCTGAATAATAGCACTGGATGGCACCACGCTTGAAGTGCAGTGCCGACCCTACAGGACAGGGTGTGTGGGTGCCGTCCAAAGGATAGGGTTGTGTGAGGCCATGGCACTCTGGTTGACCCGGGAGGACACGTGACCGGTTAAGTTGACAAAGGGGCCCCAAGAGGGGGTTATGGGGGGTCACGTGATTGGGACCCATATTCTTCCCGAGGATTCTGGAAGGTGGGCGTGGCCAAGGGCGGAGCCGGCCACGCCGCAGAGAATATAAGCCAGGTCCTGAGAGAAACCCTTCGTCTACGATCTCCATTCAAAGAGTCTCCAACACGTGGACCCGGGTCGAAGTCGTTGGTCCCGGTCCGTAGTAGCAGTTACGTAGTAACTAGTGTAGTTAGCCGGGTGGTCACCACCTTAGGTTGTTATTCTGTAAGGGGAAGTTACCCCGTGTGTTGGAACTGAATAAATGTTTTGCCTCCAAAGTCTATGTCTGCGACTCAGTTGAACCCATTATACATGGAAGGCATACCATTATCAACTTTAGTGGCAGCAGCTATTATTTGAGGTTCATGCAAGAACAATAGAAAAACATGAATTTGCCATGTAGCTGAGATCACACTAGCTGAACGGTATGCACAGTTTAAATGTGTTGCTTACCTGATGTTTTTGACAAAACACAATTTGTCATACCGATTTAAGGTATATCACCTATTAATGCAATGCATTTGTATACTCCGTTCCCCCAATGTTATTCCCATTAGATTGTCAGGATCATGCAATTAGTTGAAGAATCAATTTTGAAAATATTACAGAGTGCTGCGCTGCATCCACCCCGTGTCAGAGAATGGCCCGCGGAAACAGATGTGATAGAACTAATTCTGAAGTATGTAGTGAATTGACCTCTTATTCATACTAGGGGGCAAAAGCTTCCCAACCTCATGGAATGAATTCTCAAGAGATGGAATTCAACCAAATAAAATGCAGATCCAAATTTAACGTGATGGCTTTTTGTGTGTGTGTGTGACCGTGCTGAGACGGTCAACTCTCTAACATTGAGGGACGCGGCTGAGTCACGGACGGTGCCTAGATTTAAACCCAGGATCTCAGCGTTGCCAGTTTGGCGATCTGAGCTTACTCTGAACTTACTCTGAGCTACCTGGCCACGTGGGCTGCGTCTCTCGCGGGCTGTCTGACACGAGTTTAACGGATTCGTTAATGAGACAAAAAAATAGTTAAAGAAAAAAGACGTCAAGGGCATTATTATTGCAGTCTGGTATTGTCATCGTCACATATTTCTGATTACGCTGATACGTTGATTACAGTACAGCAGCTCTCAGATGTGTTTTCAGGTTGCACTGCGTGTGGTTCGGCGCGGTGTCTGACGTTTCACTCTGCATTCTGCGGGGCATCTTCATTCGTGAATTCATTTCGCAAGAAAGCCTCCGGCAAGCGGAGCAAAAACGCCAGACACCGTGCCAAACGACGCGCAGTTCAACCCGACAAACGCATCGGAGGGCTGTTACAGCACAACCGCGAAAAACCATAACACTGGAGCGTTATGTAGGAACACCGGATAACGATAAAAAAAACCTTTTAAATCACCACGCATCAAATCAATGTCGGACATCCTGGGAAAACGCAGCCGAGGTTTGGCTGCATCTTCCTTGAACACAAAGCCTTGAAAAGGTAAAAAATTGCCACCAAAACAGGGTGAACATATATCAGCATTGGCGAGCAAGCTTTTGACTCCGTGTTATCCACGGGGAGGTCACTATCAGGGTCAAAACGGGCAAACGCCCTTCTCTTATCGTGAACGCAGCTTTTGGAATTATTCTGCCGGCACTTGCTAAAAGTCTGCAGGGTGTGGTTGGCCTGACCTTCAAAGACGGAGCCTCATTTCACAATTTGTACTCGACAAACACTGGGCTAACCATCACCACCACCACGCCTCGGATGTGTGCAGAGAGGAGGCGACGGGATGATGTGTGTGCGCTCACTCCCACAAAGAGTCGAAGAGTGCTGACCGAGGAACGGGCGAAGACGGACGGCATTTTAAACTTAGACGGTGTCGAAATTATAATCAAGCACCGCATTAAGTTCGATATAGCTTTCATAGACTTTTGCTTGAGTACTTTTTAAAATTGAGTAATGCTTTGCTTGTTTTTGCGGTTCACCCAAACTGTTCACTGGTGCGCAACACTTCTGTAATCCACTTGGTTCACAAGCAAGAGTCAGTCGATGGACGGCATCGTTTCGTGAAACTTTAAAATGTACCACATTGTGCGGAGGCCAGCAGATGGCTGAATGCCAGGTTGGGGTTCACAAACCCGTCCGCGCAGACTTTTCAATTGTTGTCCCCTCGCATTTGTGGTGTGCTTTCTCCGGGTACACTGGCTTTCTCCCACGTGCCAAATGACTTCCTTAAAGTAGCATTGGCCTAGCGTCACAATGCGTAACCCTCCTGAATAAAATAAAAAAGAATAAATACATGATGTTGCTGTTGTTATCACTTGCGTCGCTCGTGTTTCAATGTGACTTAACACAAACAAATCGTGCGGTTTTTTTTATATTTGAAACAGTCACTGAGCACGGGCTCAGAGGCCCAAATTATCAAGCAGCCAGCGAACAAAGAACACTCTGAAGCAGACCGTGCGTTGTATTATCACGCTCATTCGCACCCACAGTAATAATCGGTGTCGTCGCTAGATTCGAACCACGAATCTCTACAGGTAGTCTGCAAACGCGTGCTACCGCTAGGCCACGCGACTGCTGACGAGCACGGTTTGGCTACGTAGGGTCGTTAAAGATGTTCAACATACACACGCACTTATGTGTTACACGCCGCCAACCCTCTGGAAAAAAAGATCGGCACTAAAAAACTCGTATCGTCGCTCAAGTGCTCCGAGATGCCCTCGCGTAATGGGCGCGATATCAAAAACGAATGGGCGCTTATTATTATCATCCAAATTAACTGCATTCTAGACTTGACTAACAACATGAGTGTGTGTGGGGGTGCAATGGAGCAGTGTTTAATCGTTTTATATTTCACATCTCGTATGTAACGGGCTCATGTGTCCCCTTGCAGCCGCTAGTGGGCATCACATTTCACCGCAGTGCAAATAAATACACTTTTAGCGCTGAATCGAATTGCGACTCTGAATTGCAATAATTTCTCGAATTACGGAGAAAAGTTTTTTGGTTTATTGGGGTGGACAGGGAGGGAGATTATATATGAATCGTTACACCTCTGGTATATATTACACCAACAGAGCACCCATTACAGATTTGATAAGTTCATGCATACGGTATGTGCGCAGCTATTTTGCCCATGAATCGAAGCAGGGTCTGGGGAAACGAAACGACATGTCTCGGACCGTGTTCGCGAATACAAGGCAGATTTGTAACACGGCAGAACCAATACCTCTGCCGTGGCTGATCATTGTTATAATGCAGTGGGCCCGCACGATATTGTTTTTTCCGAGACCAAGGTACTCTGCAAACTTTCGGGCTACCATCAAAGATTTGTCCATGAAGCCGTCCAGATATTTAAACACAGAGACAATTTCAACCGAGAATATGGGTATAAGCTGAGCAATCATTGGAAGGACGTTATTAACCAAGCAAAGTCATAACTTGCTGTGGTGCTTCCATCCTTCCTGCCGTTTGGCTGATATCTCCGACTCTCTGAGTTGCATTGCCCTGTTGGGTGCCTCTGCATTAACGGGCTGGGTCTCACTAACATGGCCACCTCTGCTTCCTTAGCCTCGATGTATCGATGGCTCTGGCTGCGTGATGGGCTGTGTGTCTCACTGGCGCGACCACCATTGCGGTGGTTCTCTTGCGTTGACGCGCTTGCCTCTCAGAGCGCAGTTGGCAGCGCCGCAGCTTGTGATACACACATACATGACATTAACTTGCTAATCTCCCTAATCTCTCTGCCTAATCTTTCCCATCAACATAGTGCTAGTCTCTCATTAACACTGCTGTTGTGCGCATATGCGGGGATAATACTCTTATGCGGCGACGGAAGCTAATTTCATGCTAATCTCTCTCCCTAATCTCCCCCATTAACACAACTGAGGTGCTTGCGTACGGGGATGGAATTCTTTTCCAGTGCAGACCCCGCCTGCTTGCCCTTCTCCAACATATATAACGTCTTGTTGTAACAGCTCTTTTGCTGTGTTCTTCCTGGTTCAGCAGTTCCACTGCTGGATTATTTTTTCCGCCTGAGGACGACTGCTTGCGTTGCGATCGAAACGTTGTGATATATATTTTTTTCTAACTAAGTGACTTTACCTAAAGAACCAAAGAGTATGGATTCCTGCAGTCACAAAAGCTTCAAATAAAAATATGTCACTGATTAATTCTACTTTTCTGGCGATTATATAATTTGAAATATTTGCCCATTACGTATGTTCCAGTGTTAACGTGTGGTCAAACAATCCCCCATGATCAGCATGGGCGTTGGGGAGGCCTTCATCCAGCAGTGGATTGACAAAAATCTGCACATTTTCCATTGTTATTTATTAACTAGAATTACACATCATCCAAGATGGATTGGCAATCGTACCGGGCTATCAGTCACCTGGTCCTTGGCTGCTTGTCTTCCATACACGGTGCACACATGCCTGAGTGTACCGTCACTGCGGAGACAGAGCGATGAAGTGAGCTTCTTGATGGATTGTGACATTGCAGGACCATGAGAGATGTCGTAAGCTCGCAGAGGCTTTTATCCAGCAGTGGATTGATTCCGGCTCATAACGATGACGACGATGATGACTCAATTCCAGCAGTGAAATACGCATTTCCTATTGCCTGTTTAGAGCAAGGAAACTCTTTGAACTTTCCACTTAGTTTACTGAACGACCCAGTGCGTGCGTCCAGCTCGTTCCATATTCCAGATGAGCGTTTGTGCATTTGTAAGGATAGTACGTGGCCTAGTAGCCGCAAATAATGATTGCAGCGTTGAGGACAGGTATGGTCAAGTAAGGTAATTGGGTGAGGAGTCAACGTGGGGGCGGGGGGGTGGAACCCACGAGGTTTGAGTGAGGCTAGGAAAATCTCCGACAGAAGAGAGTTCGGGAAAATGGGCGTGGCGGAGCCAAAGTGAGATAAAAGGCAGTGCGGAGCGGGGCACGAGGCAGCCGTGTGAGAGTCGGGGTCCGGACCGTCGTCGCTGTCATCCGTGTGGATCGCCCTCATTGTCTTGGAAGACTAGTGAAGGGAGTTATGCACCTATGCCGTGGCTACCTACATCGACGGCTCCTATATAGTCAATCAGCTATGTAGTGGACTTTGTGTAGTGGCTACACAGAGTCACCCAGTTGTAATATAGTCAACCTGCGTCCATCTGATGGCATGTCATCGAGTGGGGTGGACTGTATTGTATAATAAATATATATAACTTAAGGAAGACAGCGTCTCTGAGTGCTACATTACACATTCATTGCGCGTTGCGAAGCACCGCCAGAAATCAATGAGGGAAAGTGGATTCTCCCCGCCAGCAGTAGTTGGCTGTGACTTTTAAGGAAGACGCATAGTGCCGCGGCTTACCGTCGTTCTTCGTGTCTCCGTAGGGAGATGCTCGCGAGCGCGGGATGTGCGGTGCGGCTGCGATGAGCCACGGGGCAAATGCTTCGTTTGCAGGGCAACGCCGTGCCCTCTCGGCTAAGAGAATTCGAATGCAATTGAAGTGGGACTGGTTTTTTTTAGAAGCAAAACAACGACCACAAAATGTCCTTGAATTCGAGCAAATTAAAGTGAACTCTTTGAAAAAGTTTCACAGGTTTTAGTTGTTGTTGTTGTTGTTTATATGTACATTGGCTGGAAGGCCAAATAAAACGAAGGGAAATTCTTTACCAAACATTGTTGACCAGGTGAGACTCATGTGTAGATGCGTCCAACTCTGCCCTCCACTGATGTGTGGAATTCTAGAGCTGAGACAAAGGCAGCTGCTAATGATGATAACGATGATAATTATGAAGATGTTCAATATAATGATGATGATGCTGGTGATGAAGATCTCGACGTTGGTATTATGTTATCGATGAGGACGCCAATGGCAGGTGATGACGGTGAATATTACCGTTATATTGTTAAAGGATCGCGAACGTCAATTGTTAAGGTGAAGGCTGTGATGGAGAAGACAATGACATTGCGAGTGGTGATGGACAAGGGTTACGGAAACTCTCCCCATTTTCCTGGCGATCTCATTATTTTACAGAAACATTCCGTAAAATTATAATTGTTTACGTTAAATACCATTACAATCTCTGCACGTTTTATGAGAATGATGTTGTAAAATTTGCCAGGACTAAATTCAAAGAATGATAATGATGTTTAAAATGATGAGAATAATTATGATGATCATAACAATAATGGTTGATGATGCCAACGGCAAAAGTGGTTATGAAAATGAAACATTATGCTGATGATACATTATGATAATTACGTTCATAATGACAATGCTGCTGATAATCCACCAACACACACCAACCTATTTGCTGTAGCGATCCACCAACCCTCGTCTTCAGAGCACTGGATTAGAATAATACTTGAATAGAAATTTCAACTCGTAATGGACCGTACAGTTTTCGCTCACTCCCGAAAAGAACAAACTACGAGGCAGAAAAAAATGCAGACAAGCAGGAAAGGCCGCAGCCAGTCAGCTGGAACTAAGTCCGCCCCCCCTAAGCTCACGTATGCGAGGGGGCAACACTGTATCCCATGCAGATAGAAAGATGGAGACTTGTCCACATATTCTGTACCGCGTTCCCCTGGCGAGCCAAGATATGGCACCTCCTCGGCGCCCACGGGAAGGGAGTTCACAACAACGTCTGTTGGGATTCACCAACCCTCGCTGCCTCCACAGTGCTGCTGGATTACACGCCACGTGCGTAGCCACCACCGCCCTTGGCTGTGCACCGGCGCAGATTGTGCTTCTGTGCTTGGCCGATGCGATCAACCACAATGGGTTCGCCCAATTCCGTTCACCGGTTAAATACAAGACTTCAGATTCGCCAGTGCACACATATGTAATGCGAGCAAGGACAGGGTCACGTGAGTGTGGGCGGAGTCAGGGTCACGTGAGGAGGAGGAGGAGTCAGGGTCACGTGAGGGGGAGGATATAAGGGGAGAACCGGAAGGGGATCGGGAGTGGAGACAGGATAGAGAAGGGAGAGGCCACGCGGAGTGCTGGCGAGGAGTGGCGCGATTGCCACGAGGCTGGAGTCATGGCACCGTCGGCCAGCGGTGTTCGTGGGGCAGCGGGGGTGTCTGCAGAGTGTGCGGGAGCACACGGAGCAGCAGAGTGGCTGCTGGGTGTGTGGAGTCACACGGAGCAGCAGGGGGGCTGCGGAGTGTGCGGAGCACACGGGCAGCGGGGCGGCTGCAGAGAGAGAGAGCGGGAGCGGAGGACTCAGATGACGTGCGGAGGCACGAGGCGGAGAAGGTGCGGGTCCGAGCCGAGACATCACGGGGTGCGAGCAAGAACCCAATAAAGGACACGGAGAACAACATCGCCTGAGAGTCCTTTATTACACATACTTGGAACGGCGCTGCTGACTAACCCCACGCCCACTTTGCCCCGTGCGACCATAGCCATGACGCCATTCATCGCGCGTGCCCACTGGAGATGCCATGCGGACCCCCCAGAGGTAATGTTTTTGCCACAGGTTGGCAGCCACCGCTTTCTAGCACGCCTTGGGCAAATTCCACACTCGCGGCATGAGCACGAGTAGAGCGTGCGCGTGTTCTTGCATGGAATCGGCCGCATGTGAATTGCTACATGCGGAATGGTTGCACGTGAAAATGGCCATGATTCTGGTAATTTTTGGCGGAATGATGGCCGGAATAGCGACATGAATGGGACCCTTGATTGGGCATATGGAACATAATGACCCGTGCGCGTTATTTATTTATTTAGTCAATGCTCATTAGTTCTGAGCAGTTTGTGCTGGCATACACTGGACAAAAACATCAGGTATCCACTGCATGCCAAACTGCACTTTATGTCATTACGCCAAACAAAGCACCCTGGTATGGAATTGGCATCCAAAACAAAACTGTCCACTCCGTTCACTGCCACGAGTAAAGCTTATCACAGAGGCAATGATTCACCCCCTTGAGATATTACGAGTTGTTATGATTCGAGGTCATTATTTGTTTCAGAAATTGCTTTAAAAACAACGTTGTGGTTTGTTGTTACGCCTATTGTGACTGCAAGGGTCAAGAGAACGAATTACAACAAAAACAAATGGTCAACAAATTGTCACATCCCATAGTTTACCCGTATATTTAATCGTCACAGCCATGCATTTGACAAACACCCCTTGCCTCCCTTCGACTGATAATGCTGGATTATTTTTTCTTTCATATACAGGGTGGCACAAAAGTCAGGGCACACTGTTTTAATACTGGGATTAAAACATTGTAGTTGTATATGTTTTAAGTCCATATTTTATATATTATCATTACTAATATCTATATTACCCTTCATTTTCAGATGACATTTAAAATGGAAAAATAACCCTTTGTCGTCTGTAAAAATAAATATCGCCCTGTGTCCTGACTTTTGGGCTACCCTGTATATATTTTTCTGCCCCCAACATACTTTCATTGTACTATTGACATTAGCTTTCTGAGAAATGCATTTCCATGAGGGACTGTTTCGTGCGAGCAGTGTGTCATAGAACAGCCACGGAAGATGACGTAACAGAGCTACCTCACGGAGTCATTTCAGTAGGCCTTGTTATCCACACGAATGACACGCTGTTAATATGACCGGCAAGATTGTAAAAATGCAACTTCTTAAACGTTTCGAGCTTAAATTAGCCGAATTAAGTAAACAAAAATCGTTAAGTGGTCATGTGGCCCATAGGTCAAAGCGATGAACTAGGACTGCTGACATCCAGCTAAGATTAAACTGGGTTCTCGAATTTCGTGAGTTGATGGTCTGAACCTGGTCACCAAATACCAGACAAAAACGATATCTCTTTAAATTTGGTTTCGCAATTAGTTTAGAGAAAAAATCCAGCAAAGAGACTTAAACATGTGTAATAAACGACTGGACCACGATGTCTGGCTCAGTGTCCTTTATTATTCGGTTCGTACTGTATTACCCACACGGCTGTCTCTTCTTTGCTCAGTCCCCACAGTGCCGACTCCGATGTCTCTCTCTTCTCTTCCAGCAGCCCCTCTGTTGGCCTCGGTCGCTCTCGTAGCCCTCACAGCAGCTCCGCTGCTGTTACTCACTCTCAGCCCCCTTGGCTGTAATCGCTGCTGCTCACTCCGCAGCGCTGACAGCCTCGTGCCGTCTCTCTCTCTCTTCGTCGCTCCTGCGACTCTCTGCAGCCACACTGCTGCCTCTAACACACAGCCTTCCTGGCTGTACTCTCCTCTCTCTTCGTCGCTCCTGCGACTCTCTGCAGCCACACCGCTGCCTCTAACACACAGCCTTCCTGGCTGTACTCTGGGGTCGGCTCCCGCTCGCCGGCGGTGCCCCCCTCCTCTCGTTCGCCCTCGTGGCCTCACCCTCTTCCATTCACAACCCGACTAACTCCTCTTTCCGGTTTACCCGCTTAAGGACCCCAACCTTTCACCCACGTCACCTGGCTCCGCCTCCTTGTGACGTCACATCCGGAAGGTCGCTTTCGCCCGCATTACACCACCCTCCCCCATAGAAAAAACCCAGCCGACCTCGGCTGAACAATACCAAAGCGTAATGCGGTGAAGCGACTTTCCCCCTTAAAGGACACTAAGCATATAATATAACAACAAGAACAACAACAGCACAAAGCACAACAACGCACATCCGCATGTCGTACACGACAGCCCCCCGGCCCCAGGATAGAGATGATGTAATTCCGGGCCGCTTAAGAAACCCCCAATAATTACCCAAATAACCGCGATGGACGCCCCAGTATTTACATTTGAACAGCAATATTATTTACACGTGAAAACAACAACAACAAAAAAATTTCTGCTCTTACCCACCAGCATTCCTCCCTTGAGGACCAGCACAGACCTCAGACGTACACAGCATGTACCCACAGTCACTCTCAACAAACCAACAAAACCCCTAATCGCACACCCTCGCGTGGAGAGCCACGCTCCCCAGCGGTAACGTTTAACTCGCCGTAACCCTCACCGTGGTCGTCAACCCACGGCAACATCCATTTACCATACTCTCGGCTAGTGCCATTTCGGGGATGAGCAGCACTCGGCCATGCTCCTCCCTTACTATCCCATCAGCGATGGACACACACCAGCCTCTTATAGTCTGACGCTTTATAGCCAAGGGAAGATCAATCCCTCGGCAAGGCCAGATATCAACGACCCCCCCCATGGGGTAATGTTCTCTTATAGAGACAATAACGCCCTAACCCAAATCCCGTGAGCCCCCGGCACACCAGGTTCAGTCTGCCACCGCACAACTGAACCATGACTCCCCGAGCCATATGAGCACACGGCCCATTAGTTTAAGACATACCACGGAGGTCTCGCCTCCGGGCTGTCAGGTCAGCCATCAGCCCTAGGCCGACGTGACCACCACTCGTGCATCACCCAATCAACAATGGCAGGCATAACAGATGGAATATTTGCCCCACCGAGGTTTTTCCCGCGCGCTCAAAATGGCGGCCCCCTTCGCCCAGCGCGTTCGCGCAATATCTCGCGCGCACTCAAAATGGCGGCCCTTTCCGCAAAGCGCATCGTCGCCATACCCCGCGTGTGCGCAAAATGGCGGCCCAACGCGCGAACACGTGGCCAGTTTTCTCCATTCGTGCACCCCAGCTTCCCTTTTGCTGGGGGTCACAAATTGCTTCCCCCGTCTTATTGTAACAATCCCAACAACGATAGACGCACAGCCCCAGCTTGCTGCGCGCAGCAGTCATATCGGGGAATTTTTAACCAATATTTTACCAACCACATTGGTTACACAACCCAACTCGCAAAGCAACTCGTGGCTGCATGCGATCAACCGAATACGCGACGCAACTTGGCGCCAATTTACGGTCCCATTAGCATTAACCTTTGAGACACCCACAACGGCGTCATCACGCACCCTCAAAGCGCGCTCTCTCTCTCACAAAGCGCCGTTACCCATAATATACACAAAATCGCGTGTACATAACATCCATACGACCAAATAATAGGGTCCCCCTCGAATTTGTTACCAATTTCCAAACAGGTACGCACAATTAATAACATCCCAATCCCAATAGTCAATCAATGCATCGCACCCCATAACCGTACAGAACGGTGTAACAGCACATACAGTCAACATATCGCGATCACACGCGCACATTTAAGCACAATAGCAAACCGATCTGCAGGTAACCAACACACCATTAATCCAGTCGTAACATTGCAGCAACAACACCAATATTCTCTCTCTTGCAACAACCACATCGCACCTAGCACCTCGCAGCACAATACACCAAAAAAAATATATATATCTTCCAATTAAGCCCATCGCACAAGGTAACCCACGAGATGATACAGCGCAAGATACCCGACGCTCCCGAGTTAATAATTAACTTCGACATCAATATAACAACTCCACACCGCAGCGCACACACACAATTTAACACTCAGCAAGCACAGCATACTCTCCGTCCATTCTCAACACACGTACACACTTTAATTGACAGCGAGCAACAAGCAGATAGCGCGTTCATCATTATTACACACACATACACACTTTCCGAACCGCGCTCCGCACAATCGAGTCATGAGAGAACAAAATCGCCCCCACCCGGCCCTCGAAAGATGGGTGAGGTGTGTGTAAAGGCCGGTTGCGTATCGTTACGACCCGCCCGGGGCTGCAGCAAGAAGAGGATGGCAGGGCGGCAACTTGAGTCGTCTCGCAGAACTCGTTCGGCGACTTGACTGCTCCGTTGTCACGCACCCGAGCCAGGACGGGAGAGCTCCCGCCCCAGCAGCTGTAGCGTCGTCGTCCTCTCCTCGCAGCTCCCCCTCGCAAAACAGCAGCTCACAGCAGGCTGCTCTCCCCGCGGCACCTCCAGATGGCAGCGCAAGGCTGCCTCTCCGCCGCGATGTTGAAGATGGCGGCGTCTCCCCGCCGCGGTGAAGACAAGATGGCGGCTTCCCGCCGTTTCTCCCCTGCCACGCCCAAGATGGCGTCTTCGTGCCACGTGGCAGATGGCGCTGGCAGCGCACACAAGGCGTCGGCCTGCAGACCACCATCGGCTTTCCCCACTGCCGTCGTCGGCGTGGTGAGCTCACACGGTTTCGCCAGCACGATTTTCCAGGTCTCCAGCTGCGCCATCTGTCTCAATCGTAAGTCGGATGATGTAGCAGATGATGGCACAGGAATATTCTTTCTTCCGAGCCGTCTTGACAAGCCGTTTCACTTCTGACACCAGTGTAATAAACGACTGGACCACGATGTCTGGCTCAGTGTCCTTTATTATTCGGTTCGTACTGTATTACCCACACGGCTGTCTCTTCTTTGCTCAGTCCCCACAGTGCCGACTCCGATGTCTCTCTCTTCTCTTCCAGCAGCCCCTCTGTTGGCCTCGGTCGCTCTCGTAGCCCTCACAGCAGCTCCGCTGCTGTTACTCACTCTCAGCCCCCTTGGCTGTAATCGCTGCTGCTCACTCCGCAGCGCTGACATCCTCGTGCCGTCTCTCTCTCTCTTCGTCGCTCCTGCGACTCTCTGCAGCCACACTGCTGCCTCTAACACACAGCCTTCCTGGCTGTACTCTCCTCTCTCTTCGTCGCTCCTGCGACTCTCTGCAGCCACACCGCTGCCTCTAACACACAGCCTTCCTGGCTGTACTCTGGGGTCGGCTCCCGCTCGCCGGCGGTGCCCCCCTCCTCTCGTTCGCCCTCGTGGCCTCACCCTCTTCCATTCACAACCCGACTAACTCCTCTTTCCGGTTTACCCGCTTAAGGACCCCAACCTTTCACCCACGTCACCTGGCTCCGCCTCCTTGTGACGTCACATCCGGAAGGTCGCTTTCGCCCGCATTACACATGTATTTGTTTTACTGTCATGCCAAAAACAATCTCATTACAAAGTGTATGGGAAAGTGTGACTCCTCTTGTCTAAGGAATAAGGAGGGGACTTCAAAATCAAAATCAGAATATGTATTTACGCTCGAGGAATCCGATGAGCTACAAAGCCCTTTATTACAAATGTCCAGACTTGAAGGACTTCTGAGCAGAAGTCCTGTTAAATGTCTCTTCTGCAATCAATCTCTGGCACATTGGGGGCCCACAACCGTGAGAAGTTGATTCTCCATTTAATGACGTAATGCTGATACCATCACTGGAATACATTGGGAAAAGATGAATATAAAGTATTGTTTGTGCAACCACCGCTGACCTGGTTGAAGACCATCAACTCGCTACACTTGAGAATGCATTCAAATGAGGGGCCGATGAAAATAACGACGAAAGCCGCATCGCGTGCTTTCAGATATACTCCTGCGGCCGTCTGGAACGCTCTTCCTTCCGATATAAGGAAGGCACTGGAGCTGAGCACTTTTGAATCATCTAGATTGAAAACTCATTTCTTGGGAACTGCTTTTTGTGTTCAGTTTGTTCTTCTCCCTGCACCTCCGATGAGCACGGTTGGCTATGTACAGTGCTAAATAAGTTCAACATACATACATACAGTCCCCTGATGGCTTTTTTTTACGTGAATGTCGACTTCACTCGGCTTGCACGTACTAACAGAGTGGCACATTCTTTGTAATGATGAGTATCTGCTCGTAAAGTTTCCTGGACCTAGTTTTACAACGGACGTGATATCTAAACTTGGCATTGTTATTATTACTGCAGCACGGTGCTCGTTTTATGAAGAACCTGCAATTACATGAGGCAAAGGTCTGCTTTGCTCTCTATGCTCATTTCATGACAGATGGAGGACTTCTCTCCTAATCCATGTATAAGAGGGCTTTTAACCAATTCATACACACTACTGGCCAGATGGCTTGCAATAGGCGGCAGAGACCTACTTATGACCCCATGCTCTCCAGCTTGATGGTGGCAGTTGAAACAATAGGGAAGTCTCGAAACCTCTGCCCCCTCTCCCCCTAATCTCTATTCACCTTGCAGTATAAACGGCTTACGCCACAGTTAGTCGATCGGCAGGTCACGCGTGGTGGATTAAGTGAGGATATTTCCACCTCTTCCAAGAATCCTGTCCAGCGTGGAAGAGTAGGCCAAATACCCCCTAGAGAAGATCTCCAGAGGTCTCCCTAGTGGAGGCCCTTCCACCGACCGTGGTGTCACTGCAGGGCTGTTTTTGTTCACTCTGATTTGTCCTCAAGGCAGTGCACTTCTAATGGTGGTTGGCATGCGGAATCATTTCGGTCGAGGTTGTATTTTTACTTAGGTCAAAGGTCACAGGTCATACATAGCTCATCATGAATATTCAAAGTACCTGTTTTTTCCTGTATATGTACGTATGTATGTTGAACTTTTTTCGCACGTAGCCAACCGAGCTAATCGGAGATGCGGGGTAAGGGCAACAAACTAAACACAAAAACAGCTCTTAAGAAATTGGGTTTCAATCTGGATTTATTATTATAATTCGTCCTTTAATTGACTTCGTGACAACTTTTACTCGAGTGAGTGCTGTGAATTATTACTGAAGGAAAGTAGTGATTCTCGATTGCGAAAAGATCAGCACAAGGTCAAACGTCAGCATGCGGAAGTGGAGCAACTCCAATGCCACGTGACACGGGTGGCTGCGGTGAAACGGAAACCATGGAGCATCTAACAGCCCGTCAGCTCTTCCAGGAGTCATGTACCATTGGGGACCTCGCCAGGGCTCGAGATCGGGCCACATTATCATCACGGGCCTAATACTGGATAAATGTACAACAGCGGCAACACACGAGAAGAAGACTCGCCAATTCGTTTGTATAACGCTTGGAACATTTGGTATGCAGTTGCCCACTTTTGCCTCTTGAAAGTGATCATGTTCTCTCCCCAGATGTCTATCGGCTCTGTCTATCAGGTTTCGATTTACAGCGGTGGTTGACATGGACTCGCATTACGTGAGGCAGCCTGCCACAGACAGCTTATCGTCAAACGTCATCAACCAACACCGGCTAGCCCAGCCTTGGTCTGGAGATTTACCTGCTATTTGAATATTGTCGTTGCTTTGAGCCCAGGGCCATTTGGTCAGACACATAGGCAATGGAAAATATGTTTATATGTGTATACATTATGCAAAAGAAAAAATTATGACATTTCCCCCACTCCTCGTCCTGGAATTATCCTGGATTTATCCAGGATAAATAAAGATTCTGATTCTGCAGTAACAGCGCTGGACTTTATGACAATATGTTTATTGCCTGCCCCTTTCATTCTCTTCTGTGACCTGCTATCATGCGCACAATGTGTTTGTCGTGTGCGTCTGTGTGCTGTACCTGTTTCTGCATTCATTCGAATGCTGCCTAACGTTGTCATGGCAAACAACAACAACAAAAACCCCACGAGCGACGGGAATTGTGTTTTGCATGACGCTTGCACAAAGAGGGTGCAGCTGCCTCTTGTCATTATCGACCAGTCTTTAGTCTCCTCGTGGTTGTCGGTGGTCCGCACGGTGGCTGTGGCGTTGACTATCATGTGGTAGCAAGTGTGTGTGTTCGGCGGAGTTGCCTCAGAGATTAAAGGTGGTGCGGGCAGAGCCAGTGTCGAACCCCGGACCTTCTTCTGAATAAATATAACCACAAATGCTCGACTATGAAGATATAGCTCATCTTCTTCTTCTTTCGCACGGCTGATGGAGATGCAGAGCAACAAGAACAATTTCACATTCAGGCGGTCAAGCCAGATAACTTCGCACGGGAGGTTCCCTCAGTGCTCAGTTGGAGGAGCCTTGTCCCAGGACCTACATCTGGCGCGTTGTTCGGCCCTGAAGAGGGCCGTTGGCGTGGCTCGTGTTGCTGTGGTTGCTCTGGAGGCCGGGAGATCGACGATCGATGTTCGGTCGCCGCGTTGACGGAGTGGGCCGCGCGAAGGGCTGCCATCTTCTACTCCACCGCGGCCCTTTTAAATGCAGCATTCGTGCTCCAGCGGAGGAGAGTGGTGGGGACATTGCCCCTCACCTTGCAACCACCTCCCCCAGCTCTCCGCTTGATCGATGTGAGGCAGCAGAGGTGTCTTTCCTACCGCCCCCACGTGGCTGTGATTGCATGTACCCCGACAGAATAAATTAGGGTGCCCACCCCCCCCGGCTGACATCTGTCTTAGTTACTGTAAGCTATAGTAGGTCATCGTCATTGTCAATGTTGACTTATCATTATCAACCGGTCAATTTTCTATCACGCGATTGGAGCAGTCAATCAAATATGAAATCAAACACTCGAGCATCTGCACCGGCCTTGGCTTCGTGACATTGTCTCTGAAATGTAGTTCTGGATAAAACAAATGTGGATATTATTAGTATTATCATCTAATCATAATCCAATCATCAACATCATCAAATAATTATTCAATCATCATCCAATCAATCTTCAATTACCGTCAACATCCAATTATATTTATTCATCACCGTTAAAATAAATAATGATCGAAATCCAATCAAGTGATCATCATCATGAGTGCTGCATCAAACATCATCGTCATCATTTACTCATTGTCTATTCACTGCTAGACAACATCGTCCCCAAGCCATCACAATTCTTCATTGTTTTGCGATGCCACAATCCGACTCACCTATTAATATTTTAATCGAGATCATTGCTCCATTTCCACGGTGATCGTCCTCTTGGGTTTGTTCTCTTCTTCGGCTGCGAATTATGTCACCAGTCGTGGCCATAGGATATCATCCCTTCTCGTGATATGGCCTGCCGACCTTTCTGAAAAGTAAAAATGATGTCTCGTTTCTATAAAAAAAAAAATTGACCCCCAAACTCTTCAGTGCGATTCCAAGCATTCACCTATCCGTGCGTTTTAAACATTTGCTTACTTTTATTCGTCTGCGTCCCATGTCTGCCCACCCGTATGTTAACGTCGGTAGTTTGCTATGACTTGAAAACGACGTGCTTTGGGTACATTGAACGTCGCCTTTCATGATCAAGTTCGGTTTTCCAAAAGCACTCCGACCTGCGTTCGTGTGCCTCATTACTGGTTTTAATACGTTTGATTCAGGTCCGCCTTCAGTAGCTCCTTGTTACACATATTCTGCTGTTTCCCACCTGCGTCCCTACGACAGATTTCTCCATGGCGAGGTTAGCGTTGGGTTGTGGGGCGAATCGCTAAACCCTCAGCTAATACTGCTTTGTAAATGGAAATGTTGGGATCACGGTGCTGTGGTATTGTCGTATCTTCAGGTGTCTGGCTCCGGCAATGTGTGCACTGCAGCCACTTGAACTAACAGTCCACACCGGAAGCTTCGAGCCCCGTGTTAATTGTGCCATTGTGTGCAATAATAATGAATTAAATTACGTCTTAAACACCATGGGAAAATATTTCTGGATATGGAGGCTTAAGACAAATCCCCACGAAACAGCAGTCACTGCATTTCATCTTGATAATAGGGGTGCCAAGCACACTCTGAAAGTGACCTGTGATAACACTGTGTGACACGACCCCACTCCAACCTATCTCGGAGTGAAGCTGAACAGCGCGCCAACCTTACACGACCATCTGAAAAAGGTAACCGCCAAGACCAAAGCAAGGTTCAACCTTGACTTAAAGCTTTCGTGCCTGCAGGAATTCATATTCTTGGGTCTTTCGGTAAAGTCACGTAGATCGGTTAAAAAAAAATAACCAAAAATATGAAAAAAACTACGACGTTTCGATCGCAACACAAGCGGTCGTCTTCAGGAAAGGAAGTCGACTGCTTGTGTTGCGATCGAAACGTCGTAGTTTTTTGTTATTTTTGGTTTCGATCGCAACACAAGCGGTCGTCTTCAGGAAAGGAAGACGACCGCTTGTGTTGCAATCGAAACGTCATAGTTTTTTTGTTATTTTTGGTTATTTTCTTTGAACCGATCTACGTGACTTTACCGAAAGACCCAAGAATAAGGTTAAACCTGGCAAGAAACTAGCAAGGACAAGCTGGAGAGCATCAGCACCGTTGCTACGGATAACAACGATGGCGCTTGTGCCCTCTGTGGCCGAGTAATGTGTACAGCACTAGTATGGACCAGAATTAGTCACACTCAACTTAGTTGATATCCAACTGAACACTGCAATGCGGTTTATTACTGGAACTCTCAAGTCGACCCCAACACCTTGGGCTGCCCGTGCTGTCCCACATCTCTCCCCCATCCATCCGCTGCGATGCTGCAACCCTCCGGGAAGTCTTGCGAATCAAGGAAAACAGTCGCCTACTTATTCATCACGACCTCAATAACGTCTCTCGTCATCGCTTGAAGTCACGCAAGTCATTTTTGACCCATGAAATAATGCAAGTTCATCTCTGATGAAGCTTGGAAAGTTTAATGGAATTGAAAAGTACTCACAAAACAAACACCTTGTGAAATACACAACGCAGAAGATCCCTGGTTTTGATCTTCCACGAAAATCATGGTCCACCCCAAATTTCATCCGCACAAACCATGGCAGATGCGGATACCTGATGCACAAATGGAACATTAAACACTCTTCAATGTGCGACTGTGGTCATCCAGAACAGAACGTACAACGTATAACGACGCAATTCCCGATCCACAAATATGGAGGAGACATCACAGCGATACACTATGCTGCTCCTGACGGTTGTCTGGCTTGAATACCTGGATGAAAAATTTATGGTGTTGCTCAGCATGTACATCAGCCATACGAAAGAAGAAGGTGATCGACGTCTTTATAGTCGAGCATTTGTGGTTATATTTATTCATCTGATTTCCAGCACCAGGAGACTTGCTGATAAATGACAGCGTGTGATTTTAGTTTTCTTATGATTATGAGAATGGTTGTAATGTAATTTTTAATGGGTTAATATGACAATGCATTCAGGTCCTTTGTGAAGTAAGCCTATTTTTTTTTTATGTAATGGCAAATTGTTTTAGTAAAGAAAAAAATAAAGCTCATCACATAGCCCATTGCAAGATACTCAGAGGGAACCAATTTACAGAAAAAGAAAAACTGAGATTGGTTTATGGACAACTTTTGTTATTATCAGTACCATTGTTCACATTCATTCGTATATATGTATTTCATGATATTTTGACTTAAAGCTTTCGTGACTGCAGGAATTCATATTTTTTGGGCCTTTCGGGAAAGCCACGTAGATAGAAAATATAATAAAATCAAAATCACGACGTTTCGATCGCAACACAAGCAATCGTCTTCTGGTGAAAAAGAGGGGAAAATCTGCTGAGGCAGGCTGCTTATAAAGGTTTAGAGCTGGGCGGGGCAGCTAATGCCAATGTAGGAGCGAGTAGGAGAGATCAATTTGAGGAGCGAGTAGGAGAGATACATTTGAGGAGCGAGTATGAGAGAGAAATTTGAGGAGCGAGTAGGAGAGATACATTTGAGGAGCGAGTATGAGAGAGAAATTTGAGGAGCGAGTAGGAGAGAGAAATTTGCTTGTAAATGTAAACTAGGCGAGGGCCAGGACGATGTAGTGGCAAGCCGCCATTCTTATTTATTTTTATTTTAACGCGGTGGGCACACATGAAATAGATTTTGCCAAGACGAAAGTCATCTGCAAACCCACTGGCTATCAGCAAAGATTCGTTCATTTACTAACACAGCTAACGGTGGCTGTGTTGGTGAATGTAACTCAGCGAGTCCAAAATAACTGCTAACATAGGTAGGTAGGATAGGAACATCAAAACCAGTTATGACCTAAACTGGTTAATAACGTCCTTCCAGTGATTGCTCAGTTTGTACCCATATTCTCAGTTGAAATTGTGTCTGTGTTCACATATCTGGATGGCTTCATGAACGAATCTTTCTGATAGCCAGTGGGTTTGCAGAGTACCTTCGTCTTGGCAAAATCAATTTCATGTGTGCTCACCGCGATCTTTGTTCGATGACTAGCCACAAAACCTTGCTGACGAGATCAGCAAGGTTTTGTGGTTCATTTGTGGCAAGAACTTTGTTTGAAATGAGTGCGACCTTATAATCTATACGTTTGGCAACCATAAGCCAAGCAGCTCGGCGAACACTGGACAGACATGGTCGGATCCGATGCTTATTTAAGCAAATACGTACTTTTTACCTCCGCCATTGAAACATAAGAGATGCTTTTACTCTGAATTGTATGCCAGAACAAAGGAAATTGCAGTGATTTGCTGTTGTTTTTTTATTTACAAGTGTAGTAAGTATTCAGGAGGCTTTGACGACGGGGTCGGAGGCACACTTATTTATTAACACCAACTTGTGCACAGTAACGGGTACACACAGTACTTAAGGGGGTATCGTCCCCTTTACTCGGCTAACAGGGAGACACAACATCTAACCCCGCTAACCTAAGCCCAAGTTCTCCACTACGGAGCTAGGGGAGGCTACCTATCCCAGCCCTGGTCAAGCTGGGATCCCGGCACCCTGAGTCTCCAGACCGGCTCTTATAAGAACGTCAGTCTGGGCTCTCGGGGCCACGCCACCGGCTTGCCCTGGTCGGCCCTGACAAGGACAGCGAGCCAGGGGAGCTCCGGGGCCTATTCTAGCTGGTCTTCAGTCTTCGCTGGTTTAAGCTGATACTCGACCTCGAGCCCTCCGGCCCACCCCCTTTTATAGTACTCGGCCCCCGGGAGGGGCCCGTGAGGGATGCAGGTGCGGACGTCGGTGTGAGCACCTCCTCTGTGTACGGCCCTAACCACGCCCCTTGTGTTTGTTAGCCATCCGCGCCCATACACAATTACACCTCTACACAAGTGTAGTGACATCGGGGATGTCACTGTATGGTGCTGGCCGGGGAGGGTCGTGGCGTGCGATGTTCCTGCGGCGCGGACAGCACTGGGTGGGTTGCTGTGTGAGGCCGGCTTTACTATAGCACGGCGTGCGATGCACCGTCATCACGTACACCCCATAGATGAGTGTAGTACCAGCCCTAGCGGGGTTTGGTGAGCACTAGGATAGCGTGTAGTGCGGGCTCCCACAAGGGGGAGCGGGAGAGTGTCAGCCCAGGGACAGGGTTGCCCCGGGCCATGGCACTCTGGTTGACCCCGTAGACACGTGATCTGGAGTGTCCACAGAGAGCACCGCAGGTGAGGAGGCGACCCTCCGGGAGGCGCATGGTTGCCTCGCGGAACTCCTCCATGCTGCAGCTTCGCTCCTCGCGGAGATCAGTCCCACGGTCTCACCGGTGAAGGAGGGAGCGGCAATGCCGCTCAGGGACGACAACTCCGCCGCCATTCCGCAGCAGGCGGGAAACTCAGTGGCGCAGCCCACGCTTGCGGCCGCCATTTTGTCGCCGGCTTGGAGCGCGCAGCCCGCCAAAATTAAAGACGCGTTGTCGACGCCAATAGACATCCCAGCTCTCCGACAACGCCTTCCCTTTATTACAGAGTTCGCGGCTACCAGTGGCGACTGGGTGGCCAACTGAACACTCGCTTATCGGATCACGGTTGTTCGTATCGTTTATAGCTGCAGCTATCACAGGTTCCGACATTGTTTGTGTCACCAAAGAGAAAATGTATGTCATCTTGCTCTCACCGGGTAGAACAAAGGGTGGGAAATCCATTATATTATAAGGGAAGGAATTTAAATGTGAAGTGTGTGTTTCACGCAGGCCGTTCAAGTCCCGTGCAATTCGCATACGTCTTCGTATAACAGTAGCAATGGGTTTAGCATATTTGAGAATATATACTTTATTTCTGTAACGAACGAAGGGATTTCAACCTCCAAAACCTCTGCAGCTCTGGCCTTAACGCTACAACAGACGACAAACACAACACACTCCTTCCTTCACCAGTTGCCTCTCTCGCACCATTGCTCGATAGTCTCACACCACATTGCCACCCTTGTAACTGGAGACCTCTGCCCTACTTGTTGCTCCGCATAGTGGGATGTCAAGATGCACTTACGACATGAATGGCTGTAACCAGCGCAATGAATGCCAAATGAGCGTACACCCGGTGCGCAATATAAATTATTATTTTTCGCTATAATTATTTCTTTTCCTGCAATTCGCAATCCCGGTCAGAAAATTTTGCGTGGCGGTGGTGCGTCAAAATCGGTTCTTGTGATGTCGAAGCAGTCGGAAGATGAATGTTATGAGCAGATTAACACAAAGCTTCACAGTCTTTTGCAGTATAGCAGCACCCAGTCTGATGACGATTGGCTGCTCCGTGTTCCAAAAGGCAGATTTGATTTGTGTCCTAGATTTAGTCGAACAGTTCCTCGTTTCATTTCAGGAATCATTTCTTGGCGGACGGTGGCATCAAAATATTATGACTCGTGGTGTCCCCGCACGTTAAAGTGGGAAAGCAGCTGCTGAATCGAAGGCAACTTCTAATTGAGAGTCTGCAGCTCACTCAAGGGCAACAGCGACATCGACAAGACTGTTTTATGAGGACCGGTGGGTTATGCTGCACCGGTGTACCGCCAATACGTCCAAATGCCAGAGGGTGACTTTTATTTACCCGCTCGCCCATAGCGGGGCTAATTGGGAAAAATGCTTATTTTGAAACGGTTCCATTTGTTGGTCTGGGTGGTAGTAATGAGCCGGCCTGCATTTCGAAGAGCGCCCATGTCATGAAGCGGCCGGTGGAGCTTAATTGAACGAATGATGAGATTTAAATGCAATTCACTTTGGTTCTGTTGGGAAACTCCTGATGAGCGCTTTTTGGAAACGATGCAGCGCATATACAAACAGCGATTGATTCTGGTAGTACATCGCTGTTGGTGTCACTAGATATGACAGCAGAATTTGACACAATAAACCATTGAAAGATAATTTACAGATTGTCAGCAGAGCGGGTCAGCACTAACATGGTTAGAGTCGTATCTTCATGGCCGAACTCAGATTGTTAAAGTCGGTGAAACATCTGGCACCACCAGCATCTTTACCACTTCAGTTACTCAGGGCTTGGTGCTCTGCTGTTTGCTACATATGCCTCAACCATCAGTCACCTTTATAGCGATTCGCAGAATCTAGAACCACAAATATACTGATGATACGTTTATATGTTTAACTTCTTTTGCACCGTACGTAGCCAACTGCACTAATCGGAGGTGCGGGATAAGGACAACAAACTAAACACAAAAAAACAGTCTTAAATACAACCCTATATTTAGATATAACGCTATATTTTAAATTAGAGCCTCATACCACATTGATTGTTAACATTGACTTCAATCAATACACAGATGCATTGTGAACATGGTTTTTGCAAAATGACGTGCGGTTGAATGCAAGCAAATCAGAGGCCATCGTTGTCGGCATGCCTGTGTAAGGCAAAAGATCAAAAAACCTTCGGTTTCTGCCCCTGGCGCACTGGCGTCTTCCCCCTAGTCTGAGCGTGTAAATATAATTTGAGTAATCTGTGATAAACGTCTCAATTTCAAACCACCCTGTCACAAACATCTGCCGTGATTGCAACCACTTCCGGGCACTCCGTCATAATAGACCGGTTTTGGACAAAGCGCCTGCGAGCACGCTCGTTAGCGGTACTGTGAACACACGATCTATATTACTGCAATTCACCAATAACCTCGGCAGGCTAGGGTGCGTTCAAAACAACCCCGCTCGTGTCGTCTGCCAGGTATTACGTCGTGAGAGTTCCACCACACTTCTCGTGGGTCTTCATTGAAAACGCATCGAGTACAAGATTGCATCCATCTGACAGAACAGTCGCCCATATATTTGTTTGAACAGCTGACAGTTCGCAACGCGATCAGAGGTCTGCGATCGGCCAGCAAATCATTCCTCGTGATTTCGCCAACCAGAACTGCAATGGCTCGCAGAGCATTTCGAGTCGCCTCTCCATTGGTCTGCAACGCTCGGCCAAATGACCGTCTATGAATCCAATCTGACGAAATGTAAAAAAACATGAACAAACATAATCGTTTCGTGTACCCTTTGGGAGTAAGACTGAACATCACCGGCGCCTCAACGCTTCAGCATCGCCACAGGCCTCGGCCTCATGACATTATCGCTGAAATATGGCTCGAGACAAATCATTGTGCTCTTTATTTTTTATTAAACTGTACAGGTATAAACGTTGTCAGAGAACACCTACTGAAGGCTGCAAGGCACACGAGGAGGTGGCTTGGCCACCACCGTGCGTGTGCGGCGCCACGGTGGCGAGATATTAACTAACTTGCCTGGTATACAGGAGGTCATGGGTGCGATCCCGACCCTGACGCCTGTATATTTATATTTTACATGTTCTCCCCGTAGTCGCGTGGATTTTTCTCTGGGTCCTCCAGGTATCCCTCCACATGTAGACACATGCGTTTACAGTAATTGACACATGATAAGGCACTTTGTTGAGCTATCATTTGTGGCCAGGCCGCTTCTGATAAAGATATATATAGCTCAGTGGGCCTTACTTGGTAAACATAAAATAAATTAATACAGGTAGGAACAATGTTCCACACTGCCCACCAGGGATTTATTGTCTGTCTGTCTGTCTGACTGTCTGTCGTGCATAAAACACGTTCCTTCGGAGTGGGCAGGTAGGAACTTGGTTGGACAGCGCATTCGTGCACGACAGACAGACAAATAATCCCTAGTGGGGAGTGTGGAACCTGTTGTTCCTACCTGTATAAAAGATAACTTGACTTGAGGTAGCCAGGCAGCCAGCTAGGTAGCCAGCCCCCTTAACTATCGGCCCCTCCCCCTTGCTTAGGCACCTCCCATTACCCCCCTCCCTTAGGCCCCTCCCCTGACCAACCCCCCATATCCTTAGCCCCCCCCTCCCTTAGGCCCCTTCTCTGAACCCCCCCCTCAGGCCCCTTTCATGACTCCCCCCTTCCTTAGGCCCCTCCCCTGACCCTCCTCCCTTAGGCACCTCCCCTCTCCGTACCCGGCAGTAGGTCTCCACCAATCAAAGAGCTGTCTGTAAGGTCTCCACCAATCAAAGATCTGTGTGTATTATATATTTATTTATGCACGACAGACAGTCAGACAGACAGACAATAAATCCCTGGTGGGCAGTGTGGAACATTGTTCCTACCTGTATAAATATATAATACACACAGATCTTTGATTGGTGGAGACCTTACAAACAGCTCTTTGATTGGTGGAGACCTACTGCCGGGTACGGAGAGGGGAGGTGCCTAAGGGAGGAGGGTCAGGGGAGGGGCCTAAGGAAGGGGGGAGTCATGAAAGGGGCCTGAGGGGGGGGGGGTTCAGAGGAGGGGCCTAAGGGAGGGGGGGGAGGGGCCTAAGGATATGGGGGGTTGGTCAGGGGAGGGGCCTAAGGGAGGGGGGTAATGGGAGGTGCCTAAGCAAGGGGGAGGGGCCGATAGTTAAGGGGGCTGGCTACCTAGCTGGCTGCCTGGCTACCTCAAGTCAAGTTATCTTTTCTTTCTTATATATAAAAGTCTCCGCGCGCTTGCGCTTGCGGGGGATTTGGCTCTCGGACGGTGGCCTTCACGTAGAAAAGAAATTGCCGGGCGACACGCACTAAGCCCCATGGTGGGAATAGGCTATTCCGTTTTCCCATCCGTAAACTTTAAAGTAGTTTCATGAACACTTTTGTGCCGTTTCTATTATTATTTATTTAATTATTGCACGACATCGACCATACCAACTGACGCCACATGCGTGGGGGTGTCGGACCCTGCCAAGTGATGCGCGTTCGCTCGAGCTCACGGGGGACATTTCCTTTTACGCGTTTTACAGGCAACACATACACACATAACGCTGCGGACATTTCTTCACAGTGCAATGTCCTCTTCGCCCCCCCCCAACACGATACGTACAGTTTATACTACAGACTCCGTAGATAATAATATTTTACTGCTTACATAGCATCATTCTTGCACGGGCAGGGGATGTTGGGGGGGGGGGGGGTAGCGGCCCAGCCCCGAGCCTGGCAACGTGCCAACTCCGCCGAGCCTCGCCAATGTAGGCCAGGACGGGGGCTACGCATGGCACAAGGCCTCAACACGCCTATGCTAAGTACAAATTTCCTTGCTTCTTACGCGTACAACTCAAGTCCATTGTTTACTATTGTTAAACACATTAGTTGACAAACATTACAATAATAATGTTTGTGTGCAGATAAAAACTCAGCTTCATTGTTTACCATTATGAAAAAGTTGACATGTTACAATAATTATGTTCGTGTACACAAAACTCTTTTTGGATTTTTGGGTTGCTCAATTTCCCCTTTTTAGCTGCGCTTTTATGACGCTGCCACGGTCTACTGCCAGTCTGTGATTTTTGCTTATTTCTTCAATGCATTTCTATTGTTTCCATCGCTCACGTCACGCTATTTACTCATACGTAGTACTGCGAAACTGATAGCTGTGCCATCATCGCGGATTGCTGTGCCCGTCGATGTGTGTGTGTGAGTCCATGTGTGTGTCTTTGAGTCCATATGTGTGTGCGTGTAGAGCCATACGTGTCTTTAACTCCATGTGGGTGTCTGTCTTTTTCGAACGGACAACGCCCCATGTGTGTGTGCACGTCAAAGTGTTTATGTGTGTGTGTTAGTCCATGTGTGTGTGTCAGTCGGTCTGTGCGCGTGTACGTCGATGTGTATGTGTGTGTCAGTCCATATGTGTGTGTGTGTTTTAGTCCACATTTGTGTGTAAGTCTATACATGTGTGTGTCACTCGATGTGTGTGTGTAAGTCAATGTGTCTGTGTGTATCTAAAGTAGATGTCTGTGTGTCACAGTCCATATGTGTTTGTGTGTAGGGCTATGTGTGTGTCAGTCTATGTATGTGTAAGTTCATGTGTGTGTGTCTTAGTCCATATGTGTGTATGTAAGTACATATGTGTGTTTACGTCAATGTGTGTTTGAGTCCACGTATTGCTGTGTGTGAGTCGGTGTGTGTGTGAGTCGTTGTATGTGTGTACGTCCATATATGTGTGTGCAACTCCATGTGTGTATATCTCAAGTGGATGTCTGTGTGACAGTCCACATGTGTATGTGTGTGTACGGCAATGTGTGTGTCACTCTATGTATGTGTGTGAGTCGCTGTATGTGTGTACGTCGATATGTGTGTGTAACTCCATGTGTGCGTACCTCAAGTGCATGTTTATGTGTCTGTCAGTCCATATGTGTGTGTGTGTGTCTCAGTCCATATGCGTGTGTGTTAGTCGCTGTGTGTGCAAGCCTCCATGTTAGTCAGTATAACTTCATTTTTTTGCGTGTTTGTAGGTCCATGTGTGCGTCTTAGTCCATGCGTGTGTTTTATTGACCTGCTCAAGGCCTATGATACCATCAGTAGGCCTGCCCTCTGGGTTGTTCTTCGTGCTTTCCGACTCCCTGACCCACTGCTCACCATCCTTAAGGACCTTCATGATGGTGAGCGGCACCTCGTCAAACTATGTGGCCGTGAGTCAGAGCCATTCCCTAGACACATTGGGGTGCAACAGGGATGTCCTCTGGTTCCCACATTATTTTACATATATTTCGACCACGTAGTTCGTGAAGCCTTCAATGGCTGTACCGGTAGAATTCCCATCTCGTACAGACACAATGGGAGGCTGATCGATGTCCGGTTGCGGTCAAGGGATGGCTCCCTATTGCTCAACCACGATATGTATGCCGATGATCTGCTAATTGCTGCTCACTCGGAGGAAGAGTTCGAGGTGCTACTGCTGAACCTGGAGTTTGCCACCAAAAGGTGGGGCCTTACCATCAGCCCCACCAAAACTAAGCACCTGCCTGCCTATTTTGTACCATTGGAAACACCACCCCCACAACTCCCAATTGGTAATGGGGCAGTTGTGGAGACAGTGGAGAGTTTCCCATACCTTGCCAGTGTGCTAATGACCGGCTCCGGTTTAACAGCAGAGGTCTCACTCCAAATCAGTCGAGCCGCATTATCTTTTCATTGGCTGCGTAACGCTGTGTGGAAGCTACCTGGTCTATCACTCTGCACGAAGCTTCAGGTCTTCTCGGCCACGATCATTCCCTCCCTTCTCTACGCTTGCGAAACTTGGACCCCCCTAATGGAACATCTTCGCCGGTTAGAAACATTTAGGATGGCCTGCCTACGATCCATCCTGAGTTTAACCAGGCTGCATTGTGTGAGGAGCTCACAAATCCTTTAAATATGTGGTATAAAGTCCCATTGGTGACCTCCTCCGGCAGGCAAGGCTGCGTTGCCTGTGTCATGTAGCCCGCATGGACAGCCACCGCATGCCTAAACAGCTTTTGTTCGGCTGGATCGAGGGGGCTAAACGGGCGCAGCACGGGCTGGAGAAGACATGGAGTAATGTGGTACAGGAGGACTTTGAGCTGAGTCCAATTGCGGATGACTGGTACCAGCCATGTCAAGATCGGCCTCTGTGGAAAAGGCTCCTGAAGGACGTTACTGGGCAGTTGGAGGCAGTCGCCCTCCAACAACAACGGAGGGCGACGCTCACAACAACGAGCGGAGCGCCGGGTGGCTAAAGCACAGCAAGCTGGCACAGTAGGGGCCACATGTGGTGCATCAGCCAGTCGTTTCAGTCAGTCGACCTCTGCCATCTGGGTTTGCCCCGGGACCTCCTGCCAGCGGGCGTTCAACACTTCACGTGGCCTCAAGGTGCACATAACCTGGCACAAGCGTTGTTGTGACATCACCGCCACTTAGTAGCCAATGGCGGTTGTTGTTGTTCAGTCTATGTATGTATGTGCGAGTCCATGTGTGTGTAACTACATGTGTGTCTGCCTTTTTTGCCCGGGCAACGCCGGGCACTAACCGCTAGTCTTTTATACAGGTAGGAACAACAGGTTCCACACTCCCCACTAGGGATTATTTGTCTGTCTGTTGTGCACGAATGCGCTGTCCAACCAAGTTCCTACCTGCCCACTCCGAAGGAACGTGTTAGGCTACCTTTGTCTACCCAGTGTTGATGTTTACATGCTGCATTAGGTGATTTTTTAAAGGCTGAATTGACCTGGGATAGAGTCACAACAGGTTCAGATACCATTTACCATTAATGGACATGACCTGGGATCGAACCCGTGTGAGAAAACTAAGTATAGTGGCATTAAACTCGCCACAACGTTTGTGCCAGGCTAGGTACACTTCGAGGCAAAACTTTGCCTGCCGAGGACCCTGTGACAGGTATCATAGAACACCTCCACTGGTTATGGGTTAACTGGCAGATGCATTACCTGCGCTCCCCACTGCTCCGTCTTGCCTTGTTTTAGCTGCCCGGCACTCTGCTTACTGTTGTGAGCGTCACTCCTCCACTACACCACACCGTCCTTCGTGTCTGGAGGGTGGCTGTCGCCAATTGACCAGTGCAGTCTTTTACAAGCCCCCTTTCATAGAAGCCGACCTTGACATCGCTGGTATCAGTTTCTGGCAAGTCCACTCAGCCCAAAGTCACACAGTCTAGCTCTTCTCTGACCAATCTTAAGCCCAGTTTAACCCCATCTATTTATCCAAAGCAGAAGCTGCTCGGGGATGTGGTGGTTGGGGATGCAGGCGACATGACCCAGCTAATCCATCTTCGCCAAATTTTAACAGTTAAGAAAGCATGTGAGTTTAGTACTGGAATCAGACGTGCCTCAACGATGACACCTACTCCTGCGTTGTAGTCCATATCTCGGGCAGACTCAGGTGTGGGTAGCTGAGCATGTGGGTCTAATCGACTGACAGAAGTTATACCAGGAATGAATTTGGTTGGGCTTTAATTATTATGTGCACTGTCTGAGGCTGGGAACTGCTGTTTCCAGAGCCTGTATAATAGTCTATTATCATTTAACACCAGGGTCTGAACCATGGCCCCCTGCCAGTGAGCTTTCATCGCCTGAATCTGTCTCAAAGGTCTCCTCACTTGCAAAGTAAACAAACACCATGGAGATGTCACCACTACTTAGTGGTGAACAAAAGTTATCGTTGTTGTCACTACAAATTGAAAAAAGTTTAAAGGTCAAGGGACTCTTAGCAGTGGTGCATAAGCGCACATCAAAACAATGCACCACATTTGTAATTACCACTATGTAAATAGAAAGTTGGTAATTTCTCACTTCTACATCTGTGTAGCTTTTTTAATTTTTCAATTATCTTTAACTTATAGTGGTTTGAGAGCCTTAATGTTGACTGGGTATTTTTTAATCCTAATATATGTGGGGTTTTTTTCGATAAGACAAAAAATTACACTCTTTTACAATTACTGCCAGCTCTCCCTCGACGCCAGAAATAGTTGCTACAATTAAAATGTTTCAAAAGTTAGGAATAAGGGGCGAGTGTCGATATTAAATGAACGCATTACAGATTTGCCATTGCTTCCTCTCATCTATTTAATCCACCTCATTACCACCGTTAAATTTATTGTACTATTGTTAATTATGTGTAAAGCGCCTTGGATAAGGCACTATAGAAATTATTTTAAGATAAGATGAGTCCACAGTCAGCTGGCAGATGAAGGTAATGAGACAATTTAAAAAAAAGTATATCCATAAGAATTCACATTTTCTGATAGGGGTGCTTATATTTGTAACAGTAACATTTCAGAGCAACTTACGTAACAACAAAAACATGGAAATATAGAAATATTACCGGTGGGTGGGATGGGAAGGGGGGAGGTGATATAGAAAGGGGAAAAGACAAAAATATACACCTAGACCGAGTGAGCCACGTCGCACACAATTTGTGTCAAATTCACTTAATGTTAGTTGCTCCAAAGTTTTGTAACCACTACATATTGTCTCTTGGCATCCCCCTTCTCTCATCTCTGTGCTCACCTAAACTGACTCCATTAAGGTCACAAAAGTGAACGTGTGAATATAATTGTTCAACTGTGTTGCTTTTATTGTGTGTGGGGCCGTCCATAAATGACGTCACGCGATTTTAGACGATTTTGACCCCCCCCCCTCGTCACACGGCGTCACAAAAAGTCAGACCCCCCCTCAAATATGACGTCACAAAATATAAAACATGCTTCAAATCGCTTTAAACTATTGTCATTGTAGTGCGTATTTAATGTGGCACTGCACTCTGATGTTGCAGAAGAAAACATGTATTAAAAGTATATTTAATTAAGTAGAACGTGTTGTCTATATTTATTTAAAGTTGCGCATTTTGATGGGAGGTAAGGGGAGGGACAGACGAAGAAGCCCACATGAAGAAATTCAAAATTAAACCGGTTTTGATTTAAAAGGTAAACCCCAGAGACGTATCTGTCCCTTAACAAATTCTACACAGAAGCGATCACGTGCAGATGCGATGCCAGTTCGACTTCAACAGAGCCAAAGAGAGCCAAACAGATTGAATAAAAAAAACGCAATGCATATAAATAATTTAAGCCAACAGATTCAATAGACTAACTCTTAAACAAAGGGTTCGCATACCTAGATGAGCACAATATTTGAATTGACACATTTGTGGATCATAAGGGTATTTTTTTTGTAACCATACTCCACCATGCTGGTCAGTGTGATGTAGATGTGGTGAGGGCAGTGAGCATATACAATTGGAGCATAGAAGTACGCTCTAGAAATGGATTTTGCTGCACTGCCCTCTGCTGCCCACAACTTAGGCCCACAGCAGGCTGCGCCACGTGGTTTTTTTTTATGCACGGTGGTCATTCACATCAAAGCACTCCTCCAGGCAAAAAAATCCCTGCTTAGCTTCTGCTATTCGATGACATCGGGTGCATTCCAGCTGATTTGGTCATAAGCAAACAAAGCCTTACACAGACAGACTCATTGAATATGTGTCAGATTTACGCCTACACAGCCATCACTAGAGGCAGACTTGATGAAGGGAGATGCGTTCCCTATTGATGCTGTTGGTGTTGGTTGAAGTCGCGGCTTATTTAGGTCAGTGAGCATGAAATAGGACAATGTATATGGCTCAAGCCACTCCATTTTTCCAAGGCCAGAGATCACATGTACACGCACAGCTCCTAATCTTTACAGCCCCAAGAATGCTGTCAACACAGATTGCATTTTATTTTAAGGGATAAATGAGCCGGAGGCTTGGGTTATGGGATGCACCACCATTAGCTGGCGCGCTTTTGCCACGTTTTGGCACAACCATTATTTCTGCCGGTGTGTGTGTAGTCTCAGAGGAGTTTATTAGACAGAAAATAACCTGGCAAATATAAATAATGCATGAATAACAAAATATGTAAACACGTTCAAATAGCAGAAGCCTCATTCCTCTGAGGAAAATTTAAGTGTAAAATATGCCAGCTGTGATTACACCAGGATTCTAAAATGTGGAGACTTGGGGGGTTTTGGTCGATCATCAATACCTCCATGATAAAGATATATTTTATAATAAAAAAATTGTATCTCCCCCAGCTTCAAGATAGTTCATTCTTAAAGGCTAACCATATATAAATACTGCTTATGAACCAATTAAGTTGGTATGAAACACTTTATGAAACATGAAGAAGCCCTGGTTCGTGTTGGGCACAGAAGCCGATTAAAGTGATTCCAGAGGCAATTTTTTAAGTTAACTGTCACAGCCATTCCCTGACACCCGAGCGATTCACTTCTGACTGAGTGAGTTACTAAAAGGGCTTTTATTCACCTCATGGCTTGACTACTTCTGACTGAGTTGCAAAAAGGGCTTTTATTCACCTCATAGCTTGACTACTTCTGACCGAGTGAGTTACAAAAAGGGATTTTATTCCCCTCATGGCTTGACCACAAAAGCACACCGTGAATGTGGTTGGTCATTTGAAACAGTCAGAAATATTGAATAATCACGTACAATTTTAGAGGCAGTAACAATATAAGAAGCCATTGCAAAATGCAATACATTTTACCAAGAAACAACAATAACATTGCAGCTCTCCCATGCGTTTTTCGAGTCGCACAGCGTGTGTTTTTTGTTGTTGTCGTAATATTGGACGTTTCGGAAGCTTCTTCAGTTCTGAATTGAGTTCCTGAAGAAGCCCCTAAGCCGCAGTGAGGGTGGGGTGGGTGGTGTAACGTTGGATATTGCGGCAAACACAGCATGCGGCAACAACAACCAGAAAACTCGTTGCTAAGCTGCACAGCCCTCAGTTTGTGAAACCCTACGCAGTGGTCGTAGCTGGTGACGTGGTTAAACAAAAGCAACAACAGAAATTGCGATCAAGTTTTCCAATCAACGTCGATGAACGATAGTGCAAAGTAATTCGATAGAAATTAAGGACAGCTTTTTTTGGGGCAGTGGGTTGCATGGATCGCAAGCATTATCGCAGGATCGCTTTACCCGTAGTATCATTATTCTTATTTTACACCCATGTAATGCGTCGTTTACGTATTTTTCACACAATTAACATCGTAATAGCTTTTTATTGCTATCTATTCTGGTTGACTCGATGTGTTACAATCACCTCGGTGATGTCTACAGGCTGCCGTGTGGCGGTGCCTGTTGTTTGTCTTTCATGCCCCTTGCGAAGTTAAACTACGTCTAAAAATAAACAGCCCCCATAAATGCTTTGTTTAATTGGTGGAATTGAAAGTGACATTTTCTCCCTTGGTTAACGGGACATTTGCGTACAAACGTTAACAACCCTATAACAGAGTTTTTTTTGGCGTTTGATCGAGTACATTTAATTGTGTCGTTAAACCTGCCACCACCCGACGCAGCCAATTAGTAAGGTTTGTCACGTGAACAAAAGTGCCAATTAGTAGATATTTGTTCAGCACACCGGTGTGTTGGAGAGTAAACCTGCAACATTTACAATTCGAGTGCGACGTTTCGCCGGTAATTTCAACCAGCCCTGCAGCCTTTGTACGAGACGTGGCAATCTCGGACCAGTGGTAATCGAGTCATCGCCAGCAAGCTTGTAACCAGTTTAACTAACTGCATGTCAACAATGAAAAGTTAAAGTCACTTCCAGTTCAAACAGCAGCAACAGCAACGAAAAACTCAACACGTTTATCAACAACACTGTGGTTTTTCAATGAACTGAGAGCAACAATTGACGGTTCAGGCAATGGGCCTTCTGCACAGCACATGACATAAGCAGTGTGCTGCTCTGCCAGGGGCACAACCACACCGTTGGTACCTGGGGATATCCAACTCGCAAACGCTTCCCAGTGGTTATTGGTTCCATTGAAGATAGGATCCACTGAGTTCACCCCCTCACCCCCATTCCCAACCCCCCACCTCTATTGAATGACTGGCTACTGATTCAATACTCAGCTGCTGTTCATGTGGCCCGGTATATTTAAAGATTATGTCTAACTAGAGGTGCGACGTCACCTTGTTGAAGGGAGAAATTTGCACACTCAAATTACGGCTCATGATTTTTGGCACAATATGTTGTGGGGTGTGTCTTGGCCACGTCTAAACACCCACGTGGCTTCCACCTTGATATTCTGCCTATGCGAGTGAAGGAAAATTCCACATTCCTATGGCACGGGGGGAATGATCCACAGGGCAAACGACTCTGGTGTAGAAATAAAACGCTGGAGTTGTGACTTGCCACCTTTCGACTGTGAGTTGTCGGCTCTAAGCACCGCACATATGGCCAGATACAATAACAGTTGATGTATAGATATACTCCACAGCCGTATGGCTCTAATGGTAGCATTGTAAAACATATATAAATTATATGATTTGTGATATAAAATTGAATATTTACCGTGCCGTAATGTAATGCTGCCTTCACATGTATCATTCTGGCACAGGTGGTGTGCTGATATAATACATGTATTTGTGCATTTAAGAAGGGCTGGTTTCCGAAGAGAGCTGAGATGTTTCGCTTCCCCAGGGGGCGTCTTTGCCACAGTGACTTCAACAAAACATGCGACTGCAAATGTGCGCTTGCCCTGGAAATTGGCCCTGCAATGAGGGTGCAAAGAGGTAGCTCTAATTGGTGAAAACACATCCCTCGCAAGACAATTGACTCCAATTTTCAGTGTGGCCCGCAGATTCGTTAAGTGTGACACACAATAGTTCCTGGCGGCCGTGATGCACCACCTGGGCCATCTTCGATATCCTCCACGGATTCGCCCCCACCTGCCTCTCCCCTCTCATTTCCCTCATCTACTACCCTCCGCACACTCTCCGACTTCTCCCATCGCATCTCACTCTGCTTCCCTCCACGCACTCTAGTACATCTTCCCCTCTCATCTCACTCTACTCCCCTCCACGCACTCTCCTGCATCTCCCCTCTCATCTCACTCTACTTCCCTCCACGCACTCTCCTACCGCTCCCATCACATCTCACTCTGCTCCCACAAGGCTCTTTTTCGTTGAGACCTCAGTCAATCTTAGCTTAGTAGGAGGTCACTGCTTCTCCTCAGCTGCCCCTGCAGTCTAGAACTCCCTTCCCCCATCCATCCGTGCTGTTGACTGCTGGCCTCTGCTCAAGCCCAGGCTCAAGACGTTTTTTTCCACTTGTTTTATTTCTGGATTAAATTAACAAACCTCCTTTTTGCAGGATAACCATTTCACACTTTTTGAACACCTTGTTGATGTTGTGCCACATTGAGACGTGGTTGCTAGGTAGGCGTTATATACTGTCATTCCAACTAGTATTGTTCTGGGGATGCAGCCATTGTGCAATGGTTAGCGCACTGGAATTGCAATCCATAGGTCACTGGTTAAATCTCTTCGGCGTGGCAGTTGAAATCATGGGCTATTTTCTTAAATCTCTCGACCTCTGTCCACCCAGCAGTAGAATGGGTTCACCAAAGTCAGTCGATTGGCAAGTCGCACGTGGTGGGGTAAGGTGTGGGTGCCTCCACTGCTTTCAATATACCTTGCTCGTGTAGAAATTTAGTCCAAATACCTTCTATAGGGGCTGTCTATAGCGGAGGCCCTTCCGCCAACATTGTGCCCGTAGACCCACTGATTCTTATATCTGTAGTGGTGATACGTGCTGGCAGGGGGGATCGCGGTCCGCAAGTGGGTGCTCACATCGCGGTCCGCATAGGCTCCGCCCCCTCGGGAGCGGAGGGCTATGTAAGGCGATGCGCGCGGGCACTCGGGGAGTTGGTAACCGGTGAAGACAGAAGACGGAGGAAGAGATAGGCCCTGGGACCCCTAGCCCCGCTGCCCTTGTAAGGGCCGGGGCTCTGTGAGGCTCAGAGGCGAGGCCTTGGGATTCACGGTCCGACGCCCTTGTAAGGGCTCGGGCTGTGTAACCCAGTGGTCGAGACCCGTGGCCTGACAAGGCGGGTCTGATAGCTCCCCGTGGGGAGAGCGTAGCCAGAGAGCCTGAGTCGAGGCAGAGATAGGCACGCGTACCCTACGGGAGAGACTGAGTGCGGCCCGAGCCGGATGCGCGTAGGGGTCTGATAGCTCCCCGTGGGGAGAGCGTAGCCGGAGAGCCTGAGTCGAGGCAGAGTTAGGTGCGCATACCCCACGGGGAAGACGGAGTGCGTGGCCGAGTCAGGCACGTGTGACACAGGTGTTATCTCGGTTGGGACTGTTACGTGTGCAACCGTTGTGAATAAACAGTGCTGCCCCGTCAACTCGTCTCCCGCCATTATTGAAGATATTACATATCCATGTGGTGAGCCCACAGGAGGACGGGGGATGTGTAAAATGTGACTTCACCGTTCAAATTTAGAAGCAGTAATGTGGAGTTCAGAAAATGCATGCAATTGTGCACTTGCATGTGACCGTGGGAATTGTGTGGGTGCTGCGGTTCTCTCATTTCACTTGCGAGGACCAGGGTTTAATTCCCTGATGTGGATAATGTCAGTGGCAAGTGGGATCTGATGTTGCCTTGGGCCTCGCACAGATCAACTCAGCCTTAAATGAGGACTCGGTGTTGCAGTGACCTTCAACAACGTGGAGACAATTGTGATCAGGGAAATTGTGCTGTGCCAACACCAATAGGTGCTCACTAGCACTTCCCTCTACAGTTTAAGAAAGCTAAATGAGCTGTATGTCTTTCATATCCATATGTGTGTGTTTGATAAATGTGCTTACAACCACAGTGACCTGGGTTAAATCCCTAACCTTGCATCACATTTGTGCCAATTGATATACGTGCATGACAAATGTCTTCTTTAGGTTAACGCAGCATAAAATAATGATTGGAGTTTCAAGTCGGGTTGTTAAATCATGATGATTAAAAAAGCGAGTAGGATTGTTGTAAACTGAGTGAAAGCTATCATGCCACGTATACATTTTTTTATTTTTTTAAACAAAGTTGTAATTACGAAATAACATATATTTTGAATATTGATCAAAACTAAAGATGCTTAGGTTTTGCTTGCAAATTATATATTGTCTACAATTGATTCTACTTAGTTACATCTCTTAAATGACAAGGAATTTAATGAAAGCATCCATTTTTTTCTTTTCTAATTTCCCATGGGCCGTGTGGTAAAACAAATGTGGGGTGAAAGAGTGCGCACTTTATGTTTGTATTATAATTGACTAGCTTTACAACCCGGCTTCGCCCGGGACTTGGATTCTTGTCTTGGATTAATACACGGCCTACGCGGAGGGTGGGGGGGGGCGTGACGTCAGCAGGCACTCTGCGTAACGCTGCCGCGTGCGGGTGACATCACAGATGTGACGAAACCCCTCACTTGCGTGCAAAATATATCCATTATTGCGCCGCTCCTCCCCCCCCCCCCCAAAATACAAATATCTTTTTCTACTTTTTCCAGTGTACAGTCTGGAAACTACCCACATGCCAAATCTCAAGTGTGTTGCATGTCGGGAAGTATGCTAAACATTTCGAAAAGACACACATATTCACAAATTCCCTTTTATATCTTTTATAATTTATGAATGTCTTACCTTTCTTTTGCAAATTGGTTGCCATCAAAGATTGCGTGCTTACACTAGTTTAGTGTGCACAGAGATCAATCGCATTAACTGCAGATGGATAACGGTGGTAGCTACTTACTAGAAGTGCATCGAAGTTTGGTTGAGTTTAAAGACAGATGCGAAAACAGTTAAGGTCATTTGTTCGACGTTTTGTCTTTGGACAGGTGTAGTTTTAAAGCAAACCATAGATTGTAATTTTATCACACAGCTCCAAATCATTATTATTCTTAACAAATGCCCACGAACGTAGATAAGGTCGAATATTATTGACTGTAATTAGCTGGACAAGATGAACGGTGTAATCCTTACATTTGAACACATTTGGGGCTCACAAGCGAATACCGCAGTTCTGGCAAAAACGCCGCCGCAGAACTCGTTTTCTTTTTTCACTGAATACGAAAACAATCTACTCGTGGCAGTGCCACGGACGGAGACAGCGTTTAGAATTCACAGCCCAATATTTCTGGAAGCGAAGCGATTGCCATTGTAACTGGCAGCTTGTGCGTCTGCTCCCTTAATTGATTGCAAGTTTTGGCCGTGAGCCCTCTAACGAAGCGACACTGGGGAAGGGGGGGGTATCGACCACCGCCGACCTTAGTGCTCAGCAAAATTTGGCTGAGCCAGGCACTCCTTCAGCATTACTCCGAAAATAGTACGTGCTTTTTTTGGTGCTTGGCTCTGCTGGCAGACTTGGCGAATACATTTGTAACTGTGTATGCATGCACACGCTAATCATTCATGTCCATTGTAAAGCCAAATCCCAATACACCGCGTGTGAGGATAATAGTAATATTGACATGACTGGTTTTGTAATGTGTGTGATTTTAATTGGACACGGTTTTTTGCTGTTGTATTTTACATGTGATATTGCGTGTATGAGGACATTTTACCCAGTCATAGATTACCGCAGTAAGAGTGCTGGACTCTCAAATAGAGGTACGGTATTCCCTCGTTATTCGCGATGAGGGATGTTCCGGAGATGCTCGTGAATAGCACATTTCGCAGTTAATGATATTGGGCTACGAAAACCTATCTTTTGAATGAATTACCTAAAGTAAATATGTAAATTAGCTCTTAAACACATGCAAATTATAATTAAAAAATGTGGTTATAAGAAACTTAAAGCAAATAAAATAGAAACATTAAACTATTAAATAATAGTTCATAAATGAACTTACCTTAAATTATGATGATGCTGTATCACATCTCATCACTTTATCTCATCACTTTCTTTCTCTCTCTCTCTCAATGCAGTCGTGTAGACTTCCCAATGCGATTCGCAGACAACCAAAAGCGCGGATAGCAAGTTCGTGAAGAATGAGGAAATACTGTACATTAAATTCACAAGATTCCATTGGTGCACAAACATGAATGATATTTGTTTTCTTCAAAATCAGATGGATGCGAGTTTAAATCGCAGTTATGGGTCAATTCAGTGTGGCGTCTGTCTGGCAGTCTCAGCGGTTGATAAAATTATCGTTGATAATATTGGTGCAATGTTGCGGGAAGTCGAATCAGCTGCCTATGAGAACCAGCTTTCAAAGTGAGAGCAATCCGTTCTAAATCAGAGTACATGATCCCAGTGGCAGGTGTGACGGGGCAGGAATTTCGCTTTGGCAAACAATTTCGCGACTCAAACTTTTTTTGAATGAAAACGGGGCAATTCTTATTTTAAAATCGTTGATATCTGTCTCCTTCTGCATAAATGGAATCAATCCAGTGTCCCACATCATATCCTAGTTCAAAAATATCAGCTCGGTTGCAAAAACGTGTCATCCTTGTTCCCGTGATGAAATTCACATTAGACATCTTTAAAGAGAGCGGGATAATGCAACTGCGCAGCGATGGTATTCCAATGCTATTTTAGTCACAACGTTTGCACATCGCGAGCACTTAAAAATGACATTCACGTTGACTCGAGGCACACTGAGCTGTTATTTTTTTTTTCTTCCACAAAAACATTTTAAATGAACATCTCATTTTAGCATTGTGGTCACCACGCTGTGTGACGCCAACCATACATTAATCTGTTACAAACTCCCGGGCACCATTCACATTCAGTGCCAGAGTTCATTAGAGGGGAAGCTCAATTAAATTAACATAATGCATTTATATTAGTTGAGGCTCTCTTGCAGTGGAGATGAATTGTAATTGATAATTTTCCAGGTGAGGGCTCATTGGGATTCGGTATATTGTTTGCAGGCAAGATCTTGGCAATCTTACTCACAATTGAATCGTCTTATCGATTGTCTGAACTTTAGCACATCTTTGGCATTGATTATGACACCGTGAACAAGGCTCTCGCTGACATGTCAGGTAACAGAGCGTTTAATATCCAGTGGACAGAAGAACACAACACGTTGTTTGAATACTCCCATTGATATTTCTGCCAGTGGCTACGAACTGGGCTGCGATTCGTGTGCAAGGTTGCCCAGCTTGAACACGCTGAGCCTTAGAATTCCCAGCCGCACAGGAGGAAACAAAAAAAACCCAAACAAAAAAATAGTGTCTGTGCACTCTCCTAATGCCGGGATGCTATTATGCATTCCCAAAAACAAACACCATACTTTGTAACCAATATTTGTTTTACACTCAACCATTACAGCTTCACCGTGAGAGCACTGTTTGATTCGTACATTGAAATATTTTTAATGAGACAACTCCATCAATATATGTTGCATGGTTTTGGGTAATTTCTGCCAACCGTAGATTCGGGGCTTCTGAGAATGTGGCCCAGAGCCCACGTGGTGCCACTGTCTCCATGTCTCCCATACAACTACAAAAGAAAGTCGCTCTCTCACAATTACAAGCTCATGGAAATAAAATGTGTTGTTGTTATTGCCTGGCCCAGGTAAAACATTTACTTTAAACCATCCCTGGGCTGCATTGCAGTGCACTTGCATCGCAGGAAAAATTTGAGGGAGCAAATGAGCCTTTATTTTAAGATAGTATCAGAACACAAGGCTGCATATGCATACAGAAGCGTGTTTTCCACCAAGGCAGCATGTTCATGATTTGCTGCCCATTATCACGTGCTCAGACTCCTCTCTTTGCCAAATGCCTCTTTAGGTTTATCGATTTGCCTTGAGTAATGAGCTCTACCCTTAATAGGTTTTTTTTTCTCCTGCTGTGTGTGCAAGGCAACGTTTGCTGAAATAATTTGTTTTGCATACACTTGCTTTATAAATTGGTACACCTCAGTCAATCAATTAACGGGTCGCGTATGGTGGGGTCGAAGTGTGGGTAACCACGGCCTCTTCCAAGTCGTCTGGCCAGCGTGGAAGAGTAGACCAACAAAACTCTCCAGGGGGGCCCTCCAAGGCTGTCTCTGGTGGAGGCTCTTCCACCACCAGTGCCACGAAGAAGACATTACAGGGTGATGTATTTTATGTTTTTTTGTATGATCATTTTAGCCTATATATGAAAGAAAATCATCATTGAGAAGCACAGTAAAAATCAAAGGGCCTGATTGACAGAGCATGTTTTGTTTAGATGCTTTTGCAGAATGTCCTCATCCGCTGCAATTTCCGTGAAAGGCTTTCAACTTCACTGTTACGCAACACGGCCAGCACGTCGCCAGACACAAATACACTCTACGCTGTCCCGAGACTGACTTAGGGCCCCATGGGGGCCACGTAAGTGGCTTTGCATGATGCCGACTTTCGCCGCAGTGTTTTGGGCTCTTGTCATTGTCACTCGCGTCAATGCCGCTAATGAGCCGAATCAGTCGCAGAGAAAAGCTGGGAAGGGAGGGGGGGTTAGTGACCATGGGTCTTCTCGCTCCAGCGCTCAGTGGCTCCATCTCACACGGTGGCGGTGGGCGAGACATTAATTCCTGCCCACAGAGCGTCTTTAGCCTAATTCACTTGAAATAAGCATTATTTGTTTCATGGGCTCGTTAGTTAATTATGCACTGTCTTTCTCCAGCTGGGAATTGTGTGTTTTTGTGCCGAAATGCAACTGATTGTTGAGTCAAGTGAACCTGTCTCCCATCTTAAATGATTCATTAGTGCGGTGCTCGTGTCAGTCAATGGCGCTGAGCCAGCGCTTGAAAATCCACATTCACAAATCAAGGGCCAGACTCCCCAAAGGACAACTACTGTTCACTTATTACAAAAGGCTACTTTTTACATCAAGCGAAAGATTGAAGGATGAGGTGCTCAGTGGGACCATGACCAGGAGTTGAACCTCGAGGCATTTATATTGCGAGTCAAGTGCTCTGACCACAGCGCCAACTTATCAGGTATAAGATAATAAAACACATCCTCACGCCACTGCTGGTGGTACAACATTCACTACTCTAGAGAAGCCCTTTAGAGGAAAATTTTGAGGAAATGTTGGCCTATTCATCCACGCTAAACAGACGTCTTGGGATAGGTGAGAATACCCACGCTTTACCCCACCACAGGCGATCTGCCGATCGTCTGTGGTGTACCCATTTATGTAGCTGGCTGGATAGAGGTTGGGGGGGGGGTTAAAATAAATCTGCCCCTTGTTTCAAATGCCACGTCAGGAGATAGAACCTGCGACCTCTGAATTGTAAGTCAGTGTGCTAACCATTACGCCATGACGGCATTCCCTGACCATAAGTAATGTTGTTGCTTTATAGGGGAGAACGTTTAACTAAGGGCGAGATAACCATCCACACGGGTTAGATAACCACACGATCCATAGAGCCCCTTGGCGCCACCGGTCATTACGCATCCTCAGCCGCAGATGGAATGAGTGATGCTTACCGGCCCATTGCAATTTACGAGTGCAATCAATTCCTATTCATGTCCTATAACGGGCAGCTTTATCTTCGTTCTTCCCTTAATTAAAGTGGCAATATTTGCACCGTATCTAGACACCTACTAACATGTTGCTGTGCATATGCATGCGCTGTGCACTGTGCAGTACAGATAAAGCCGCACACTCGCCGTGTCGACGTAAGGGGGAGAATCACACTGTGAGTCAATCTTTTACTTTACACGGGCGAGACTCCCATTGGGAAGACAAACTAAATACGTCTCTCTTTTAAAGGAAATCCGTTTGAAACTGTAAAAAATATATATATTTTCTATTTTACCAGGTGAGGCCCACTGAGCTACTGTACCTAGCTTTTTTTCAGAAGCGACCTGGCCACGAATGATACAAAGTCAACAACAAAGTAAAGTAGAAACGATGCAAGCAAAACCAAATTAATTTACATATGATAACAAATGAGGTGTAATTCCAAAGTACTCAGTCACATTTGCTGAGTGGTGAATCCAGTTTCCAATTAAAATGGATATGGCAGGAAGGGCCTTCGTAATGATATTAATAAAACCCTTTACTTATCCAGAAAAGCCTCAGTGAGACTCAAAACTCTTTTACAAGGGAGTAATTTTGAAGGATGTTTGGCCAATTTCATTGATTAGTATTTGGCATGTCAGGAAAAACTGGAGTACCTGGAGAAAAGCCATACATATGAGGTGATACTACTCTATGCGCTACGTGGATGTATTCAATAATACAATGTTACATTGCCACCTCCTGACAGCCCCACAGCCTAAGCCTACAACACCTGGTTTACCCTGTCTCCCATCCAAGGATTAATCCGACTCAAGTTTTGCTTTGCTTTTGAGATCTGATGAGGCCAGGCAAATATGTGATTTGATTTATGGAGATGCGGTCATATAGAGCAGATGCAATATTGTTCCACCTATGGGGACCATTAAAGGTTAAAAAAAAGTTAACATATTTCGTATGAATTTTAATAACATGATGTACAACTTTTTTTGGCCTGTCTTAAATTACAAGGGTTGGCTTGCATGTTTCGGAAACTAGGCAAGCCTGGTGGTTATTTGTACGTACGTACTTTGAACTTATTTTACACCGTACGTAAAGGTATCAAATATAAATTAGGTCAATACATATTCCTCTTCTTTGACAGTGGTTATTAACCAATACTATTATAGAGATCACAAAGTTTAGGGCAATATTTATGGTTGGCGCACTGCGCTATGATCCCAGCGACACAAGTTCGATTCCTGGCCATGATGAACACCAATGGTGGTGACGGACATCTGAACTGATCCTGGGTCCATGCCCTCTCCCCCCTCCTTTTTCATACATTGACCAGTGTGGTGAAGTATGGACAGAGAACCTCATGACTGACATGGCATAGGGAAGCTCTAATGCAGCAGTGGATTGACAAAGGGCTGTAAACAATTATTGATCAATTATTGCTATTAAATTAGAGGAAACAAGTTGGTGATGAGTAATTATAGGTATTTTTTTATATACTGTATATATAAAGTTTTCCTGTAAAATAACCCTAATTAGATAATTTGGCCAAGGTTCATACCGTTTTATATGTTGTTTGAAGTTCAAAATATAGTGTATCCAGTTGCCAAAATGCGTAGAATAAACAGGTCAGATAATTTTGATCCAACAGCTGGGGTTCTGCTTCTTTGATGATGCCCACAGTTACTCATTCCTTTCCCAAGAGCTTTTCCTTTGTTAATACGTCTTCAAATGTGACACGTGGAACAGACATTTTATCTGAAAGATGATTTGCTTCAATGGGGTATGTGATTTGTTCTATTGCTCTACATATTTGCATATAATTAATCCACTAGTTGTTTTTTCCCCGGTCATTATGGTTCGCTCCATTCTGCTCAACAATGGTTGTTATTTGCAATTTACCCATCATCCACTCTCTTTTTTTTGTTCTTTTCATGCTCCCATTGCTTGTCACAACATTTTCAATCATTTTTCGTCTGTGTGTTCATTCTTACATTCATTTCCTTATTCTATTCGTGATGGTATTGAAGAGTTCCGTATAGTCTAAGCTTTGTTTGGAATTTTCATCCCAATTATCTTTTGCCTCTCCCCCCCCTCCCCCCCCAATTTCAGTGCACTGTCCATTACAAGGTGATGATGTAGATGCTCACCCCGAGCCCTCATTACTTTGATAGTGTATTGTCTTTGAGCTGTACGCCTTTTGGCGTCCTCTGGTCGAGCACCAATTGGGTCGAGGCTCAAAAGAAAGCCGTCCCTTGTTGTGGACCAATCCGTTTCAAGGACAATGCATATATTATCATAGTGTGTTTTTTGTTTGCATTTTGACTGCAAGTATTGTGGTTAATGCAGACATGAATCCTCGTAAAAAGGTTTCAGTTTTGTTGCCAGAAAAAAGGGAAAAACCCTATTATTAATGTATGTCAATGTCAACAATAGTGATTTGATTTCATTATAATTTTCATTATAATTTAAGATGCGGGAGAGTTTACTCTGATTTTAATTAGAGTAATCTCTCCCGCATCTTGAATGAGGTTTTTGATTGTCTTCCAATTAAATTAATGATCGGGTTCATCAATAACTTTTGTTAGATCAATAAAGACAACTGAGCATATTTAGATGACCATAACCAGTGATGGGGTAAGGAGGCCAGATCCAGATGGACCATAAATGTCACACTGCACTGATGAGTCATATTAGCATTCATCATTAAATTCCTCCTTTGTATATTGAGTCAATCTAATCTAATCAAATTTATATTTGCAGAGCACCTTCACTTAGGGCGCTTGACATTGTTTATAAAACGGTGACAGAATATAATTATTTTAGATGGTAGTACGGGCGTACACGGATTGAGGAACGAGTGACCGCGATCGCACTTAGGGACTATGAAAGGGTAGGGGAGGGACGAAAAGGAGTGGAGGGGCGAAGGGAGGGAAGAGGAAGAGAATGCGGCAATAGAGAAGAAGCGAGGATTCAAGACAGGAACGGAATGAGGTTAAGGAGGGGGACTGCTCAAACCATTTGTGATTATACCAAGGAAAATATCTCCCACTTGTCCATTATAGACTGTTGGGACATGTCCTATTATTCCTCGTGTATTAAGGCTGGTGCAGGCCACGAGAGGGTGATGTGGCTAGCACATCATTTAACCACCCATTCTAATGTTTATACATCGTAATGGTTACTAATCTTAAGGCTGAGTTGATGTAGGGGAGATTCAGCACATTCTCACAATTTACCAACTATGATATCAAGGGTCAGGAACAAAACCAGGTCTCTGGTTTTATTTTTATCAGAGTATGATTATCCATATATCATGACTCTCCATTGTACATGGGGTGGAGCGGTGGCGCAGTGGCTAGCACGCTGCGCTGTGAACCCGGTGACTTGATTTCAATTCCAGGCTATGGCTGACATCAGTTGCAAGCAGAGGTCGCAAACGGGTTTTGATTCCTTACCCGTACCCGGCTGCACCAGGGTCGCAAACGGGTACCTGTACCCATACCCGATACCTGGCCGGGTACGGGTAGCCGGGTATCGGGTAGGGTACGGGTATCGGGTACCCGATTGCGACCTCTGGGATGAAGCCATGTTGCAGGCGCGGGTGGGTTGATTCTAGGAACTTGAATTGGGAAATGAGTGACAAACGGTTACTCACCAGTGACTCACGGCCTACCCGTACCCGTACCCGGCCGCACCAGGGTCGTAAACGGGTACCCGTACCCGGCCGGGTACGGGTAGCCGGGTATCGGGTAGGGTACGCGGTATCGGGTACCCGATTGTGACCTCTGGTTGCAAGTGATACTTGAATTGGTCCAGGACCTCCTCCCCACCTCTTCCACTTAAACAATCTACACTGACCGACAGGGTGAAGTATGGTCCATCAACCCCGATGATCAACGTGGCATTGGGAGACCTTTGTCCCACAGTGTATTGAAAAGGGATGTGACCTTTCATCACGTGCATATTGCTCTTTATCCAACAATATCTATGCTTAATAACAACTTCCTGTTAAACACGGTGCTAGGATTCGGTAAGAGAGATTTATTGTGCTATATCTGTTGTGCTGCAGATATCAGGTTTGTCTGTGGCACGTATTAGATTTGGGATGAATTTGTACTTGCCACGCAGAACACCTTGACAACGTGTCACCTGCTGCGAAGGTGATTTCTGGAAATGGAGATGGATCATTCACAGCGTGGGCAAGTGCAGTCCCCAGTGCGGAGTGATGACAAGGTCACGCAACTCGTGGCAAGGATCAGGGACGCGCGCCTCCAGCACTGTTTGCGAACGTGTGATCCGGTGCAGACGAACGTTAATAAAGCCCAGATTGTGCAAGTGGTGGCTGGCTTGGCTGGCTCATGAAGTTAATACTGTGTCAGAGTGCCGAGCAGGCACCGGTGAGATGCAGCGTTTGATGTCGTTTGAAGTTGTCCGTACCAAGAGCTTGAACGCACTTTACCCCAAAGACATCAGAAGAAGAGAATAAGACTTTACCCATTTGATTCGCAAAAGCACTCGTATGCGAGAGGTAGAATGTCAAGTGATATGGAGTCTGCCAATTATACCAGTAGGGTTGTTTGCTTTTGTAAAAAAAAGAAAGTGGGTTCCTGTTGAATTGGCCAGAATGCCAACTAGATATCTCTTAGTGCCGTCACAGATACATTACAAATGAAAGCATTTCTCCCGTGAGAAAGGGTGAAGAAGATGTTGTGTATGGATATGACACGTCTGGAAACAGAAAGGAACCACCTGGTAACCCTGGGTCACATTGCCACTATGATATGATGACTGTCAGACCAGTTACACATGACAGTGGTTTAAATGTGTCTGCCAGACCGTTGCAATCTTCTTCACCGAGGGGAGATGAGACCATTTATTGCCTTTTCATCTCGTAACTTCTCTACATGCCTTTTAGGACTGAGTCTTTGCACTACAGTGAACCAAATATTATGCCGATTAGATATACTAACGTTTGATATGGCTATTGTTCACAATTGCACCCAAGAAAAAAAAGACCTAAAGTGGTGAATGTCAAGAGAAAGTTTGAAGGGAAGACCCTGAAGCTTCTCGAGGAGCCGGTGATGAGAGATGGATGTGAGACTTTTTAGATGGAGGGGATGGGGGGGGGTCTTATTTGCACAAAGGTTGTGCTCCAGGGCCAATGATCACGATCAGGGAAGAATTTAGAACATTTTGTAGGAAAATGTAAAAGCTCACGGCTATCAGATTATCCTTGTTGCGGATGGGAAAGAACATGCGATTAAAAGGTGCCCTTAGATGTTGCCACATCACGACCGATAGCTGTGATGTGAATTGAAGACGGTCGCCTAAACACAATCTACCTATCAAGATGTTTTTGTTACTACTCTCCTACTCTCCTCACTTGAGGGGCCATGATGAGCCCTTAATGTCCAGGCATCTTGATGGGAATCAACAATTCTACAACAGACTGGCTCAACTGAGAAGCAATGCACCTGGGTAAATGGGCCCTACGTCCATAAGTGTTTTCCCAGGTTGTTTTGAGGTTCAAACAACCATAGGTTGACTGGTTCACCTCGTAAACTACATAGGGATTGTAAGGGCATGAGTGAATGGATGCCAGAACCTGCCCTTGGGGCCATGAACTGGTACAATGTTTCCACCCTTTCCGTTGATCTCCAAGGTACTGGATAAATTATATCAGAATGGACGAAAGGCAATCATCACTCACAGATGAGCCAGGAGATCATAGTTTCCACGTCTCCTGGCCCCTTCCCCTTGGTGCAGACATTCGCCATCAGAGGGCGGTTTGTGTCAGGGAATTCAAACGCTGGGTTTGACAGCCTGAAAGGGCACAGTTCAAATGAATCGGGCTGGACCAGGTGTAGGAACTGCATTTAAAATCACAGAGGCCCTTCACGGGGTGAATTTACAGCAGCCACTACAATGGTTTCATTTGTTGGTGTGCAGTGAGGCACGTAGAGCCAGGTTTGTGCAGCGTTACAGCGCTGGCAAATTTCTTAGTAGAAGGTTTTCAATGGGGTCTGTAATTTGCTGTCTGGCAGATGAGGGCTTTGACTTGCTCAGCTATCCAGCTAAGACGATTTGCTTTCAGATCTCCATAGATACTGGGCAGGCTCTTAATGGCAGTTAAATAGGAAACACCATTGATATGACGACACTGTTGTGTGATTGCGATGATTCTCTTCAGGCAGCCTGTGTATGTTTTAATTTTAGATTTTTGCATAGGGGCACCAGATGACATTTGGCTCTTCTTGAAGAGTATGCCGATGGCCACATAAGAAAACCGGGCTTAATGGAAGTGCGAAAGACCTGTGCAGTTCAAATTCTGAGGATAATAAAACATTCTGTTTGTCATGCGATGAACATCTCCCATGTTAGAGACACTGAGAAGAGGAAGTGCGTTTCGTGTGTATACGAGTTCACTTGAAGGGATTTCAAAAACACTTCTGTGGTATAACCTTCAAGAGGCCGTTCCCTACTATGGATGTTACACCGCTCTCTGAGAGTTTCTGATTAAATGTCTTCGGCATGACAGCAATAGCACAATTGGAAAAAAAACACATTGGTAAGAGGAAAATAGCGCAAGTTAATAAAACTGGGATTACAGGGAGCCCATGTCACTATAGTTTAATTGATACAGGTTGCCATTTCGGCCTACACCTTGCTAATTCCTATTCCCCTGTTAAACTCAAGTGCTGTACATGAAAGCAACGGTAACCCACCCCCAGAGAACAGTCCACGGGAAGTGAATACCACAGAGCATGCACACGCACACAAAAATACACACATGCAAACGTAAACAAAAATCCCTGCATTGCTTACACAGGCTGTTGGGGCAATTTCTGTTCGTGAACACTTTCACACATACACACACAATCCACCTCTGCACGCACAAAAATAAACACATGCACACACACAAGTATCCCCCATATAGCCTTAACAGAATGTTGGGGCAAGTGCTCTTTACGAGCACCGATGAAGGCCGGCAGGGCACGCGAGGGGGTGAGTGGTCAGCACCACGCCCAACCACTTTTGTCTCCCCAGTGGCGATGTTTACACACCACACCAGGTACTCATTTGAGGCTGAGTCGACCTAGGGGAGGCCCAGGACCGGTTCAGATAATCGTCACTGATGATGGCCGTGAGCTGGAATCGAACTTGAGTCACTGGGTTTATAGCTTAGTGCACTAACCGCTACACTACCGCACACACACACACAACATAACGCACTTGCGCGCACACGAGAATACTCGCAAAAAACCGTACACGTGTACACACAAAAACGTACACAGCTTTCACGTGCACACATTAAAAATCGGTGCCCCTTCGGCGTTAGGCAGTGCCCCCTTGGTGCTCACCTATTTACTGCGCCGCTGAATTTCCACGGTGTGTTGGGTGACAGTGACCTATTGAATTATCCCTCAAAAGAGAGTCTCTGTATGGTCAAACAGAGCAGTTCTATCAAAACGCGCTGCACCAGCGATGCCTGCCACGGTGGTAAATCGCATGTCAACCACTCTCAGGTGGCAAGATCTCGCGGCTGAAAATAAAAGGTGCCCCCGAATAATTGTGTGTTCGCGGCGGAGTGAGGTTAGGTCACGACACACCGGGTGGCCGTAGGCAGGAAAGCAAAGAACAAAAAATTACTCCAGCGTTCGCAATCTGCAGAAATTAATTTCAAAGTAGGTCACATCACACGGGCGCAATGACGTCAGAGCAGAAGGCGTGATGTGACGGCAGAGTCGGCAATTACACGCTGGGGGGTGGCACGAGATAGAGAGCGCGCTGGCGGGGGGGCCGGGGAGGTGGGGGTGAGGGGGGGGGCATATTGCAGCTACGGGGGGAGGGAGAGGTGGGAGGATGCTGTTAGAGGCACAGGGGCAGCACGTTTTAATAAGGGACATCGCTCTACCCTGATCAAGAGTCCCTGCAACCAACATTGTACCGGCGACCCGGGTCTCTGGATGGTGTCATTTACGCGCCTCAGCAGCCCAAGTCGTGTAGATTTAAACCGGTTTGCTGAATGCTTTTCTGTCGTTCTTCTTTCACCCTTGTTCGTCTGTCTGATGTTGTTGATGTTGTTGGACAGCACCAACTATAATTTTACATTGAGGTGATTGAGCCAGAGCGGCAGAGTGTATCGCTCTGATGATGATTCCTTCGTATTCACGAATCGCGTATTGAGTCGTTATATGTCTCCATGGTCTGTTCTGCATGCATTGACCGCAGTCTCCGCACACTGGCCGGAGAGAGTTTTTACATTTCCATTTGTGCACCAAATATCCACGTCTGCCATGGTTTCTGCAGATGCGCTCAAGGGGCTGCTTGTGAGCTCCGTGAAAAAATTGAAGCCAGGGAAATTCTGCGTCGGGTCTTTCACGAGATGTATGTATCTGCAATTAATGGTCAAAACTGCTTTTTTTTAACTATAGAACCTTAAATTTCGATTTCAAGCTTTCGTGACTGCAGGGATTCATATTCGTGGTTCTTTCGGTAAAGTCACGTTGAAGGAAAATAATAAAAACAAAACAATAACATTTTCAAACATTTCTTGCTGTGGTTTTCACACCTGATGATGGTTGCGTGCGTTGCAATCGAAACGTCGTGAGAATGTTATCGTTTTATTTTTATTATTTTATTATTTCCCTTCTACGTGACTTTACCTATAGAACCTTGTATAAAGCATTCGTGAGATTCTGCGAATAAAATATTGTATTAATACATTTCTACCCACAATTCCTCACTGGAACTGAATAATAATAATGTCAGTTACGTCACAATTAAGTATGTGGATAAATAATGTGTGCATGCATCGCCAGCACAATTGTGCTCCTGTTCGGCATCCATCATAAATCCACTCGTGTGCCAATGCCATGCGCTCTCTCCCGTACTTTGGAGCGTGCTGTGGGTAATCATTCCCATAAGGAAAAAAATAAATAGCGGGTAGCGTTTGTGTAAGTATCATTTGTTAGACGAGTGGCGTCGTCGTTCGCGCCTTCCGAACGCGGAGGCGGCCACGAGTGGTGGAGCCGCTATCCGAGCAGAAAGCAACACACTATTAGGAAACAAAACGTACAAATATACGAGTGGATAAAAGTGTTTGCCCGAACGCATTCTACAGCCACTCCCTCTGAAGTTCCCGGTGTTTCACCCACGGCGCACTGAGCCTGCCTACGCGTGTCACCCCGGCACTGATAGTGATTTGTGGCTTTTAAGGCAAGAGAGAGTAGGTGATGCGTGGTGAGTGCGTTTGTGTGGCGTGTGGACCTGTTATGTTTGTCAGGCTGGAATGATTGTAAAGAAAGGAAACGTTTCCACTGTATGTAGTTTAAGAGAGTGCCTTGCCAGTCTGCGTATCACCTCGATGCATTGCTGTTGTCGTTGTTGTCCTCATCATTATTGTCAGTTCATCTAATTATGGTCATGATTCAGTGACCTCGTAATAATGGCTTGCCAGGTTACGGCGCTATAGACGTTGCCATTATTATTACTGTTATCAATTTCACCGTGATTTTTGCTTTAAAACATTTATCATTCTCAACAATCGTCATCACCGACATCATCTTTGCCATCCATGATGAGCGCTCATGAAGGAATTGGCGAAACATCCCAATGGAGGGCCCAGAATAACAATATCTTTACACTCGAAGAGACGATGTGGAAAAATAACATATATTTCGAATTATTACGATAACTTTTTCAGAATAAAAAAAAAACATATTTGAAATCATTAGTTGTAGCCACCATCATTATCATCATTATCATCATTATTATAAATCAGTGGTCGGCAACCAAAACAATAAAAGGCATTTTTTTCAAATTCGGTAAAAAAACGCCCCTCAATATTTCAAGAGCCACGATGCGTGTGGTGAATACGAGACGGTGGTGGTCCTTAATAAATAACGGTCACGAAGCAGTCCCTCAAGAGCCACATGCGGCTCCGGAGCTGCAGGATGCCGACCACTGTGATAAATTGTTCTCAACGTCACTTGCCACCAAGCCTGAAACTAGAACAGCCACATATCTGGCACTCCGCTGCATGATTTTCCGCGGTCACTCTTTTATAGCCGCTCGTTCTTATGGTTCATCAATGGCCTGGTTCGAAGACAAAGGGACTTTCTGTGAGATTCTGTGAGCTACCTTCCACCTCTTCCTTGTGCTCTTTCATTTGGCGTGGCAGCATCTCAAGGAGCAATTGGAGCTTTGTAGAACTTCACGCGGTCGGCTTGAGCGGTGAGTCGGTGCTGTGCCTACCCTCTCATACCCACTCAGCGCTCCACTGGAGAGGATGGCAATTACAGCGGCGATGTTGAGCTTGTGAACATGGTAATTGCGAGCAGATTGCCCCGAGTCAATTTCCGAAGTGGCAGAGGCAACTGACAGCGTTGCGCTAGACTCAGAGCAGCGTCGTTTTGTGCGGCATTTTTTCATTGTTGCTTTTGTTTCCGGAATGTTGCTGCTGGTTAGGATGTAATTCGGCACGCGACTATAATACGCAAAGGGTAACGGTGCAGCCCTGAACATGCATACTTTTAAGCTATGTCATGTGGAGGGAGCTCAAAGGGTTCATTCTCTTCCTGCTCATTGACTATGGTGTGTACTCGTTTCATACTGCTGGGTTGGACAATGGAGCAGGGGTTTAAGATAAATACCGATTGTACCGCGGTGGAGAGATGTGATCTCTCTCGCCTGGTTGGCAGGAGGTCATGGGTTTTGATCTCGACCCTGACACCTGTTTATTTGGAGTTTGCGTGTCTCTCTCCCCGTGGTTGCGTGGATTTTGCTTTGGGTCCTCCGGTTTTCCCCTCCACATTTATAATCATGCGTTTAGAGTATTTGGCTGCTCTAATTGTACACTTGATAAGCCACTTCGTTGAGGTATCGTTTGTGGCCAGGTCGCTTCTGAAAAAGAGCCATATAGCTCAGTGGGCCTGAGCTATAGTTTAAGTTTAAATAGTTTTAGATGCATAAAATCCTTTGTTTGGATTAGATCGTGTAAATACACATTTGTCGTTTAAGCCGCCACCACCCAGAGAGTAAACCCACAGCATGGCACACCTTACTCATTGTCTGTGTCGGGTGGCGGCGGGCTTAACGACACATTTATATTTACACGATCTAACCCGACAAAACATATTATGGATAATATTGGTCGCGGAAGCCTACTACGTGTTCAACGTTGGTTTTAGTGTCAACCGCTGCCCCGGGAAATCAAACAGAATTGTCGACCTCTGGATTGCCAGGTGAGTGTGTGATCACCGTCACATCACGGGAGCATCCCGACTGTGATACGCACGTACACAAAAGTCCCAACGCACTTCGCCTGCCCAATCAGTGAAACAAAAACAATCACTTCATCCCCTTTGGGGAGCACTTACATTCCCGGTGAGAATTTTTTAATTCGATAGTGCTTCAATTAACGTTGAAGAGTTAAATGTAGAACATCCTGCGATGTCGCTGACAGAGAACAAAGTGTTATAATTCGTCGCTATATATAAGAACACAAAACAAAGTGGCGCGCTTTCACTCGAATGTAGAATACTGGTGAGTCATCGCTTACCGTGAATGGAACTCGGTTTGAAAATAATAAACACGAGTAAAATAACTTAACCTCATTCGTACGAATGGGGACATTTTTGAATGCGGCTACTTGTATGTTGTGTGATATGTTTTGTCTTTAAAATAATAATATTCACGTAATTTGTGAGAACACGACGCTCAACTAGCCATTGAATTATCGTGCTGTAATGTGAACAACAAATGTCAATGGCAATTGTCTTATACACGGAGAATGTTGTTAATTTCTTGTTATAAACAAATAAAGACAAAGATCCCCCGTGTAGCCTCAACAGACTGTTAGGGCAAGTGCTGTTAGTGAGCACCTATGAAGGCCGACACGGCACACGAGGGGGTGGGTGGCCAGCACCACGCCCAGCCGCCTTTGTCTCCTCAGTGGTGATGTTTACACACCGCACCAAGTACTCATTTGAGGCTGAGTCCACCTAGGGGAGGCCCATGACCGGTTCATATAATCGTCACTGGTGTTGGTCGTGAGCGGGAATCACCGGGTTCATAGCGCAGCGTGATAACCACTACACTACATTCAACATGAATGTTTCCCTCAACATTATTCAGTATCTTGTCCTATTCACAGTCCCATATCGTTCTTTTCATCACAACGTTAGTATGGAGGTGGAAATCATTTAGATGGAGGACGTCTAGAATGTAAGCAAATGGATGCTGATAATAACAGCTATTTTAACATTTCAACCCTGATTGGTTTAGTGTGCAATCAAATGACAGGTATTTTAGTGTGCAAGGAGCTCATAGCACAACAGCCTACCCCAGTACCATCATTACGCAATCCAGCTCCAGTCAATCAATGCATGGAGATGCCACACTATGGCAGTTTAGTGACTTAGTGGCAGCGCTTGGGAAAATTATTAATAATAACCTATAATCTCTTTTTTTCCAGGACACCAAATGAAAATGCATACCTTGTAACAGTGACTCTCAACGTCTTTAGACAATGGCAATATTGAATGGCTAGTTGGCTTGCGGCAACATCTGTGGCATTCCATTTTTGCTGCCTGCTCTATTGATGTGAATCTATGCTTTCATTTCCTGAAATGAACAGGCAAGGTTGAAGCTCTATACGTGCAATTGGGTTATTTTTTTTAAGTCGCTGTCATTTTTTGAGAGTGCGGACGTGCGTTTTTTGGTGGCTTGCTGTTTTAATCTGATGTTGCTTATTAACCGGGTGGTGGTGGCCATGCACGTGGTCTTTAACCCAGCACTATGGAAGTGAGGGTTGGTGGAACAAATAAATGTTGCAAAACTCCTTTCGAGCATGCGCCGAGGAGGTGCCATGCCCTGGCTCTCCAGAAGGCAGTACAGCTAGCAGACTAATCAGCATCTGTTTTCATCTATACGGAGATAGAGTGTTGCACCCTCGTGTGTGTGGGTGTTCTCCAGGTGCTGTGGTTTCCTCTCACTCGTATAAACACGCAATAATTGGCTGAAAACACATTAACATTATAACTCAGTACAACAGGACCCTGCTGAACAAGCCCTGTGACTCACGATTGGCTATGTACGGTGTGAAAGAAGTTCAACATACATACAGCGCGGCTTTCCTGGATAAATATATATTTAAGCGTCCTATTTAGGCCCTGCACCTTCCTCTGTAGGCTCCACCCCCTTGATTAGACCCTGCCTCTTCCCCTGTACACCCCGCCCCTTTCAACTTTAAGATCCACCCCTTTCCTCTTTAGGATCCACTGCTTGCTCCAGACACAGGCTGTATATATATTTTAAAAGCAAGTGCTGCTATTTAACCCATGAGACTTGGCAACTCTGGGCTAAAGCCGAGTTGTTTTTTCAGTGAAACGCGGCGTGAGTGGGCAGTGGTGTAGGTTGTGGATGGATGGTGGGGTGCGGGGGCGGGAGTGCACAGCAGTGGTCGTGGCGGACGGTGAGAGTTGAGGGTAGGATCGCGTTGCGGCTTCACAACTGATGGTGACCAAAATTCCTCGTAGAGCAGCAATATGCGGAAACGTAGAAGTGTTGTTAAAATTATACGACTGCAATTTTCTTCAGATCATCAGCTGAAGATTGTATGTGTTTATCTTTTATTCAGATTATTTGGCTGCTATAAATGTCCAGATGACGATAAGCCACTTTGTTGAGCTATCATTTGTGGTCAGGTTGCTGCTGAAAAAGAGCTGTATAGCTCAGTTTGCTTTACCTGGTAACATCAATATAGTTATTTTAGTGATTTGCTTACCTTTCCTATACTTTGCACTCCTAGTGTTTTGTATAGTTTGTTGTTGTTACTTTCTGACCTGCCCATACTGGATATCTGTCAAAAGGAGCTTTAGAGCTCATCGGATTCCTCCAGTATAAACAACATTCTGATTCTAAGCTCCCGGTGTCATTCTGTCTCCAAGTGCACGTACGTGTGATTCAAAGCACATGGATCTACAACCACCAACAACCAATCACGGTACAAAAAAATAGACGTGCAGAATAAATGATAAACAATGAAACAAATACACATGTTGTTATTGTTTCCTAATGCAATGCATATGAGTCATTGTTCGTAGGTGTTTTATAAAATAGTTGGTCCCATAGTGGTGGATGCAAGGAGTGGGCATGTGAGGGGGGTGGGGGAACTGCCCACCATTTGAGACCAAGAAAATCGTTATTGTATATTTAAAAAAATGACCAGAGAATATAAAACAAATGTTATTCCTTGTTTGGAAAGTGTTTAGACCTGCCTCCGCTCTTGGATCTGTTTTTTTTATTGAACCGAGCTCTTCGATGGAGAAGTTCAGCAGTGTCGGGATCGAGAGGGTGCACAAAATAAGTCAAGCGCCGCGAGTTGATGCTACAATGCTCTTCGCTCACGTCGAATAAACGACAAACTGTCCCTTAAATAGTAATGACAAGTCACCCCACGCACACTCACGCATGCAACGTCCTTCAGTGACCCAATTAGCTGGAGTATCCATGGTGAATGGCGATAAAGGTTCGGCATAAATTCTCATTATCGCCACAGTGGCCAGATGTTAACCACCTCACCTGGTATACAGGAGGTCGTGGGTTCGATCACAACCCGGATGCCTGCTGTATATTTGGAGTTTGCTTGTCTCTCTTCCCGTGGTCGAGTGGATTTTTCTCTGGGTCCTACGGTTTTTCCCTCCACATTTAGAATCATGCGTTTAGAGTATTTGGTGGCTATACATTTCCACATGATAAGCCACTTCGTTGAGTTATTATTCGTAGCCATGTCTCTTCTGAAAAAAAGCTACATAGCTCAGTGGGCCTTTCCTATTAAAATATAAAAAATGGTTTAGTTTATGACTAATCAGCACACGTATCTCGTGAATTCACTTCAAATGCATCGCCATTCGCCACATTGAGACGACCCCTGCATGAAATTGGGAAAGCTAAAGATACAATGGCTAATGACTTGCCCGAAGGTAGACTGAACAAAGGCTTGCGATATTTATGAGTGAGCACTGATTGGAACTGAAAATGCATTTATATTAATTGGGCATATATTAAAACTGGAATGGTTAGCCTGTTCGTACCATGGCCGACACCCGGATGAGTAAAGGTCCTGGTTTTTCCAAAAGCGTCCTCTTTTTCAGGTAGCCTGGGAAATATTTAAGTCATCTTAAGACGTGAAATCTTTTCATTTATTTGCAAATTAATAAATACTCAACACTATGCGTTTACATATTGTCCCCTTTTCCAGTTTTGTCCGATATTTGCGATATATTCTTCTTCCCATGATATGTCTCCATTTCAGAGGTGGCCATTTATTTGCCCGGTGCCCATTGTTCTTTTTCCGCTACAAATTACGTTTAAAATTGCATCTTCTGTGAACGTCAAACAAATTGAATCGTAACATGATGTACATGCATTTTGTTTGCGACAATTATCATTGTTTCGGTTCACCAGTCACAGTCAAATTTATATACACCGACGTTTCGCTTGAAAATACTTCAAGCGTCTTCAGGACAAGATCCAGGAAGCCAAAATTAAATCCAGGAAGTCAGAATACTGTGGATGATGACTGCAACAAAGTAGGTACTCAGTTAAGGATGAGTTGATTTAGAGGAGATCCAGGATTAGTTAATTTACCATTTGCACATCAGACAGGTATTATATTCGGTAGCTGAAATTGGAGTATAGTAGTATCCTTTTCATACGACACGCAACAACAACAGCAACTGCCATTCACCACTAAGCAGCGGTAACGTCACCACGGCACTTGTACCATGCTCGGTGCACTTAGAGGCGACGTGGAGTGTCGAAGGCCCACTAGCAGGAGGTCACGGAACAGACCCAGGTACTAGGGGTTGACTGACTGAGATGACTGGCAGATGCACCAACTGTGCTCCCCATCGTGCCGACCTTTTACGTCCACCACTCTTCCTGCGACCATCACTCTTCCTGCGACCACCACTCGTCCTTGCAGGCTCAGCACGGCTCTCCGGTAAGCCTGCTTGTTCTTGGACATGGGATGTTGCAGACGATGAAAGTGGGCCTCCTCCACTAGTCAGGGTTTCTGGGGAGGGCTACATTGTCTACCCAATGCAGCCAACGCTACGCAGACACGTGATTTTTTATTCTATAACTCTATGTGCATCGAACAGTAAAGCTGTATTTTTTTCACGATTTTAATAATGTTTTACAGTGACAAGCCAGCAGTCCGTTTAATCTTCAATATTGTGAAGCAAAATGCTAATTGCTATTTTGCATGAAATGTCCGATGCAAAATCACCTTTGCAGCCACCTATGGGAATGTTCCGATGGTTTTTGGTGGGAAGTGAGATGACTCAGTGTAGATTTGAAATTTTCGTGACTGCAGGGATCCATAATCTTTGCAAACCTTCGGGCTACTATTAAAGGTTTGTTCATGAAGCCATCCAGATATAGAAACATAGACATAACTTAAACAGAGAAGATGGATACATATTGAGCAATCATTGGAAGGATGTTATTGTAATAAAGGACTCTTAAGCGATGTTGGTCTCCGTCTGCCCTTTATTGGGTTCTTGTCTCGCACCCCGCGATGTCCCCTGTCGGACCCGCACCTCTTCCGTCGCGTGCCCTCCGCACGCCGTTCGAGTCCTCCGCTCTCTCTCTGCAGCCACACCGCTGCTCGTGTGCCGCGCACACTCTGCAGCCACACCGCTGCTCCGTGTGCCCCGCACACTCTGCAGCCACTCTGCTGCTCCACGTACACCGCTGGCCGACGGTGCCGTGACTCCGACCGCGTGGAAATTCGTGCCACTCCTCCGCCGGCACCCCAAGTGGCTTCTCCTATCTTCACTCTCTCTCGACTCCCGATTCCCTTCCGGTTCTCACCCTATATCCTCCTCCTCACGTGACTCTGACTCCTCCTCCTCACGTGACCCTGACTCCACCCCCACTCACCCCGACGACCAGGCTCCACCTCCCCTAATACTCCGGCCCGCGTGAGTGGTGCGGAGGCAGCGTCCACCCTGTCCTTGCTCGCATTACATTATTAACCAGGTAAAATATTATCAACCAGGTAATAACATCATATTTGCCGGGTACTGGTCTATTTTGCCGAGTTAATTGCATCCCCAACGTTTGGCATTGCTGCTGCATTGGCATTTCTGGCTTCATTGGCATTGTTGCTGCAGCGGCGTTGTTGTTGCACCCCCCCCCCGCGCATCCCCAGCTCTCTCAGCCTCCCACTTCCAGCCCCGCCCACTTCCCCCCTCCCCCCCTGTCCAGCTTCACGTCCCTCTCTTCGCGTCCACGCAACGCTCCCCTCCCCCTACCCCCCCTCCCTTGCCCCTCCCCCCTTTCTTACCTATGTAATATCTTCAATAATGTCGGGAGACGAGTTGACGGGGCAGCACTTATTTATTCACAATGGTTGCACAATGACAGGCACAACCTAATTAACGCCTATGCTACGCGTGCCTGGCTCGGCCACGCACACAGTCTCTCCCGTAGGGTACGCGTGCCTAACTCTGCCTTGCACTCAGGCTCTCCGGCTACGCTCTCCCCACGGGAACCTATCAGACCCCTACACGTGCCCAACTCGGCCTTGCACTCACTCTCTCCCGTAGGGTACGCGTACCTAACTCTGCCTTGCACTCAGGCTCTCGGCTACGCTCTCCCCACGGGAAGCTATCAGACCCGCCCTGCCCGGCCACAGGTCTCGACCACTGAGTTACACAGCCCGACCCTTACGAGGCGTCGGGCCGTGAATCCCAAGGCCTCGCCTCTGAGCCTCACAGAGCCCCGGCCCTTACAAGGGCAGCGGGGCTAGGGGTCCCAGAGCCTATCTCTTCCTCCGTCTTCTGTCTTCGCCGGTTACCAACTCCCCGAGCGCCTCCGCGCATCGCCTTACATAGCCCTCCACTCCAGGGGGCGGGGCCTATGCGGACCGCGATGTGAGCACCCGCCTGTGGACCGCGATGTAGCCAATCACCACGCGCTGTCTCACGATCCTCCCTGCCAGCACGTATCCCCACTTCATCACCCCTACACCTATATTACCTCTTACCACGGCATCTCTCTCCCACTTCAGCAAAAAAAAAATTATTGCTGTGGTTTTCCCACCTGATGATAATTGATTGTGTTGCAATCGAAACGTCGTGATTTAATTTATTTTATTTTGTGCCTACGTGTTTTTACCGAAAGAACCAAAGAGTATGACTTAGTGTGTTTAGAATTGGGAAACTGAAGGGCGGACGTTGGTAGTTACAGCAAGACACGAACTGCGGGTAAACACTTTAGCAGTGGCGGCTCCTGCAAAATCTCTCAGGGGGGGCAAATGTCTGGATGATTGATAAGGATAAGGTCCACCCATGCAATGGATAGATTAACAGCTTAAGCATGTAAAGGCAACTTCACTTCTTTAATATTAATGAAAAATAAAGTGACTCTTACAATACATCTTGTTTGTTTCTATACTCACTATTAATACAATCCACTCAAGTTTATTTTATTAAAGATTCCACTAGGTGGCGACAAATTATATTGTTGGATGAAACGTGCTTACGTATGATGACGTCAGCACGTTAGGGCGAGCCCTCCCGGAAGCCATAGAGAATGCATTGGAGCGCCCCCTGTTCGAAAAAAAACATCTTTGAATGTAAGTCTATGGGGCCACTCGGGGCGATTCTCAGCCGGAGTGAAATCGCCCAAAAAGAGGCGGTACTCCACAGAACGTGACATGACGCTGATTGGACTATATCCAGAGGCACAGTGACGGCTAGCGTGACTCTGTGGTTGAATGACATTGGTGGTGCGTCGCCCAATCGCCCTAATGAAGAAACTGCCCCTGCACTTTAGTATTAAAAACAATTTGTTCAAGTCAATGAGACGTCGCGAAGGTGGATGTACAATGTGTGGGCATGCGGGAGCATCGCACACATTCGATTGCATCGCTGATTCGCAGAAGCTGGCATAGTGTGGCGCAATGTGGCGCCTGATGAATGGACACGTGCTGCACGTCGCCATTCGGAGTTCCCATCGTTTAAATTAATCTCCTGCTTATGCCGCGTTAAACAAGGCCCCAGGGAGCTTTGGATAAGTAACTGCATGGACGGTGTTGATGACTCCTATGTGCTATTTCAATACATGCAGATGTGATATAAAGTGATGTAGGGAGGAGAGCACGTGGCTGGGAGGGTTAATAAGGACAATGATTTTCGAGCATCAGAGCAGCGAACCAGGGTTTGATTCCAGACTCATGCCTGGTTCTCATGTGTGGTGACTTTTATGGTCTCAGCCTAGTAACGCAATAACCACGTACACAATGGATGATTCCACAAGGTATCGGAGGTTATTTTTTGTTTCTATCCTGACGTTAACCATAATCTAGGAATGTATGTCGTTGTCATATGACTGATATTACAGTTTGGGAGTAATCGGTGGTGTAAAAAAACAAACGTAGGGTTAGAATATAATCTGATCTCATAGTCTATTGTCAACATAACCATATTAATTGGTACTGCTGCTGCTGCTTTGGAAGTTTTGCACCAGTACGAAAACCAAAAAAGTTCAACACAAACGTCAGTAAGATTGCTCTAAAATGGAACAATATATAATAGGTGATGTGTGAGCTGATATGAGGGCCATTGCCGGATACATCGCATCATATATAAGATTTCCTCTTTCGGGGAGTGTTATTCACAAATGTGGCCTTGAAAATAAACAAATAATCGCTGATATTTTGGGCAATGATCCATCTTCTGTGTGCTGTGCTGTGGAGAAGGGTGATTGGCCGGAACGTCACCTTTTATATATTATTAATTTTAAGGCCACAGTGTTATTGATTAATCTATTGTTGCAATATAGGTTTATATGACTGGTGTCGCATTCTTATTCATATTCTCAGGTTTTTTTTCGGTAAAGTCACGTAGGTAAAAACATTAAAATTAATGAAAGTAAAATAAAACAAAATAAAATTCACGACGTTTCGGAGGCAACACAAGTCTCCGTCATCAGGTGGGACCGTCACAGCCGAATTAGCTGCATCACCAAAGCGACACCAGCTGTGACTGGTGTCGCTTTGGTTATGATGCTTTGATTTCATTGATTTCATAAGAAGAGTCAGAAGAAGTGAAATCCCGGTCAAGAGTCAACTCAGCTTTATCATCTCTCTGTGGCCAATCAAACGAGTGCCACTTGGTGGAAATTCAACAATGCTCATCGTATAGAGAGACTGGGAAATATCACCACGGCAATGTGGAATTTTCACAATGGGCTCAAGGCTTTTGTATCACACTCTCCAACCCTTCTTATAGGTTATGTTAAAGCCCAGAATGCACAACGCTGTATTGACGGTCACAGTTAAGACAATAGATAGTGCTCCGCTTTCATATCGATTTCATTAGCAAATTGCACAATGGTTATCGCTCGTTCGTATATATATTTTCTATACAACAGAAAAAATTTCGGGGTGTCCTTTAGTTGTCTCTGTGTATCTTTATATTCATGTCTCATGAGCTCTGTTTGAACGACCTTACTAATCAACAGCATCACCAAGGCACCGTCATGGATCTGTAAAAGGGCTTCTGCAAATTGATGATTACGGCCCATCTATCTCTCTGTTGACTCAATCAAAACCAAAGTACTGTAGATGTATACTTGCTTTTTATTCAAGCGACTGTCATTTAATATCTGACATTTTACATACGACAAAACTAAATCTTTAATTTACATGAAAACAAGAACAGCGCAATCAAAGTAGCAACAGTCACAATGTTGCTGTTACCATCATTGCAGTGATCTTGGCACCATCATTGCCGGTCTCATGAGTACATTTTTACCGATGAAATCACAAAATAAATTGCTGCCTTAAAATGACCACATTTTGCAGTTGCGTTCACATCAGGGGTCGCCAAAAACATCCAGGCACGGCATGGTTCCGGCCAAATCATCTCCTTGTGTGTTTTTTTAATGATTACCTCAATATATGCTCGTCGACAATCGTTGCCCCAACGTTCCACAAGGAGAAGCTTGCGTTCCTGGTCCGTGTGTGCGCGCGTTACGCCACTCCACGCGGGTACAGATTATTTACAGTTTGATGATTATTTTACTTCCCAGTGTTCCTGATTCTCATTTTCTGACAGTCTTCCTCCCATTGGCTATGCACATTCCATTTCACGCGGACAAACCCCGTGCGACCTGACACTTGGCCGAAAATAAAGCCGACGACAAAAGGACGCATCCGATGCCTGCTGCAGCTTAATGGGCTATGCAGATGATCACAAGGCTGCGATGTGAAGGGAGAGAAAGAGAAAAGAAACCAACAAAAAACCGGAACTGCTCTCAAAAAACATCATTACAAAGGCACCTTCGCATGTGCTGTGAAGAAGGACCGTTGTCTGAAACGTCGCCTGCTATATATATCCTTTTGAGGGACCAGTGCTATTTACGAATGTGTTCTTTGAGTGAACGTGTGCTTGTGTCAACGCAACTTGCAATGCCAATGGCGTCCGCCTCATTATATTTTCAGATGAAGAGGTGCTTCTGGGTAGCTGGACTGTAGTAGCGCCGGGCCAGAGGGATTTCGGGCGAGGGACAAGGTGGGTGGGTAGTTGAGGGGGGGTCTGTCGGGCGAGGGACGAGGTGAACGAGTGGTGGGGGGGAACGGAGGTGGTATGTCTACACACGAGCAGCGGGGACTGAAGGAAATGAGTGGGCGTTGATGCGAAGGAAATTAATTCAAATCGCAGAGAAATGCCCGTTGCTCCGCGGGTTCAAGCGCAATGAGTCACATTTATGAGATCAAACATTTCTAATGCATTCTAAGGTGAAATTTCGGGAAATAATGATTGTGTAGACTCAGCGCGTGCATATGTATGCATAATGATTAAATGAGAAAAGATTTTTTATTCTCATTGGTCATCAACATGACAAAAAAGACGAAGTTGATATTCATAGTAACGCATATTTAATTAGCTGGTGTTCATACAAAACATATGTTTACATTTGGTTTCATATTTATTTTAATAGACGCAAGGTGGGAACAATTAGCGCGATATATTGTTTATATCTGAACACGTGACTTATTTGGTTGTTGCACTCTTACAAACTAGCCAAAGATCCCCATTTCAGGCACATAGAATTTGTGGGTGTAAGTTCTCTTAGCGAGCTTCTATTAAGGCTGGCATGGGCACACAATTGTATGTTGTGGTATGTCCAAAATCATGCATGCACAACTGTCCTTGTTTCCGAAGTGATGTTGTTAACCATAACCCTTCAGGTGCATTATTTTAGGCTGAGTTAACCTAGAAGTTGCACGGCCCAAGTTTCATATTCTAATTGGTAATTACTGTATGTTGTTGTGCATAGCTAGGCGTTGAACACAGGTAGCCGGGAGTGTCGTGCTGGGAATAAACTGCTCTACAGTAATACAAATAAAAGACAAATATGGCCCATTTAGTCCGATAGACCATATATGCAAATACTGATAGCACCTGCCACAAAGAGAAGCAGGTTATTGGGATTTATAGCAGAGTGCAACAACAGCAACAACAACCGCCATTAAGTGGCGGTGACGTCACCACGGGGCTTGTGCCAGGCTATGCGCACGTTAAGGCCACGTGAAGTGTCGAAATGCCCACACAGGCACACACCACATTCATGTACACATACACGAAATATGTGCATGTGTTTTTTAGGACATTGGTTGATGGTTTAGTGATCTTCCAAAAATCATACCATGTGAGTTTCACTCTCTCTCCATCGTGGAAACCGATCTGACATTGCTCTTATACGTGGGTAATGGATTCAGGCTGGGACTTTATCCGGCAGATTGTATTAGCGCTCGCTGAGCCTTGCCCTGAGACTTAACTCCATGAGGCTCAGTGTCAAACGCACAACCTCCCTCCCCTAGCCCTACTTTAAAGCGGCCACCCATCACTTTAACATATTTTATAAAAAAAATCCACTGTCGAAACTAGAAATGGCGATACTAAATATATTTACAGTCTCTGTGTGTGTGTAACGGAGCGTAAGTCTCACAGTGGCAACCTTGGTTCAATTTTCGTGCACGGATAACAGCTGTTGCACACTCGAAATGAAGGACGTGGGCAGGTGCTCCAAATCGAGAGCAGACACATTTATTGTGGTTAATAGTAATCTTGTGAAGAACAGCACCGTCACTCTGTAAAATGCAACAGCACGTGTGTTACAAACAGTAATTATTCCGAGTCGCCATTAACCATGTGACTGGTTTACACGTGCGGTTATTCATTAACAGTTTTCTCTTAAACCCAATTCTACTACTGATAAACCATCTTTGACAATTACATTTGCACATCACTATTCGAATATTCCTTTAATCCTAAGCTGTATGTCTATCTATACCATTCACTTATATCGGTATCTTACACCCATTTCAAGGTTGATTTTATTCTACTGCAGCTCTGCGGCTAACTTTTCGCAGGGTCAATTTGTTTGTTTACTGGCAGAACATAAATCAAAGCTGGCACCACCACAAATTTTATTCATACGAGCATTTCTTTCACATTATTCTACACAAAAAAATTAAATTACTGCATAAAACAAGCACACGTGCGTATGAAAATTTACAAGGGTAAACCTAGTGTTTTAGTAACCCTTTATGGTCTATGGCTGTTTTAATGTGTACGGTATTGTAAAACGAATACAGCTTTATTGTGCTATAATGGATGAACGAAGAACCTTATATGTATATTGCAGAAAGCAACTGGTATATTTTTATTGTCCAATTGAAACTATACAGTGACATTCAGAACTATAATTCATCCTCTGGCGTACGGTAATATATGAATACAAATCGGAGACAGAAAATTATGAATTTAAGATGGATTCTAAATGTATTGCCAACCAAACTCATCCCTCACTGCTTACCGATCCTGGCCTCGTTCCATTACCAGTTTCGTCAATGCCTGACATCTAATCTGGAACCAGTCCCGCAGCTCTCAAGAATGCTGCTGCTGTCATTCTCACACTGGACCTCAACATCTCTGCAGATTCCCTCCCAACTCAAACTTCCTTTTGCCTGGTAAAGCCCTAGAAAGGGTTATCTTCTCTCATCTCTCCAAACAAGTCTCCCTCCATGTACGATTGTTGTTTCCTGAAAGGCCATTCTGCTGAAACTGCTCTCCTACATCTGTTAAACGGCCTTCTTAGCGGTTCCATCTTGATTTGAAGCTTTTGTAACTGCAGGAATTTATCCTCGTTGGTTCTTTTGGTAAAGTCACCTAGATAGAAAAATAAATAATAGATCACAACGTTTCGATTGCAACACAAGCAATCGTTTTCAGGTGGATAAATACAGCAGGCGGACTGCTGAGGCAGGAAGAAATGTAGCGAGAGAGCTACTGCAACCAAAGGTTATATAGGTTTGAGATGGGTACAACCCAAAGGTAAGTGGGCGGGGCTAGAGATGGAATTTACAAGTAAATGTTGAACCGCCTCTCCGGGGAGGATTTCCACACAAATCAGACATGACTTCAACCGAGAAAATGGATGCAAATTCAACCGAGAAGATGGATGCAATCTTTGGAAGAACGTTGATCAACCTGGTAAAGTGTTAACTGTTGTGTACATTTCTAAGTTTGCTAAGTTTTATATTTTTTCTTTTTCTCTCTCTCACCTTGTTCCCTCCCCCTCTCCTCCCTCCCCCCTCGGATTAGCCGAGGTATGCCTAGCTCTGCGATCTTACATTTACTTGCAAATTCCATCTCTAGCCCCGCCCACTTACCCTTAGGTTGTACCCACCTCAAATGTATGTAACCTTTGGTTGCAGTAGCTCTCTCGCTACATTTATTCCTGCCTCAACAGTCCGCCTGCTGTATTTTTCCACCTGAAGACGATTGCTTGTGTTGCGATCGAAACGTCGTAATCTATTATTTATTTTTCTATCTACGTTAATTTACCGAAATAATCAAGAGTATGAATTCCTGCAGCCACGAAAGCTTCAAATCAAGATTAAACAAAAGTTGCTTGGGCATACAGTGGCTGGGCATGTGAGCTACATGACCAATCCAGTGCAGCCTTGCCCACCAGAGGAGCTCACTGATGGGAATGTCAAGATCTTTCAAGTATTTGTGAGCTCCTCACACAATCCAGCCATTTTAAACAAGCAAAGAGAAGGGAGGGCATGACTGGCTGAGAATATATGGAGCTTCATGTGGAGCGACAGACCAAGTAGCTTCCACATAGTATTATGCAGCTGACGAAATGATAATTCCGCTTGGCTGATTCAGAGTGAGATCTCTCCTGCCAAACCGGAGTTGGGCATAAGCACACTAGGTATGGAAACTTCTCCACTCTATCCATAACTGCCCCATCACTCATGTGGAGTTGAGGGGGTGGAATATTGGATGATAAAAATACCCAGGCAGGTGCTTAGTTTTTGTGGGGCTGATGGTAAGGCCCCCGCCTCTTAGTGCCACGTTCCAGGTTCAGGGCAGAACCTCCAACTCCTTTTCAGAGTGAGCAGCAACCAGCAGATCATCAGCATACATAACATGGTTGACCTGTAGGGAGCATCAATCAGCCTCCCATTGTATCGATACCAGATAAAAATGTCACTTGTACAGCCATGGAAGGCTTCTCGAACTACGTGGTCGAAGATTATGTTCAATAATGCATACCATACAAGGACAAACGCTTACATAGAGAGTGGCATACACTGTATATACAGTATTACATACAGTATAAAACATTTAACCTCAACTGCCCCACCAAAGCCACTTGCCTAGTCCCATCACATCCATGTTTATTGCCTCACCCCTCTGCCTGGGGTTCAAAAATGAATGCCTGATATTAGATCCCAAATAAATTTAAAGGGGTCTAATGTCACTTGTTAATCCAGATCTTAGTGTTAACACCCTGCCTCTTGGGTCGCATCTGCTCAATGTGGAACAGAGGGTCAGAGAAGGTCGGATGCACCTTATGAACGATGGCATTAACAGTGAACCCTGATGATATTCCACTGCCTGCCTGCCTGTGATGCCACTCCGAAGCACATCTCTTTGACACAGGCTGCATTGTCTCCCAGGGTGCGCTGAGCTTGATTGGTTGCTTTCAATCGCTTGCGAATCACCAGGCAGGGCACATCATAACGGAGCCACCCAACCTCGTTTCATTGGCTCATTTCCAGAGCCGTTAGATTTCCTCCGTGTTTATTTATCTCAGATAGTGATTGCGGCAGTGCAATTTTATAACCGCATGTGTTTTGTGGAATTACTTGAATCGGCGTGCTATACGAAGAGGGTTCACGACAAATGTTATGTCTCTGTGGTGCATTTGTGTGTGTGAAGTCATCTTGGAGGCATTCATTTGTGAAATATACCGATACATTTGTATTGCAGCATCTGCAAACAACACGGAAAACATTGCTTGTGTTTATTCATTTGGGCCATCGCCCTCGAACCTAATAAGAAATGTATCTTCATGTAGAGGGCCTTGTTGTTTATCTATTTGAATTTTTCTGCAGTTCGAGCACTCAACTCACATTCAGAAGGTTGTGAGCTCAAATCCAGGTCAAAGTTTTACTCAGTCTTTCATTCCTCCAAGTACAATACAAACGAGTATAACTTTGTGGAAAGTCAATAGTTGCTGTTCTCTGGATAATATGACCCTCACCATATCAGTGTGGAATGTTCAACGCTTTCTCAAGGTCACCAATGCAGATGAGTGCCGCTTCACACACTTGTTTGAGCGGGAACACTTTTGGTTTTGAATAAAAAGTAATAATTACGTTCGTATTTTCTCAAATTTTATTCAAATACATTAGTGCTATCGGAATGTGTTGAGAAAAAAATACATCCATTTGAAAGTATTTCAGAGGAGTATATCACCTCATGTGGCAGGGAACGGCCATGGAAGGAGATATGAGAGGACGACTCACGTGATCTTTTTGTTCATCCATTCGGGGGCGATGTCGTTTTCCGCGTCTGAGGCTACAAAGAAATGTCTGGCACATGGCAGTCAATATAATAATTTACGTCTCAGAGCTGGAATTTAGCCTAGGCTGAGAATTATCCTAGAATTTTGAAAAAGTTAGTGGATGTATCTTATATACTTTTAAGATGTATCTTGTATCCTTTTATTGATATCAGGCACACGTTTTGAGTGCGTAATACTTTCCAGGGTGTCTTATAGTGTGGCAAATATTATACTTAGAATGGAATGACATGAAATGGAGGGAAGCAAGCACACAAAGGGGTATTGGAGCAATGGAACCATTGAGGGTTATGGTCAGGGTTAGTCTGGAAGCTTGGAACCCTGGCTGTATGGATGGGCAGTGTTCACATCCAGCAGTCAGTTGAAAATGGTCAACGGTTTTGTTACGTATACTTTGGTTCTTTCGGTAAAGTCACGTAGATAGAAAAAAATGAAAGTAAATAAAATAAAACTACGATCACAACACAAGCGATCGTCTTCAGAAGGAAAAAGGGGTTTTATTACGGCTGTTTTACGGGTGACAAGCAAATCCACAATAGCCCAATCTCACTTAACATCAGGTGCTTTCATGTTAACCCAAATTAGAGGGGCACTCTGAGTGGCCGGTGAACCATAGTCATCCATGAAGAAGTGACCCGGAGCAACTGAATACCCCCGCTGCAGAAATAAGTGCAGTGGCGAAGGTTCGTTAAACCATTGGCGAGGCCGGGATTTTCCATTTGTGCTGCAATGTAATTAACGTATGGCAAGGCGCTAGCAACGCTTATTCCACGCACAGGGCACACAGAACGTGTCCTTGTCCTCCGGGTTTGGCGAGAGTGCAGCGCTTGGCTGCCTCCGCCCTAAGTGATCTTGGTCCTTATCACAGCCACCCTTGCGGACGTTTACAATCGATTTAGCTTGGCTCTGGTGGCCCAGCGTGGTGCTCCCAGGGGTCAGCTTAGTCTGAGATTAGCACCTGGTGCTGTTTTGGAAATAAGCAACCAAACAAATAAATAAATAAAGTGGTGGCTCAAGGGGTTGCGGGGAGGGCTCATGGTGCCAAAAAGAAGTGCACTGAGCCAGCACGGATGATAATCTATGTTAGAGTGCCAAGATCAATCCAGGTTCTCACGTTTAGGCAGATTGCCATACCTTTGTGCCTGTATAGTCCTGTGATGGCTGCAGCTCGCTCACGTGACCACTGTTTGTTTAACACGTAGGCTTCCGCGACCAATATTATTCACAATAGAGGTTTTTGGGTTAGATCGCATTATTTATAAATGTGTCGTAACCTTCCACCACCCGACACGGCCAGACAGTAAAAAATGTGTCACGTTTACAAAGGACACAATAATTAACTTCTTTAGCCCACCGGTGTGTTGAAGAGCGAATCAATATCATTTAAAATTTGAGTACGACGTTTCGCTGGTAATTACATCCAGCATCATCGGGCGATTTGCCAGAATGATGAGGCTCTCCTCTTGCTCCCGGTCTTAAATAGAGCAGTAGCCGGGTGACGTCATCATTTACTTCAATTTCTTGACTGACTTTTCTCAATTGTGAAGGCAATTGTTTTAACTCACTATAATTTTACACGCTACGTTGTCTCCTTGTAGCATATTGTTGACAACATGACGAAATTAGTTCAGCGCGAGGACATAATCTGAAATGTTACGATCGAAGGTGGTATTGACTACATTTAAGGATTAAACTCTAAAAACCTTATGAGGCAGACACTCCCGTAGCTAATAAGTTCGGTGAGGGAATGCCGATGGAAATTGAGGCTGCTCGTTGGCACGCTCGCTCTTCCGACGAACCCAGGAGACCAGCTCCATTCATCCGAGGTGCAGAATGCAGAGCTACGCCAAAGGCAGCTGAGCGCGACTGAGAAACAATGACGACGACGACAATGATGGAGACGATGCCGAATGTGATAACGACAAAAAAAAGACGACAGCGATGGTGATTGGTGAACGCCTCTGCATGTCACGTCGGTCATCGGCACTGTTTTACCATTCTTTATCATGCTAGTTAGTGTAGGTTGGTGAAAGGGCAGCCAAGGCCCAGTTTAGATACCACTCGCCACTGACATTAGCTGTGGTGTGGAATCGATAACCGGGGCTCGAAGCGCATCTTCGTCCACAGCCATCATCGTGTAAAAACAATCTACAGGCCTTCCGCAGGGCTCGGTTAACCATATAAACCCCTATTGACTTTTGCACAAAGTTTTCACATTTTATTAGTTCTCGAGGGAAGACGAGCGCATTTAATTGACGCCAGAGAGATAATGAGGTGACCTCTGACTGTGATTTTGAACTCTCGATCTTTAGATGGAAAAAAATTGTGCTAGACCCACTTGACCAGACTACCAGTATCCACGCAACACATTCACCTACATGGGTTCTTACCTTTACAATCTTCCACTAGTCCTAGATCTGTTGATTAAAGGGAGATAATTCATATTTTACATTTTAAATAGTCTTGTTTGCTCATCGGGTCATTGCTAATACAGAACTGTTTATGCACCAACATTAAATTAAAAGTGTGTTAATTTTCGAGGCACCAAATTGTCAAATGTTTGCCTTCAGCTTTGTATAAGTCACACAATTATACATTCCTTCTCTATTAATAAGAAGGCTGTTGCCTTAAATATTCAATTATGTACACATTTTTCAGTTATAAGGCGACATTTATTATTGATGACGGTACAACATTGATGAAGTACATTTAACAGTGCTTCAATTAATCAATAACAATTCTTACATAGGGCGCGAGATGGGAAGGATGGTGGAGCGGTCGGGATGGGGGGAGGTGGGGGGGGACAGGTGAGGCAGTAAGCCAGGCTTCAGATTTTTGGGGGCCTCAGAAAGGGCCAAGTGAGTCTCAGAGGGGCCCCCATCTGGAATATTGCCTCAGGCCTCCAAAAGCCTTTCCTTGGCCTTTGTTATGCTCATGATATATAAAATGGTGAAACAGGTTATATATTTACATTCATGCAAATTGTATACTTATGTTGCATTTTGGCAAATGGTGAAACAGGTTATATATTTACATTCATGAAAATTGCATACTTATGTTGCATTTTGGAAAATGGTGAAAAATTGGGTGTACAAACTAGAGAAAGAAAGATACATAATTGCTAATGACATGGCAAAAACAATAAAAAAAATTGTATCAAATGATGCCCCTGTAACGTGAGAATTCATTAAATTATCCGGAATGTGAATCATTGCATGCCTAACATTGACCATGTGTGTATACAACAGAATGGAGGAGTTAGCCAAACACCCCCTGTAGGGATTCTAGAGATATCTACAGTGAATGCCCTTCTGTCAGCAGTGGCATGAACAAGATATTGCAGGGGTACACCTTTGTGTAGCCCTGCAATATCCCCCACGGTGGCAAGATGCTGACTACCTCGCCTGCTATGAAGGAGGTTGTGGGTTCGATCCCAACCCTTACCAATGATCGCTGTATATATTTGGAGTTTGCATGTTCTCCCCGTGGTCGTGTGGATTTTTCTCCCGGTCCTTCGAGTTGTCCCTTCACATCTCTAAACGTGCGTTTAGAGTATTTGATTGCTATAAAATTCCACGCGTTTAAGTCATTCCGTTGAGCTGTCATTTCTTGGCCAGTTCGCTTCTAAAAAAGAGCTGTGTATTTACGTTTTTTAGTTGACCCTTACATTTGATTTTCTGTAAAATAACACTTTACCATTTTTTAATACTGCTTGCCAGTTTGGCAAGATGCATAAGATACATCGGATCCAATTTAATAAGACTGGAAAACTTCTCCATTGTGCAACTTGCCAGGACATTAGCAGAACCATTATTTCCCCCAGCAGATGACTTAATGCACCTATTTATGACCTCTTATTAATGATTGTTTTCAACTATAATATGTCATCTCAGCTCCCTGCGACTTGCTGTTATGGGTTAAGAGCGGGCCTCATATAAGAGCAGTACACTAAAAACGACATGAATTTATAGCCCGTATTTCGGGTATAGATGAGTGTACTATACATACAGCTGTATATATTTACACATACACAAGACGTAATTCATATATAATGCTCTCACATATATCTTTCATGCTCCATGCTGTTGTAATAAATGCACGTGGGACAGCACTTTACAAGTGAAATTCATCAGCAGGTGGGAGAGAAAATAGGATTCTGACCCACTTAAGGTTGAGTTTGATTGCTCTGGGTTTTTCTCTCTCTCACAAAAAAATACAATTTTGATTTCTAAAGCGGATAAATGCGACTCGCATCTCGAGATGCTATACAAAATTGGGGCACCACACGCGTGCCTAGAGAGCTTAATAAATAGGGAGGGTTTTTTTCCAGCAGAGATATAGGAGTGGAATGATCTAGACCAGAGAGGTATAGTTGAAATAACATTTTTGTGAAAGTGCACGTGGAGACAATTAATAGTGAGACCATCATAGGAACAGGATAAAAGGGAGAGTCTCGAGCCTGGAGTTGAGCACGGGAAGCGTTTCAGCAATCCGGATGGCCAGAGGAATGGAATTCCAGACAATGTGACAGAAGCGGAGAACAGTCTCCCCATTGAGTGACTCGAGTGAGGGTTTCGATAACAGACTCAAAATAGGATTTGGCCAAACAACGCAAAGCCGGGTACCTCTTGACACAGAGACTTGAGACTCCAGCGGGTCTTTGTTGGATAATTCTGGAACCTTCACCATGAACACAGGAATGGTTATCAAACACCTAAATGTCAAATTTCGGTATTACCCCACATCATAGTTTTGCTGCGGCCCTATCTCTCTCTGATTTTGCAGCACGCCCACGGCACACTCTCTAACACGCCTGCTGTCACACACAGGAAGTCTCCAGAGGATGGCGATGAACCACGATGGTGCATGATTATTCACACGTCAGAATGCTCGTGCTGTACAATTTTGTGATCTGCCACCTGGTGACCATTTTCCTGATATTCTTCTGTGGGAGGATCAGGTGTGGTGGTCGCAGACTCCAGGATTCAGTTTTCTACCCATCGAAAGAGCCTCGGCACCATACTCGACCAGAGTTTGTCGTTTGAGCACCACGTGCAAGTTCTGAAATTTTCATATCAGGGCTCTATGACACCCTCGACTCCTATTGAGTAGTGACAGCCAACACAGTGGCGTGTAGTATAGTATCGACAAGGCTCGACTAATCCAACTCACTGCTCTTACCTGATATCTGGCACACAAAAACATTACCAAGCTGCAGCATGTACAACATTCTCTGGTACGTGTCCTGATGGGTTCGGCAAAATTATTGGTGGAAGCCCACCACCTGTACCATCATTACCCACTACTACCATCACCTATAGCAGCAACCTCCACCGTTAACAGTGTGAGTGTGTAACGCGAGGTGAAATGATTACCTGGCAGCCCTTTAATTTGTGGAAACCCACCACCAGCGCCATTGTTGCCCACTACTACCATCACTTACATTAACATTAGCGGCCCGCCCATGCTGCTACACCTGAGCTACACCCATGTTAAACCTTTACCTGGCAGTCCTTTAATTGGTGGAAACCCACGACCAGCGCCGTCCTTGCCCATTACTTACATTAACATCAGCTGCCCATGCTGCTAACACTTGGGCTACGCCCATTTTAAACCTTTATAAACAGTTTGCCTTTAGAGGCTAACCCCGTTTCCTGATGTTGACCGCTTGTGTTGCGATCGAAAAGTCGTGTTTTTTACTTTTATTTTATAATTTTTATTTTTATTTACTTCATTATTATTTTTCTATCTACGTGACTTTACCGAAAGAAGCAAAAAAATATGCACTGTACTGCTATGCTCCCGTGTCAGAGCTCTCTATATTCACCAGCCTGCCAAACCCAGCAAGTATGGGCAGCTAACCCCCTGCGACCCGCATAATGCAGGGAGAAACCTCATCCACCAGTGGATTGATGAACGGTTGTACACGTGCACGAATTCACAGCTTGCTCACTGTCTGGATTGTTGTTGTGTGGTCGCTGCGCGGTGAATGGACACCGAAGAGAAATATACTTTCTGACGTGAACCGCCAAGGCTGAAGCTTCGCTCCCAAGAGGATGAAGGAGGAGGAGGAGTAGAGAGACGCAGCCAGCTGTGATGCTGCCAGCGAGCCCCGGTGTGACCTGTGCAGCCGGGCTCAGCGCTCAGGTAATGATGTGGGCAGATGCCAACCACTCCACTTACCAGTTCCTTGTGGGTCTCATGCCAGCGATGTTGGGCTTATACTCCTTGCCAAAAATGTGAGCACTCCAGGAACAGCACCATAAATAGAATGTATGTTTTTGTATCTGTATATGTGTAGTGTCTTGAAATTACAGTACTCGCACAGACACTGAGTAACAGGTCACCCGTTTACACTTTATTAATCCTACTCTCGCACCCATTGTAGGCACTCCTATGACTGTCACCACACACTTTGCTTCTCCTACTACCTGCTGATCATCTGGGTCTGCGTCTCCAGCATCGTGATCAACAGCACGAGGGATGCTCTGACTAGATATATAGTTATCCTGGGTAGGAAGGAGAGGTGTATTTAGCCTCGTTCGAAGTGAGTTCGGCATTTTCGTCCCGTGTGTAACGGTGTAGCATTGTGTAAATAAAAGTCGTTGCCTCCAACAAGTGTGTCTGTAAATGATAACACTACACAAGTATGAGCTGCCACGGCCCATTAATCAAATAAAATGATACAATACTGTAAAAACAATATGGAAATATGGCATATTGGAAATTGCGTCATAACAACCACGGGCTCTACTTGACTGGCAGTAAAATAGCTTTGAGTGATAGCCTGTGACTCAGCCCAGCATCCCTTCCAGCTGATGGAATGGGTGCTACTTTATGCAAAGTGAGCAACAAGACTGGCTGACGAGGGAGATGAGAGAAAACACCCGCTGACTTGTTTGAGCACAGAGAGACGACATAGATGACCTCTGTTCCGCATCCAATGGAAAAGACTCAACAGGAAGAGACATACGACCTAATTTAGGAATGTGGTTATGCTAATGGCAGAGTGGCAAGCCAAGGGAGGAGACGTTTCACTCCAGAGAATACGTCCGCCGTGGAGATGGAGCAGTGAAATGAGCTCTTGTGCAAGTGTCAAGTCGAATGTTACACGTCACAAGGGATGACGATGGCTTTTGGAAGTCTTCATCCAGCAGTGGATTGATCGTGGGTGATGATGACGATGGTATATTGGATACATAACGTTATTAACTAAGATGTACCTCTTTAACGCAGTGCGAAGGGTGCGAGAAACAGTCAGCAGCATTCTCTGAATCCCCACAAAGCAACATTTGAGTAAATTCAAGATCACATGAAGATACCCAGCTACACTCGAGCACACGTCCTTAAACTCGCCGCTCCAAGGCAATCAGCTAACACATAATGAGTGCATTTGTCCAAGTCACTTATTAGCTCCAATACCGTATTTCAATTGTGCCCATACAATTAGTGCTGACGAAAGCACAGAAGACACTATGCTTTCCACAGAGAAATTAATTTCCACAGCATGTAGGCAACATCAAAAGCGATGCTGCTTATAAACTTAAAATGGAATTGATCGTATTGAATTTGCCTGGTCCATCCTGTGTGATGACTCGTGCTACTGCGTTATTTGCGAGGTACAATGCACCCTTTATCCTGTTCAGTGAACTGACACTGTTAAGATGTGGCAGTAGATTGCCCTGCTTGCAGTGGATTATTAAGATTTACCTTCGAACTGTTAGGCACCCTATAATCCGCACGGTTGCAGGTCCATATGTAAAAGACAAAAGGGCAAAGGGGCGGCCCCACAATGTCTCGCTCATGCCGCTGCTGCCAGAAGGCCTTCATTAAAGGGAGCTATGGAAGGCTCCCTTAGGGGGTATTTTTGGCCTACTCTCCCACGCTGACCACACGCCTCGGAAAAAGTGCCCCCGCGCATGCTGCTTGCCTGCCAACTGTCTTAACCGTGGTATATCCATTTATGCTGCTGCGTGGGCAGAGGTGGGGTGAGTTAAGAATCCTCACCGTTCTTTCAATTGCCTCACCATGAGATTAAAGCCACGACCCCTGGTCTACTAACCATTACACCAGGGCAGCATCCCATCCACATGTGCTGTCCTGTATGCGTTCCCCTACATGAATGATAGTGATTTCAAATTGTAATGCGCAGAGTATTCGCTCACTCTCGAAGCCAGAGATCCACCCAGAGGCGCGAGGAACCTCAGACAAGCAGGAAGGCAACCAAGTGGTCAGCCGGCACGACTAACAATTGCCCAAGCTCTGAGGTCCTCTATATATTGAGACATTTTAAACCAATTAATGTGTGCTTATACGTGTGGGAGGAAACTGGAACACCCTGGGAAAACCCACACGTGTGAGACAGCAACACTATACCATGTAGTGGTACAGCTGGAGTCCATACATTTGATGTACTGCCTTCTGGCAAGCCTGGGTATTGCACCTCGATGTCCATGGGAAAGGAGTTTCACAACATTTGTGCCATCCACCAACCGTCGCCTCCACATTGCTGGATTTATAGGCCCACGCCACCACCGCGTGGATAAGTTAATAAAGGGGCAATGCTCATCTCCATTGGTAGCCCATATATAATGATGGGAATTCCACATTCTCATGGCAAGGATAAGTTTCTAGTTTGGGGAAATATGGACTATAGGTGGAGACCGAGACAGTCACATCGAGAGACACGGAGCAACACAAACAGAAGCAGACATAGATGTGGGGATCTCCTGTGTGCATGACCATATGGCAAATGTGGAAATATGACGCTGCATTTTAAGTGAAGTGGTGCATGCCTATAATTTAGCAACTTGGAGGTAAGGTTGTGCAGTCTGAATGTGTTGTTCCTGTATGCTTTGGTTCTCTCTGGTTTTTGCCCACACACAGAAGTATAAGACGAATAAAATGGCCAAAACTCAGAGCAAAATATTACTCGTAGAATTCTGAGATTAAGTGAGAATTTCTTCGTGGGAAAGTGAATTAATATATTTCATTATCGACAATGAAAACACCGCGAATAGGCAGGCAAAAAAAAACCAAGACAAATGTGCCGTGCTTGTGTATTTAGTTGCCAATATGTGTGCGTATGTGTGCGTTAGAGCGCACATGTGTATATGCGTGGAGAGCGGTAGTGTAGTGGGTTAATGTACTGCCCTACAAACCCAACCACCTGAGTTGGATTTTCAACCACGGCTAACACCGTGGTGATAATTATCACCCAGCCCCGCCTCAAATGATTAATTATAATTTGAGGCAGGGCCGGGCCTTGTCTAGATCGACGGGGCAATACATAATTACATGGTGTCATGTGTTAACATTAGCACTGGGGAGACAAAGGCGTCCGGCCACATCACCTCCTTATGTACAGCAACGGCCTTCATCGGTGCTCGCTAACAGCACTGAGTGTGGGGAGTGGTAGTGTAGCAGTTAGAGCACTGCGCTACAAATCCGGCGACCCGAGTTTGATTCCCGCTCACGGCCAACACCAGTGACAATTATCTGAACCAGTCCTGGGCCTCCTTTATGTCCACTCAGCCTCAATTGAGTATCTGGTGTGATGTGTAAACATCGCCACTGGGAAGACAAAGGCGGCCGGGCGAGGTTCTGGCTACCCACCTACCCACCTACCCACCTCCTCGTGTGCCGTGCCGGCCTTCATAGGTGCTCGCAAACAGCACTCGCCTCAACAGTCTGTTAAAGGCTATACGGGGGATATTTGTCTTTGTATGTGAGCGTGTGTACGTGTATTTCAGTGTACAAGTCCATGCATGTTGCTGCGTGTGTATTTGTCAGTGTGTGTGTGTTCCTGTGTACGTATCACAGTGTGTGTCTGTGTGTTCATTTTCAGGTGTTTTCTTGTGAAAACATTGCCGATTGAGCACTGCGCACGAAACTATCCCTTGGTCTTTCCCCAAGAGATAACATCGCTGACTTTCCTGACACCGCTTCATCATGATCGTGTGAAATCCAAACCGCACGGAGAAAAATCGGCGTATAAATTCCACAGGAGCCTATAGTGAAACATATTCCACAGCAATGCCGTAGGACTCCGATAGGGATCTTCTTTTCTTTTTGCCTCATATTGTTCCTATTGGGATTTCATGTTCCTTGTGGATCATATATTCTGCATGACGGGCCGAAGCAGGAACTATATATACACTACATGCTCTGTGTTTTTTTTTTATTGAAATGACATCTCCTCTGTGCGTGCAGTGCACTGCGAGGACGTAGGTCGCTTAGTGGAGATTGTCCTGCGTGGAAATAAACGGCGCACATGGCATGAACAGCATCGTCAGGTGACCCGCCAGAGTGTTGAGTATGTCCTGGTGGTCACCTGACGATACTGGGTGTAATTTCCAGTGACAAGTCATACCCAGTAGTACAATTTTGCATGGATTGCCTTTCAACAATACCGGTTTGCGGAAAACCATATCGCTTGGATTGTTTGGTCCAAGTGACAACTGGATTTGTTTGGCTGTCAGTGAAGGAGGGTGGAAAATACAATTTGGCTGTATAGTTAGATGATATGAAAAAAACCCAACAATTATTCACACAGTTGGATTCTAGAATACATTGCTATCTCCTGGCTGCCTTACAGGCCAAGCCTACAACACTTAGTATTCCCATTGAAATGCTATCCAGGCTCAAAAGCCTGCTGCTTAGATTTGTGAATATGGGTGCATTCAGAGTGAATTGGTCATATGTGGTTGCCTCCAATGTTGTGAACGGCCATGAATTGAACCCAGGTGACAGGAATCAAGGGGCAATGGACTCATCATGATACCACTCCATCCATTACAGGGAAGGCCAAACCAGGTTAACATACCAATCGTTGCTTCATGTACGCAAGCCAATAATAACACTGTGCAACAAAAAATAGTTTTTTTGGTCCCTGGATAGTAATTGGTGTTTCCTAATTGCTTATGCCTCAAAAGTACATTAAATGGCTATTATTCCCCACAAACTTTGCTGTTGTGAACAGGACATTGATATTTTGAAAATTACCTATTTTCAATGAGAAAATGTGTGCTTTTTGTCTTTCGTTCGCATAAAGTCCTGGTCACAAAAACAAAGTTTGTGGGGAATAATAGCCATTTTCTATACTTTGTAGGCATAAGCAATAAAAAAAATAACACTTAGTACCCAGGAATAAAAATTGTGTTACATCATGTAATAATAGCAGATGCTATTTAGCAGTACGTGGTGGTGCTGGCAGGAGATTGCAGTGCAGACCAAAGTATTATGATATAACAGACCACCTGTTTCATCCACATGGTGAACTTCTCATTGCTGTGAGAGAACGGGCGTGAAGACAAGGTCAAAGATGCCCCATGTAGGCTATGCAGATTGTTGGGGCAAGTGACCTGAGCCTTTAATAAAGCCAGCGTGGCGCACGAGGGATTAATGTGGCCAGTACCACGCCCGACCGCCTTTGTCTCCCCAGTAGCGATATTTTTACACAACGCACCAGGTAATCATTTGAGGCTGAGTCGGCCTAGGGAAGGAGGCCCAGGACCGGTTCAGATAATCGTCACCGATGTTGGTCGTGAGCGGGAATCGAACTTGAGTCACCGGGGTTCGTAACTCAGTGCGCTCACTGCTACGCTACTGCTACCCACCCCACACACGCATGCCCACTCACACATACCCACTAGGCCTAGCGCTCATTGAAATAAACGTGGATAGGAGCTCATCTCCTTAAAGGGGCCGTAGGATAGTGGAGAAAATTCCTTATTCCTGTGGTGGAGTGGGGGTTTCCAGAGGGCACGTGTCATCCACTGGTTGATGTTCAACGAGTGCTGTTATTTTCTGTCGGCGAGGGTCTATTTTAATCAGCACACTGTGGTTGACGTGGTGACTTGCAGCTGGCCTGGCGGGAGGTCCTCATCTCTGCAGTATTGGTTCCGTCAACATTTCAGCAGTGGTTCCCATGTTGTCACCTGTGACAGCTGCGGTCATGAAATCTGCACATTCTCATAACCGGATGCATACCAATGCCACTACCGCTAACAGTGCTCGTAATGCACTGCTTGTAATGTACTGCTTGTAACGCGAGTACGGGAATATTTGCATAACTGCGAATGATTGAATCATGTCTTGGTTTTTATTTCAATAAAATTATTTTATTATTATCATGTTCGGAGGTGAGACGGATTGTGGCATGCAGGGCCTTAAGAAATGGCGATGGTGTGGGGTGGCCTTCATCCAGTGATTGATAGTTTCAAGTTCAAGTTTATTTGTCTAACCAGATAAGAACCCAAGAGACCAAGATAGTCTAATTTGCAAGAGAGACCTGGGGAATTCGTCTGCCAGTAGGAGGTGATGATTGCTACGTATGATCTCAACTGAGAAATTTGCGTGTGATATAACGATTTCGTACATTTTGATGCTGACAATGGCACACAATGGCCTACTCCTGTGAATGACCTCAGCGAACTTTAAAGTTCACTGCGAACCAGACTGTGAGTTGTGTTATTATGGTTATTATATGAACCGTAATAACCAGGGTGGCCTCTGGATTCGAAACGTGAACCTCTGCAAAAAGTGGCGAATGCGCTACCACTCGGCCATGATATACACTGAACTGTTGATGATGATGAAGATGCTATTTAAGGTATCACATAGCGTAATTCTGTCTCTTTGCCTTTGATCTCTTTCTCTGCTCTGAAGGAGCAGTGCCTGAACATTGGCCTATTACGTATGTACTGTGCATGTTGTATGCACATTGAACTTCTTTCGCACCACACGTAGCCAACCATGCTAATTGGAGGTGCCATATTTAACAGTCGCATGGCAGTGCTCTGTGTCTGTACTTCGATTGTCAGCCACAGTTATCATTAGCAGCGAGTGATATCATAACTAGTTCTGCCGACCCCTCCTTCACCAGTCTGCACACTGACCAGTGTGATGAAGTATGCCAAAAAATCCCCGTGACCGACATGGCATGGGGAGACCTTCATCCATTGGTGGATTAAGAATGGCTGGTATTTACTTGATATAAATAAGCATCCGTGCTGTAGAACAGAGGAGTGGTAGGGTATTTTAAAATATATATTTTTTGCTGGAATAAAATTCACATTTTACTATTACCTTACTAAAAAAATTAGTTCAGGTGTATGTCATTTTGAGCACGTTCACGCTAATTTTAATTTATTTCAGAAGATTCAATGCAAAATGTATTTCCTCACGTATACTTACAAAGTCTGTGGACACTTTGAGCACTATAATGCTTAATTAAAAAAAAATTCATCCGGATGTGTCTTCTAAGACATTACACCTCACAGAGGAGCTGAGCCTCCAATAGAGTAGATCAGATGTACATTTGAAAGTTCACCGTTGAAGGTCGAATTTAAATCGGGCAATTCCTGGCACATCATGACCTACTCTTTTTAATGATGTGAAAGGATCCACACTTTCCATTTAACAGCAGACGCCGTGCTTTGGTAATGTGACGCAGCATTACTTATGAACTGCGAAATGTCTTCAAACGTACCTCCACAAGCCCGGGTGCTTCGGAATCCTTTCGCTAAACATCACAGTCGCTGTAGCTTCACGTCCTTACAATTTATCGTAATTTTATGAATGACTTATTTCGCTTGTTAACGCAGGAAAACCTCGCTGAGTCTCAACTCTTTTTTCGGAGGATCCTGCCAATTTTTTGTTGTTGCAGGAGATGGCGATGTTGCTGCATGCAATCCCAAATGAGTAATTTCATTCAACATTTGTTAGGATTGAGATGGTTAGGCCAATACCAATTACATAGTTTTTTTGCTTTTGGAGGAAACTAGAAAACCTGGAGCAACCTCCAAACAGAAAGGCTCCCTAGTCAGGAATCGAACCCAGAAGTATTTTGCTGTGATGCACAAGTGTTACCACGACACCACCCTGCCACCACAAAACGATATTCATTTGACAAGGTATTCACTTGTAAGTAACTCTATACACTACATTATATGTGAGGCATGTCCAAGTCACTTTTTAAAGAGGAAGTTTTAAGCAAAATGCGATTTTATTCATTTTGATTTCTCGTGAGAGTAATAAAAATGGAAAGAAAAGCAAAAGCAAATTAAACACCACTTTCATAGTACAGTAATATTAGACAGCTACGGAGATATTAAAATAAGGAAAGTCCACACGGACTTATCCTGATGCCCTTCTAGTAATTTGTGTCTCTGTTTTCCCTCCAAAGGGTGCCGAGTGGCGGGGCATTGATTGCGTTTGAGAAAAAAAAATACCGCGCCTCAGGAGATCATGGGGGGGGGGGGGGCACATTGCATTAAAATGTTTCATAAAAAGGCGCTTTGCAAAGACACTCTTTCGCATCTCTGCACTCACCCCTCCTGCCAAGCCTTTGTCCGAAGGACCTTTGAAAACTTCCACCCGGTTCATACAATTGTTCCTATTGTTTGCTTCACACCTAAATAATCACATTGTTCAAAAGCAAAATTCTATTTAACTTCTCTTTGTTATTGGCAGAAGGTTGATTGTTTCTGAAATGTCGTCTATACGTGGGAGTTGTTCTTTGAATGACTAACATTTGCAAAAGATGTTGAGGGCGGTTTTTTTGAGAATTCACTGCAGTGGCTGGAATAAATAATCACAAAGTGAAACTTTCTCACCTAATAATTGCCCGGAGTAGCTTCAGGAATATATCGATATCCCTGTCATCAGTGCGAGCATTTACAAAGCTTGTTATAATTTCATACGCATTGATGCAACATAAACATCAGTAATAACGATGAGATTAACCATGGGGCAGTGATGTTCTCCATCAACAGCCCCTGAACCGGTGTTGCATATTCCACATACCCGATAGCAGTGAGCCCTTACATCACATACCGACTGATTAACTTCCCACAACGTGGTAGTTAATTTGTGGACCCCCAGATTTAAGTTATGAGGGGGCTTCACTTTGACGCGTGGCCACGATCTGAACTCACAATCTTCCGATTGCAAACCAAGCGCCCTTCACCCCCAGCACATTGCAAGTGATAATGAGCTTGAGGACTTTAAATTATCCTTTGTGGTTCTGTTCCATTTGTCCACTGTACAAATAGAGTCGGAATCTCATTTGAATCCATTGCCTTCCACAATAATGCGCATATTATATTGTTGTCAACCCAGCTGGTAACTTCTAACGACAAAGGTCTCTTCTGTTTCCCTTTATTTCTTACCCTAAGTTCATTCTGTAACGGCTCGCATCGTCAGCTTTTCAGACGCAAAAGTACCCCCTCCACACACGCTTCTGCGTTATGCCATTTTGTTTATAAACTACAGTATATAAAACACACGACTGACAATTACCTATCCCTGTATTTTAACGACTTAGACTGCAGTCTCTTAGCGATGATTTATTCGCGTGTAATTCGTATACGGTATTTTGTCGACATAGTTGTAGAAGATTCATCTGAATAACCCATGACATTTAAAGCTGTTAGCAGAGGCTTTAAAAAAGGCCGTGATTTAATGGATCCATTTTAATTACGAAGGAAGCGTGCTAAAAAAAAACCCGTTGCACGATTAATTCACAATTCCTCCCCGCATTATGAGCGGAATCCCCTTTGACATTTGCTGTCACTGGGTTCCGTCGATCAAACGAATGCACATCGTATTCCATCGCAAGTGATTTTTCCTTAAAGCAGAGGTTCTTAACCTTTACTAAAACCTTGTACCCCTTTGGTTCTCAATCTAATTTAAAAAAAATATAATTTGAATAAACACATCGCTTTGATGAAACAAAGTAGATGTACTTATGTGCCCGTGCTTAATTTGTCTGGCATTTCTCGCACCCCCAGAGAGGGAATTTCGTACCCCCGGTTAAGAACCACTGCTTTCAAAGCATATACGTTAAATGGAGAATATATCAACCGTCTGAGGACACGCGTCATTGTAACAACCAATGCAAATGGATGGCAGGAAATGATTGAAGAATTGAATACAGATTTGGTGCAAATTTTGGCTGCTCGAAAAAATTAATGAGCAAGCATAAAAGTCACATCGCATTTATTTTCAACAATTTTGCTAAGCAAATGATGACTCTCTTTGTTGGAGAAATTCGATTGTAAAATACAATAGTATATGTACAGTGCCGAGAGCAATTATTGAAGCCAGACTGGGGTTATAACGATGACATGAGGAGGTTATTGAGAGCTAGTTGGAGTGTTTTTTGAAGAAATGAAACTTGACAATGAAAACAAACATATCTATGCACCTGTAATAACAGCCATAGAGGGTTCACGTGGGGATTGGCTTGCCGGTCCTGCTTGTAGCCAATAAGGGTTGAGATAGGGACCATGGCCCATGCGTCATCACGACAGGTCATCAGGAGTGATTGGCCTAGCCATTCGGGGCCCCAGCCAATGGGGAGCCGGATGAGGGGCGTGGTCCCGGGATTGACAGGGAACCATCGAGAATGGTCGAAGCTGTCCATGTACGATTGGCTGGGGGAACCACGTGACGAAGGGATTAAGAGCGAGTGGAGGGGAACGATCGGGAGCAGACTGGAACTGACGAGAGCAGGGTCACGCACGGACGGGGGCTGGGGCTGCCACGTGCGCGGTGGGGACTTAGTGCGTGGTCTGTCCTCTCTCCGTTGTCTGCCAGCAACGGAGAGTGAGTGAGCAAAGTGTATTGTGGAGTGGAAATAAAAGGACCGATTCCGAAGCCGTCTCTGGAAGGATTATTACACACCCACAGAAGAAAGTTGGCCCACCTGTTATGACGTTTGGATCACAAACACGAACACTGGAAGGGAAGAATGCTGGCGGTCAAGACTGATGGTGGAGTGGCAGCCAAAGGAGGAGACACACGAGTGGACGATCGTAATGGAGATGGAGTGATGAGATCAGCCCGTGTGGGAACTGGGTGTATCGTTACATTGTGAAACCATAAGGGATGGTGGCAGCTTGTGGAGGCCTTCATCCAGGAGTAGATACATCATAGTTAATGATGATGGTTTAACCACGAGCTTGGGCGCCACGGTGGCGAGATGTTAACTACCTCACCTGGTATACAGGAGGTGGTGGGTTCGATCCCGACCCTGACGATGCCCGCTGGAAATATGGAGTTTGCATGTTCTCCCTGTTGTCGCGTGGATTTTTCTCCGGGTCCCCCGGTTTTCCCCTCCATATTTAGAAACATGCGATTTGAGTATTTGACTGCTATAAATGTCCACATGTTAAGCCACTTCGTTGAGCTATCATTTGTGGCCAGGTCCGCTCCTGATAAAGATTAATATGGATGGTTCAGTTGCACCTAACCTGGTCAAATGAAAAATGGTAAAGAGTTGTCTGCTTGGGAAATCAGCAAATACAGCGATTTACTCTCACCTTACCGAGTGTTACTGCCTATGCATTTAGCAAGAACCTATTAAGGTTTTTGTAGAACACACCTGACCGTGTTTGTCTTCTCGTCACTCGATATTGAGCTCGCCACCACACCAGGCAACTCCTGCTATGGCCGTGTCATCCTGGGGGATGTTTCATCCCAGGCCATATCGTATGTGCCATACCCCAACGGTGTGTGCACGACGCTGAAATCGAATCGGGGTCGATGGAATTGTTGTGCTCCAAACCGTTATCCCGCCTTTCCACAGCATATGACACATTCACCTGCCCACGAGTAGGACATTGCTCACACTGCATTGAATAGACTGATAAAGTGGTGCGTCTGTGAATGCATACATATTTAAAACATGACCGTACAGGCTGACTTCCGTGTATGTGTGGAGTGCATGATTTACACGTGAAGGCGCTGATTATTCTCCATGAGGACATTCTGTACGCTCATATGCGAAGGTGAATAAATTTGGCTAAAATGAGACGAATGATTCTACCAAAAGTACATTAGCAACATACAAAACTGTGCACACGCTTATTCATCTTCATGGTATACATCACCATCCGTGGGGACAACAGCTGAATAAGTGATGCAGTTACAATGACATATTGAACAACCAAGCAAACTCAACATGTTCGTCAATAGCACTGTGTTAGTCGTCCAAGGAAAACAGACGACGTTCTGGTCAATGGCCCTTCTTCAGAGCAAGTAAATACAGAGGTCGGAGATACAGCGCCAAATAAAATGTGGAAACTTCACTTTACACAATAGGGCCTGATGAGAAGTACATCTGTATTTCGATGACCAGTTTCCCAGTTTTTAAATAATCTATTTAACAGGCAGTCAACAAATATTCCCTGTTAACCCTTATAAACTATTGGGTAAAGTACTGTTCGTCGGCACCTACTAAGTCCAGCATGAAGATGGGCCTGTAAAGAGTGCATCACCATACGTGCCCCATATTCTTTGTATCCCCAGTTCTAACACAAATATTGCCGTATCGAGCACAGTACTCATTTGAGGCTGAGTCAACCTTGGGGAGACTAGTCAGGTGCAGGTATTGAAAGTAGTATGCAAAACAAAACAAAAAATAACTCTATTACCTTCCAGATATGTACCAAAAGATGTCTACCCCAGGGCTGGCTAACACGAGTCTTAAGATTTGTAAATGAGCAAACAGCATCTGAAGTCAGAGGTACTTCAAGTGTCTACCGTTTAAATGGTGCTGAAGTGATATGAATAGCACAGAAGAAAAACTACATGTGAACACGAGATGAAACAAAGGTTGAATAGAATGCAAAAGAAGCGTGGGGGGATGTATGTGTGGAACTGCATTGCGAGAAAGGAGCACGTGGACTAGAGAACACGCACATTATAATTGATCATATTGACTTGTTTAGTTGACATGGGTAGGGCATGTCTCTTGAAAGGATGATGGCTGGTGGTCGTGACTCATTACGGAGTGGCAGCCAGAGGTGAGAAAAAAAGTGCATTTAGATTTAGAGTTTAATGTGGATACGTGTATTCTAACAATAATAATTATTTTATATGGTGTTGTCCATACAAATTGACATCTCACGATCGCTGATGAACTACAGACAAGCTAGAAGGCAGCCAGATGGTGAACCGGTGCCAACAATTGCCAAATCTCTGTAGTCCTCTATATATAGTACTATCCTAGAGCCCGTCCAATGACGGGTGTAATGCAGTTAAGGGGCCATCCATTTAGTATGTACGCAAAAATCTGTCAAAACTTGACTCCTCCCCCCTCCCTGTACGCAAGTGTACTTTTAACACCCCCCCTCACCTGCGTACGTATGCTTAACGCACCCCCCCCCTCCCTCCGAATCCTATAGAACGGCCGATATTTAATCCACGCAGAAACGATCAAGGATTAATAATGTTAACGTATTTAAGCAAACAGATAGTCCACCGCCGGCTGCATTATTATCGAGGCTTTACCCCCCGCCCCCGTTTCCTATGAGTACGTACATTGTCAGCAGAGCCACCATACGCAAGCGAACGCATTTGGGTTAAACCCTCCCATCCCCCCTCCATGCGTACGTACTAAATGGATGGCCCCTAATCTGAAATATTCTATTGAAAATAATGACCCACTCATGATTATTAATGAGGGGGTGGGGGCGGGGTCCACGTGAGTGACGGCATCAGCTCATGATTATTGATGACGGGGGAAGCTGAATGTGCAGTGACGTCATCCGTTTATGATTATTGATGAGGGGGGAGGTGCCTCACGTCATCCGCTCATGATTATTAATGAGGGGGTTGGTCAACGTGGTGTGACGTCACGCACTTTACACACATTGTCTTGCCTCACGGCAGATGTGGAGCGTGCGTTCACAGGAAGTTCCTGTTTTTTTATGCTAATGTTGGTCACATGACCAGGAAGTGACGATGTTAGATTTCCACTGTACCACGCGGGCGTCAGCCATTACACAGATAAGTCAAGATGGCGGCACGCATCGCATCTCAGTGAGACCACAGCCGCACTTGTCCATTGTGGGAGCTTAAGAAGCATTATCTGTAAGTTGTTTATATTCCTATAATATTGGAAATGCTGTTGTAATGTTGGAATGACCGTTATAGCAATGTAAATGCCTTTATGGTGCCGTTAAGTTGTTGTAGTAAATACGAGGCCTAGTTAGTAACGAAGCCTGTGACTTTCCTTATTGTGGATGTTACTTGTGATTTAGTAGGTCGAGTCAGACTTGTGCCTATGTTGCGATCCTGAGAGTGATGACGAAGTATCTCATCCACAGTTTAGTGTTAAGTGTAATGCTGTACATTTGGGTGGCAGTGGGATGAATACACTATGTGCCTGTATGCAACGCACCAGCTTGTGCCTTTGTCTAGTTGTTCAGGGGTAATGTGGGGGCCTGGTCCTTCCAGGATCTATTGTTATCTGAGACAATGTTCTGATGCTGTGGTGTTCATTGTGTGGGTGTTTCCGAATTATAACAGATGCTGTATCTGTGTTTTCTCACCAGTTTTACCTGTTACAATCAATAAATGACGATCGGAGTTGGACGGTCATCCTGGCTCCGAGGGTTTATTGAACACATGGTTATCTACTCGACTAGCGGTGCAACGCAGCGCACGGCGAGGCCGAGATAGTAAATAGATATTCTTCCTGAAGCTCCCAACCAGTGCTGCAGCCAGCTCTCTGCAGCAAAGTAAAAAGATATTCTTCCTGAAGCTCCCAACCAGTGCTGCAGCCAGCTCTCTGCAGCAAAGTAAAAAGATAGTCTTCTTGAAGCTCCCAACCCGTGCTGCAGCCAGCTCTCTGCAGCCAAGTAAAAAGATATTCTTCCTGAAGCTCCCAACCAGTGCTGCAGCCAGCTCTCTGCAGCAAAGTAAAAAGATATTCATCTTGAAGCTCCCAACCTGCAGCAAGCAGAGGCGCTCTCAAGCAGTCAGCCTGCAGCAAGCAGAGGCACTCTCAAGCAGTCAGCCTGCAGCAAGCAGAGGCGCTCTCAAGCAGTCAGCCTGCAGCAAGCAGAGGCGCTCTCAAGCAGTCAGCCTGCAGCAAGCAAAGGAGCTCTCAAGCAGTCAGCCTGCAGCAACCAAAGGTGCTCTCAAGCAGTCAGCCTGCAGCAAGCAAAGGCGCTCTCACGCAGTCAGCCTGCAGCAAGCAGAGGCGCTCTCAAGCAGTCAGCCTGCAGCAAGCAGAGGCGCTCTCAAGCAGTCAGCCTGCAGCAAGCAGAGGCGCTCTCAAGCAGTCAGCCTGCAGCAAGCAGAGGCGCTCTCAAGCAGTCAGTCTGCAGCAAGCAACCAGCTCAGCAAGAGTCTACATTAAAATCGTGTTGCAAGCATCGCAGCATGGACAGCCACAGTCCAGCAGGGAGAGATACTGAAGAAGGTGATTTAAGCAATCCAGGACCTCCCATCCTGCCTCAAGAGGACCAAGGGAGTTCAAGGCCCCAAAGAGAGGTCAGGTTGACGCAACGGGCCTTGGAAAGCTATGAGGCTGAGAAACAGGACCTGGATGCCAGGATACAACGTGCATGGAACCGGGTTGAAGCAGATTTATCTGAAGCTTCAAATGCCTCAGACACAGTGGCCTCAATTCAGCGGGCCATCCAGCGAGTGAATGTGAGCAGCTCAAGCTACAAGCTCCTGGCAAATAGATACATCTCCCTCCTGATGAAGGTGAAAACAGATGAGGGCATTGAGGGAGTGCGCAGACAAGAGCACTTCCTCGAACTGCTCAATGATAATGTGCAGGCAGTGATACAAGATGCAATGGACCGTGTGGAGGGCTTAAGAGAGACACGATCTCAGCAATCTGTCTCATCCAGGTCCACCACAAGATCTAAAGCCTCAGCACACTCAAATACATCATCTACTAGTATGGCAGCAGCTCAGGCATGCGCAGCAGCAGAAGCAGCAAACGCCCGTATTGCCTACATGGCTGAAGAGGAAGCCATGCTAGTTGAAAAGGCTCGCATACAAGAAGAAGAGAGTACATTAGCAGCTACTGCCGCACGGAAGAAATCAGAGCTTGAAGAGCAAGAGAGTACATTAGCAGCTACTACTGCACGGAAGAAAGCAGAGCTTGAAGAGCAAGAGCGTATATTAGTGGCTACTGCCACACGGAAGAAAATTGAGCTGGATGCTAAGTTAAGAACCCTACAACTCAAAAGGGAAGCAGCTGCTGCAAGGGCCCAGGCAGAGGTGCTCGAAGCAGCAGCCAACCTGGATAAGGAAGAGAATTGGAGTGAGTTTGGCACGCAGATACCTGTCAAGGACCGTGATCAACTCACCAGAAAAAATATTTTGGACTGGTCTGAACAATGCATCAATGCTCCTCCACCAAACCATACTGAACAAATGGTGGACGTTCAGGCTTCGCCATCTCCACACCGAATTAACATGAATGCTGACTACGGGAATGGTGGAAATGCATATCCTGCCCTGAGAGTTAGTCGCCGACTCAGCGTCGCGCATATGGGGTCAGACGTGGATGCACCAAGTCAGACCCACATTCCAGACAGTCACATAAGGGGAGCCAACGAACGTGATCGAAACCCTTTGGGCCCACAGTCCAACGCCATCGCAAATGACGGCATGCAAGGCAATGCAGCAAATAATAGCACCTCACAAGCGCCAATATGGACACACTCTGGATCAGCAGGACTAGGGGACTTTGCTAGGTACCTGGCTCACCGCGAACTAATCAACACAGGACTCGTTAAGTTTGATGACCACTCTGAGAACTATCGAGCCTGGAGATCTACCTTCAGGAATGCAATCCGAAATGCAGACATCTCTGCAAGTGAAGAACTCGACCTGTTGGTGAAATGGTTAGGAAATGAATCTGCAGAGTACGCAAAGAGGATCCGGTCAGCAAACATTGACGACCCCGCCTCAAGCCTGCATGCGGTGTGGGAGAGGCTCGAGGAGTGCTATGGAAGCCCAGACACCATTGAGAAGGCTCTCTTCAAGAAGTTGCAGAACTTTCCAAAAATCTCTGGTCGAGACAATAAAAGCTTACGGGAGCTTGGAGATCTTTTGATGGAGCTTGAATCAGCCCAGGTTGATCCCTACTTACCAGGTCTCATTTTCTTGAATATCTACCATGGCGTGAACCCCATCGTAGAGAAATTGCCATTTGACGTGCAGGAAAAATGGAGAACAGCGGGTTCAAGATACAAGTCAGAGCATCAGGTTGCATTTCCCCCATTCTCTTTTTTCTCAAAGTTTATCCGCAACCTGGCTAAGACTAGAAATTACCCAAGTTTCATGTTTGGCACCACGGGGATTTCCAGTCCAGATCTCCCAAAAATGGAAAGGACAACGGCGAAACGAGGAACAGCGAGAGTGCCAATTTCCGTACACAAGACTGAGGTCTCTCCTGCGACATTCACAAACTCCGTCCAGGCAACCACCACAAAGAAAAAGACAGAGGATCCAGAGAAGCAATGCCCATTGCATGATAAACCTCACTCCCTTCAGAAATGCCGTGAGTTCAGGAGGAAGCCATTGGAAGAGCGGAAGAACATGCTGAAAGAATTTGGAGTGTGCTTCAAATGCTGTGCTTCTACTAACCACCTTGCAAGGAATTGCAAGGCAGATATCAAGTGCGAGGAATGTGGCAGCGACAAACACGCAACTGCTCTGCACACATTTTACTCGAAACCCAGTAGCACTAAGGCTTCCGATCACGAAGCAGAGCACGGCGGGGAGCAAGGCGAGACCGCCGCACTCACTTCGTCAATCACAACCAAATGCACAGAAGTCTGTGGAGAAGGCTTCAAAGGAAGATCTTGCTCAAAGATATGCCTCGTCCGAGTCTATCCCAAAGGACATCCTGAAAGGGCAGTAAGAATGTACGCCATAATGGACGACCAGAGCAACAGGTCTTTGGCAAGGTCAGAGTTCTTTGATCAGCTAAGTGTAGGTGGGAATTCCTTTCCATATACGCTCAGAACATGCTCAGGACTGATAGAGACAGCGGGAAGAAGAGCGAGCGGCCTCATGGTGGAAACCATAGATAGCACCATGAAGCTAGCCCTTCCTACGGTGACAGAGTGCAACGAGATACCGGACGACAGGAGTGAGATTCCCACGCCCGAAGTTGCACGTCACCACCCACACCTGAAACCCATAGCAGAGTTCATCCCGCCATTGGATCACGCGGCACAGATTTTACTTCTGCTCGGCAGGGATATGCTGAGAGTCCACAAGGTTCGTAACCAACGCAATGGACCTCACGACGCTCCCTATGCCCAGAGACTCGACCTAGGATGGGTCATCGTAGGTGACGTTTGTCTGAAGGGAATACACAAACCAGACCACATTAGCACATTCAGAACGAGTGTGCTCACGAATGGATGCACGTCGCTCTTCAAACCGTGCCCCAACCACTTCACGCTGGCAGAGGAACTCGGCGAGAGAAGTCAAGGCTGTACCGTGCAGACTTACGAAGAAACCACCATGACTTCGCTTGTGCATCCACCGTCTTCGTTGGAGTTTGTTCCTCCACGTTTCTCCAAGCCAGTCCTGACTGACGGGAAGAAGACTAAGGTGAAGCCGCTGCTCGTCGCTCTGCTGGTGGTCGTGGCGGTGGTCGCTGTGACCGTGGCCTCTCCGTTCCTCGACTCTGAGCTATCGTCCGAGTGGGAATTCTGGAAGGAGTTCCACGGCAAGGCCCCACAACCGGAACATACCATCTCAAGGCTCGAGCTGTGTGGAGCCATTCTTGCTACAGAGGTGGCGGAACTGATCTTAGACGAATTTGACGTCAAACTGGACGCGGTCAAGTTCTACACGGACAGTAAGGTCGTACTAAGCTACATAAACAACCAAACCAGAAGGTTCTACACCTACATCAGCAACCGGGTGGAGCGCATCAGGAGATCGACGCAGCCGGAGCAATGGAATTACGTTCCAACTGACCAGAATCCAGCAGATCTCGCAACTGGGTCCGTCCCTGCATCTCTGCTGAATCAAACCATCTGGCTGACGGGTCCAGCGTTCCTGTTACGACGTGACGTTGGCCCATGTACTACCAAGGAGACCTTTGGACTCTTAGAGCCCGAGTCCGACAAGGAGATTCGTCCTCTAGTGACAACTTTCGTAACAAATGTGCGACCAAGAAGTCCACTGAGTCCACACCATTTTGAACATTTCTCGAAATGGACGACGCTCGTGCGAGCGATAGCACATTTAACGCATATCGCAGACTGCTTCCATCGCCCGATGAGAGGCACCACTGGTAGCTGCAATGGATGGCATCACTGCACAGTGCCACGCACTGAAGACGAGCTTTCCAGAGCAAGGAAATCAATCTTCCGCTGCGTGCAACAGGCAGCTTATGCAAGTGAGATCAAGGCCATCAACAAGGGAGAAGACCTTCCTAGGGTCAGCACCCTCAGGAAGCTAAACCCCGGGATGGACAAAGACGACTTGCTCAGGATCGGTGGTCGGCTAGGGAATGCAAAATTAGATGAGAATGAACGAAACCCCCTCATAATCCCAAGCTAGAGCCACATCGCAATCTTACTCGTGCGCCACTACCACGAGAAGGTCAAGCACCAAGGTCGGTACTTCACAGAAGGAGCAATCCGATCTGCAGGGCTGTGGATCGTTGGAGCAAAGAGGTGCATCGCCAGCACAATCCACAAGTGTATCCGGTGTCGCAAGCTATGTGGAAAACAGAAAGAACAGAAAATGGCAGACCTCCCAGCCGATCGACTCGGTGTGGAACCTCCCTTCACCTCTGTAGGGATTGACGTGTTCGGACCGTGGACAGTCATCTCCCGCCGCACCAGAGGAGGGCTCGCGAACAGCAAACGTTGGGCAGTGCTGTTCACCTGTATGAGTACACAAGCAGTGCACATCGAAGTCATCGAGTCCATGGACTCTTCGAGCTTTATAAATGCACTCCGGAGGTTCTTCGCCATCAGAGGGCCAGCCAAGCAACTCCGTTCTGATTGTGGAACCAGTTTCATAGGAGCATGTAAAGAGCTTAAGATCAATACGGAGAATGTCGAAGATTATTCTGTCAGGAAATACCTTAGTGACCAAGGCTGCACATGGATCTTCAATCCTCCCCACTCTTCGCACATGGGTAGAGCCTGGGAACGCATGATCGGGATTGCTCGACGCATTCTCGACTCCATGCTATGTGATGTCGGGTCCACACGGCTCTCTCACGAGGTCTTGACCACTCTCATGGCCGAGGTCTCAGCCATAATTAACTCAAGACCCCTGATCCCCATCTCAACCGACCCGGAGTCACCATTCATCTTGACTCCTGCTACACTTCTTACCCAGAAGACAGATGTGCTCACAGCACCTACCGAGGAGGCCAGCACTGCAGACCTCTACAGACGTCAATGGAGACAAGTGCAGAGCTTCGCGAACACGTTCGGGCGTCGCTGGAAAAACGAGTACCTTACGACACTCCAAGTGCGCAACAAGTGGCAGTCTAATAGACCAGACATCCAAGAAGGCGACCTCGTCTTACTGAAGGACAACCAAGCCAAACGGAATGAGTGGCCAATGGGCCGCATCCTCAAGTCGATTCCAAGTGCCGATGGAAAAGTTCGAAAGGTCGAGGTTATGATTGCGAAGCAAGGTGTCGCAAGAACTTTCATCAGGCCCATAGTCGAGATAGTACTACTTCTCTCTCGCAAAGATATGGACAAATAAGTCGACCCGTTGAAGTTGTTATACACTTGTTTATGAGATAGGAAATAAATGGTGGTATCTCCTAGATACCAGATGGGGAGTGTCTTGCCTCACGGCAGATGTGGAGCGTGCGTTCACAGGAAGTTCCCGTTTTTTGATGCTAATGTTGGTCACGTGACCAGGAAGTGACGATGTTAGATTTCCACTGTACCACGCGGGCGTCAGCCATTACACAGATAAGTCAATATGGCGGCACGCATCGCATCTCAGTGAGACCACAGCCGCACTTGTCCATTGTGGGAGCTTAAGAAGCATTATCTGTAAGTTGTTTATATTCCTATAATATTGGAAATGCTGTTGTAATGTTGGAATGACCGTTATAGCAATGTAAATGCCTTTATGGTGCCGTTAAGTTGTTGTAGTAAATACGATGCCTAGTTAGTAACGAAGCCTGTGACTTTCCTTATTGTGGATGTTACTTGTGATTTAGTAGGTCGAGTCAGACTTGTGCCTATGTTGCGATCCTGAGAGTGATGACGAAGTATCTCATCCACAGTTTAGTGTTAAGTGTAATGCTGTACATTTGGGGTGCAGTGGGATGAATACACTATGTGCCTGTATGCAACGCACCAGCTTGTGCCTTTGTCTAGTTGTTCAGGGGTAATGTGGGGGCCTGGTCCTTCCAGGATCTATTGTTATCTGAGACAATGTTCTGATGCTGTGGTGTTCATTGTGTGGGTGTTTCCGAATTATAACAGATGCTGTATCTGTGTTTTCTCACCAGTTTTACCTGTTACAATCAATAAATGACGATCGGAGTTGGACGGTCATCCTGGCTCCGAGGGTTTATTGAACACATGGTTATCTACTCGACTAGCGGTGTAACGCAGCGCACGGCGAGGCCGAGATACACATTCTTGGCTCATTATATAGTAAATAGCCGCCGCCCTGCCCAGCCCAACCTCATTTCACAATTTGTTTTATCCAAAAATACCAAAGGAGTGTGCATGTTATTTTTTTTATTGAAGTATTAAAAACTAATTTACTTTGTTATATTTAGCATCTTCATGCGTAAAAAGCTGTTCATTTCAGGTTCTCTCGAGTGCATAGTCAAAATATAATTGCGGTGAAGCATTTATGGGAAGAGCTGCACTGAATTACGTTCACATTTGACCACGTTCATGCCAGCGTGAGCAAACATATTGACCGTTTGGTATAATCATTCATGGATACTGGTGTCGAAGGCCGTCTTGGACCTTTAGGGGCTGTCCATAAATTACGTCACGCACCTGGGGGGGGGGGGGTTAGACATTTGTGACGATGTGTGACGAAGGGGAGGGGGGGTTTGAGAAACGTGACGTCACATCAAAATGCTTAGCAACAATTGTTGTTAAATAAATATAGACAACACATATTCTTGGTTCTGTCGGTAAAGTTACATAGAAGGGAAACAATAAAATGATAAAAAATATAAAACAATAAAATTCTCACGACATTTCGATTGCAACATAAACAATCATCATCAGGTGTGAAAACTACAGCAAAAACATTTGAAAAAAGTGGCGGTTTTTCCTAACGTCAGCACCACGGACAGCGATTTGGCAGTTGTTCAGATGGACGAGTCCATCTATGTTCGGAAAAGAGGAGGGGGGAGAGGAAGAGAATGGAATGCGGTCTGAAAGTCACCGTAAGCGTGAACACAATCAATTAAGACCCGAAATGGTTTTTCAAATCCTTCCAATGATTGCTAAGCCAAAATCCATTCTCGGTTGATATCGTCTCTGTGTTTGTATATGTGGATAGCCTCATGAACGAATCTCTCATGATAGCCAGATTGCTTGCAGAGAACCTCTGTCTTGGAGAAGTCAATGTCATGTGAGCCCACTGAATTATAACAGTGATCTGCCACGGCCGAGGTGTTGGTCCTACTGTGTTTTAGGTCTGCTTTGTGTTCACGGATGCAGTCGTTTGGTTTGTCCAATGTAACTACTACTACAGAGGCAACTCAGTTTGTAGACGCCAGGGTACTTTATTTTACAGACGGGACCAGATCACAGATTTTATGTAATGTGTTGAATCGGACCTGGATCTTGTTTATTCAAGATTTTGTAGATATTTTTTGTGATCCCCGCAACGTAGGGTAAGGTGATGGTTTTGAATGGCTCCTCAAGAGGGTCCTTCTTCATGGTTGGAGTGATAGCTTTGCGGATTGTGTAGTCGGAGTAACCATTAGACTACAACATCAGAGTGCAGCGCCACATTAAATACGCACTACAATGACAATAGTTTAAAGCGAGTTGAAGCATGTTTTGGGGGGGGCGGGGCAGAGCTTTGTGACGTCATATTTGAGAGGGGGGGGTGGTCTGACTTTTTGTGACACCGTGTGACGACGGGGGGGGGGGGGTCAAAAATCGTCCAAAATCGCGTGGCGTCATTAATGGACGGCCCCTTACACAGACTGACTCGGCACAAAATAAATACCTGGTGCTGTGTGTTGTGTGAGCACGACCAAGTAGGGGGAGGCAAAAACAGCTGAGCATAGGTGGTATCGGCCACACGACTCCTTTCCATTGCTATCCCTGTCTCAATGGGTGCTCGCTAACAACACGTATGCCTCTGTTAGCAAGGGTTAATGCTTTAAGAACCTTGGATATTTGATGCCCGCACAGCGTTTATAGTTGGATTCACACAGCTACTCTACTCTATAATTTCACGTCTTCTTTGATGTGATAAATTGCACGTAAACTGGTGAAAGTAAATAGATAATCTTCCTTGCAGTTACTCCCTTTGCTAAAGAGACAGTGTAGCGGTTCTTTGTCACCCGTTCTAATAGTGGAAAAAAATCCAAGGATTGATTGAAACCGATTGAGTTCACTCATTGTGGCGTTTTAATTGATGACACTAATAGTCGATCGTCCAGCTTTGATTTTAAAAACTAAACAGGCACAAGGGAAGAGTGCAGGTTACGCACATTGTGCTCAAACTGCTACGTGCAAACATTCCTAATTTGGGGGACACTTATACCGCCACCGTCGTCTGTTTGCGGCTGCGCCTGCTTCACCCTCACCCAAACATTGGCCCAGATCAACTTCGCGCAGCTTTGCTCCCATTACAGCGCCGGGTGAACAGGTGCTGGTTACCGCCAAAGTGTCTCTCAGCATCATTAAAAAAAAATTCGCCTCGATTTCTGAGGCTTCGCTCTGATCCCCGGAGTCCCGTGGGCGAGGAGCTGCTGGGAATCCTCTGATCCAGACGGCCATTATTGCCTGTGCTCATCACAGGCCTCACAGGCATTTTGTCCCTGGCCCCCTTAGAGGAGGTGTAACATTTGATCCTTATGGCGGTACCCCGGGGCACCAAATAATACAAAATGGCCGAGGCTATTAAATATTTTATTTCTGGGACACTATTTTTTCCAGGGGTGTACTTAACTCCGCGACTGGGGTACCAATCAATCCTAAATCAGTGCTACTCCACGATGTCGAAATGCCAAACATTAGCATGAAAAATCCTTTATAAAAAAATTCAACTTTGAATAGTGCATCGTGTACAGCTCGTCGAGATGAGTCGATTGCCGTATCGCCGACCATCAACAGACTAAAAATTAGTGCATCACGGACGTTATGTGAGAGCTGGGGTTCTATGATGCCCGGGGCACTGCCATAAGGTTCATTTGTGGAGGGGTAACATTCAGGGTTCATTTATCGGTGGTCATCTCTTTGGCTGCACTAGGGGAACTGCGATTTCTGTAGAGCCTTTAAACTAAAAATACACTTTTATTTTTTTTATTTTACAGGCAAGACCCACTGAGCTATATGGCTCTTTTTCAGAAGCGACCTGGCCACAAATGGTGGCTCATACTCTAAACGCATGTTGATTCTAAATGTGGAGGGAAAAAACTGGAGGACCCGGACAAAAATCCACGTGACCACGGGAAGAAAATGAAAACTCCAAATATACAGGCATCATCAGGGTCGGGATCGAACCCATGCCCTCCTGCATACCACGTGAGGGATTTAACATCTCAACACTGCGGCAGCCGTTGCGCCCGTGTGTGGGCATTCTTGCCGAGGAATAGTTGCTGAAATGTGCCACAGTGCCTCGAATAAAAAAGGCAAGGGTTTCATGTAAACGTCCTTTAAAGTAAAATGAGCAGTACACGTTTAAAAAGGCACTTCACATCTTTCAATAAATGTGTAAAACGATTAATGGTGTGTATTGAATTGAAATTATTAATCTTAAGCCAGGAGAGCAATTTCTATATTCCCTTCTAGTTATGTGTAGTTGTAGTAGTAATAATAGCAATCATTAAGGTATTACCTTTTTTTGACAAGAGGTTTTTGTTCAAATTAAACAAACACAAAGGATGTGTCAATTATTGTTGCAAACACAAATAGTGTATTGCAGTCTTTTTGTATTCCATTTGCAGTCAATTATGGTTGCAGCCTGGCCTCGCAAGAAAAGTACAACAATTATATTTTATTTTAGTCCTTAAATTAGCCTGCATAGTAACTTTAAAAAATATATATATATTTTTTTATATCTATCTTGATTCTTGTAATGGGAACATAATCAAACATTTCAGGCATATATGTACGTCCATACTTGCCAGAAATTACATTTCAAAAGCATTCCGTTTGGAAAATTTCACATTTCTCCAATGTCCTCCTGTTGTTAAAAACGAATGTCCTCAATTATAAAAAAAAAAATGTTTAATTACACATTTCTTCTCTTGTCATTTTCATCTGAGCGCAGAAATATATCACAACAGCCTGCAGTTAAAAGAGAGAGAGAAGAAAAAAAAACGGCACATAATTACCTAGGTGAACAGTTTAATTGGCGACGTCCATGCATGCATGAGTTCTCTTTTGAATAGAACACCATTTTAAATGAAGCGTCTAACAAATGAAATCACAGTTATGCTGTCAACGATGCATTTGGAAATTAGCATTCCATGGCAGCTTGGTTGGGGGGTTACAGAGTGCGGGGACAACAATGGGCAATGAGAAGACGGGAGACATATATTCGTCTATTTTAAGGCTCCTCCTGAACCCTCCACTCTCAACTGTCAACCAATTTTAAACACAGTATGCAAATTTCGGAGTATGTGATTCATTACCGTAATCTCTTTGCGCGGTTAATGGTTGTTAAAAAAATACCAGTACGGAAGCGGAGCCCAAAGATTTTAGCAAACAAATTCCATTCACTGAGTCGGTGAATTTGTGGATATACTGACCTCGAGAATCACTTCTAATCATCTGAATATCTCCAGAGACATTTATTTCAACTATTGAATCAATCTTACTGTCGGTAATTCTTTCGCTGCCTTTCCGAGAGACTGAAACAGCCAGGGACGTTTATGTTAGGTAGGAAGACTCAGATCACATTTTCAGGATAAGTAGGTTAAAGCTGAAACCTTCACCATTCCATGCTCAAATAAATTGGACACATCTCGAAGCTATTTTAAGCCCCCTTGGGGTCTTAAAAGTCACACAATCAACACAGTTCTCTGCTATGTTTAGGTAAGGTGCGTCATCATCAATTATTATAAATCATTTTCTATTCGCAGAGCAAAGGCGCTGCTGCTAATGACCTGAGTCTTATTTAACAGCTGTCACGGGCTGGTGGTGACACAGGGCACGTTGCTCTTGAGGAAACATGATAGAACTGTATAATGTCCCAAGAATCCATTACTCAGAAATAGTGTCTGCGCTGTCAGCTCTAGCAATGACATTGCCTTTGTGTTTGTTGCGGAGAAAATTGTGAATTTTAAATCAGACCTCGAGTAAACAAAAGTTGCACGCGTGATACAGTAATTTTGGGTTATGCAAATAGCTTCGTGACACCACCCGTAAAATTGCGTGAAGTGGATGCGTCTGTCATACCAGGCAGGTGTTTGTGTGTTGTTTGTCCGAGACATGGTTCGAGACAAAACAAAAACCCCCACAAAATAAAAAAATAATTTGGCATGATAATCACCACAAATAATCACAATAGATGGACTAACACAGGAATAGAATGTTTACCAAAGAGGATCTACTACCACAGATGGCCAACTGTAGTATAATGGTTACCGCATAACGAAAATGCCAGCTGCGGTATATAAATGTGTTTTGCATTCATAAGAGAGTTAAGAAGCTGGGCACATTTTCATAGACGATCAATCTGGCCTGAGTTCAGATTCTGGACAGAGCTAACACCAGCGGTTGAGTGATATCAGAAGCAGTTCTGGACCCCCCCACCTCCATCTTACCAACCAACCATGACCCACGTGGTGAAGTATCGTCAAATAACCCCATGACCAAAATAACATGGGGGTGGCCTTTAATTAATGTTAGTTTAACAAAGGGCTAAATATAGTTAAATAATTCTGATTAAATCTACATAATGCCACCAGTCAGGGTATGGAAAGCAGATTGGCATGGAAAAAAACGCAAAAATGTCAGCACTGCATTCGAAAAACACTGTTATGAAGTACAAGATTTATAACTCCGTTTAGTGTTTAGTAAAATCGTGTGCCCTGTGTTCTTTGACCTGTGAACGACAATGTGCAGTGGGACATCCGAAAGCTGCTGGGGGTTCCCATTTAAATTGCGTATGGTGGTGTTACGCACACAAGTAGTGCTTGTAAATACAATTACACACAGGTACGCACGCATGACGTGCATTGGTGTAATAAAGGACTCTCTCTCAGATGTCGATCTCCGTTGTCCTTTATTGGGTTCGTAGAATCTCCGTACCACGGCGTCTCGCTCAGGCCCGCGTCCCGCTCGACGACCTCTCCACAGCCTTCGGCTGCTCCGTTGTGCAGTCTCCCTGCTGCTCCAATATGCAGTCTCACTGCTGCCCCGTCAGGCAATCCTTGCAGCCACACCGCTGCCCCGCTATCTAGCGTCACTGCTGCCCCTTTCGCAGCTAGCCTGTCACTGCCCCGTTAGCTCTATTCGTCTGACACCGATGGCCATCGGTGTCGACGTCTCCCACCGCGCCACACTCTCCGTCTTGCCCAGCGTGGCCTCCTCGTCTTTCATTCCGTCTCAACCCCCTTTCCCCTTCCGGTTCTCTCCTTAAATCCTCTCCCCCCACGTGACCCTAACTCCACCCACTCCCCACGTGACCCAGACTCCACCCCCCCTCAATCCTTGCTCGCATTACATTAGTGCTGGGAGACACACGCGACAATGCACCAGCGATACTGGCATCCAGTGTAAACGTGCTATCAACTCTGCCATGTCATCGCCCAATATGCGACTTGGTGGGGACCCAGTGAAGTATAGTAAACTGTAAAACATTATTCAAGATGGACCAGTATTGAACGCATATACTGTACGAGGGGGTGGGTTACAGCACCACGCCCGGCCGCCTTTGTCTCCCCAGTGGCCATGTTCACACACCACATCAGTTACTCGTTTGAGGCTGAGTCGACCTAAGGGAGGCCCAGGAGCGGTTGAAATAATCGTCACCGGTGGTGGCCGTGAGCGGGAATCGAACTCGGGTGGCCGGGTTCGTAGTACAGCACGCTAACCACTACACTGCAATGCGTTACACTTCCACATGCGCGGGTCACATGACAGATTTGACGTCACAGCTCATTTGCCGTGCAAAAAAATACATGCATTATCCATCTTCCCCCTCCCCAAAAAACACAAAAGTGTATTTTTTTAAATCATTTTTGCATAGTGTACAGTCTGGAAAGTAACCACATGGCAAATTTCAAGTTTGTTGCATGTCGGGAAGTACGCTAAACATTTTGAACAAACACACAATCACAACTTTGCCTTTTATATATATGAAGATGTACTAGTTGTGCCTGTATAGTGGTGTTATTTCACACGGACAACTTATTTTTCTCCTGTGTCACTTTATTCGTACAGAACTCCTTGCGTTCAACACCACGTATCTCTGTCGCAACTCTTTCTCTTGTACTGCTCGTCTGCTCCGCTCGCTCTCTCTCGCTCCGCTAGCCTGCTATGTTGCACTCTGCTAGCTTCTCTATTGCTAGCCTCTTACTATACACTCTGCTAGCTTCTCTACTGCTAGCCTCTTACTATACACTCCGCTAGTCTCGCTACTGCTAGCCTGTCTCACACTCACACTTAGGATTTCGCTAGCCTCTCTACTGCTAGCCTGTCTACCCTCACTCCTCAAACCTCACCCTTGCATCCAGCAGGGGATCAGCCAACACCGCTGGAGAGGACGTGGTGTGGAGAGCGGGGTCCCGGACTTCTCTTGAAATCACTCTTATCTTCATTCCAACCAACCCAGCACCCATTTGCCCGCACATCTGCTTATATCCTCTCACTCATTAATTGCCCTCAGATGGTCCTCATTTAGCCGGCGTCCTCCTCATGCCTCACGCACGTGTTCTCCCCCTTATCGCCACTATCTCTCGCCTCTGTGGCGCCGACTCCGAGTCTGCGTTTGCAGCCAGCCAATCACCGCTATGCATCTTAATTGGTCGCCCCTTCCTGGTTGCTCTCCTCTCTGCACCTTTCGCCCTGGCGTGAACTCACTGTCCGCAGCTCACAAATGCGTGCACACTGTTTGCAAACCCCCGCGTGCGTTACTCCACTACACCTGTATAGATTTGTATCTCAACGGAGCTTGAAATATACAAGTACAACTAGCACTGTACAGTGAGGGAAAAAAGTATTTGATCCCCTGCTGATTTTGTACGTTTGCCCACTGACAAAGAAATGATCAGTCTATAATTTTAATGGTAGGTTTATTTGAACAGTGAGAGACAGTATAACAACAAAATCCAGAAAAACGCATGTCAATAATGTTATAAATTGATTTGAATTTTAATGAGGGAAATAAGTATTTGACCCCCTTTCAATCAGAAAGATTTCTGGCTCCCAGGTGTCTTTTATACAGGTAACGAGCTGAGATTAGGAGCACACTCTTAAAGGGAGTGCTCCTAATCTCAACTTGTTACCTGTATAAAAGACACCTGTTCACAGAAGCAATCAATCAATCAGATTCCAAACTCTCCACCATGGCCAAGACCAAAGAGCTCTCCAAGGATGTCAGGGACAAGATTGTAGACCTGCACAAGGCTGGAATGGGCTACAAGACCATCGCCAAGCAGCTTGGTGAGAAGGTGACAACAGTTGGTGCGATTATTCGCAAATGGAAGAAACACAAAAGAACTGTCAATCTCCCTCGGCCTGGGGCTCCATGCAAGATCTCACCTCGTGGAGTTGCAATGATCATGAGAACGGTGAGGAATCAGCCCAGAACTACACGGGAGGATCTTGTCAATGATCTCAAGGCAGCTGGGACCATAGTCACTATCTCGGCCTCGCTGTGCGCTGCGTTGCACCGCTAGTCGAGTAGATAACCATGTGTTCAATAAACCCTCGGAGCCAGGATGACCGTCCAACTCCGATCGTCATTTATTGATTGTAACAGGTAAAACTGGTGAGAAAACACAGATACAGCATCTGTTATAATTCGGAAACACCCACACCATGAACACCACAGCATCAGAACATTGTCTCAGATAACAATAGATCCTGGAAGGACCAGGCCCCCACATTACCCCTGAACAACTAGACAAAGGCACAAGCTGATGCGTTGCATACAGGCACATAGTGTATTTATCCCACTGCACCCCAAATGTACAGCATTACACTTAACACTAAACTGTGGATGAGATACTTCGTCATCACTCTCAGGATCGCAACATAGGCACAAGTCTGACTCGACCTACTAAATCACAAGTAACATCCACAATAAGGAAAGTCACAGGCTTCGTTACTAACTAGGCCTCGTATTTACTACAACAACTTAACGGCACCATAAAGGCATTTACATTGCTATAACGGTCATTCCAACATTACAACAGCATTTCCAATATTATAGGAATATAAACAACTTACAGATAATGCTTCTTAAGCTCCCACAATGGACAAGTGCGGCTGTGGTCTCACTGAGATGTGATGCGTGCCGCCATCTTGACTTATCTGTGTAATGGCTGATGCCCGCGTGGTACAGTGGAAATCTAACATCGTCACTTCCTGGTCACGTGACCAACATTAGCATCAAAAAACAGGAACTTCCTGTGAACGCACGCTCCACATCTGCCGTGAGGCAAGACACTCCGCGTCTGGTATCTAGGAGATACCACCATTTATTTCCTATCTCATAAACAAGTGTATAACAACTTCAACGGGTCGACTTATTTGTCCATATCTTTGCGAGAGAGAAGTAGTACTATCTCGACTATGGACCTGATGAAAGTTCTTGCGACACCTTGCTTCGCAATCATAACCTCGACCTTTCGAACTTTTCCATCGGCACTTGGAATCGACTTGAGGATGCGGCCCATTGGCCACTCATTCCGTTTGGCTTGGTTGTCCTTCAGTAGGACGAGGTCGCCTTCTTGGATGTCTGGTCTATTAGACTGCCACTTGTTGCGCACTTGGAGTGTCGTAAGGTACTCGTTTTTCCAGCGACGCCAGAACGTGTTCGCGAAGCTCTGCACTTGTCTCCATTGACGTCTGTAGAGGTCTGCAGTGCTGGCCTCCTCGGTAGGTGCTGTGAGCACATCTGTCTTCTGGGTAAGAAGTGTAGCAGGAGTCAAGATGAATGGTGACTCCGGGTCGGTTGAGACGGGGATCAGGGGTCTTGAGTTAATTATGGCTGAGACCTCGGCCATGAGAGTGGTCAAGACCTCGTGAGAGAGCCGTGTGGACCCGACATCACATAGCATGGAGTCGAGAATGCGTCGAGCAATCCCGATCATGCGTTCCCAGGCTCCACCCATGTGCGAAGAGTGGGGAGGATTGAAGATCCATGTGCAGCCTTGGTCACTAAGGTATTTCCTGACAGAATAATCTTCGACATTCTCCGTATTGATCTTAAGCTCTTTACATGCTCCTATGAAATTGGTTCCACAATCAGAACGGAGTTGTTTGGCTGGCCCTCTGATGGCGAAGAACCCCCGGAGTGCATTTATAAAGCTCGAAGAGTCCATGGACTCGATGACTTCGATGTGCACTGCTCGTGTACTCATACAGGTGAACAGCACTGCCCAACGTTTGCTGTTCGCGAGCCCTCCTCTGGTGCGGCGGGAGATGACTGTCCACGGTCCGAACACGTCAATCCCTACAGAGGTGAAGGGAGGTTCCACACTGAGTCGATCGGCTGGGAGGTCTGCCATTTTCTGTTCTTCCTGTTTTCCACGTAGCTTGCGACACCGGATACACTTGTGGATTGTGCTGGCGATGCACCTCTTTGCTCCAACGATCCACAGCCCTGCAGATCGGATTGCTCCTTCTGTGAAGTGCCGACCTTGGTGCTTGACCTTCTCGTGGTAGTGGCGCACGAGTAAGATTGTGATGTGGCTCTGGCCTGGGATTATGAGGGGGTTTCGTTTCTTCTCATCTAATTTTGCATTCCCTAGCCGACCACCGATCCTGAGCAAGTCGTCTTTGTCCATCCTGGGGTTTAGCTTCCTGAGGGTGCTGACCCTAGGAAGGTCTTCTTCCTTGTTGATGGCCTTGATCTCACTTGCATAAGCTGCCTGTTGCACACAGCGGAAGATTGATTTCCTTGCTCTGGAAAGCTCGTCTTCAGTGCGTGGCACTGTGCAGTAATGCCATCCATTGCAGCTACCAGTGGTGCCTCTCATCGGGCGATGGAAGCAGTCTGCGATATGCGTTAAATGTGCTATCGCTCGCACGAACGTCGTCCATTTCGAGAAATGTTCAAAATGGTGTGGACTCAGTGGACTTCTCGGTCGCACATTTGTTACGAAAGTTGTCACTAGAGGACGAATCTCCTTGTCGGACTCGGGCTCTAAGAGTCCAAAGGTCTCCTTGGTAGTACATGGGCCAACGTCACGTCGTAACAGGAACGCTGGACCCGTCAGCCAGATGGTTTGATTCAGCAGAGATGCAGGGACGGACCTAGTTGCGAGATCTGCTGGATTCTGGTCAGTTGGAACGTAATTCCATTGCTCCGGCTGCGTCGATCTCCTGATGCGCTCCACCCGGTTGCTGATGTAGGTGTAGAACCTTCTGGTTTGGTTGTTTATGTAGCCTAGTACGACCTTACTGTCCATGTAGAACTTGACCGCGTCCAGTTTGACGTCAAATTCGTCTAAGATCAGTTCTGCCACCTCTGTAGCAAGAATGGCTCCACACAGCTCGAGCCTTGAGATGGTATGTTCCGGTTGTGGGGCCTTGCCGTGGAACTCCTTCCAGAATTCCCACTCGGACGATAGCTCCGAGTCGAGGAACGGAGAGGCCACGGTCACAGCGACCACCGCCACGACCACCAGCAGAGCGACGAGCAGCGGCTTCACCTTAGTCTTCTTCCTGTCAGTCAGAACTGGCTTGGAGAAACGTGGAGGAACAAACTCCAACGAAGACAGTGGATGCACAAGCGAAGTCCTGGTGGTTTCTTCGTAAGTCTGCACGGTACAGCCTTGACTTCTCTCGCCGAGTTCCTCTTTCAGCGTGAAGTGGTTGGGGCACGGTTTGAAGAGCGACGTGCGTCCATTCGTGAGCACACTCGTTCTGAATGTGCTAATGTGGTCTGGTTTGTGTATTTCCTTCAGACAAACGTCACCTACGATGACCCATCCTAGGTCGAGTCTCTGGGCATAGGGAGCGTCGTGAGGTCCATTGCGTTGGTCGCGAACCTTGTGGACTCTCAGCATGTCCCTGCCGAGCAGAAGTAAAATATGTGCCGCGTGATCCAATGGCGGGATGAACTCTGCTATGGGTTTCAGGTGTGGGTGGTGACGTGCAACTTCGGGCGTGGGAATCTCACTCCTGTCGTCCGGTATCTCGTTGCACTCTGTCACCGTAGGAAGGGCTAGCTTCATGGTGCTATCTATGGTTTCCACCATGAGGCCGCTCGCTCTTCTTCCCGCTGTCTCCATCAGTCCTGAGCATGTTCTGAGCGTGTATGGAAAGGAATTCCCACCTACACTTAGCTGATCAAAGAACTCTGACCTTGCCAAAGACCTGTTGCTCTGGTCGTCCATTATGGCGTACATCCTTACCGCCCTTTCAGGATGTCCTTTGGGATAGACTCGGACGAGGCATATCTTTGAGCAAGATCTTCCTTTGAAGCCTTCTCCACAGACTTCTGTGCATTTGGTTGTGATTGACGAAGTGAGTGCGGCGGTCTCGCCTTGCTCCCCGCCGTGCTCTGCTTCGGGATCGGAAGCTTTAGTGCTACTGGGTTGAGTAAAATGTGTGCAGAGCAGTTGCGTGTTTGTCGCTGCCACATTCCTCGCACTTGATATCTGCCTTGCATTTCTTTGCAATGTGGTTAGTAGAAGCACAGCATTTGAAGCACACTCCAAATTCTTTCAGCATGTTCTTCCGCTCTTCCAATGGCTTCCTCCTGAACTCACGGCATTTCTGAAGGGAGTGAGGTTTATCATGCAATGGGCATTGCTTCTCTGGATCCTCTATCTTTTTCTTTGTGGTGGTTGCCTGGACGGAGTTTGCGAATGTCGCAGGAGAGACCTCAGTCTTGTGTACGGAAATTGGCACTCTCGCTGTTCCTCGTTTCGCCGTTGTCCTTTCCATTTTTGGGAGATCTGGACTGGAAATCCCTGTGGTGCCAAACATGAAACTCGGGTCATTTCTAGTCTTAGCCAGGTTGCGGATAAACTTTGAGAAAAAAGAGAATGGGGGGAATGCAACCTGATGCTCTGACTTGTATCTTGAACCCGCTGTTCTCCATTTTTCCTGCACGTCAAATGGCAATTTCTCTACGATGGGGTTCACGCCATGGTAGGTATTCAAGAAAATGAGACCTGGTAAGTAGGGATCAGCCTGGGCTGATTCAAGCTCCATCAAAAGATCTCCAAGCTCCCGTAACCTTTTATTGTCTCGACCAGAGATTTTTGGAAAGTTCTGCAACTTCTTGAAGAGAGCCTTCTTAATGGTTTCTGGGCTTCCATAGCACTCCTCGAGCCTCTCCCACACCGCATGCAGGCTTGAGGCGGGGTCGTCAATGTTTGCTGACCGGATCCTCTTTGCGTCCTCTGCAGATTCATTTCCTAACCATTTCACCAACAGGTCGAGTTCTTCACTTGCAGAGATGTCTGCATTTCGGATTGCATTCCTGAAGGTAGATCTCCAGGCTCGATAGTTCTCAGAGTGGTCATCAAACTTAACGAGTCCTGTGTTGATTAGTTCGCGGTGAGCCAGGTACCTAGCAAAGTCTCCTAGTCCTGCTGATCCAGGGTGTGTCCATACTGGCGCTTGTAAGGCGGCATTATTGGCTGTATTGCCTAGCATGCCGTCATTTGCGATGGCGTTGGACTGTGGGCCCAAATGGTTTCGATCACGTTGGTTGGATCCCCTTATGTGACTGTCTGGAATGTGGGTCTGACTTGGTGCATCCACGTCTGACCCCATATGCGCGACGCTGAGTCGGCGACTAACTCTCAGGGCAGGATATGCATTTCCACCATTCCCGTAGTCAGCATTCATGTTCATTCGGTGTGGAGATGGCGAAGCCTGAACGTCCACCATTTGTTCAGTATGGTTTGGTGGAGGAGCATTGATGCATTGTTCAGACCAGTCCAAAATATTTTTTCTGGTGAGTTGATCACGGTCCTTGACAGGTATCTGCGTGCCTAACTCACTCCAATTCTCTTCCTTATCCAGGTTGGCTGCTGCTTCGAGCACCTCTGCCTGGGCCCTTGCAGCAGCTGCTTCCCTTTTGAGTTGTAGGGTGCTTAACTTAGCATCCAGGTCAATTTTCTTCCGTGTGGCAGTAGCCACTAATATACGCTCTAGCTCTTCAAGCTCTGCTTTCTTCCGTGCGGCAGCAGTTGCTAATAGACTTTCTTGCTCTGCGAGCTCTGCTTTCCTCCGTGCTGCGGCAGTTGCTATGCTTGCTTCTTCTTGTATGCGAGCCTTTTCAATTAGCATGGCTTCCTCTTCAGCCATGTAGGCAATACGGGCGTTTGCTGCTTCTGCTGCTGCGCGTGCCTGAGCTGCTACCATACTAGTAGATGATGTCTTTGAGTGTGCTGAGGCTTTAGATCTTGTGGTGGACCTGGATGAGACAGATTGCTGAGATCGTGTCTCTCTTAAGCCCTCCACACGGTCCATTGCATCTTGTATCACTGCCTGCACATTATCATCGAGCAGTTCGAGGAAGTGCTCTTGCGTGCGCACTCCCTCAATGCCCTCATCTGTTTTCATCTTCGTCAGGAGGGATATGTATTTATTTGCCAGGAGCTTGTAGCTTGAGCTGCTCACCTTCACTCGCTGGATGGCCCGCTGAATTGAGACCACTGTGTCTGAGGCGTTTTAAGCTTCAGATAAATCTGCTTCGACCCGGTCCCATGCCCGTTGTATCCTGGCATCCAGGTCCTGTTTCTCAGCCTCATAGCTTTCCAAGGCCCGTTGCGTCAACCTGACCTCCCTCTGGGGCCTTGAACTCCCTTGGTCCTCTTGAGGCAGGATGGGAGATCCTGGATTGCTTGGTTCACCTTCTTCAGCATCTCTCCCTGCTGAACTGTGGCTTTCCATGCTGCGATGTTTGCAGCACGATTTTAATGTAGACTCGTTGCAGAGCTCCTTGCTTGTTGCAGGCTGACTGCAGGGCTGGCTGCAGAGCTGACTGCAGGGCTGGCTGCAGAGCTGGCTGCAGGGCTGGCTGCAGAGCTGGCTGCAGAGCTGGCTGCAGGGCTGGCTGCAGAGCTGGCTGCAGAGCTGGCTGCAGAGCTGGCTGCAGGGCTGGCTGCAGAGCTGGCTGCAGAGCTGACTGCAGAGCTGGCTGCAGGCCTGGCTGCAGGGCTGGCTGCAGAGCTGACTGCAGAGCTGGCTGCAGAGCTGGCTGCAGGGCTGGCTGCAGAGCTGGCTGCAGAGCTGACTACAGGGCTGGCTGCAGGGCTGGCTGCAGAGCTGGCTGCAGGGCTGGCTGCAGGGCTGACTGCAGAGCTGGCTGCAGAGCTGGCTGCAGAGCTTCTTGGGAGCTTTAAGAAGAGTATCTTTTTACTATCTCGGCCTCGCTGTGATCTGCGTTGCACCGCTAGTCGAGTAGATAACCATGTGTTCAATAAACCCTCGGAGCCAGGATGACCGTCCAACTCCGATCGTCATTTATTGATTGTAACAGGTAAAACTGGTGAGAAAACACAGATACAGCATCTGTTATAATTCGGAAACACCCACACCATGAACACCACAGCATCAGAACATTGTCTCAGATAACAATAGATCCTGGAAGGACCAGGCCCCCACATTACCCCTCAACAACTAGACAAAGGCACAAGCTGGTGCGTTGCATACAGGCACATAGTGTATTCATCCCACTGCACCCCAAATGTACAGCATTACACTTAACACTAAACTGTGGATGAGATACTTCGTCATCACTCTCAGGATCGCAACATAGGCACAAGTCTGACTCGACCTAATAAATCACAAGTAACATCCACAATAAGGAAAGTCACAGGCTTCGTTACTAACTAGGCCTCGTATTTACTACAACAACTTAACGGCACCATAAAGGCATTTACATTGCTATAACGGTCATTCCAACATTACAACAGCATTTCCAATATTATAGGAATATAAACAACTTACAGATAATGCTTCTTAAGCTCCCACAATAGACAAGTGCGGCTGTGGTCTCACTGAGATGCGATGCGTGCCGCCATCTTGACTTATCTGTGTAATGGCTGACGCCCGCGTGGTACAGTGGAAATCTAACATCGTCACTTCCTGGTCACGTGACCAACATTAGCATAAAAAAACAGGAACTTCCTGTGAACGCACGCTCCACATCTGCCGTGAGGCAAGACAGTCACCAAGAAAACAGTTGGTAACACACTACGCCATCAAGGACTGAAATCCTGCAGCGCCCGCAAGGTCCCCCTGCTCAAGAAAGCACATATACATGCCCGTCTGAAGTTTGCCAATGAACATCTGAATGATTCAGAGGACAACTGGGTGAAAGTGTTGTGGTCAGATGAGACCAAAATGGAGCTCTTTGGCATCAACTCAACTCGCCGTGTTTGGAGGAGGAGGAATGCTGCCTATGACCCCAAGAACACCATCCCCACCGTCAAACATGGAGGTGGAAACATTATGCTTTGGAGGTGTTTTTCTGCTAAGGGGACAGGACAACTTCACCGCATTAAAGGGACGATGTACCGTCAAATCTTGGGTGAGAACCTCCTTCCCTCAGCCAGGGCATTGAAAATGGGTCGTGGATGGGTATTCCAGCATGACAGTGACCCAAAACACACGACCAAGGCAACAAAGGAGTGGATCAAGAAGAAGCACATTAAGGTCCTGGAGTGGCCTAGCCAGTCTCCAGACCTTAATCCCATAGAACATCTGTGAAGGGAGCTGAAGGTTCGAGTTGACAAACCTCAGCCTCGAAATCTTAATGACTTGGAGAAGATCTGCAAAGAGGAGTGGAACAAAATCACTCCTGAGATGTGTGCAAACCTGGTGGCCAACTACAAGAAACGTCTGACCTCTGTGATTGCCAACAAGGGTTTTGCCACCAAGTACTAAGTCATGTTTTGCAGAGGGGTCAAATACTTATTTCCCTCATTAAAATGCAAATCAATTTATAACATTTTTGACATGCGTTTTTCTGGATTTTGTTGTTGTTATTCTGTCTCTCACTGTGCAAATAAACCTACCATTAAAATTATAGACTGATCATTTCTTTGTCAGTGGGCAAACGTACAAAATCAGCAGGGGATCAAATATTTTTTTCCCTCACTGTATGTACTAGTTGTACTGTATGTACTAGTTGTGCTTTCCAGTATTTAATTGTTCGTAAATGAAGGTTTTCAGTACGGAAGAATCTCCACCATATGGATTTTCCCATTAGTAACATCTAGGTAAAATCTATACACTTAACTGCACAGCTTAAATCATTGCGATATAGATTACGCGCAGACATGTTAGAAACAGCGATACACCACGGAGAGATAGAAGATAAAATTAATAAGCATACGCACGCAGATACAATAACGCAAGCATGTGCACGCCCATTCTCATCCGAGGAGTCCTGGTTGAGCCAAACTTCCTCTCCATGGCCAGGGGCCACACCACAAATTGTTTTGGGCAGTTGAGACACCTGCGGTGGAGTGCACTTGATTGCAAATCTGACGTATGCCATTAGCGGTAATCCTGTCTCTGAGTTGGCTCCCATACTAACATGCTGTAAAAATGTTTCATACTATTGGCAGCAACAATCACCAACTTCATTATTAATTGTGCTACCTAAACGCAAAGTATACGATAGCATATTTAACACGTAGGCTTTCCCCACCAATATAATCCATAATAGTGTTTTTTGGGTAAGATCGCGTAAATATATAAATGTGTCATTAAAGCCCGCCACCACCCAACACAGCCAACTAGTAAGGGTTGTCACGTAAACAGAACATGCCAATTCGTGACTAGTACAGCACACCGTTGTGTTAGAGAGCTAAATCTGGCTGTCGCCTGATGAAGCTAGTTGTAATTACTGGCAAAACGTCGTACTCAGATTGTAAATGTTGTGGCTGGGCTCTCCAACACACCGGTTTGCTGTACTAGTGTAGTGGGTTCAAATTAGGTGCACACACACAGCTTGGAGGCAACACTATTTATTAGAACAGTATATAATATAACACTGTACATAAGGTGATGACCACCTTCCTCAACTCACTAACCCTCTGGAACACTATACAGCGTGACAGAGGCAGGCATTGGACTGCCTGGTCCCGGACGATGACCCGGGGACTTGAGGACCGATGATGGCGTCTTCACGTCGGGATTGAACAGCCCCGCTCTGCGTTCACACCCCGCTTATAACCGCTCCGGCGTGGCCGGCTCCGCCCAGGCCAAGCCTCTCTTCCAGAACCTCCCTGAAGGTCCAGATCCTCCATCACGCGACCCTCCCAGGCTCCCCCCTGGGGCCATTAAGCCTCGTACGCGCCGACACAGTAGTGACGTCCTATGTCACTACACTAGTGACGAATTGGCATGTTCTGTTTACGTGACAACCCTTACTAGTTGGCTGTATCGGGTGGTGGTGGGTTTTAACGACACATTTATATATTTACACGATCTAACCCAAGAACCTCTATAATGATAGGATTTTGATTTGGGCAACGGGCCTTGCATAGCAGAGGGGCCATCAGATTAGCTCTAAGAACGAGCCATTGCCTGAAACGTTAGCCTGCTAATGTGCACCATAAATGTATCCGGTTGTACTGAAATGTTTAAAGGGAAACTTGGTCAGCACTTTCTAATTTGCGCTTGCACATCCACGGCCCAATGCACAGCATTATATTTCGTAAATCATGCACAGTGTATGCAGAAATGTTTAATGGCCTATTGGTGTTAATATATTGAAGTAAAAACAAATTCCATGGAGTATAACTTCTTGCTTTATAGCTTTTTTTTCCTAGGTGGTATTTTTATTTATAATAGCCCATTATACTCTACTTGTGAAATGTCGCTTCGCCTACTCCATTCACACTTCCATTCGTCCCTGCCAAAGTAATGCATTTCTATCATTATTATAACAAATGGAACATAGCGACATTGCATGTTATTTTATTTGAAATTGTATTCGATGAGAAGATGAATGTTAATAAAAGTCATCAGTAATTATAACAACTAATGGGAATGAACTACAGAAAATATTAGGGGGGGGGGAAATGAAAATAAATAAAAAGCTGCAGCGTTTGGCTGGTGATAAATAAATGTGAACAAAAATAAAAGGTTTGCCAAACAATTGAGGATGGACTGGAGATAAAAAATGATTAAATGAAGCAGCAGGCAAGAACAGGTTGGGAAGGCTTTTCGTAGACTGAACTTTGAAAGGGGAGTGACGTACCACTGTGCCCACAGAGGCACGTTATCAATCAGTGCATATTGCCTGTTGTGATATATTGATTGGAAACATGGACACAAACAAACAAAAGGAACACATACTTGAAAGGACACAAAGCAGCATGGATAGATGCATGCCGGGAATTGCAATGATAGACAGAAAGAGTAATGAATGGACAAGCAATTCGTATTTACTATAATAAAAAAAGTAAGTGGGCCATGAGTAGGACATATCGCTACTAGTGACGGTGGTCTATGAACTCAACTGGTGATGGATTGGCAGCCAAAGAGGGAACACGCATGAGAGGATGACTACCACGGGGAAATGGAACAATAGGATGGGCTCATGTGCAAGGCGTGAGATGGATTGTTATCCCATCAACTTATTATGCTTCGACCAATGTTTTCCAGCAGCATTTGTCTGAGTAGGCAAATGAACACTGGTGAGTGACTTGGGCAAACGTGTTTTAGAAAATGACACATCGTGACTACATTGTTACCCTATTGAAACAAGCACACCGCTTCGCTGACAATGAACTGTATTCAGCTTTACTGACCCCCCTCGTAAATATGGATGGGCAGCAAATACAACAAATAAACAGTCCAATAACAATAACGGGATATGCATGCAAACCATCACTACACGGTGGTGCTGTCACTGTGGCAGTATCTGTGCCAGGATCAGTTTGCCCGCAAAACGCTGGGGCACACACGCGCACACGGCCACACATCTGCAATCCATGGCTGAATATAAAGCCACCCCAACATCACAAGGTGTTGAATGCAATAACTCACGAACTGGAGTGCACAAAAAGTTACAGTGTCCCTTTCAATATGCCCCATTTTGACACAGTGGTGCACGCTTAGCGCCGCGCTTATGCAATTCTCCTATAAACGTGATCATTATGCCCGTTCGCTTAGCGTCCTAGAGCCACTGTCCGTAATTCATCAGACCCAGTGGGGTTCTACCTCCAGCCCTGAGACTTCACTTGTGATGCCTTCAGCATACGCTTGCTTTGTTGTCTCCTCTCTCATCAATAATATAACACACAGGTGCCTTTGTCTTTCCTTATGTTCACGAACACAGTCCGAGACATGTCGCTTAGTTTCCCTAATGTAACTACTGCCGCAGACACAGCTTAGTTTGTAGACGCCGGGGTATTGCATGTACATAAAATGCGTGATCTGATCCCATCTGTGCGATCGAAACGTCGTAGTCTTCTGTTATTTTTTATCCTTTTTTTTTAACCTATCTACGTGATTTGAAGCTTTCATGACTGCAGTAATCCATACTCTTTGGTTCTTTCGGTAAAGTCACGTAGAAAAAAAAAATATATCACGACGTTTCGATCGCAACACAAGCAGTCGTCCTCAGGCGGAAAAAAACACTGGCGCGACCACCGTTGCGGTGGTTCCCTTGCGTGGACGCGATTGCCTCTCACAGCGTAGTTGCAGCTCCGCAGCTTGTGTTACACGTAGACATAACATTAACCTGCTAATCCTCCTAATCTCTCTGCCTAATCTCTCCCATCAACATAGTGATAATCTCCCATTAATACTGCTGTTGTGCGCATATGCGGGGGCGATACTCTTATTCGGCGACGGAAGCTCATTTCATGCTAATTTATCTCCCTAATCTCCGCCATTAACATAATTGACGTGCTTGCGTGCGGGGATGGAATTCCTTTCCAGCTCAGACCCCGCCTGCTTGCCCTTCGCCACATATATAACGTCTTGTTGTAACAGCTCTCTCGCTGTGTTTCTTCCTGGTTCAGCAGTTCCACTGCTGGATTTTTTTTCCCGCCTGAGGACGACTGCTTGTGTTGCGATCGAAACGCCATGATATATTATTCTTTATTTTATTTTATTTTTCTACCTACGTGACTTTACCGAAAGAACCAAGAATATAGTTTTTTAAACTGCATACGTACATACATTTTTCAAGACAAAGAATGGACGATGATCACCAAAACTTTGATACATAATTTAATAAGCATTACCATTTCAATAGGCTCACACCTAGTTAAAAATAAAAGTCCCAAATAATTGGCACGTGTCATGATCATTGCAAATGTAATGATTATGAGCAAATAAGGATTTATTTAGTTGCATAGATATCAGCATAAATGAACTCCCAGCTGATATTGTGACTAAGTGCACGAAAAAGTGGTATATTACTTGATTGTGTGCATGTTGGAGGTCAGGAGTAAATTTAGGGATCAGCTGTCAACTAAACCTATGCATCTGAGAATGCATTAAGTTTCTGAACTGGAAGGAATGAAATTGGCAACACTAATACGACTGCAATGTTCTATCACTATTCCCGGCTACACTTTGTGATGCGCTCCACACTCTCAAAATCAGCCATTCATTATATTTAAAAAAACTCGTCGTGAAAAAAACACTTTGTTGCAATGTCACGTCAACCTGGGACATGATTCCTTATACCGTATTCTCCCGATTAAAATACATATTTAAAGCAAAAATTGGAGATGCGTCTTACTTTCTGTGGGCGGTAATCATAGTTAATTCATTGCACTGTCTGCAATGCGTGACATAATTTAATCCACGACAGACTTACAAGTAATATTTTACAATAAAAAAAAACTAGACACGTGAGTGTTCTGGAACAAACTAACCGTTCTAAAATTATAAGTTTCATCATCTTTCATCAACGGATCTCAAACTGCTTATATATATTAAAACATTCATGAATTCGCTGAAAACATCTTGATTTGTAGAGGACCACAGAGCTTGTGTAATTGTTGGTAGTGCTGACTCTCCGCCTATTTGCTGCCTTCAGCTTGTCTGTGTTTTCCCCGTGCCTCCGAATCGTTCTCTCTCTTCTCGAGAGTGAGTGAATACTGTGTGGCATCTTACAAAGATACATTATTACATTATTATGAAAGTACCAAATAGTATTTGAAATTGTGGTACTAAGCCACCCAAGCGAAGAATGTCATGTAAGTACGCAAGTCGTTTACTGCATAAGCAACATGCCCTGGCTGTTTAGTAGAGTTTTAGCCACACCGTGAAGTGCTATTCACAAATAGAAATCCATGAGTTCCCAGTAGCGCAAGAGCAACGTTGTCCAGTTGGAGTTAGTTCGCATGTAACGAGTCACTTCATTGGCCGTTAAAGACATACAACTTGTTTGCAACTTGTCTGCACACTAATTAACACATTAGTGCTGAGGCGTTTGAGAAACTCAAGTTTTTTTTTTGTTGCATGAATGTAAACTGAGCCAGCACCACTGAGATTCAGGGTTTGATCCCGGGGTGATAGCCAAGGTAAACCAGGCTCCCCCTAAAGGCATCTCCACTTGCAAGCGTTACCCGTTGTCAAGAACATTCCATGAATTTCACATGAAGCTGGCTCTGACGTCATTGCACTGACATTTGAAGCCCTGTGTTCAATTCCTGTGATGTAACTGGTTTTAGTTTTTACATGTAGTGAGTTGATGGTCTCAAATTACATCTGGTTTTGCACTTAATATGGATGAATTCCATCTCTGAGACTTAAACACTTTCGATTTGATTTCCACACTTACATACGTTACTGTACTCTCATTTGGCAGAGCAGGTGGAAAGGTTCTGCCCTCTACTGTGTGGATCAGGTCACCTGCAAGGATCCCAAATGTAGTTCCATGATATCTGCTTCCTCGAGCCCTTCTTTAACATGAAGGGTTGCGTTTCTCTTCGCGATATCTGGATTAATAAATCACCTCTTGATGGGACACCAATAATAGCACAATCGAGATTAAATCATGAAGGTGGGGGGGGGGTCATGTAAATGAGTAATTAGACCACACATCACGTGAAGGTCATCTCAGGCGTATTTGTGTTAATACATTCTCAAGGGTTGTAAAACTCCACAGGTGAGATGTCTTGCACCTACGCCTCAATTTGCAGTTGATGTTAAGCACCGGGCATTTCACCCGTATAATAAGCACGACTTGCGAAAGCTACCATTTTGAACGCGAATCAATTCAGCATGATCACAATCAATTTTGAGCCCATTTTAGCTGATTTTAATTACAACGCAGAAGTAAGGATTCGCACGCACATCTGCACTCATAAAGAATAGGAGCTGAATGTTTGTCAAAATCAATCATGCAAATCCATTTGGAATGGTTCAGTAGCTCTTGCAATTAATTATAATTTAAACCACAAAATGAAACGACCCTTAGTTTATTCGACTATTGAGAGTATTTTGTGCAATTTGTTAAAGCACATAGTATCTGCTGAACAAAAATACATATATTCTCTAAGCACCAAGTGATACACCCCTGCAATTCTATGAATTTTCCTTAATTTGGGATCACGATTAGACTCAAGCATTGACTTTTTTTTCGTTTGTGCTACTTCACTTCTCCTCTCCTGGTCATTCCATTTACATGTAAATGGATGCTATTCTGTAACGTAACTTTTAGTCACTCATGGAGCGTTTTGAGAGATGGCACAGAGGATGAATGCTGTTCTAAATTTGAAAATTCATTTATTTAAAACGACTTTGTTGTCCTTTCCACGCACGTCCAATTATCACTGTTCGGCTACATACGGTGTGAAAGAAGTTCAACATACATACAGATCACTGACCCCTAACATACACGATTCTTAGTTAAACACCCGTACAGCAATGCATTTATTGATGTTCACTTCTTGATGATGCTTATATAAGAAGTAAATGTGCAACAATTACTCACTCACGCCACTGCTGGCAGAAGGGTCTCCCCTAAAGGGAGTTTAAGAGGGCCCCTCTAGAGAATATTAGGCCTCCTATTTCATGCTGGCCAGACATCTTGGAAGAGGTTGGAGTACCACACTTTACCCTTCTACACGTGAGCTCCTGATGAACCAAATTATACTTCTGGGTAGACAAATGTGAGGGGCATTTGAGAAACGTACACTATTGTTTCAACTACCATCCGGGAAATCTAACCAGCAACCATTAGATTGCAAAATCAGTGTGCTAAACATTCCATCAATGTATTAATACATATTAAAGTATGTAACTGATGGTTGTGAACAATATATTAGTTGTTAATAAGTGGACACATTCGCATGGCAGCATGTATTGTAATAATGTAGCTAAACATTTCTCTCAAGGAGACAATGTTGTGGTGTTGATGTTCATTTTTCAAAGTGCATTTGGCCTCTTGAGCACACCACAAATTGGGTGTAAACATCATTCATTAGGTCACTAAAATCCTTTATAGGATATTGTTCGTAAAACAATATTTTCATTTAAACGAGAATAACATTTTCATTATGCTTTTTTCCTTTAATGTAACAGCTGTGTTTACATATCTTCACCAATTATAGTGGAACCTACACAAAAAGCGACACAATTTCCCCACACCCTCGATCTCCTTCCAGCAGAGAGGGCCACAAATCACTCTGGGAAATATTCAGACAATTAATAATACTCTGATTTAATTTATGCTGGAAACCTTCACTGATGAGCCACACGACTATTTTTTTCAGGAGATTCCTGCATTTGGAAAACTCTACGGTCAATTGCATTTTTACATTTCCCTTCCCTTGCATGTAACTTTTGAAGAATTTGTCTGTTACTAAATATCTACGAATGGGTGACTTCATATATGCTCAGTTTGAAACATTTTTACAATATATTTCTATCTGGGTCCCATGCTGTAGATGGTGAATCGTGCAGTTTCCAACTATTATTTACTTAACCTATCTGACCTCTCTATCGGTCTGCTATAAAGAAGGGCCATTGCCCGAAATATCAGCTATTATGCCCCCACCCCCTACTTCATGCTATTTTAAGCAGTGTTTAACATCTTGTGTGACCAGAGTACTTGGGAATAACTCAATAAATTGAGGAAATAACATTCAGTGGTTCCATACAGATGGGTTATGATAAAACCCTTTTTTATTTTAATATCCTAGTCACCATCCAGCCTGGCGCATAAGGGAGTTTCACCAATCTGCTTGATCAAAATTCTGGATTAGCATGTTTGGCTATGTACGATGTGAAAGAAGTTCCACATAATGTCCTCAGCATTTATCTGTCAAACAAGTCCTCACAGTTGAACTTAAGCAGGTGTAAGTACCAAATATTTATCATGGGTTTTCATCTGAGTGTGTTCATTAAACTGCTTTATAAGACCATGCCAAATTGGTTTCATCCTGATTTGAGGCTTGAACTAGAACCCAGGAATCTAGCTGGACCAGGGCTCTGATATATGATTAGCATGTCAGTCTCTCTGCTCTTCCTCTACTCTGAAGAAAGACCATGCACTTACACGCCAGCCGCTTATATACATATATTATTTTATGTTATAAAGCGGTATTAATCACAACTATGGTCAGTTTTTTTTTATTAGATTTGTGCTTGTGCAGCCCTACAAATGCGTTTCCTTCATTTAATGATTGTTTATTATTACTAATATACATTACGCTTATAAAGCAATTTTGGTACACAAAGACTTTTACGTGCAGGGAAGTGTTGGGGTGTAGTCTTATTTTGGCTTAAATGCACCTGAGATTGCTGGACCGTACTAAGTTCCCCACGGCCGCAAAAACGCTTTTTGACTCAAAAATAGCCCTGAACCCAAGACTCGACAAGACTGCACTGACTTGGTCAAAGCCTCTGTCGTTCTTAACTCCTTTATAGAGATATCAGTTGTGGAAGTGTGATTGTTCCAGGGCTGAGTACCTCTGATTAAACGCCAATTTCAGCATGGAATTTATTCCACCCATTGCGACTATTGCTTTTCCAAAACTATATAATGTACGACTATGGCAGAATACAATTAATTGGTGGATTAGATGTTGGGCTATGTAAAAAATAAGTGGGCTATGTAAAAACGGAGCTTGCTTGGCTAATCAAGTTGGCCATTTGGAGAATTTGGCAGGCATTGCCTCTGCCTTTGTCATCTACAATCTGTTACTTTTGTGTTGTTCGTTAAATATGTATCTGGACCTCGATGTGTGAATTGCCTTCCATGTTATTTTGGCAAAAACATTTTTCTTTGAAGTACTGTATGAGGCGATAGGTTTTGTTTGATCAAATGTATTACATGGTATCAATATAACTGTGCATTAGTAGGGTAAAGGGCACAAATGGATGCACACACTTTTGATCGATGTTTTTAAATATTATTTTTATGGAATCTTGTCCCCATGTTTAAATTCACCGATCCCTTGCTTCTTCTGTATATGTGCATGGTGGGAGGCCAAGACACAGTGTGAGAACCGATATGTCACACTGACTTAATGCTGAACATATTTGAAGCTCCTCTTTCACGATTTATTACATTTGGCCAAAATGGTTCAGTGAGTCAATTGCACACCATTGAAAGTTCTTACAATATTGAAACGGCAT